>NC_138531.1:103157929-103757929 GCF_964234715.1 Podarcis melisellensis | reverse complement strand
AATTCTGGGAATCTATTTACAATGAACTAAAAAAAATCTTCAAATATACCTTTATAAAAAAAACCGAAGCCTTTTTGCTGGGGATAATTGGAGAGGAAATAAAAAAGGAAGATCAAACACTCTTTCAGTACGCGACAGTGGCTGCCAGAACTCTAATAGCGCAGAATTGGAAGACATAAAAAATCCCAACTATAAACGAGTGGCAATCCAAACTATTTGATTATTTAGAATTGGCAAAAATGAGACAGAAAATAAGAAATCAAAAAGATATAAAGTTTAACAAAGAATGGAATAAATTTATGACATACATGGAAACAGAGGTAAAAAAATCTAAAAATCACAGTAGGTGTGACGTAACACTTGTGATGTAAAGAGTTTTTTGAGGAAAAGAAACTGCAGATAAAAAATCATATAATATATTCTGAAACCGAGATGAAGGGAAGTCAATCAGTGTTGTGTGTTATTTAGTAAATGTAAGTTAATTTGTTGGTATCTTATGTTAGGAGATGTTTTTTCTTTTGTTTTCATTATTATTATTTCTCTTTCTTATGTATTTCTTTTTTGTGTGTATGTGTTATGTATGTTTCTTTTGTTTGTTTTAATGTTAGCAAAACAAATTAAAATCAATAAAAAAATAATAATAAAAGAATTCCTTCCCAAAATGCGCAGCCAGGAGGGTGATGAGGACTTCATCCAGGAGCTGGAAGAGAAACGAGGGGGTGACTCCTTCTGCCAGGGGGCCCGTATGTGGGTCACCCTCTCCCCACAACAGATCCCACTGCCAATTCAACAGATTGAGGCTGAATCCTGACACGACAGAAGTAGTGTTCTTGGGGGACAGGGGTAGACAGGTGTGGAGGACTCCCTGGTCCCGAATGGGGCAACTGTGCCTCTGAAGGACCAGGTGCACAGCCTAGGAGTCATTTTGGACTCACAGCTGTCCATGGAAGTGCAGGTCAATTCTGTGTCCAGGGCGGCTGTCTACCGGCTCCATCTGCAATGCCTGACCCAGAAGGCTCTGACATTTGTCATTCCAAATCTTAAGGAACCTTGGGAAATGGAGTTCTGTGAGGGAGCACTAGGAATTTCCAAGAGAACTTCCAACTTTCCCACTGCTTTTCTCTCCCCATGCTGTCAAACCTGAATGTAAGCTTCCTGGGGCAGATTCCTGTCCTACTTTCCAAGAACCCTCAATTGTTAAATGGCAAAATAATAATAATAATAATAATAATAATAATAATAATAATAATCTGAAAGTGCACTTAATTATCCTCAGTGGGCTCAATTATCCTCAAGAGACAAGCGATTGAAACTCTGTTTGCAATGCTTTCTTAGGCCCTGCTTCCTCCCAGACAACATCCACACCTTCCTCCCTTACCTGGCCTTGAACACGGCTGTCCGACCTCTGGCCCCCATAACCAGCAAATCAGCCTCTCTACCGTGGACTGCAGAGGGTGAACATGGAACCCCTAGAGGTGTTTTGTATAAATATATAATATACATCCCCTCCTGTAACACTGCCAATCTCCCAGCGCCACCCACCCTTCACATTCCACCAAATTTAATCCTCAGTTTTACATACAACCAGCTCATTAAGAAATATGCACAATCCATTTCTCTTCTTTTGCGTCTCAGAAGCCGTCAAGATGCTGCACAATGTGGTCCCTCCTGTCCCTTTCCCTCTTCTTGTTTCCACCTTCAGGCTCCAAGGAGGGGGGCTGATGTAGTAATCTCCACAAAATCCTGCTCTCCTCTCCTTCCTCCCCCCTGAACTCAGAAATCTTCCTGCTTAGCAGACAGTCGATCCAGTTGTCACCCCTCTTTTCTTCTTTGCTGCTTTTATTTCTCATAAGGAAGTCCCAAGGGGGGGGGTCAAAATCCCTCAAAAGTCCCCCAAGGTTGTTGCTCTCCATCTTCTTTCAGGCAAAGTCCCTACTTCTAAAACTAACCCATCGCAAAGAGGCAAATTTAAAGTCCGCTCTTCCCGAAATCTTTGCATTCCTTGCTTCAGGGGAAGGGAGATGACGCAGATCCCGAAAAAGCCCCATAACTGAAAACATTCCCTCCCCTCCTTCCCCGTTCAAGCAACGCAGAAACCAGCCTCTTTCCACACAGATGCTCTTCTCCTGCAGCAGAAATCAGGATTCCTTGGAAGGGGGCGTGTGGCTCTTCGCTTGCCAAGTGTGTCTCCATTCAAAGCTGTTCCCCGCCCTCCCCACGGGAGTTGGCCAGGGCTGTTCCGGGACAGTCTGAAATCCTTTGCTGAAGGAGCCAGGCAGCTTTCTGGGCCAGCGAATGGCCTGAGGGCGCCAGGAAGGCGCTTGCTCTGCGCCCGAGGACACCTGGCTGGCAGTCAGAAGGACAAAAGCCACAGGGGGAGCGGCTGCTTCCAAGCCTGGGACTGGGGGAGAACCTCGCCTCTTCTTCGTCTGGGAGAAAGGGATGTCCATCCCGGCTCACAACCCCCCCCCAAATAAATTACCGGACGAGCGCGGGTCATGCCCATTCTATACCCTCGGAGGATTAGGGGAGGCCTGCCCCATACCCCAAAGGGCGACTTGCCGGGTTCGCTGCCCCCCTGGCGTTTTATTTTGCATCGCTTTGTTTGACATTCCGATGAAGGTGGTAAATTATTTTGATGTTATTATGGGTGTGAAATATGTTGGCGAGGGTGTTTATTGGTTTGTATTTGTTTTTATTTGATTACGTGTTTTGTGGTTTTATATACTGTGAACCTCCAAATTTAATAAACAAATAAATAGATAAATCTATTTATGTCCGTCCCCGACACCCATCTGGAAAGAGGCAGGGAGGGGCATTGGGGGGGGAGTGGCCCTTGGGGGTCTCCCTGGGTGGCCCCTGTTGGTACCCCCACCCTTATTCGGAGGGATGGAATCCAGAGCGGGGGAAGGGTCCGCAACACCCTCTGAGTCTTTCGCCCCCAATTTCTCCACAGTAGGAAGAACAGAGAGGGCAACTGGCCAGAACTGGGTGGGGAGATGACGGGGGGGGGGCAATTGGGGCATGGGGGGGTCAGTCTGGCAGGAGCTTTGAGGATGAAGGATTTGGGGAAACAGCGGGGTCCCTGGTTCGGAAAAGCACTCCAGCTTCAGGGAGAGGGGCAAAGTGCCACAGAGTCTTGAAACCCCCCCCCCAGTGGTGCTCAATGGTACCTCTTGAGTGACAGAGAAGCCCCCCCTTTCCCAGCCCCCCAACTAAGAGGAGGTGTTTCTACCCCCCACGCCCAGGCCAGTCCCCTCCCAGAGAAGGAGACACAGGAAACCAGGTCAGATGCAGAGGGAGGATTTATTAGAGGGTCAAGCGTCACATGGGGGCTGGAAGGGGTGGTGAGACCAGTAGGTGCTGACCACTTCTCCCTGGGGGTGTCTCAGTGGGACCGGCAGGCGAGCGCATGAGCCACCACCCCGACCAGCTTGTGGAAGGCATGGTGGCAAGCAGGGGTGAATTCCTGTCCAATGGGGGGGGGGGTTAGCAGGAGGGTGCTGAGGACCTCGCCCAGGAGCTGGAAGAGAAAAGAGAGGGTGACTCCTGTGGGATGTAAACACAGGAGCAATCAATGACAAGATTCCTAGAGTGTACATGTTAGAACATGGGGAGGGATGTCTGTCCAGCAAGCAGGTAAACTTCCTGGGGACGGACTTCCTCCGCATGTGATCAGAGGTGGGTGTGGCCTCACCTGTGCAGGTAATGATAAAAGCACAGGGCAGACCAGCCATCTCTCTCTTGCCTCTTGCCTCTCTGCCATCTTCATCTTCTGAAGGAGCAACATGCCCTCTTGGCTCTCAGCCAAGAGAGGACAGTACTATCTTCCTATAAGATAGTTTCTAAGTGTATGTAACCTTTTTAAGCCTGCCTACCTTCTGGGATCATATCGTGAACAGAACGTGAGTAAACTCTTTTATACTTTTATAAAGACTGTGTCGTGTCTTGTATTTTAAGAGGGAACAAAAGGGGAAATTACCAGAGTAATTATTATAGAGGTTCTAGCGAACCTGTGCAAGCGTTACCGTTGCGTACTTAAAGGGGAATGTCTATAAACTCTGCTGATATTTTGGGAACTTGTTAGTACAAGTTGGATAAGGATATAATTAGTCAATATATCCTCTCCTGCACCCCAGAACATTCTCACAACTCCTTCTGCCAGGGGGCCCATGTGTGGGACACACTCTCCCCACAACAGATCCCACAACAGATTCAACAGATTGAAACTGAATCCTGACAAGACAGAAGCACTGTTTAGGGTGGACTGGGGGCAAGCGGGTGTGTGTGGGGGACTCCCTGGTCCTGTGCCCCTGAAGGACCAGGTGCGCCAGCCTGGGAGTCATTCTGGACTCACAGCTTTCAATGGAGGCACAGGTCATTTCTGTTTCCAGGGCAGCTGTCTCCCAGCTCCATCTGGTCCACAGGATGAGACCCTACCTGCCCGCAGACTGTCTCACCAGAGTGGTGCATGCTCTAGTTATCTCCCGCTTGGACTACTGCTATGCCCCCCATGTGGGGCTACCTTTGAAGGTCTATGCGGAAACTGCAACTAATCCAGAATGCGGCAGCTAGACTGGTGACTGGCTGCTAAGATCGCAGAGCACAATTCAAAGTTTTGGTGCTGACCTTGAAAGCCCTAAAAGGCCTCAGCCCTGTATACCCAAAGGAGGGTCTCCACCCCCATTGTTCAGCCCAGACTCTGAGGTCCAGCTCCCTTTTGGCTTCCCTCACTGTGAGAGGTGAAGTTACAGGGAACCAGGCAGAGGGCCTTCTTGGTAGTGGCCCCTGTCCTGTGGAATGCCCTCCCCCCAGATGTCAAGGAAATGAAAAACTAACTGAAATCTGAAGGCAACCCTGTATCAGGAAATGTCTAATGTCTTACAATGTTTTATGTCCTGTGAGACACCCAGAGTGACACACACACACACACACACGGCACTCCCAGTCCCCCCCCCCCGCCAGGCATCCCCTTGGGGCGGGGGAGCAGCCTCACCCTGAAGTTGAGGGGGTCCATGTGGAGATTGTCGCAGAGCAGTTCACGCAGCTCGGAAAAAGCCTCCTTGACCTCCTGTAAAGAGGGCTGGAGAGGTTCCTAATGAGAGGGCAGGGCTGGAGAGGTTCCCGAAGTTAGCGAAGAGCCTCTGGCACCAGGGGTAGACCACCAGCAGGCTGCAAAGAAGGAAGAAAGGAAGGAAGGAAGGAAAAAGGGAGAGGCATGGATGGTTATTATCCAGGTGGAAAGAGGAGCACCTGCCCAAGCTGCTTAGAGAGGCGACCACCCCTGGCCTTACCTGCCAAGGGCATTCACACCACTGACGTCCATATCCCATCTCATCCAAATAGTGGTGATGAGATCGGTCATGATGTCTGGCTGTGGGCTGGGAGCTTCTCTCGGCTGCTGGAGAAAACCTTCTGGGCTGAGCTGGAGCTTCTTCCAGGGCTGGAGCCTTTTATACCCTGTGCCAAAGCTCCTCCTCCCAGATTTACAGAAGCTGACCTGGATTCTGATTTGATCTAAGAATGCTGTGATTTTCTTTATGACATCCCTATTTTCCCCTGAGAAATCCTGGAGGGTATGGGGTAATGCCACGCCTGTGCCAAGGAGACAAGCAAGTATAAAGGCTTTAGAAGACATGTGAAGGATGCCCCAAAGGAGCGTCTCCACCCCCATCGCTCAGCCCAGACACTGAGGTCCTCCTCCTCTGGTGATTCAGTTACAGTGTACCAGGCAAAGGGCCTTCTTAGCAGTGGCTCCCTCCCTGTGGAAAGACGTCAGATGTCAACCTGGGTGGCCTGAAAGACGGACTAGACAGATTCATGGAGCAGAAGCTCTAATGGATCCTAGTCTGGCTGGCTCTGCTCTCCCTCCACCATCAGAGGCAGCGATGCTTCTGAATCCCACTTGCAGGAAACGGCGTCAAGGGGGAGGCTCTGGGGCTCCAATCCTGCTTGCCCATTGGGGTCCATAGTTGGCCACTGGGAGAAGAGGATTCTGGACTCGGTGGGTCCCCTTTGGCCTGACCCAGAAGGCTCTGACTTTTGTCATTCCCAGTCTTAGGGAACTCTGGGAAATGGAGTTCTGTCAGGGAGCACTAGGAATTTCCAACAGAACTTTCAGCAGACATTCCAGACCTTCAAGTCCCCAGAATTCTGCAATATTCTCAAGCCAATAAAACTTGGTTGTGTGTATTTGCCCAGACTGATTCAGGTGACCTTTCAAGGGGCGCAGAATCATCTTTCTCCTGAGAAACGCCTGCCTGTGGCCTCAACTTTTCTGATTATATGACTTTGGGTCACTTTAGAAGTCCTCAATTCTGTCTTCGCTCCTGTCCCCTTTTGTACACCTGTTCTGCTTCAAAGCCCATATTCTGAGCGAAGTTCTTGCTCAGAGATGGGGAACCTGAGGTCTTCCGGATGTGGTGTGACTCTGCTTCCCATTGGCAGGCAGTGGGCTCCCAATCCCTGCCCTTGTTGAACCTCCCTGTCTTCCTACCCCTGCCGCTTCCAACTCTCCCTCTGCTGCTCTCTCACCAAGCTGTCAAACCTGAATGTGAACTCCCTGGGGCAGAGTCCTGTCCTACATTCCAAGGGCCCTCAATTGATACATGGTGAAGTAATAATAATCATCTGAAAGTTCAATTAATTATCCTCAATGGGCTCAATTATCCTCAAGCGATTGCAACTCTGTTTGCAATGCTTTCTTGGGCCCTGGTACAGATCAGGGCATGTGGCCAGGATTGCCCAGGGCCACCCCTGTCATTGGGAGTGAGGTGGCTGCTTCAGGGGCAGATGCTGGGCTGGAGGACACAGTGGTGAGGCATCGTAGGACAAACACAGCCTGCCACCCCCAAGCTGGCTTGCTGCCTTCAGGTGCAGGAGAGAACATTGTCCCATCTCCAGCACTGAAGCAAGAGATTCAGCTTCCAGCTGAATCACGGGAGCTGCAGTTTGTTAAGTATTGTGGCTCTTTGAGGGGGTAAACTACACTTCCCAGCAGTCTTTGGGGGAAATCATGTGCTTTCACTGTACGTTGAGTACAGAGCCTTAGAAGATTTGGGTTTCCCCATTCTTGCTGAGGGTGGGAACAAAACCCATCACCCTTTTGCCCTAGCTGACCACCATCAGTGACAGAGCACTGGGCTAAATGGATCTTGGTCCAGTCTGACAGGGCAGTTTCAAATTTCCCAGGAACTCGCCCTAAAGCTCTGCGAGAGGTATCTATTTCTCTGTGATGTGAGTTAGCTGTGAGTAAAAGGGTAGAGGTAAAGGGACCCCTGACCATTAGGTCCAGTCGTGGCCAACTCTGGGGTTGTGGCGCTCATACAGCTTCCGGGTCATGTGGCCAGCATGACTAATCCACTTCTGGTGAACCAGAGCCACGCACAGAAACATTGTTTACCTTCCGGCCGGAGCGGTACCTATTTATCTACTTGCACTTTGACGAACTTTCAAACTGTTGGGTCGGCAGGAGCAGGGAACAAGCAACGGGAGCTCACCTCGTCATGGGGATTTGAACCGCGACCTTCTGATCAGCAAGTCATAGAATCATAGAATCATAGAGTTGGAAGAGACCACAAGGGCCATCGAGATTTAAGCAGTAGTTGATTAAGTGCATAAAGGTAAAGGTAAAGGTACCCCTGCCCGTACGGGCCAGTCTTGACAGATTCTAGGGTTGTGCGCCCATCTCACTTAAGAGGCCAGGGGCCAGCGCTGTCCGGAGACACTTCCGGGTCACGTGGCCAGCGTGACAAAGCTGCATCTGGCAAGCCAGAGCTGCACACGGGGACCGAGCAGCGGGAGCGCACCCCGCCGCAGGGATTCGAACCGCGACCTTTCAATCGGCAAGTCCTGGGCGCTGAGGCTTTAACCCACAGCGCCACCTGCGTCCCTGATTAAGTGCATAGGATCCATCAAATCTAAATCAATTCAACGTACTTGTTTTGGATGATTAGGATAAAGAAACGGGATTCCACAAAGGTTTTGGCTGGGTTGGATTTTCTACAGAAGAAGGTCTTAAAAATACTTTGCAGAAAGACACTCATATTCTCGAAGGAGCTAAGGTAAGAGGCTATGGTACTGTGCATACTGAATTTCTTATCCTAGAAGAGAATTGCTATTTTATATTTAAAAGTGAACACGGAGAATGGCCTAGTTAGCTTGTTTGTTGCACATTTCAGACCTTTCACAAGTTCAGACCTAATAAGTGACTTGAGACTTGCATAAATACAACAGATTTATAAGCAGGGGAGTGAATAGTTTCCATTTCTAGGCTCTGTGGTTTAAACCACAGCGCCACCCATATCCTAATAGCTGTGAGTAAGACCCATCAAATTCAAGAAGACACCCCTCTAGCTAGACACGCCGAGAACTGCGTTGCCCTTGTTGCCCTTGTTGCCCTTAAATCCCATATGTATTGGCCATGATTAACTTGATTTTGATGAGTTCTAAGCTCATCAAACTTAGTTTGGATTCCACTGTATGTTCTTATCTGTCTAATGGGAATAATAGGAACTTGCTTTGAAGGACTGTGCTAGATTATTCATTGCTAACCATCAGGCAGCATTTCTGGGCTTCTCAGAGGTGCCTAATACATTGCCCCCTTATGCTCCTGATGAGCTTTGCAAGTTGCAGTGCCATTAAGAAAGGCCATGCTAGTCCGCCATGACAAGTGCTGCTAGAGAAAGCAGCGATGGAAGGGGGTGTCCTTTGCGGAGTCTGAAGGATTCGCCCAGCCAGCACACGCTTGAGCTCATGGGGAAAGAACACATGCCCCCCCCCAGACCATGGCTGAATTCATTCCCAACAACCCAAAGGACAGGCTGTCCCCCAGACGGCACCAAGCAGACAGCTGAGCAGATCTCCCACCGAAGATTCATCCTTGCTACCAACCTTGGTAAAGTGTCAGTGGTCTCTTAACAGAAATCTAAGCTCAATAAAGCTACAGCACCCGAGGTTATTTAGTGCAAGGAGCAGAAGTTATTTGCAGGTGATTTAAGTTTCTGGTGTTGATGCATCCATAATTCCTTGGCAAAAGCAAATCAAAACATTAGTGGAGTACCTGGTGCACTGCAAGGCAGAAAAGACTCTTTTCTGATATGAAAAGCACTTGAGTTGGGTTTCTATGTCCTGTTGCTGCCTGGTTATTTGACTGACCAGTTCCCAGATGCAGGGCTGGGGAAAGATTTGAACAAAACAAAACCTGAAGCACTTTCCTGTGAGAAAACAGAACCAAAGGTCTTGTGCATGATCAGGGCCTGAAAGCTGCCCGTCCATCAGCTGCCTTGCTCTCTTGGCAGAGGGAATTGCTAGCCTGATGGACGGCCCTCTTATCATCAGAGAAATGGTGGAGGGTATGTTACAGATAGGTAGCCATGTTGGTCTGCCATAGTCAAAACAAAATAAAAAAATTCCTTCCAGTAGCACCTTAAAGACCAACTAAGTTAGTTCTAGGTATGAGCTTTCGTGTGCATGCACACTTCTTCAGATACACAGATATGCTGGAGGGTATGTGATCCTGGCTGCTGAAGATGGCTGGAAGGTCCTTTGTCCCGTCAGCTGGATGAGCTGATCTGCAGAGCCAAGAGGGGCTCTCTGGGCCATCTATAACTGAGGATCTGGGCTTGAGTTCCCCAACTGAAGCGGGAGGTAAGCCAGAGCAGTCGCTCTTTTGCTCAGCCTGTTAGATTCATCAGCAGTCGGTCTACAAGCATTTAGGAAAAGATGCTGCGATTACTGAGACCCAGCATAGGTTTCTCAAAAAAAGTCAGCCAAACCAATCTGATTTCTTTCTTTCTTTTTTCTCTTCTTGGACGGAGTTACAAACTTGGTGGATCAGGGGAATGCTGTGGACATAGTGTATCTTGAATTCATTAAGGCTTTTGACAAAATCCCCCATGATATTCTAGTGAGGAAGCTGTTGAAATGGAGGTTGAACAAGGTAACTATTTGGTGGATTGGTAGCTGGTTGACTGACCGAACCCAAAGAGGACTCCTTAATGGTTCCTCATCAAAGTGGGGAGAAGTGATAAGTGATGTGTGCAGTGTGCTGTCCTGGGTCTGTTGTTGTTTGACGTCTTTATAAAGGACTTGGATGAAAGAATTGAGGGGTGCTCATCCAATCTGCGGTTGGCACCAAACTGGGAATGGTAGCTAATGCCGCAGAAGACACAATCAGGATTCAAAATGACCTTAACAGTCAACCAAAAACTCTTTCAGATCATACTCCAATTTTGTGTGAAATTATAGGAATAGACTTTTCGTTGGAGACTGAATGATAACTTATTAGATGATCAAGAAATATATGAAAAAGCACAAAAGACTTGAAAAGACTATTTTATGCATAATTGGAATGGAGAAGTAAAAATCAATGTAATGTGGGGGAGACCTGGCTTACTAGCAGTACATGTGAAAAGGATCTAGGGGTCTTGGTGGACCACAAGCTCAACATGAGTCCACAGTGTGATGCAGCAGCAAAAAAAAGCTAATATTATTCTAGTCTGCATCCACAGAAATCTAGTGTCCACAGATCCAGGGAAGTCATAGTCCTGCTCTCTTCTGCCTTGGGCAGACCACACCTGGAACATGGTGTCCACTTCTGGGCACCACAGTTTAAGAAGGATGTGGACAAGCTGGAAGGTGTGCAGAGGAGGGTGACCAGGATGATCAAGGGTCTGGAAGGCAAGCCGTATGAGGAGCGGTTGAAGGAGCTGGGTATGTTAAGCCTGGAGAAGAGGAGACGGAGAGGAGATATGAGAGCCATCTTCAAATATCTCAAGGGTTGTCCAATGGAGGAGGGAGCGTGCTTGTTTTCTCCTGCTCTGGAGGGTAGGACTCGAACCAAAGGCTTCAAGATGCAAGAAGTGAGATTCCGGCTGATCATTTGGAAAAGCTCTCTGACAGTAAGAACAGTTCAGCAGTGCAACAGACTCTGACAAGCGGAGGTGGACTCTCCTTCCTTGGAGGTTTTGAAGCAGAGGTTGAATAGTCAACTGCCAGGAATGCTTCAGCTGAGATTCCTGCAATGCAGAGGGCTGGACTAGATGACCCCTGGAGTCCCTTACAGGTCTATGATTAAGTTTCTGGATCTCTTGGCTCTTGCAAAGCCAACCTGCTCTGCTAGTAACTAGGCACGTGGGCCTCAGTCCAAGGACGGCTGTCGTAACTTGTGTGTTGCGCAAACACTGTGGGCTGCATGGCATTGGCACCAGGCTGGGGAGTGGGCTGAAACAGTCGATTGGGCAGCGGTCCCTCTTAATGGATGCCACGTGGCTGTTGCATCAAAGTGCAGGCTGCCCTCTCCGTCTGGTGGAAATAGGGACATCCTATTCCATAAGAGAATATAATTCATGCCCTGCCCATCTGACTGGGTTGCCGCAGCCACTCTCGGCGGCTTCCAGCATATACAAAAACACAATAAAACATTCACAAGCTTCCCTTTCCAGGGCTGCCTTCAGATGTCTTTATTTTTTTATATAAATATTTATTAAATTTTTTGACAACAAATGCATAAATAATAAACAACATTACTTAAATCATAACATAGTTTCATCATTTCTTTAGACTTCCTCACGTCTCCCGCTCCCACTTACATCGTTAAAAAGTTTTTTCAAGCAAATTATCATCTTGTTTATAATCTTGTATCCATTCATTTAAATACAATCTAACAATTCTCCAAAAGGTTTATATTTTCCTTAGTCTCACTTATCATCAAATTTGAATCTAATTTAGTGGTGGGCAGTTATTAATGATCTAGCATCCTTCTTAACATTCAACCAAATTACAATATTTTTGTAGATAAATCTTAAATTTCTTCCAGTCTTCTTCAACCCTCTCTTCTCCCAGGTCTCGGATTCTGCCAGTCATCT
Organism: Podarcis melisellensis; assembly: GCF_964234715.1. NCBI lineage: Eukaryota > Metazoa > Chordata > Lepidosauria > Squamata > Lacertidae > Podarcis > Podarcis melisellensis. Next base: position 103,746,062 of record NC_138531.1, on the reverse strand, counting down.
CGGCCAATTGCATATAGTCCATCAGCTGCATCTGCCATTCTTCCAGTGTGGGTAGATCTTGAGTTTTCCAGTTCTTAGCGATAAGTATCCTTGCTGCCATTGTTGCATACATAAAAAATGTTGGGTACTTCTTTAACACCTTCTGACCGACAATACCCAGAAGGAAGGCCTCTGGTTTCTTAGTAAAGGTATACTTAAATACCTTTTTCAACTCATTATATATCATTTCCCAGAAGGCCTTCACTTAAGGCAGGTCCACCAGAGGTGAAAGAATGTTCCTTCACTTTCTTTACATTTCCAACATTTATTTTCAGACAAATGGTATATTTTGGCAAGTTTAACTGGGGTCATGTACCATCTATATATCATTTTCATTACATTTTCCTTCAGAGCATTACATGCAGTGAAGTTCAGCCCAGTGGTTCACAACCTTTCCCAGTCCTCAAACATAATGTTGTGCCCAATGTCCTGTGCCCACTTTATCATAGCCGATTTAACCATTTCGTCTTGTGTATTCCATTTTAACAGCAAGTTATACATTCTTGATAGTACCTTAGTCTTTGGTTCTAACAATTCTGTTTCCAACTTCGATTTCTCCACCTGGAACCCTACCTTTTTGTCATTTTTGAAAACTTCTTTAATCTGAGCATAATGTAACCAGTCTCGCACTTTATCCTTCATTTTCTCCAAACTCTGCAATTTCCAATTGTCTCCATCTTTTTCTAATATTTCCCAATATTTTGGCCATTTGGCCTCCATATTGGGTCTTTTTCGGGCCTTAGCTTCCAGAGGTGAAAGCCACCTTGGAGTTTTGTTTTCCAATAAGTCTTTGTATCTTGTCCAGACATTAAATACTGCTTTCCTGACAATATGGTTCTTAAAGGCCTTATTGATCTTAACCTTGTCATACCATAAGTATGCATGCCAACCAAAAGCATTATTAAAACCTTCCAGGTCCAGCACGTCAGTGTCTTCGAGAAGTAGCCAGTCTTTTAGCCAGCAGAAAGCTGCGGCATCATAGTACAGCTTTAGGTCTGGCAGGGCAAAGCCCCCTCTTTCTTTCGCATCAGTTAATATCTTAAACTTAATTCTGGGCTTTTTGCCCTGGCAGACAAATTTAGAGATATCTCTCTGCCACTTCCAGAAGCACTCCGTCTTGTCCACAATCTGCAGCCTTCAGATGTCTTCTAAAGGTCGTATAGTTACTTATTTCCTTGGCTTGGGGGTTGCATGACTCCATACCCTCCAACATTTCCCTGATGAAAACAGGGATATCCTAAGGGAAAGTGGGACATTCCGAGATCAAATCAGAAACTGGGAATAGGGACGCTTGGAGGGCCTGCCTTGAATGTCATGCTTAGAACTAGGAGTAGCCTCTCGTTTATCGATCCTGGTTGTGTCCTAGTAATCTGCGAAGGAGTTTGGGATATGGGTCTTCTTGTCCCAGTGAATCCCCACAAAGACCCTGGGAGGTTGCCAGGCCAAACAGAGGCAAGCTTTTGGGCAGGGGTTCGAGCGCAATTCTCCTTGGCCCTTTATCCTGCACCCGACAACAGCTGCCTCTCCTTCAACACTCCCCAAGTCCATGGCACATATTGGGCTGCTTCTGTTTTCAATATGCATTTCGTGTTTTTACGTTGTGCTTTTATCCTGTGAACTGCCTGAGACCTGCGGGTATAGGGTGGCCTACCAATTTTGATGATGATGATGATGATGATAATGATGATGATGCAGTCCTATCATGGTGCCTTGTAGCTGCCTCTCCTCTCCACTCAGAGCTCCACTTGTTTCTTCACAGGGCTGGAACAGGAGCTGCTCTGGCATCCCTTTCTGGAAGGCTGTGGTGCACGGTCTCTGCTCCGGGGTCCTGATCCTGCAGCCCCTTCTCTTCACCAGCCATGGGCTCTCCCCCCCCCTCCTGACTTGCTGCATGAGCTCCATATGCAGGGATGACTTTACACATCTGCCCAGCCTCCTGCTGAGTCAGGCCTGGCTCCCCCTCATAGCTCTGCTACAAGAGGCCGACCTGTTGCTCAGGAGGAGATGAAAATGACTCTGCTGCAGATCACCCAAGCAGCAGCGATTCTGACACAGGAAAAATATACCGTACTTTCGCCAAGCGAGCATTGGAATAAAAGGAGCATAACTCAGTCTGCAGGAGCAAACAATGGTTGTTGGCGAAACCCGTTTGACGATAGAGAGAAACTGAACCTGTTGTGTCCTTGGGCCAGTGGAACTCTCTGCCACTGGAGATTCAGGGGGCGCCTTCCATGCAAAGCTTTAGTTGACTGCTGAAAACATTTCTATTCCTCCCGGACTGTGCAGGCAATTAAGAACGCATCCTTTTGCAAATGTTTAATCGATGTCTGTTCACCTTTTCAAAGGTTAAACAGGTATTATGTCTTTACTGATGTAAATTTCTTGGATATACTTTTGTATGACACAGTGGTGTACAAATATTTTTATAAATAAATATGAAATGTTTTTATAAATAAATATGAAATGTTTTTATAAATAAATATGAAATATTTTTATAAATACACATGAATGAAGGAAATAAACAAACGAGGAGAGCTGGGCTCCCGTTCCTCCCACTGGCCAACCAGATGTCCAACGGAAGCCCCCCAGCCCCCCTCCCCCTCCCATGCTTTGCTCTCCCCTCCCCCAGTCACAGGCACACAGTGGCTCAGAGCATATCCCCTCAACTGTGCCAGAACAAACCAGACATCTCATATTTTCCTGCGTATGCTTGGCAGTCATTTGGGGCCCCCTGCTCTCAGGCGATGTCGGAATGCGATCTCCCCTCAAAAAAGCACATTGGGGGGCCAGGGACCTTGTGTGGGTCAGGTGATTCACGCAGGAGTGCGGCCCCAGAAAATGGTTACCCCCCATGTGGCATTTGACAGTGTGCCATGGGCTGGCTTAAAGGAGCCTGGTAGCCACTGTGCCCAAGGGCCATGAAAAGGTCGTCTTCTGCTGCTGTGAATGTAATATCTTATTCTGAAATATTGTTTTGAGTTTGGGGTGGGCGGCTTAGCCTGTATGATGCTGGAGCGAGTCCCTTCTCATTCCTGGACCCAGCGAGGGTTGAAATCCTCTGCTGAAGGAGCCAGGCAGCTTTCTGGGCCAGCGAATGGCCTGAGGGCGCAAGGAAGGCACTTGCTCTGCACCCGAGGACACCTGGCTGGCAGTCAGAAGGACAAAGCCACAGGGGGAGCAGCTGCTTCCAAGCCTGGGACTGGGGGAGAACCTCGCCTCTGCTTCGTCTGGGAGACAGGGATTTCCATCCCGGCTCACAAACCCCAAAAAGACAGGCAGTGGGCTCCCAATCCCTGCCCTTGTTTAACCTCCCTGTCTTCCTACCTCTGCCGCTTCCAACTCTCCCTCTGCTGTTCTCTCCCCACGCTGTCAAACCTGAATGTGAGCTCCCTGGGGCAGAGTCCTGTCCTACATTCCAAGGGCCCTCAATTGTATAAATGGTGAAATAATAATCACCATCTGTAAGTGCACTTAATTATTCTCAGTGGGCTCAATTATCCTCAAGATACAAGTGATTGAAACTCTGTTTGCAATGCTTTCTTGGGCCCTGGTACAGATCAGGGCATGTGGCCAGGATTGCCCAGGGCCATCCCTGTCATTGGGAGTGAGGTGGCTGCTTCAGGGGCAGATGCTGGGCTGGAGGACACAGTGGCGAGGCATCGTAGGACAAACACAGCCTGCCACCCCCAAGCTGTCTTGCTGCTTTCAGGTGCAGGAGAGAACATTGTCCCATCTCCAGCACTGAAGAAAGACATTCAGCTTAATTTAACCCAATCTTCCATCATAATGTTGTGACCTACATCTTGTGCCCATTTAATCATAAGTGATATTACCTCTTCATCTTTCATCTCCCATTCTAATAGTATCCCCCTGGCATCACTTCACAGCTACCCTTCAAAGGAAGTCCCTATTATTCCCATTTGACAGATAAGAACATACAATGGAATCCAAACTAAGTTTGTTGAGCTTAGAACTCATCAAATTCAAGTTAATCATGGCCAATATAAATGGGATTTAAGGGCAACAAGTAACAGCGCAGTTCTCGGCGTGTCTAGCTAGAGGGGTGTCTTCTTGAATTTGATGGGTCTTACAGGTAACTCCCACCACAGGGAAATAGATACCTCTGGCAGGGCTTTAAGGCGAGTTCCTTTGAAATTTGAAACTGCCCTGTCAGATTGGACCAAGCTCCATTTAGCCCAGTGCTCTGTCATGATGGTGGTCAGCCAGGGCATGAGGGTGATGGGTTTTGTCCCCACCCTCAGCAAGGATGGGGAAACCCAAATCTTCTAAGGCTCTGTACTCAACCTACAGTGAAAGCACATGATTTATCCCAAAGATTTCTGGGAAGTGTAGTTTACCCCCTCAAAGAGCCACAATACTTAACAAACTACAGCTCCTGTGATTCAGCTGGAAGCTGAATCTTTGTCTTCAGTGCTGGAGATGGGACAATGTTCTCTCCTGCACCTGAAGGCAGCAAGCCAGCTTGGGGGTGGCAGGCTGTGTTTGTCCTACGATGCCTCACCACTGTGTCCTCCAGCCCAGTATCTGCCCCTGAAGCAGCCACCTCACTCCCAATGACAGGGGTGGCCCTGGGCAATCCTGGCCACATGCCTTGATCTGTGCCAGGGCCCAAGAAAGCATTGCAAATAGAGTTGCAATTGTGTGTCTCTTGAGGATAATTGAGCCCATTGAGGATAATTAATTGCACTTTCAGATGATGATTATTATTTCACCATTTATCAATTGGAATGTCGGACAGGACTCTGTCCCAGGGAGCTCACATTCACAGCGTGGGGAGAGAACAGCAGAGGGAGAGTTGGAAGCGGCAGGGGTAGGAAGACAGGGAGGTTCAATAAGGGCAGGGATTGGGAGCCTATGGCCTGTGAACTGGCAGTGGGGATGGGAAGCATAGTCAGACCACATCTGGAAGAGAAGACCTCAGGTTCCCCATCCCTGAACAAAAGCTTTGTTCGAAATATGGGCTTTGAAGCAGAAGAGGTGTACAAAAGGGAGCAGGAGCAAAGACAGAATTGAAGACTTCTAACGTGACCCAAAGTCATACAACCAGAAAAGTTGAGGCCACAGGCAGGTGTTTCTCAGGAGGAAGATGATTCTGCGCCCCTTGAAATGTCCCCTGAATCAGTCTGGGCAAATACACACATGGGATTCAGAAGCATTGCTGCCTCTGATGGTGGAGGGAGAGCAGAGCCAGCCAGACTTGGAGCCACTATAGCTTCTGCTCCATGAATCTGTCTAGTCTGTCTTTCAGGCCAACCAGGTTGACATCTGATGTCTTTCCACAGGGAGGGAGCCACTGCCAAGAAGGCCCTTTGCCTGGTACCCTGTAGCTGAATCACCGGAGGAGGAGGACCTCAGTGTCTGGGCTGAGCGATGGGGGTGGAGACGCTCCTTTGGGGCTGCCTTCAGATGTCTTTTAAAGCCTTTATACTTGCTTGTCTCCTTGGCACAGGTGTGGCATTACTCCATACCCTCCAGGATTTCTCAGAGGAAAATAGGCATGTCTAAAGGATAATCGCAGCATTCTTTTATCAAATCAGAAACCAGAACGGCTTCTGCAAATCCAGGAGGAGGAGCTTTGGCCCAGGGTATAAAAGGCTCCAGCCCTAGAAGGAGCTCTAGCTCAACTCAGAAGGTTTTCTCCAGCAGCCGAGAGAAGCTCCCAGTCCACAGCCAGCCATCATGGCAACCGTCATGATGACAGTCGACATGGCCGCCATGGCTGAGGATACCCTTGGCATGTAAGTCCAGGGGTGGTCGCCTCTCTAGGCAGGTTGAGCAGGAACTCCTCTTTCCACCTGGATAATAACCATCCATGTCTCTCTTTTTATCCTTCCTTCCTTCCGTCTCTTCAGCCGACTGACGGTCTTCCCCTGGACACAGGGTTTGCGCTCTAACTTTGGGAACCGCTCCGGCCCTGACCTCTCATTAGGAGCCTCTGCAGCCCCCTTTGCACGAGGTCCAGGAGGCTTTTTCCGAGCTGCGTGAACTGCTCTGCGACAAGCTCCACATGGACCCCCTCAACTTCAGGGTGAGGCTGCTCCCCCGCCCCAAGGGGCTGCCTGGCGGGGGGGGAGGGACTGGGCGTGCCGTGTGTGTGTGTGTGTGTGTGCGTGTGTGTCTCACTCTGGGTGGCTTACAGGACATAAAACATGGTAAGACATTAGATATTTCCTGTTACAGGGTTGCATTCAGATTTCAGTTAGTTTTTCATTTCCTTGACATCTGGTGGGAGGGCATTCCACAGGGCGGGTGCCACAACCGAGAAGGCCCTCTGCCTGGTTTCCTGTAACCTCACCTCTCACAGTGAGGGAACCACCAAAATGGTCGCTTTCAAAGGTAGCCCCACATGGGGGGCATTACAGTAGTCCAAGCGGGAGATAGCCAGAGCATGCACCACTCTGGCGAGACAAGCTGAGGGCGGGTGGGGTCTCATCCTGTGGACCAGATGGAGCTGATACAAAGCTGCCCTGGACACAGAATTCACCTGCACTTCCATGGACAGCTGTGAGTCCAAAATGACTCCCAGGCTGTGCACCTGGTCCTTCAGGGGCACAGTTGCCCCATTTAGGACCAGGGAGTCCCCCACACCACGCCTCCTGTCCCCCCAAAACAGTAATTCTGTCTTGTCTGGATTCAGCCTCAGTCTGTTGAATCTGCTGTGGGATCTGTTGTGGGGAGAGGGTGTTCCATACATGGGCCCCCTGGCAGAAGGAGTCACCCCCTCTTTTCTCTTCCAGCTCCTGGGCGACATCCTCATCATCATCCAGCTACCCCCCCCCTTTAGACAAAAATTCACCCCTGCTTGCCACCATGCCTTCCACAAGCTGGTCGGGGTGGTGGCTCATGCGCTGGCCTGCCGGTCCCACTGAGACACCCCCAGGGAGAAGCGGCCGCCTCCTGCTGGTCTCCCCTTCCAGCCCCCATGTGACGCTTGACCCTCTAATAAATCCTCCCTCTGCAATCTGAACTGGCTTCCTGTGTCTTCTTCTCTGGGACAGAGGGAGGGGACAGGCCTGGGGGTGGGTGTTTATTAAATTTGTGGGTTCACAGGATGGAATTACGATATAAAAACACAAAACGCATAATCAAATTGTTACGGTAAAAAACTGAGTGCGAGGCTGCTCTGCCACTCAGCTCGTCGGACTAAGTCCGCGGGTCCCTGAGGAAGAAAATGAGCTCAGCCAGAAACAGGAGCAATCAGCAGAAGATCCGAGTTTATTGCGCAACAGGTTCAAGGCGAGATTGAACAGCGAAAAAGGGGTGTCATAAACTTTTGAATCTTCCCTCCATGTCCCAGAATACAGTGCAAAATACATCCCAGTTACATCATGAATACATTAAAGAGAGGTTGGGTTTCACAGGATTAACATATGGAGGAGGGAGGGGGGAATATGCAGAGCTGGAGATATGCGCAGATAAGCACATCCTGAGTACCGGTGATGAGAAGACAATGGTCCATGTACTGGCACTGCCCGGAGGAAAGGCTTGGCAGAGTGATTTGACAGGATTAGGGTCTTGACACCTTGCTTGAGGGATTATGGAGGACAGGGGAGGTGTGATGGAGTCCTAGAGAAATTGGCACGTTGATTTTCTATGAATTTTATAGATTTTAGTCCCTTTTGACATTGACAATTGGAAATAAATTGATATATTGTAGCGAAGAAGAAGGTGAAGAAGACATGCCCCCCCCCTTCCGTATCAGTCCCCCATTCGGAGATAGATTTGCATCAAAGTTCTGTAAGAACTTGCAAATCTTTTCTCCGCACCCTAAATCTCGGTGAAGGTAGGGGTGCCCTGTGAGTGGGAATAGGCTCTAATGGAAAAGGAGGTGGATTGAGCAGGGCAGCAAAGGAGGGAGCAACATGGACCAATACAATGTACGTGTATGTTATATAGATATGCACTAAATAATAACTTGGTATCCACCGTACCAGATGTGTGGGTTTGTGCAAACCTGAAGGGGACTTGCAAGCCATGCCTCTTAAGGTCATTTGCAAATATAGTACATTTAGCAGGAAGGTCCACTACTGACTGGAAAAAATAAAATGCAGTTTGATATTTTTTTTTTAGCTCCACCGTTTTTGTGTTCTCAGGTGCGAAGGTAGCTCTTCTGTGGTCTCACACCGGCATGGTGTCACAGTAGTGGCAATCCCTGGTGAATCCACTTAGGGCTTTCATATTAACCATGTTGCCTGGCACTCACCACAGCTGGCACAGGTTTGGGCACGTCAGGAGAGAAATGTCCTTGCCTGGCCATTCTATGGGATTTTATTATTATAGGCTCTGGTCTTGCAGTCATGGGAAGTTGCTCACTTGTACATTAAGGACCAAAAAGCCAATTGCAGCCTGGATACACTTGCCCAATTCAAACTGAGTCCAATTTGAATTTATCTTGCCCCATGGTTCTCAACTTTTCAAACCAATCTGTTAAAGCAAAACCATTCTTAAGGGGCACTTGTCCAAATAAGTCAATTTAACTATAAGGGATTATTCCTGCTAAACCAAAGCATATACACATTCCTGAAGCTCCTCCTTGGTAAAGTGAATTTTAGCACATTTTAAATGGGTAGGGAAGTTGGCAGAGTGCCAGGTGAAACAACGAAATGTGGTTATAAATTTATCTAATTCTAAACATTGGACTACATAATAGCCTGATCTGTTAAAAGGCATAAAATGTATGAGGATCCTCCACTGGGGTGTAAGGAATAAGACATTAAACATAAAAACAATTACACACAAAAATAGCCACGAAATAGCCCCCCCATTTGTGGAAATAACACACTGCCAGACACATTTCAACATTCCTACATAATAACACATAATGCAAAACAAACTAATTAAGTATCAGTTGCATATCTTGAGACAATTGTGATATTTTTACGCATGTATCTTCTCAATGCTGGAGCACAGTCTTGAGGTTCAAAAGTGAGAAAATGTCCTTGCAATTCAACTCCTCCCCCCTTTGTCAGCCCCACTCCCCCGGCAGTCTATATCCTTTGAAAGAGATAGCTGTGGCCACTTTGAAAACTTTAGTGTCTGTTATTGTTGCAAGTCTTGTGGTGGCGAAGCTTTTCATTGGATCTGTAGTAACACATTTGTAGAAGAGATATCCTGTAAGGGGCAGGGTTTTGGGGACTTAAAAGACAGAGTTAAAAAAAAAGGGAAGGGGCGAAAGGCAAAAAGGATGTCCTTCAGTTTCCGTGGGAAGCTGCAAATAATAAAAATCTTAGCGGATTAAGCATTTTATTCATTTCAATATTATTATCACATTTCCATATAATTACTGTTATTATCTGCTAAGTTTGTTTGCTTTCCTTCACTTTGGTTTTTTTCTTCTCCCTCCCATATTATTAAATAAAAAATTACTCCATATGTAGAGAAAGAGAACTGTAAAAAAATACAAGGTACACACACACAGACAGACACACACACAATGACCTATGAGGAACCAAAAATAAATAAATGCTAAGACACACAATTTTAATAAATCTGAAGTAACAATGAAAATAAAAGAGTGTTTCTTGATGTGACAATATCGGCTAGGATGTTAATAGCAAAATACTGGGAAATGACTTAATACCAAGAAAAATGAATGGCAATTTAAAGTTGTGCAAGTACCTTGAAGTAGCCAAAATGACAGAATTAATAAGAAATGCTCAGGCAAAAGCTAAACAAATACCATTCCACAAACAATGTTTGGTTGTGCTTCGATTAATTTCATAGACATAAATAAATGAAAACAGATTATTTGTAACTTAAAAGTATCAAAGCCACAAAGAGATGGAAGTCACTAATATAGCAGGGATTCAGACTTGTTTCACAGAACAGAAAGAAAGTTGCTGTGGGAGAAAAGAAGGGACAAACACTTTGTTATCGGGGTTCACATATCCTGTTAAAAGGGAAAATTATTTCATGTGAGAAGCCTGTCAGGAAATGCTGTTCCTAAAATGCACACAAACAAAGTCTGTGATTTAAATCCCATTGAAAGGGGGGAATGCTTTGATATTTACCTGTGAAAAGAATTTGGCATGTTAAGATCTGAAACTTGGCAACCTTTTGACTTTGATGGTCCAGTACTTAACCCTTTTGTCTTACGTAGCCCCTGGAGCAAAGGACACATTAAGGGTGATTTCCCTCAATGGTTCCAAGTTTTACATAAGGAAATTTGGATAAGCTTCTCCCTGCAGTCCAAGCTCTCCAAACCTCCTCTCCCCCCTACAGTTCCCACTCCTTCCCCTCTCTCTCTCTCTCTCTCTCTCTCTCTCTCTCTCTCTTTTTCTTTTCCTTTTTTTTAGCTGATCTAGCCTCTGTGCATGTGCAGTGTTCATGTCTCAGCAAACCTTTTATACTATTGAAATGTTGAATCTTTTGGCTAAATTAGAATTTGAATAAAAATAGGGTTAGATTTTAAAACAAAAAAAGAGAAACTCGGCAATTGAAGCATTCACCAAAGCTAGCAATTGCAGCCCAAGCAAAGGGACTGCTTCCTTTATGTACAGGAAAGGGCTAATATCCCTCTGGCCATTCGCAGAACAATGCCACGCCCTTATATATGGGAAAAAATGGCCAGAGAGTCAGAATTCATAGGATTTTTAACATTCTAAGTCATTTCAGCCTTACCATTTGCAGACAAAAAATTTTCCTCCCCTTTATTTAAAGGATTGGTCAAGGCCCATATGTATTTGTATGTGCTTAAACTTTGAATTGACTTTGAAGTCTGATTTTTAATTAGTAGACAAAATGATAAACACTGTAATCACTCAAATGCTTGATATTACCAGTTGTGCTTCAAAACATCACAGCTTCACCTCTCACCTTTTAAAACTAAAGAGCAAAGCTAGGCTGAATTTCAACTCCATCACCACACCAGAATTTAAGAATTACCCTCCAATGCTTGCGAACACATGTCCTTCCACACAGCCACAAATTGGGAGAGTTGAAAGGGACCCTGGGGTCATCTAGTCCAACCCTCCAAAATATAGGGTTCACAGCAAGATTTCACAGCAAGATTTGTACTACCAAAGAGACACACACATACTTATGTACACAGGCACTACTGGGGAATAGAGCACAATCAATGCTCCTATCATGTACTAAGGAAGAGGAAAATAAAAGTACCCAGCTTTATACAGAACCCTCTAAAGGAAGAACAGTTTTCCTAAGATAAGATAGGAAGAGAATCTGGGAGAGAATATTTTATAAGCATAGGGTTATTTCAGTTGATATAACCACTCAAATAATAAAAACAGTCCTGGATTTGATTTAAAAGGGATACAAAAATTAATAATGTTTCTGAACTTGCATAGGAATAGTACGCCTAATTAAGATTTTTTTTAAAAAAAATAACGATACATAGGAAAGTGAGATGTCGGGTACTTTTAGCAAAGAATGTGCCCCCTCCCTTGTTGAAGGAAGCTTACTCAGAAGCAAGAAGGGGGGGAACCTGAAAGAGACTGAAACAAGTGGGGGAGGTATTTTCCAATAAGAAGCCAGGAAACCCTGGCTGATCTTAGAGACTGATATCAGGACTGGACTCTATAGATAGACAATTGTTGTCTATCAAAGCTTCTACCTTTGATTAACAATTTTCTTAGAAGGAGCACCTATTTTCATAGGCATGTGCTTAATGAAATACATACACTGCATTTTAGCTTGAGAGAGCAGTTGGCTCAACTAGGCTTTTGCAGCAGAAACATTAGTTTCTTCACAGCATATTTCAAAATACTGGAAAAAAGACTGGAACACGGATGTAGAATCACAAACTCAAAGGTTGCAACATAACATTATCTACCATCAACTTAAAATCATACTCCTCACTTAAGCTATTCGGAGGAAGACTCTGGAGCCTCTCTCAAATAACAAACATTTGCACCCTTCATTCTCATTTTGTTTTTGTTTTTTCCTGTTTTAAGATTGATAAGGTCCAGCATGGCTTCCCTAGATTTAAATTTTGAAGCAAGCTTGCAGTTTAAACTATGCACACTTAAGAAAAGCAGTCTGTCAGAGACAGAAGGAACAGACAACACACATAACAGACAACATGTAAACATATATATTCTCATTCTTTAGTTGGTTATCGCAAGGAGTTGGGCCGCTTCCTTTGGCTTCATTAAGTGAAAAGAGTAGGAAGGTCCCACATGGTTTTATGAGCCTCCTTGCCTCTTCAAACACACCACCAGTTAATCAAACTGGCAGGGCTCACAATGCTTGGTTGACTGGGTACCCCTTTATATATGCATGCGTTGCTGTTGTTGCTTTTTTGTTGTTTTTCTTTTTTGGGGTGTCTGGGATAGAGAAGGGAGAAAGAGAGGGGTTGATTAGGATTTGGGTAACTTGTACAGGGGGCTATTTAGGGTTTTCCTTTTCCTTGTTGCTTGGCAACTTCCTAACGGTTTAATGAGTTTCACCCACTCGGTTCCTTTTCCTTTTCCTTTCCTATTTCCTATTTAAACAGTTTTAATGAGTTCCACCCACTTGATTTCTTTTTCTATTTAATAACCTGGGGTCCTTTTCCACTCTGCCGATCCCGCCCAATTCCTCATGGGCTATCCCTCCTGGCAACCTCCTACCTATCATCACAATCTCAGGAAAAGAGGCCCTACTGAACGCCCGCGCCGTGCGGTGCCAGATCAGGTATCTCTGGATAGAGTTTTGAACTGAAAATCCCCCTTGCTTTTGGAAGCAGGCTCACGCACGATACACGTGTTACGTGGCACCGACCAGTGGGGCTAGGATTGGGATAGAAAGCAAGACCACTTCCTGCCCCCTTGCTAGGACGCTAGGGAAGTTCGGAAAGAGAGCTCCAACCCCTTGCTTTCAACTGAGATGCCCGTTGCGGAGAGTCAGCTATCTTTCAAGTCGGGTCTCTCCGTCTTACTTTCGGGCACCCAATTGGTGCGGCTGGCTGGAGGGTTTTAGAGAAAGAGATAGAGCTCAGAACCCCCCTTTCGGGTCGAGCGGTGGTCCACGGTCTCTCTCACTAACCAGACCAAGAGAAAGGCAAGAAGGATCGATAGAGAGGAGGACAGAGAATTCAGTTGCCAGGAGACTTCCACCCCTTCCCACCAGTGCACTGGATTTTCCTTTTCCTATACTCACGCGTCTTCTACGATGATCCCGGGATCGATGAATAAGCAGGCTGGATCCCTCTTTGCTCCCTGGCTGAACTTCTGGGGCTTTCGATTACCGCCCGGAAGATGGCCGGGGGTCCAAAGGATCTTCCCAGGCAAAATGGCCCGGTGCCGGCTGAAGATTTCAGGGCCCCCGGTCAGCAACACAGGATAACCGCAAAGCCCCACGTTGGGCGCCATCTGTTACAGTAAAAATCTGAGTGCGCGACTGCTCTGCCACTCAGCTCATCGGACTAAGTCCGCGGGTCCCTGCGGAGGAAAATGAGCACATCCTGATGAGAAGACAATGGTCCATGTACTGGCACTGCCCGGAGGAAAGGCTTGGCAGAGTGATTTGACAGGATTAGGGTCTTGACACCTTGCTTGAGGGATTATGGAGGACAGGAGAGGTGTGATGGAGTCCTAGAGAAATTGGCACGTTGATTTTCTATGAATTTTATAGATTTTAGTCCCTTTTGACATTGACAATTGGAAATAAATTGATATATTGTAGAGAAGAAGAAGGTGAAGAAGACATGCCCCCCCTTCCGTATCAAAATAAAAACAAAGACAACCCAATAAACACCCCCACTAACATATTTCACACCCATAATAGCATCAAAGGAGTTTACCACCTTCATTGGAATGTCAAACAAAGCGATGCAAAATAAAATGCCAGGGGGGCAGCGAACCTAGCAAGTCGCCCTTTGGGGGTCCCAGGCAGAGGTCTATGGGGGTATGGGGCAGGTCTCCCCTAATCTTCCAAGGGTATGAAAGGGAATGATCTACGGACGTCCGATAATGTCATTTTGGGGTTTGTGAGCCATGATGGAAATCGCTGTCTCCCAGACGAAGCAGAGGCGAGGCTCTCCCCCAGTCCCAGGCTTGGAAGCAGCCGCTCCCCCTGTGGCTTTTGTCCTTCTGACTGCCAGCCAGGTGTCCTCGGGCGCAGAGCAAGCGCCTTCCTTGTGCCCTCAGGCCATTCGCTGGCCCAGAAAGCTGCCTGGCTCCTTCAGCAAAGGATTTCAACCCTTGCTGGGTCCAGGAATGAGAAGGGACTCGCTCCAGCATCATACTGGCTAAGCCACCCACCCCAAACTCAAAACAATATTTCAGAATAAGATATTACATTCATAGCAGCAGAAGATGACCTTTTCATGGCCCTTGGGCACAGTGGCTACCAGGCTCCTTTAAGCCAGCCCATGGCACACTGTCAAATGCCACATGGGGGGAAAGCAGGACCCCATCTTCTGGGGCCGCACTCCTGTGTGAATCACCTGACCCACACAAGGTCCCTGGCCCCCAATGTGCTTTTTTGAGGGGAGATCACATTCCGACATCACCTGAGAGCAGGGGGCTCCAAATGACTGCCAAGCTCAGGCTGGGGAAAATGAGATGTCCCGTTTGTTCTGGCACAGTTGAGGGGATATGCTCTGAGCCACTGAGTGCCTGTGACTTGGGAGGGGAGAGGAAAGCATGGGAGGGGAGGGGGAGGGGGGCGTCCGTTGTACATCTGGTTGGCCACTGGGAGCAACGGGAGCCCAGCTCTCCTCATTTGTTTATTTCCTTCATTCACATGTATTTATAAAATCATTTCATATTCATTTATAAAAATATTTGTACACCACTGTGTCATACAAAAGTATATCCAAGAGATTTACATCAGTAAAGACATAATACCTGTTTAACCTTTGAAAAAGTGAACAACAGACATCAATTAACCATTTGTAAAAGGATACATTCTTAATTGCCTGCACAGTCCGAGAGGAATAGAAATGTTTACGGCAGGCAACTAAAGCTTTGCATGGAAGTCACCCCCTGAATCTCCAGTGGCAAAGAGTTCCACTTTCCTGAGGACACGAAAGGCTCGGTTTCACTCTGTTGTCAAACGAGTCTCACCAACAACCAGTGATGCTCCTGCAGACTGAGTTATGCTCCTTTAATTCCAATGCTCGCTTGGCGAAGGTATATTTTTGCTGTGTCAGAATCGCTGCTGCTTGGGTGATCTGCAGCAGAGTCATTTTCACCTCCTCCTGAGCAACAGGTCGGCCTCTTGCTATCAGGGGGGGCCAGGCCTGACTCAGCAGGAGGCTGGGCAGATCTGCAAAATCATCCCTGCATATGGAGCTCATGCAGCAAGTCAGGAGGGGGGGGGAGAGCCCATGGGTGGTGAAGAGAAGGGGCTGCAGGATCAGGACCATGAAGCAGGGACCGTGCACCACAGCCTTCCAGAAAGGGATGCCAGAGCAGCTCCTGTTCCAGCCCTGTGAAGAAAGCAAGGGGAGCTCTGAGTGGAGAGAAGAGGCAGGTTCTGGTACCACTGAGACACCCCCAGGGAGAAGCAGCCGCCTCCTGCTGGTCTTGCCACCCGGTGGGTGGGGCCCACTCCTACCAGCCCCCATGTGACACTTGACCCTCTAATAAATCCTCCCTCTGCAATGTGACCTGGTTTCCTGTGTCTTTTTCTCTGGGACGGAGGGAGGGGGCAGGCCTGGGGTGGGGGGAAATGTCTCAAGTTAGTTGGGGGGCTAGGAAAGGGGGGGTTCTCTGTCACTTAAGAGGAACCATTGAGCACCAGTGGGGGGGGTGTTCATGGCTCTGTGGCACTTTGTCCCCCCCTGTCGCAGGAAACCCCCCCCCCAATCATTCAGTTTGTACAAACTTCACACACACTCACACTCACACACTACATACGCTACGCTTCTGTTATAAATTCATAGAAAATCAACCATACATCGGATTTGCACTGTTCCACTTTTATTTTACTCCATGAAGGAAGGACTACAAAATGGGGAAGGTTTGATACAGGGCAGCCATAATCCCTTCAGCATACCAGCACATCCACAGGAGCCCTGCCCAGTTGCTATGCCAACCCTGAGGGTCCTAGACAGAAGACCATCAAGATCACAAGGAACTTGCATATGGGAGTGGATTCAGCATGGACTGGAACAAAGGACAATAATCAGCTCTTCCCTCTTGGGGCAGGAAACTGCAAACTCCCCTCTGTCACCTGGAAAATACTCATGAGGAGGGGGAAAGGGGGAAACAGCCAGGTGACAGGACACTCAGGTTACCACCACAACTCCTCCCTCAACCCCTCCTTTCTGTGATGTATGTATGATGTTTCTGGGGGTGGTCTTGATCTATAGGGTGGCAATTTCAAAAGTCTTTATAAGGTCTTGCACACCATTTTTGTGGGTCCTTCCTCTCTCCTGCAAGTGAGGGGAGCACCCTGTTGCAACAGATCAATAAAGGCCAAGCCTACAGGCTGCTGTTTTGCTCCAAGTTATCCTGGTTGGTGTCTTTGTTTTTGTCCAAGGGAGCCCTCGGATTTCTCCGTTAACACCCCCAAAGCTGCAGTGCTTTTGGGAGCCAGGGACCCCCGCTGTTTCCCCAAATCCTTCATTCTCAAAGCTCCTGCCAGACTGACCCCCTGATGCCCCAGTTGCCCCCCCTGTCTCGTTGGTCATCTCCCCACCCAGTTCTGGTCTGTTGCCCTCTCTGATCTTCCTACTCTGGAGAAATTGGGGATGAGAGACTCAGAGGGAGAGGTGGACCCTTCCCCTGCTCTGGATTCCATCCCTCTGAATAAGGGGTAGAGGTACCACATGGGCAACCCAGGGAGACCCCCAAGGGCCACTCTCCCCCCACAATGCACATCCCTGCCTCTTTCCAGATGGGTATCGCAGACGGAGCTGCTTCTTAATCGGCAGGGAGAGGGTGGAATTCATTTCGTTGTTTTTTAAAAATAATTTTTATTAACCGGCCGAATTACAAAGCCAAATTTTAAATTTTGTTGGGGGAACCCATATTTCAAGATCCGAAGGGGGATTCTGATCATCTTCTTGCTACTGCGTTAATGTCCAAATCAATCCAAATCAGTCCAAACAGAGTTCATAATTCTATCCAGTCTTATCTTGCTGTTTCCACATCACATCTTGTTCATATATTTTCTCTTTTTTCTTTATGATCTCTTCTGATAGTCTCCTTAAGCCGATAAACACTAATAATAATCCTGCGTGAATTTTCCGTTCTTCCAATCCTCAAATCGAGATGGTTTCCATATATCATCACCTTCATAGATAACAGCGCTCTTTCCATCATTAATTACAGAACTGTCATTCTTAAGTCCCACTGAGGAGTTTCACCCACAATATAAAAAGCTCTATTTCTCTATTTCTCCTCTCAGACTTAAGTCCTCCGACAGAACTTCCCAATATGGCGACGGCATTTTTAACTGCGTCATTCCAAAGCTCTTATACATTCCACGCTCTTCTTAAAACATGCTTTGGTTCGAAAGTTTATCTCCACACAGCCTTAAATCCACAGCTTAAGTCCTTAAAACAACAATTCTGACTCTTGAGAGGAGGGGATTCTGGTTTAATCACATAAGGAAAGAAAGGAAAGGTTTTCCCCCTCCCCCATCAGTCATTTGCCATACCGTATCTTGGGGTATCTTCTCATGTTTTATTCTTGTCTTGTTTTATCAGAGATCTCTTCTGTTAGCAGTCTTTACTCCCCCTCCTTCCTTGAGATATGTGCATTCCTTCATCCAAATTGTTTCTTTTGAAGTTCTTGCAGCTAGTGGCGCGGATCAGGAGCACCGGAATCCCACAGGAGGGCTTTGTGCCTAGTGCCCCCATCCCCACAAATTCGGGGGTGGTATAGGGCACAGCAGGCAAGGGCAGTACCCCCCACCATCCTGGGGGGGGGTAGGGAGGCTAATTACTCCCATCATAGCTTCCAAATTACCTCGTGTTGGTCGGAGAGATGTTATTGTCAGCCATCTTCCGATGCGCCCCCAGTGGCCCCCCGAATTCATTTTGTTTTATCCATTTATTTGTTTATTAAATTTGGGGGTTCACAGGATGAAATTACAATATAAAAACACAAAACACATAAACAAAACAAAAACAACCCAATAAACACCCCCGCCAACATATTTCACACCCATAAACTCACCTTCATTGAAACATCCTGGACTCCCTGGTCCCTAATGGGGTAACTGTACCCCTGAAGGACCAGGTGCACAGCCTGGGAGTCATTTTGGACTCACAGCTGTGCATGCAGGCACAGGTCATTTCTGTGTCCAGGGCAGCTGTCTCCCAGCTCCATCTGGTACGCAGGATGAGACCCCACCCGTCCCCAGCTTGTCTCACCAGAGTGGTGCATGCTCTGGTTATCTCCTGCTTGGACTACTGCAATGCCCCCCATGTGGGGTTACCTTTGAAGGTGAACCGGAAACTGCAACCTTGAAAGCCATCGAAGGCCTCAGCCCTCTATACCCAAAGGAGCGTCTCCACCCCCATTGTTTAGCCCAGACCCTGAGGTCCAGATCCCGGGGCCCATATTTTGAACAAAGCTCTTGCTCAGGGATGGGGAAGCTGAGGTCTTCCGGATGTGGTCTGACTCTGCTTCCCATCCCCACTGACCGTTGGCAGGCAGTGGGCGCCCTTGTTTAACCTCCCTGTCTTCCTACCCCTGCCGCTTCCAACTCTCCATCTGCTGTTCTCTCCCCACGCTGTCAAACCTGAATGTGAGCTCCCTGGGGCAGAGTCCTGTCCTACATTCTAAGGGCCCTCAATTGATACATGGTCAAGTAATAATCAACATCTGTAAGTGCACTTAATTATCCTCAATGGGCTCAATTATCCTCAAGCGATTTCAACCCTGTTTGCAATGCTTTCTTGGGCCCTGGTACAGATCAGGGCATGTGGCCAGGATTGCGCAGGGCCACCCCTGTCATTGGGAGTGAGGTGGCTGCTTCAGGGGCAGATGCTGGGCTGGAGGACACAGTGGTGAGGCATCGTAGGACAAACACAGCCTGCCACCCCCAAGCTGGCTTGCTGCCTTCAGGTGCAGGAGAGAACATTGTCCCATCTCCAGCACTGAAGACAAAGATTCAGCTTCCAGCTGAATCATGGGAGCTGCAGTTTGTTAAGTATTGTGGCTCTTTGAGGGGGTAAACTACACTTCCCAGCAGTCTTTGGGGGAAATCATGTGCTTTCACTGTACGTTGAGTACAGAGCCTTAGAAGATTTGGTTTTCCCCATCCTTGCTGAGGGTGGGGACAAAACCCATCACCCTCATGCCCTGGCTGACCACCATCAGTGACAGAGCACTGGGCTAAATGGATCTTGGTCCAGTCTGACAGGGCAGTTTCAAATTTCCCAGGAACTCGCCCTAAAACTCTGCGAGAGGTATCTATTTCTCTGTGATGGGAGTTACCTGTGAGTAAAAGGGTAAATGTAAATGGACCCCTGACTATTAGGTCCAGTCGTGGCCGACTCTGGGGTTGTGGCGCTCATCTCGCTTTATTGGCCGAGGAAGCCGACATACAGCTTCCGGGTCATGTGGTCAGCATGACTAAGCCACTTCTGGTGAACCAGAGCAGCGCACGGAAACATTGTTTACCTTCTGGCCGGAGCGGTACCTATTTATCTAGTTGCACTTTGGCATACTTTCAAACTGTTGGGTCGGCAGGATCAGGGAACGAGCAACGGGAGCTCACCTCGTCACGGGGATTCGAACCGCAACCTTCTGATCAGCAAGTCCTAGGCTCTGTGGTTTAACCCACAGTGCCACCCGCATCCCAATATCTGTGAGTTAGACCCATCAAATTCAAGAAGACACCCCTCTAGCTAGACACGCCGAGAACTGCGCTGTTACTTGTTGCCCTTAAATCCCATTTGTATTGGCCATGATTAATTTGATTTTGATGAGTTCTAAGCTCAACAAACTTAGTTTGCATTCCACTCTATGTTCTTATCTGTCAAATGGGAATAATAGGGACTTCCTTTGAAGGACTGTGCTAGATTATTCATTGCTAACCATCAGGCAGCATGTCTTGGCTTCTCAGAGGTGCGTAATACATTGCCCCCTTATGCTCCTGATGAGCTTTGCAAGTTGCAGCACCATTAAGAAAGGCCGTGCTAGTCCGCCATGACAAGTGCTGCTAGAGAAAGCAGAGATGGAAGGGGGTGTCCTTTGCGGAGTCTAAAGGATTCACCCAGCACACGCTGGAGCTCATGGGGAAAGAACACATGCCCCCCCCCGACCGTGGCTGAATTCATTCCCCACAACCCAAAGGACAGGCTGTCCCCCAGACGGCACCCAGCAGACAACTGAATATTCATCCTTGCTACCAACCTTGGGGCGTGTAAAAGTGTAAAAGTGTCAGCGGTCTCTTAACAGAAATCTAAGCTCAAGAAACCTATGGCACCTGAGGTTATTTAATGCAAGGAACAGAAGCAGTCCATGTGAAAAGGATCTAGGGGTCTTGGTGGACCACAAGCTCAACAGTGTGATGCAGCAGCAAAAAAAAGAAAAGAAAAGGGAATGCTATTCTAGTCTGCCCCCTTCATGGATCACTGCCTTGCTGTGGCGAAGGGGCTTGAATAACTCAGAGATGCTATGAACTATGCCGAGCAGGGCACCCAAGATGAACAGGTCATAGTGGAGAGTTTTGACCAAACGTGATCCACCTGGAGCAGGAACCGGCAAGCCACTCCAGTATCCCTGCCAAGAAAACTCCATGACAAAGACAATAGGCATATAAAAGTTATGACACTGGAAGATGAGCCCCTCAGGTCGGAAGGCATCCAACATGCTACTGAGGAAGAGCGGAGGACAAGTTCAAGTAGATTCAGAGCTGATGAAGCGGCTGGGCCAAAGCCGAAAGGACGCTCAGTTGCGGATATGCCTGGAAGCGAAAAGAAAGTCCAATGCTGTAAAGAAAAATATTGCATAGGAACCTGGAATGTAAGAACCATGAACCTGGGTAAGTTGGATGTGGTCAAAAATGAGATGGCAAGAATAAATATTGACATCCTGGGCATCAGTGAACTAAAATGGACGGGAATGGGCGAATTCAGTTTGGATGACCATCTTATCTACTACTGTGGGCAAGAAACCCATAAAGGAAATGGAGTGGCCCTCATAGTCAACAAAAGAGTGGCAAAAGCTGTACTGGGATGTAATCTCAAAAATGATAGAATGATCTCGATACGAATCCAAGGCAGACCTTTTAACATCACAGTAATCCAAGTTTATGCACCAACTACTGGTGCTGAAGAAACTGAAATTGACAAATTCTATGAAGACTTACAAGACCTTATAGAAGTGACACCAAAGAAGGATGTTCTTCTCATTATAGGGGATTGGAAGGCTAAAGTAGGGAATCAAGAGATAAAAGGAACAACTGGCAAGTTTGGCCTTGGAGATCAAAACGAAGCAGGGCAAAGGCTAATAGAGTTCTGTCAAGAGAACAAGCTGGTCATCACAAACACGCTTTTCCAACAACACAAGAGACGACTCTACACATGGACATCACCAGATGGGCAGCATCATAATCAGATTGATTATATTCTCTGCAGCCAAAGATGGAGAAGCTCTATACAGTCAGCAAAAACAAGACCTGGAACGGACTGTGGCTCAGATCATCAGCTTCTTATAGCAAAATTCCAGCTTAAATTGAAGAAAGTAGGAAAAACCACTGGGCCGGTAAGATACAATCTGAATCAAATCCCTTATGAATACACAGTGGAAGTGAGGAACAGGTTTAAGGATTTAGATTTGCTGGACAGAGTGCCTGAAGAACTATGGGTGGATGCTCGCAACATTATTCAGGAGGCAGCAATGAAAACCATCCCAATGAAAAGGAAATGGAAGAAAGCAAAGTGGCTGTCCAATGAGGCCTTACAAATAGCAGGGGAGAGAAGGCAAGCAAAATGCAAGGGAGATAGTGAAAGATACAGGAAATTGAATGCAGATTTCCAAAAAATAGCAAGGAGAGACAAGAAGGCCTTCTTAAACGAGCAATGCCAAGAAATAGAGGAAAACAACAGAATGGGAAGAACCAGAGATCTGTTCAAGAAAATTGGAGATATGAAAGGAACATTTCGTACAAAGATTACCATAATAAAGGACAAAAGTGGTAAGGACCTAACAGAAGCAGAAGACATCAAGAAGAGGTGGCAAGAATACACAGAGGAAATATACCAGAAATATATGCATGGCTCGTACACCCCAGGTAGTGTGGTTGCTGACCTTGAGCCAGACATCCTGGAGAGTGAAGTCAAATGGGCCTTAGAAAGCACTGCAAATAACAAGGCCAGTGGAAGTGATGATATTTCAGCTGAACTATTTAAAATTTTAAAAGTTGATGCTGTTAAGGTGCTACACTCAATATGCCAGCAAATTTGGAAAACTCAGCAGTGGCCAGAGGATTGGAGAAGATCAGTCTACATCCCAATCCCAAAGAAGGGCAGTGCCAAAGAATGCTCCAACTACCGCACAATTGCACTCATTTCACATGCTAGCAAGGTTATGCTTAAAATTCTACAAGGAAGGCTCAAGCAGTATGTGGACCGAGAACTCCCAGAAGTGCAAGCTGGATTTAGAAGAGGCAGAGGAACCAGAGACCAAATTGCAAACATGCGCTGGATTATGGAGAAAGCTAGAGAGTTCCAGAAAGACATCTACTTCTGCTTCATTGACTATGCAAAAGCCTTTGACTGTGTCGACCACAGCAAACTATGGCAAGTTCTTAAAGAAATGGGAGTGCCTGATCACCTCATCTGTCTCCTGAGAAATCTCTATGTGGGACAAGAAGCTACAGTTAAAACTGGATATGGAACAACTGATTGGTTCAAAATTGCGAAAGGAGTACGACAAGGCTGTATATTGTCTGCCTGCTTATTTAACTTATATGCAGAATTCATCATGCGAAAGGCTGGGCTGGATGAATCCCAAGCCGGAATTAAGATTGCCGGAAGAAATATCAACAACCTCAGATATGCAGATGACACAACCTTGATGGCAGAAAGTGAGGAGGAATTAAAGAACCTTTTAATGAGGGTGAAAGAGGAGAGCGCAAAATATGGTCTGAAGCTCAACATCAAAAAAACGAAGATCATGGCCACTGGTCCCATCACCTCCTGGCAAATAGAAGGGGAAGAAATGGAGGCAGTGAGAGATTTTACTTTCTTGGGCTCCATGATCACTGCAGAGGGTGACAGCAGCCACGAAATTAAAAGACGCCTGCTTCTTGGGAGAAAGGTGATGGCAAACCTAGACAGCATCTTCAAAAGCAGAGACATCACCTTGCCAACAAAGGTCCGCAGAGTGAAAACCATGGTTTTCCCAGTAGTCATGTATGGAAGTGAGAGCTGGACCATAAAGAAGGCTGATCGCCGAAGAACGGATGCTTTTGAATTCTGGTGCTGGAGGAGACTCTTGAGAGTCCCATGGACTGCAAGAAGATCAAACCTATCCATTCTGAAGGAAATCAGCCCTGAGTGCTCACTGGAAGGACAGATCCTGAAGCTGAGGCTCCAATACTTTGGCCACCTCATGAGAAGAGAAGACTCCCTGGAAAAGACCCTGATGTTGGGAAAGATGGAGGGCACAAGGAGAAGGGGACGACAGAGGACAAGATGGTTGGACAGTGTTCTCGAAGCTACAAACATGAGTCTGACCTAACTGCGGGAGGCAGTGGAAGACAGGAGGGCCTGGCGTGCTCTGTCCAGGGGGTCACGAAGAGTCGGACACGACTAAACGACTAAACAACAACAACATTCTAGTCTGCATCCACAGAAGTCTAGTGTCCAGATCCAGGGAAGTCATAGTCCTGCTCTCTTCTGCCTTGGGCAGACCACACCTGGAACATGGTGTCCACTTCTGGGCACCACAGTTTAAGAAGGATGTGGACAAGCTGGAAGGTGTGCAGAGGAGGGAGACCAGGTTGATCAAGGGTCTGGAAGGCAAGCCGTATGAGGAGCGGTTGAAGGAGCTGGGTATGTTAAGCCTGGAGAAGAGGAGACGGAGAGGAGATATGAGAGCCATCTTCAAATATCTCAAGGGTTGTCCCATGGAGGAGGGAGCGGGCTTGTTTTCTCCTGCTCTGGAGGGCAGGACTCGAACCAAAGGCTTCAAGATGCAAGAAAGGAGATTCCAGCTGATCATTTGGAAAAGCTCTCTGACAGTAAGAACAGTTCAGAGCAGTGCAACAGACTCCGACAAGCGGAGGTGGACTCTCCTTCCTTGGAGGTTTTGAAGCAGAGGTTGAATAGTAATTGCCAGGGATGCTTCAGCTGAGATTCCTGCGTTGCAGAGGGCTGGACTAGATGACCCCTGGAGTCCCTTACAGGTCTACGATTAAGTTTCTGGATCTCTTGGCTCTTGCAAAGCCAACCTGCTCTGCTAGTAACTCGGCACGTGGGCCTCAGTCCAAGGACGGCTGTCGTAACTTGTGTGTTGCGCAAACACTGTGGGCTGCGTGGCGTTGGCACCAGGCTGGGGAGTGGGCTGAAACAGGCGATTGGGCAGCGGTCCCTCTTAATGGATGCCACGTGGCTGTTGCATCAAAGTTCCGGCTGCCCTGACATACCTCTCCGTCTGGTGGAAATGGGGACATCCTATTCCATAACAGAATATAATTCATGCCTTGCCCATCTGACTGGGTTGCCACAGCCACTCTCGGCGGCTTCCAACATATACAAAAACTCAATAAAACATTCACAAGCTTCCCTTTCCAGAGCTGCCTTCAGATGTCTTCTAAAGGTCGTATAGTTACTTATTTCCTTGGCTCGGGGGTTGCATGACCCCCACCATTTCCCTGATGAAAACAGGGATATCCTAAGGGAAAGTGGGACATTCCAGGATCAAATCAGAAACTGGGAATAGGGATGCTTGGAGGGCCTGCCTTGAATGTCATGCTTAGAACTAGGAGTAGCCTCTCCTTTATCAATCCTGGTTGTGTCCTAGTAATCTGCGAAGGAGTTTGGGATATGGGTCTTCTTGTCCCATTGAATCCCCACAAAGACCCTGGGAGGGGGGCAAGGCCAAAGCAGAGCAGAGCTTTTTGGCGGGGTTCAAACGCAATTCTCCTTGGCCCTTTATCCTGCAGCTGACAACAGCTGCCTCTCCTTCAACACTCCCCAAGTCCATGGCACATATTGGGCTGCTTCTGTTTTCAATAGGCATTTCGTGTTTTTACATTGTTCTTTTATCCTGTGAACTGCCTGAGACCTGCGGGGTATAGGGTGGCCTACCAATTTTGATGATGATGATGATGATGAAGTACTATCATGGCGCCTTGTAGCTGCCTCTCCTCTCCACTCAGAGCTCCCCTTGCTTTCTTCACAGGGCTGGAACAGGAGCTGCTCTGGCATCCCTTTCTGGAAGGCTGTGGTGCACGGACCCTGCTTCAGGGTCCTGATCCTGCAGCGCCTTCTCTTCACCACTTTGCAGATCTGCCCAGCCTCCTGCTGACTCAGGCCTGGCTCCCCCTGATAGCTCCGGCTGCAAGAGGCCAACCTGTTGCTCAGGAGGAGATGAAAATGACTCTGCTGCAGATCACCCAAGCAGCAGCAATTCTGACACAGCAAAAATATACCTTTGCCAAGCGAGCATTGGAATAAAAGGAGCATAACTCAGTCTGCAGGAGCATCACTGGTTGTTGGCGAGACTCGTTTTACAACAGAGAGAAACTGAACCTTTTGTGTCCTCAGGCTAGTGGAACTCTCTGCCACTGGAGATTCAGGGGGCGCCTTCCATGCAAAGCTGTAGTTGCCTGCTGAAAACATTTCTATTCCTCCCGGACTGTGCTGGCAATTAAGAATGCATCCTTTTACAAATGGTTAATCGATGTCTGTTGTTCACTTTTTCAAAGGTTAAACAGGTATTAGGTCTTTACTGATGTAAATCTCTTGGATATACTTTTGGATGACACAGTGGTGTACAAATATTTTTATAAATAAATATGAAATGTTTTTATAAATAAATATGAAATGTTTTTATAAATAAATATGAAATGTTTTTATAAATAAATATGAAATGTTTTTATAAATACACGTGAATGAAGGAAATAAACAAATGAGGAGAGCTGGGCTCCCGTTCCTCCCACTGGCCAACCAGATGTCCAACGGAAGCCCCCCCTCCCCCAGCCCCCCTCCCGTGCTTTGCTCGCCCCTCCCCCAGTCACAGGCACTCAGTGGCTCAGAGCATATCCCCTCAACTGTGCCAGAACTAACGGGACATCTCATTTTTCCCTGCGTGAGCATGGCAGTCATTTGGCCCCCCTGCTCTCAGGCAATGTCGGAATGTGATTTCCACTCAAAAAAGCACATTGGGGGGCCAGGGACCTTGTGTGCGTCAGGTGATTCATGCAGGAGTGTGGCCCCAGAAGATGGGGCCCCGCTTTTCCCATGTGGCATTTGACAGTGTGCCATGGGCTGGCTTAAAGGAGCCTGGTAGCCACTGTGCCCAAGGTCCACGGAAAGGTCATCTTCTGCTGCTATGAATGTAATATCTTATTCTGAAATATTGTTTTGAGTTTGGGGTGGGTGGCTTAGCCCATATGATGCTGGAGCGAGTCCCTTCTCATTCCTGGACCCAGCAAGGGTTGAAATCCTCTGCTGAAGGAGCCAGGCACCTTTCTGGGCCAGCGAATGGCTGGAGGGCGCAAGGAAGGCGCTTTCTCTGCGCCCGAGGACACCTGGCTGGCAGTCAGAAGGACAAAAGTCACAGGGGGAGCGGCTGCTTCCAAGCCTGGGACTGGGGGAGAACCTCGCCTCTGCTCCGTCTGGGAGAAAGGGATTTCCATCCCGGCTCATAAACCCCAAAAAGACAGGCAGTGGGCTCCCAATCCCTGCCCTTGTTTAACCTCCCTGTCTTCCTACCCCTGCCGCTTCCAACTCTCCCTCTGCTGTTTTCTCCCCAAGCTGTCAAACCTGAATATGAGCTCCCTGGGGCAGAGTCCTGTCCTACATTCCAAGGGCCGTCACTTGATTAATGGTGAAATAATAATATTCATCTGAAAGTGCAATTAATTATCTTCAATGGGCTCAAATATCCCCAAGATGCAAGCGATTGCATCTCTGTTTGCCATGCTTTCTTCGGCCCTGGTACAGATTAGGGCATGTGGCCACGATTGCCCAGGGCCACCCCTGTCATTGGGAGTGAGGTGGCTGCTTCAGGGGCAGATGCTGGGCTGGAGGACACAGGGGTGAGGCATCGTAGGACAAACACAGCCTGCCACCCCCAAGCTGGCTTGCTGCCTTCAGGTGCAGGAGAGAACATTGTCCCATCTCCAGCACTGAAGACAAAGATTCAGCTTCCAGCTGAATCACGGGAGCTGCAGTTTGTTAAGTATTGTGGCTCTTTGAGGGGGTAAACTACACTTCCCAGAAGTCCTTGGGGGAAATCATGTGCTTTCACTGTACGTTGAGTACAGGGCCTGAGAAGATTTGGTTTTCCCCATCCTTGCTGAGGGTGGGGACAAAACCCATCACCCTCATGCCCTGGCTGACCACCATCAGTGACAGAGCAGCAAGCCAGCTTGGGGGTGGCAGGCTGTGTTTGTCCTACGATGCCTCACCACTGTGTCCTCCAGCCCAGCATTTGCCCCTGAAGCAGCCACCTCACTCCCAATGACAGGGGTGGCCCTGGGCAATCCTGGCCACATGCCCTGATCTGAACCAGGGCCCAAGAAAGCATTGCAAACAGATTTGCAATCGCTTGAGGATAATTGAGCCCATTGAGGATAATTAATTGAACTTTCAGATTATTACTGTTATTATTACTTCACCATTTATCAAGTGAGGGCTCTTGGAATGTAGGACAGGATTCTGTCCCAGGGAGCTCACATTCAGGTTTGACAGCGTGGGGAGAGAACAGCAGAGGGAGAGTTGGAAGTGGCAAAGGTAGGATGACTGGGAGGTTAAACAAGGGCAGGGATTGGGAGCCCACGGCCTGCCAATGGGAAGAAGAGTCAGACCACATCCGGAAGACCTCAGGTTCCCCATCTCTGAGCAAGAGCTTCGCTCAGAATATGGGCTTTCAAGCAGAACAGGTGTACAAAAGGGGGCAGGAGTGAGGAAAGAATTGAGGACTTCTAATGTAACCCAAAGTCGTACAGCCAGAAAAGTTGAGGTCACAAGCAGGCGTTTCTCTGGAGAAACATGATTCTGCGCCCCTTGAAAGGTCACCTGAACTAGTCTGGGCAAATACATACATGGGATTCAGAAGCATCGCTGCCTCTGATGGTGGAGGGAGAGCAGAGCCAGCCAGACTAGGAGCCATTGATAGCCTCTCCTCCATAAGTCTGCCTAGTCCTTCTTTCAGGCCACCCAGGTTGACATCTGATGTCTTTCCACAGGGAGGGAGCCACTGCCAAGAAGGCCCTTTGCCTGGTACCCTGTAGCTGAGTCACCAGAGGAGGACCTCAATGTCCAGGCCAAGCGATGGGGGTGGAGACGCTCCTTTGGGGCTGCCTTCAGATGTCTTCTAAAGCCTTTATACTTGCTTATCCCCTTGGCACAGGGGTGGCATTACTCCATACTCTCCAGGATTTCTCAGTGGAAAATAGGAATGTCATAAGGAAAATTACAGCATTCTTCGATCAAATCAGAAACCAGGTCAGCTTCTGTAAATCCAGGAGGAGGAGCTTTGGCCCAGGGTATAAAAGGCTCCAGCCCTGGAAGAAGCTCCAGCTCAACTCAGAAGGTTTTCTCCAGCAGCCGAGAGAAGCTCCCAGCCCACAGCCAGCCATCATGGCAAGTGTCATGATGACAGGCGACGTGGCAGAATTGGGTGGGGACATCATTTCCTGGTGTCACCGGAAATCACCCCCCCCCTCATCTACACGCGTACCACACAAGCACCACACACACATACACGCATCTCCCCTCCCTCGCCCGAGAGATGTCCCTTTAGAGGGTCATCTCCTAAAAGCCTTCCGTAAATAAGGAAGCGCTAGACTGACAACCGTTCGCCATAAGCGCTCCGCTTCGCCCCATTTTACTGTGAGTAGACCGGGCGCCTGAACTCTAGGTCAAACAGCGGCCGCCTCAGCCAATCATTGTTGCCGAACAGCGCCCCTGGTGGCGGCTGCGCTGGTACTGCAGCCGGCATTCACTGCGTCCCTGTTTGACAGCTCACTGATACAACGTTTCCGAGTTCAGTCAACCGTGACTGATCCAATCAAGACCTTGCTACATTGTTTCCTGAACTTGGAGCTGGTTTGAACTTCAAAGTCTTTCGCCGTTTTATATTCACCAAAAATCAGCCGTACGTCGGATTTTCATCGGACCACTTTTATTCCTCTGCATGTTACAAGGACTATCAAAGGGGGGTGACTTGGGACGGAGTGGCCATAATCCCTTGACCGAGCAGTCATGTACTCTGCGACCTTTCCCCGCTGACAAGACAACCTTGATAGCCCTCGTGATGGGCTCAGACACAGGGCTATCACGGATACAATAACTTGCATATCTTAGTGTATTTTGCGCGGACTCTCACAAAGGCCACTGACCGGATTCCCCTCAGGGGGCAGGAAGACTTCGCCCTTCTCCTTTGTTTTCAGAGTGACTCATGTGGGGAGGAGGGAGCAGGCTCTGGCCAGGTGTCGGGACACTCAGATTACCTGTGGAGCCCCTCCTCGACTCCTCCTCATTCTAATATAATCATGATGTAAATATGATGTAATTCTGGGGGTGTAGTTTGGGGAATTAGCAACTAATAAAAGTTAGGGTCATCCTTTGTTCGGGGCTTCCATCTTGCTTCACCTTGTGGGCGGTGGGAGCCCTGTCGCGACAGTCTTTCTTCTAATAAAGACCAAGCCTACTGGCTGCTGTTTTGCTCTGACTTGCTCTGGTTGGTGTCTCTGTTTGTCCAAGGGAGCCCTCGGATTGTCCGGTAACACTGGTAAGTCCAGGGGTGGTCGCCTGTCTAAGCAGGTTGGGCAGGAACTCCTCTTTCCACCTGGATAATAACCATCCGTGCCTCTACCTTCTCCTTCCTTCCTTCCTTCCTTCCTTCCTTCCTTCCTTCCTTCCTTCCTTCCTTCCTTCCTTCTCTCCAGCTTGGTGATCGTCTACCCCTGGGCCCGGCGTTTGTTTCCCCTGGACCCTAATTTTGGGGACCTCTCTGGCCCTGCCCTCTCATTAGGAACCTCTCCAGCCCTCTTTGCACAAGGTCCAGGAGGCTTTTTCCGAGCTGCGTGAACTGCTCTGCGACAATCTCCACGTGGACCCCCTCAACTTCAGGGTGAGGCTGCTCCCCCGCCCCAAGGAGATGCCTGGTGGGGGGGGGACTGGGCGGTGCTGTGTGTGTGTCACTCTGGGTGGCTTATAGGACATAAAACATGGGAAGACATTAGACATTTCCTGTTACAGGGTTGCATTCAGATTTCAGTTAGTTTTTCAGTTCCTTGACATCTGGTGGGAGGGCATTCCACAGGGCAGGCACAACAACCGAGAAGGCCCTCTGCCTGGTTTCCTGTAACCTCACCTCTCACAGTGAGGGAACCGCCAAAAGGGTCGCCTTCAAAGGTAGCCCCACATGGGGGGCATTGCAGTAGTCCAAGTGGGAGATAGCCAGAGCATGCACCACTCTGGCGAGACAAGCTGAGGGCGGGTGGGGTCTCATCCTGTGGACCAGATGGAGCTGGGACACAGCTGCCCTGGACACAGAAATGACCTGTGCCTCCATGGACAGCTGTGAGTCCAAAATGACTCCCAGGCTGCCCACCTGGTCCTTCAGGGGCACAGTTGCCCCATTTAGGACTAGGGAGTCCCCCACACCTGCCTGCCTCCTGTCCCCCCCAAACAGTAATTCTGTCTTGTCAGGATTCAGCCTCAGTCTGTTGAATCTGCTGTGGGATCTGTTGTGGGGAGAGGGTGCCCCATACATGGGCCCCCTGGCAGAAGGAGTCACCCTCTCTTTTCTCTTCCAGCTCCTGGGCGAGGTCCTCATCACCCTCCTGCTAGCCCCCCCTTGGACAGGAATTCACCCCTGCTTACCACCATGCCTTCCACAAGCTGGTCAGGGTGGTGGCTCATGCGCTGGCCTGCCGGTCCCACTGAGACACCCCCCAGGGAGAAGCGGCTGCCTCCTTCTGCTCTCGCCACTCACCAGGTTTGGTGGGGGCCACCCCTTCCAGCCCCCATGTGACGCTTGACCCTCTAATAAATCCTCCCTCTGCAATCTGACCTGGCGTCCTATGTCTTCTTCTCTGGGACAGAGGGAGGGGACAGGCCTGGGGGTGGGGGGTTAGTTGGGGGGCGTGGAAAGGGGGGGTCTTCTCTGTCACTCAAGAGGAATCATTAAGCATCAGTGGGGGTTTTAGGGCGCTATGGTATTTTGCCCCCTCCAAGCTGCAGTGCTTTTCAGAGCCAGAGACCCCTGCTGTGTCCCCAAATCTTTTATCCCCAAAATTCCTGGCAAGATCCCCCCCGATGCTCCCAGCCCCCCCCCCGGTCTCATTGGTTGTCTCCCCATCCATTTCTTGGTATTTGCTCCTGTTCTGTTGCCCTCTCTGTTCTTTCTACTCTGGAGAAATTGGGGGTGAGAGACTCAGAGGGGGATGCGGACCCTTCCCCTGCTCTGGATTCCATCCCCCAGAATAAGGGGTGGAGGTACCAACATGGCCACCCAGGGAGACTCCCAAGGGCCACTCCCCCCCCCCGCAATGCCCCTCCTTGCCTCTTTCCAGATGGGTGTCGGGGACGGAGCTGCCTCTTAATCGGCAGAAAGAGAGGGCCATTCATTTCGTTTTATCCATTTATTTCTTCATTAAATCTGGGGGTTCACAAGATGGAATTATGATATAAAAACACAAAACACGTAATCAAATAAAAACAAATGCAAACCAATAAACACCCCCGCCAACATATTTCACACCCATAATAACATCAAAGGAGTTTACCACCTTCATTGGAATGTCAAACAAAGCCAGGGGGGCAGCGAACCCGGCAAGTCACCCTTTGGGGGTCCCAGGCGGAGGTCTATGGGGGTATGGGGCAGGTCTCCCCTACTCGTCCGAGGGTATAGAATAGGCACGACCCGCCCTCGTCCGGTAATTTATTGGGGGGGGCGGGTTGTGAGCCGGGATGGACATCCCTGTCTCCCAGACGAAGAAGAGGCGAGGTTCTCCCCCAGTCCCAGGCTTGGAAGCAGCCCCTCCCCCTGTGGCTTTTGTCCTTCTGACTGCCAGCCAGGTGTCCTCGGGCGCAGAGCAAGCGCCTTCCTGGCGCCCTCAGGCCATTCGCTGGCCCAGAAAGCTGCCTGGCTCCTTCAGCAAAGGATTTCTGTCCCAGAACAGCCCTGGCCAACTCCCGTGGGGAGGGCGGGGAACCGCTTTGAATGGGGACACAATTGGCGAGCGAAGAGCCACACGCCCCCTTCAAAGGGATCCTGATTTCTGCTGCAGGAGAAGAGTATCTGTGTGGAAAGAGGCTGATTTCTGCTTTGCTTGAACGGGGCAAGGAGGGGAGGGAATGTTTTAAGTTATGGGGCTTTTTCGGAATCTGCTTCATCTCCCTTCCCCTGAAGCAAGGAATGCAAAGATTTTGGGAGGAGCGGACTTTAAATTTGCCTCTTTGCGATGGATTAATTTTAGAAGTAAGGACTTTGCCTGAAAGAAGATGGAGAGCAACAACCTTGAGGGACTTTTGAGGGATTTTGACACACACACCCCTTGGGACTTCCTTATGAGAAATAAAAGCAGTAAAGAAGAAAAGAGGGGGGACAACTGGATCGACTGTCTGCTAAGCAGGAAGATTTCTGAGTTCAGGGGGGAGGAAGGAGAGGAGAGCAGGATTTTGTGGAGATTACCGTATTTGTTGCTCTATGAGACTCACTTTTTCCCTCCTAAAAAGTCAGGGGAAATGTGTGTGTGTCTTATGGAGCTAATGCAGGCTGCGCAGGTAGCCCAGAAGCCAGAACAGCAAGAGGGATTGCTGCTTTCACTGTGAAATGATCCCTCTTGCTGTTCAGGCTTCTGAGATTCAGATTTTTTTTTTCTTGATTTCCTCCTCCAAAAACTAGAGGCGTCTGGTGCGTCTTATAGAGCGAAAAATACGGTACATCACCCCCCCTCCTTGGAGCCTGAAGGTGGAAACAAGAGCAGCGAAAGGGACAGGAGGGACCACATTGTGCAGCATCTTGACGGCTTCTGAGACGCAAAAGAAGAGAAATGGATTCTGCATATTTCTTAATGAGCTGGTTGTATGTAAAACTGAGGATTAAATTTGGAGCAATGTGAAGGGTGGGTGGCGCTGGGAGATTGGGAGTGTTACAGGAGGGGATGTATATTATATATTTATACAAAAAACCCCATGGGGTTTCATGTTCACCCTCTGCAGTCCGCTCTAGTGAGGCTGAGTTGCTGGTTATGGGGGCTGGAGGTCGGACAGCCATGTTCAAGGCCAGGTAAGGGAGGAAGGTGTGGATGTTGTCGGGGAGGAAGCAGGGCCTAAGAAAGCATTGTGAACAGAGTTTCAATTGCTTGTCTCTTGAGGATAATTGAGCCCATCGAGGATAATTAATTGCACTTTCAGATGATGATGGTCATTATTATTATTTTGCCATTTATCAATTGAGGGCCCTTGAAATGTAGGACAGGACTCTGCCCCAGGGAGCTCACATTCAGGTTTAACAGCATGGGGAGAGAAAAGCAGAGGGAGAGTTGGAAGCGGCAGGGGTAGGAAGACAGGGAGATTCAACAAGGGCAAGGATTGGGAGCCCACTGCCTGCCAATGGGAAGCAGAGTCAGACCACATCCGTAAGACCTCAGGTTCCCCAGCCCTGAGCAAGAGCTTCACTCAGAATATGGGATTTGAAGCAGAAGAGGTGTACAAAAGGGGGCAGGAGTGAGGAAAGAATTGAAGAATTCTAAAGTGACCCAAAGTCCTACAGCCAGAAAAGTTAAGGTCCCAGGCAGGTGTTTCTCAGGAGAAAGATGATTCTGCGCCCCTTGAAATGCCACCTGAATCAGTCTGGGCAAATACACACATGGGATCCAGAAGCATCGCTGCCTCAGATGGTGGAGGGAGAGCAGAGCCAGCCATGGGAGCCATTGATAGCTTCTCCTCCATGAGTCTGGGTGATTCATGAGTCATGAGCAATGGGGTGGAGACGCTCCTTTGGGACTTCCCTATCCAGGGCTGCCTTCAAGTGTCTTTTAAAAGTTGTATAGTTGCTTGTCTCCTTGGCTCGGGGGTGGCATTACTGTTGGGATACTGCCGGGGAAACGGGGGCATCAGGCAGGCCACCAGCTTACTCCGGATGATCACCGGTTTTCTGTGGAACAGCTTCAGTCCGTCAGTGACACAAGCCTCAGATATGCTTAGAGACCCATGCACGCTCTTTCAGCAGAGTGTGTAAATTATCACACAGCAGATGTGACAGACAGAGGAAGATTTAAGCATTATTTACAGCATTTATTCAGCATTGTTCAGGAACACAGGAAAACATGTCTGCATCCCTTCATCTCCGGCACAACAGCCGTAACACAAAACCAACATACAACGGGAGTTCCAAGCAGACTGTGCTGGACATAAACAGGCATGTGATCCACAACAGTCATGCCTGACCCTGTTAAGGTGGAATGGAACTATATTCTCACAATCGCCATATTTTTCGCTCTATAGGACACACTTTTCCCCCTTCAAAAATGAAGGGGAAATGTGTGTGCGTCCTAGGGAGCGAAGACGCCATAGCCCCGCGACCCTCTCCTGGCTGGAGCGGTGACGCGTGGCTATGGCAGGAGCCTCTCCACTGCGCCTTTCCGCTGCTCCCTGGCGTGTTCTTCGGGGCTGGTGGTGGGCTTCCCCCCACCAGCCGCAAAGAGCAGGTCGAACGGAACCTGCAGCCTGGAGAGCGAGAGGGTTCGTTGTGCACCGACCCCTCTTGCTCTCCAGGCTTCCAAGGTAGCTGCCTGAATGCACCTTAAACAGCACCTTGTTTTAGAGCGGGAAAACAAGAGGGGGGAAATTCAACCCCTCTCTGCGCAGCACCTCCTGCCGCTTTGCTGAAGGGCGCTGGGCAGAGAGGGGGAGAATTTTTTTTCTTGTTGTCCCCCTTCCCCTTCTTCCCCTTCACAATCAATAGACCTCGACAAGGTCAAGGAGACCTTTTCCAAGTTGAGTGAACTGCTCCACGTGGACCCTGTCAGCTTCAGGGTGAGGCTGCTCCCCTGCCCCAAGGGGCTGCTGAGGGGGGGGGGGTGCCGTGTGTGTGTGTGTGTGTGTGTGTGTCACTCTGGGTGGCTTACAGGACATAAAACATTTAAAAAATCCTGATACAGGGTTGCATTCAGATTTCAGTTAGTTGTTTATTTCCTTGACCCCTCATGTGAAGGCATTCCACAGGGCAGGGGCCACTACCAAGAAGGCCCTCTGCCTCGTTCCCTGTAACCTCACCTCTCACAGTGAGGGAACCATCAGAAGGCCTTGGACTAGGGTGTCCGTTCAGGACTAGGGGGGTCAGCCTATGTCCCCCCAAAACAGTAATTCTTTCTTATCAGAATTCAGCCTCAATCTGTTGAATGCGTTGTGGGATCTGTTGTGGGGAGAGAAGAAGAGAAGAAGAGGAGTTTGGATTTGATATCCCGCCTTTCACTCCCTTTAAGGAGTCTCAAAGCAGCTACCATTCTCCTTTTCCTTCCTCCCCCACAACAAACACTCTGTGAGGTGAGTGGGGCTGAGAGACTTCAGAGAAGTGTGACTGGCCCAAGGTCACCCAGCAGCTGCAGGTGGAGGAGCGGAGACACGAACCCGGTTCCCCAGATAACGAGTCTACCGCTCTTAACCACTACACCACACTGGCTGTGTGGGTGACCCACACATGAAAGGAGTTTACCACCTTCATTGAAACATCAAACAAATAGATCCAAAGTAAAACGCCAGGGGGGCAAGTTGCGTTTTGCGGGTCCCAGGGGAGATCAATGCTGGAAAGGGGCAGGTCTCCCCTAATCTTCTGAGGGTATCGAAAGGGTATGATCTGCGGCCGTCCGTTAATTTATTTTGGGGGGTTTGTGAGCCGGGATGGAAATCCCTGTCTCCCAGTCGAAGAAGAGGCGAGGTTCTCCCCCAGTCCCAGGCTTGGAAGCAGCCGCTCCCCCTGTGACTTTTGTCTTTCTGACTGCCAGCCAGGTGTCCTCGGGCGCAGAGCAAGCGCCTTCCTTGAGCCCTCCGGCCATTCGCTGGCCCAGAAAGTGCCGGGCTCCTTCAGCAAAGGATTTCAACCCTTGCTGGGTCCAGGAATGAGAAGGGACTCGCTCCAGCATCATACAGGCTAAGCCACCCACCCCAAACTCAAAACAATATTTCAGAATAAGATATTACATTCACAGCAGCAGAAGACGACCTTTTCATGGACTTTGGGCACAGTGGTTACCAGGCTCCTTTCAGCCAGCCCATGGCACACTGTCAAATGCCACGGGGGGGGGGGAGCGGGACCCCATCTTCTGGGGCCGCACTCCTGTGTGAATCACCTGACCCACACAAGGCCCCTGGCCCCCCAATGTGCTTTTTTGAGGGGAGATCGCATTCCGACATCGCCTGAGAGCAGGGGCCCCCAAATGACTGCCAAGCTCACGCAGGGAAAAATGAGATGTCCCATTTGTTCTGGCACAGTAGAGGGGATATGCTCTGAGCCACTGAGTGCCTGTGACTGGGGTGGGGAGAGCAAAGCACGGGAGGGGGGCTGGGGGAGGGGGGCTTCCATTGGAAATCTGGTTGGCCAGTGGGAGCAAGGGGAGCCCAGCTCTCCTCATTTGTTTATTTCCTTCATTCACATGTATTTATAAAAACATTTCATATTCATTTATAAAAATATGTGTACACCACTGTGTCATACAAAACTAAATCCAAGAGATTTACATCAGTAAAGACATAATACCTGTTTAACCTTTGAAAAAGTGAACAACAGACATCAATTAACCATTTGCAAAAGGATGCATTCTTAATTGCCTGCACAGTCCGGGAGGAGTAGAAATGTTTTCAGCAGGCCACTAAAGCTTTGCATGGAAGGCGCCCCCTGAATCTCCAGTGACAGAGAGTTCCACTGGCCTAAGGACACGAAAGGTTCAGTTTCTCTCTGTTGTAAAACGAGTCCCGCAAACAACCAGTGATGCTCCTGCAGACTGAGTTATGCTCCTTTAATTCCAATGCTCGCTGGGCGAAGGTATATTTTTGCTGTGTCAGAATCGCTGCTGCTTGGGTGATCTGCAGCAGAGTCATTTTCACCTCCTCCTGAGCAACAGGTCGGCCTCTTGCAGCAGAGTTATCAGGGGGGGCCAGGCCTGACTCAGCAGGAGGCTGGGCAGGTTTGCAAAGTGGTAAAGAGAAGGGGCTGCAGGATCAGGACCCCGAAGCAGGGACCGTGCACCACAGCCTTCCAGAAAGGGATGCCAGAGCAGCTCCTGTTCCAGCCCTGTGAAGAAAGCAAGGGGAGTTCTGAGTGGAGAGGAGAGACAGGTACCGGTACCATTGAGACACCCCCAGGGTCTTCTGGTCTTTCCACCCACCGGGTGGGGTGGGGCCCACTCCTACCAGCCCCCATGTGACGCTTGACCCTCTAATAAATCCTCCCTCTGCAATGTGACCTGGTTTCCTGTGTCTTTTTCTCTGGGACGGAGGGAGGGGGCAGGCCTGGGGGTGGGTGGAAACATCTCAAGTTAGTTGGGGGGCTAGGAAAGGGGGGTTCTCTGTCACTTAAGAGGAACCATTGAGCACCAGTGGGGGGGGTGTTCATGGCTCTGTGGCACTTTGTCCCCCCCTGTCGCAGGAAACCCCCCCCAATCATTCAGTTTGTACAAACTTCACACACACTCACACTCACACACTACATACGCTACGCTTCTGTTATAAATTCATAGAAAATCAACCATACATCGGATTTGCACTGTTCCACTTTTATTTTACTCCATGAAGGAAGGACTACAAAATGGGGAAGGTTTGATACAGGGCAGCCATAATCCCTTCAGCATACCAGCACATCCACAGGAGCCCTGCCCAGTTGCTATGCCAACCCTGATGGTCCTAGACAGAAGACCATCAAGATCACAAAGAACTTGCATATGGGAGTGGATTCAGCATGGACTGGAACAAAGGACAATAATCAGCTCTTCCCTCTTGGGGCAGGAAACTGCAAACTCCCCTCTGTCACCTGGAAAGCACTCATGGGGAGGGGGAAAGGGGGAACCAGCCAGGTGCCAGGACACTCAGGTTACCACCACAACCCCTCCCTCAACCCCTCCTATCTGTGATGTATGTATGATGATTCTGGGGGTGGTCTTGATCTACAGGGTGGCTGTAGATTTCAAAAGTCTTTATAAGGTCTTGCACACCATTTTTGGTTTTTTTCCCAGTATTATATTTACTTTAATCTAATCAAAGACACTTAAACTATGTATCTTGTTCATATATAAACAGGATAGAAGAGCAGAGAAAATAGAAAATAAAAATAAAAATATTTTTCCTAAGGTTGTCCCTGGTTCCCATCCAAGAATTCCCCATTTTATTACTAATGAATAAAAAAGAAAGAGAAAAGGATTTTTACACTGCATAGTGAAAATCAGGCCCCCTTCGGGCTCCCAAGCCTTCCTTTTCCATCCCCAGTTTCAACCCCAAACCTAGGTCCGTAAATCTATCTTTTTAGCCCGGTGCCCTAACGTCCGAGGCTCTCAAGTCCCCTTCAGTCCCTCTCAGCCGGCTTTTTTGGAAATCTTTTATGTTAAATACCCAAACTCGAAAAAGTACTTTCCCAATACTGTCAGTGATTTTTTCAACCAAGTCAAGTTGTTTAAGTGTGAAACTCCGTCTTTGTTTCTTAAGTTCATACATCCCAGCTAGTCCAACTTTCACTCTGGTCGGGTTTGAAGTCATCTTGATAGGTCCTCGGCTCTCATTTGTCTTCTGTATCACTTTGGCCGTCCCTTGTTTAACAAATGTCTTTTCCTCCTCTTCTTTCTTTAGTTTCCTTTCTTGTCCAGCTGCCGGTGTTTTGAGTATCAGGCCCTTTTCCATCTCAGTGATTATATTTTCTGTTGGTTTCAGCTTTGAAGGGCTTGTAGACCAAACATGACCTTGCTCGTACGTCTCTTGCAGCTTTCTCATGAGAACGACCAGCTCTTGCAGCTCTGCTCGTATTTCCCGACATATTTCCATCTTGTAGTGTCCGTGGATCCCCTCTAGAGGGATTCTTGTTATTTAGTATTCCTTTCACTTCCGACTCAAAAGTCAATGTTATTTGTATCAATCTTCCTTTGCTTTAAATTACTTTATATCCAGATATTCGGCTAAATGTTAAAACTTTCAGTTCTTTCCAGACCTTGACAGCTAATCTGACAGCTGTCAAAGGCTTGTAAGTCCACCACAGGCTCTTTCACAAGTTACTCCCAGTCTTTAGAAAAGTGGTACTTAATCCAAATATCTAAGCTCTTGCCCTCCAGCACGATAACTTAATCTTTTAAAATCCGTGGAATTAATATCTTTTATCCGATCAACTAAAGATAACCAACGACTCTTCTCACAACCTTAGTTGACAGATCCTTGCTGTTAAGCTGTTTACAATGGGAGTGAGGCGGACTTCCTCTTTTCACCTACCCCCGCTCGTGCCAGATCTATATGTAAAATAATTTCAAAAGTTCGGTTCCAGATTACTCACGGGTTGTTGTTCTTAAATTTAAGTCCGAATTTTAGACGGAAGAAGTCAGCGCTGTCCGGCAAATGGCATGCGGCTTCACTCAGCGGGGGAAGCAGAGGACTCACAGCACCACGCCGCTCCCCGGCACCCGTTCCGTAGCCTTTAAAAAGGCTCCTTCGCGGGTCGGGAGGGCGTTAACGGTGCCCGTCGAGTCACCACGTCCCCGGGCATTCGCGCCCGCAGTTTTAAAGGGTCCCCGTGTCGCCGGCACGGCAAGACCCAGCCCCCGTTGAGCAGATTCCCTCCGGAGCTCGGAGGGAATCTGCCATTAGCCGATCGCGCTAACCCGGAAGTCCACTTGCACACCATTTTTGTGGGTTCTTCCTCTCTCCTGCAAGTGAGGGGAGCACCGTGTTGCAACAGATCAATAAAGGCCAAGCCCACAGGCTGCTGTTTTGCTCCAAGTTATCCTGGTTGGTGTCTTTGTTTTCGTCCAAGGGAGCCCTCGGATTTTCCCGTTGCTACAGAAGGGGGGGGCATGTCTTCTTCACCTTCTTCACTACAATATATCCATTTATTCCCAATTGTCAATGTCAAAGGGAACTAAAATCTATAAAATCCATATCCATAATCCCTCAAGTAAGGTGTCAAGACCCTAATCCTGTCAAAATCACTCTGCCAAACCTTCCTCCGGGCAATGCCAGGTGACAGACTATGCATACACTCAGGAAGCGCTTATCTGCGCATATCTTCAGCTCTGCATATCCCCCCCTCCCTCCTCCTTATGTTAATCCGGTGTAGCTCTGCATATTCCCCCCTCCCTACTCCTTATGTTAATCCGGTGTAACCCAACCTCTCCTTAATATATTCATGATGTAATCTGTGTAACCCAACCTTTCCTTAATGTATTCATGATGTTACTGGGATGTATTTTGCACTGTATTCTGGGACATGGAGGGAGTTTCAAAAGTTCATGTCACCCCTTTCTCGCTGTTCAATCTCGTCTTGAACCTGTTGCGCAATAAACCTTGGATCTCTGCATTTTGCTCCTGTCCAGCTGAGCTCATTTTTCTTCCGCAGGGACCCGCGGACACTTAGTCCGACGAGCTGGGTGGCAGTGTAGCCCCGCACCCAGATTTAGCCGTAACAGTTGGCGCCCACAACGTGGGGCATGCAGTTCTCCCGCGTTGCTGACCAGGGGCCCCAAAATCTTCAGCCGGCACCAGGCCATTTTGCCTGGGAAGATCCTTTGGACCCCCGGCCATCTTCCGGGCGGTAATCGAAAGCCCCAGGAGTTCAGCCGGGGAGCAAAGAGGGATCCAGCTGGCTTATTCATCGATCCTGGGATCATCATAAAGGACGCGTGAGTATAAGGAAGGAAAATGAAAATCCAGTGCACTGGTGGGAAGGGGGTGGAAGTCTCCTGGCAACTGAATTCTCTGCCCTCCTCTCTATCGCTCCTTCTCGCCTATCTCTTGGTCCAATTGGTGAGAGAGACCGTGACCTGCTGCTCGACCCAAAAGGGGGGTTCTGAGCTCTATCTCTTTCTCCTCTCAAACCCTCCAGTCAGCCGCACCAATTGAGAGTCCAAAAGTAAGACGGAGAGATCCGGCTTGGAAAGACAGCCGACTCTCTGCAACGGGCATCTCAGTTGAAAGCAAGGGGCTGGAGTTCTTCTTCCGAACTTCCCGAGTGCCCTTACGGAGGGGGCAGGAAGGGGTCTGGCTTTCTATCCCAATCCCAGCTGCACTGGTCGGTGCCACGTAACACGTGTATCGTGCGTGAGCCCGCTTCCAAAAGCAAGGGGGATTTTCGGTTCAAAGCTCTATCCAGGGGTCACCCGATCTGGCACCGCACGGCGCGGGCGTTCAGTAGGGCCCCTTTTCCTGAGATTGTGACGATAGGTAGGAGATTGCCAGGAGGGATAGCCCATGAGGAATTGGGCGGGATCGGCAGAGTGGAAAAGGACCCCAGGTTATTAAATAGGAAATAGGAAAGGAATAGAAAAAGGAACCGAGTGGGTGAAGCTCGTTAAATTGTTAGGAAGTTGCCAAGCAAAAAGGAAAAGGAAAAACCCTAAATAGCCCCCTGTACAAGTTACCCAAATCCAAATCAACCCCTCTCTTTCTCCCTTCTCTACCCCCCCAAAAAAGAGAAAAAACAACAACAAAAAGCAACAACAACGCATGCATATATAAAGGGGTACCCAGTCAACTAAGCATTGTGAGCCCTGCCAGTTTGGTTAACTGGTTGTGTTTGAAGAGGCAAGGAGGGTCTTAAAACCATGTGGGACCTTCCTACTAATTTCACTTAATGAAGCCAAAGGAAGCGGCCCAACTCCTTGCAATAACCAACTAAAGAATGAGAATATATATGTTTACATGTTGTCTGTTATGTGTGTTGTCTGTTAATACATATATGAAAATATGTATGTTTACATGTTGTCTGTTATGTGTGTTGTCTGTTCCTTCTGTCTCTGACAGACTGGCTTTCTTAAGTGTGCATAGTTTAAACTGCAAGCTTGCTTCAAAATTTATATCTAGGGAAACAAAATGAGAATGAAGGGTGCAAATGTTTGTTATTTCAGAGAGGCTCCGAAGAGTCTTTCTCCGAGTAGCTTAAGTGAGGAGTATGATTTTAAGTTGATGGTAGATAATGTTATGTTGCAACCTTTGAGTTTGTGATTCTACATCCGTGTTCCAGTCCTTTTTCCAGTATTTTGAAATATGCTGTGAAGAAACTAATGTTTCTGCTGCAAAAGCCTAGTTGAGCCAACTGCTCTCTCAAGCTAAAATGCAGTGTATGTATTTCATGCCTATGAAAATAGGTGTTCCTTCTAAGAAAATTGTTAATAAAAGGTAGAAGCTTTGATAGACAACAATTGTCTATCTATAGAGTCCAGTCCTGATATCAGTCTCTAAGATCAACCAGGGTTTCCTGGCTTCTTATTGGAAAATACCTCCCCCACTTGTTTCAGTCTCTTTCAGGTCCCCCCCCTTCTTACTTCTGAGTAAGCTTCCTTCAACAAGGGAGGGGGCACATTCTTTGCTAAAAGTACCCGACATCTCACTTTCCTATGTATCGTTATTTAAAAAATCGTAGTTAGGCGTACTATTCCTATGCAGAGACATTATTAACTTTTGTATCCCGTTTAAATCAAATCCATGACTGGTTTTATTATTTGAGTGGGTATATCAACTAAAATAACCCTATTCTTATAAAATATTCTCTCCCAGATTCTCTTCCTATCTTATCTTAGGAAAACTGTTCTTCCTTTAGAGGGTTCTGTATAAAGCTGGGTACTTTTATTTTCCTCTTCCTTAGTACATGATAGGAGCATTGGTTGTGCTCTCTTCCCCAGTAGTGCCTGTGTACATAACTATGTGTGTGTCTCTTTGGTAGTACAAACCTTGCTGTGAAATCTTGCTGTGAACCCTATATTTTGGAGGGTTGGACTAGATGACCCCAGGGTCCCTTTCAACTCTCCCAATTTGTGGCTGTGTGGAAGGACATGTGTTCGCAAGCATTGGAGGGTAATTCTTAAATTCTGGTGTGGTGATGGAGTTGAAATTCAGCCTAGCTTTGCTCTTTAGTTTTAAAAGGTGAGAGGTGAAGCTGTGATGTTTTGAAGCACAACTGGTAATATCAAGCATTTGAGTGATTACAGTGTTTATCATTTTGTCTACTATTTAAAATCAGACTTCAAAGTCAATTCAAAGTTTAAGCACATACAAATACATATGGGCCTTGACCAATCCTGTAAATAAAGGGCAGGAAAATTTTTGTCTGCAAATGGTAAGGCTGGAATGACTTAGAATGTTAAAAATCCTATGAATTCTGACTCTCTGGCCATTTTTTCCGTATATAAGGGCGTGGCATTGTTCCGCGAATGGCCAGAGGGATATTAGCCCTTTCCTGTACATAAAGGAAGCAGTCCTTTTGCTTGGGCTGAAATTGCTAGCTTTGGTTGGTGAATACTTCAATTACTGAGTTTCTCTTTTTTGTTTTCAAATCTAACCCTATTTTTAAAATCTACTCCTTACCCTTCCCTTATTCAAATTCTAATTTAGCCAAAAGATGCAACATTTTCAATAGTATAAAAAGTTTGCTGAGACATGAACTCCGCACATGCACAGAGGCTAGATCAGCAAAAAAAAAAAGGATAGGAAAAGAAAAGAGAGAGAGGAAGGAGGGGGAACTGTAAGGGGGGGGAGAGGAGGTTTATGTAAAACTTGGAACCATTGAGAGAAATCACCCTTAATGTGTCCCAAGTTTGAAATCTTAACATGCCACATTCTTTTCACAGGTAAATATCAAAGCATTCCACCCCTCAATGGGATTAAAATCACAGACTTTGTGCATTTTAACAGGATATGTGAACCCCGATAACAAAGTGTTTGTCCCCTTTTCCTCCCACAGCAACTTTCTTTCTGTTCTGTGAAACTAGTCTGAATCCCTACTATATTAGTGACTTCCATCTCTTTGTGGCTTTGACACTTTTAGAGTTACAAATAATCTGTTTTCACTTATTTAATCCGTTTTTCCATGATGTCTATGAAGTTAATCGAAGCACAACCAAACATTGTTTGTGGAATGGTATTTGTTTACCTTTTGCCTGAGCATTTCTTATTAATTCTGTCATTTTGGCTAGTTCAAGGTACTTGCACAACTTTAAATTGCCATTAAGTCATTTCCCAGTATTTTGCTATTAACATTCTAGCCGATGTTGTCACATCAAGAAACAC
The DNA here is from genome assembly GCF_964234715.1 of Podarcis melisellensis. Lineage (NCBI taxonomy): Eukaryota > Metazoa > Chordata > Lepidosauria > Squamata > Lacertidae > Podarcis > Podarcis melisellensis. The sequence goes on along the minus strand of NC_138531.1, from coordinate 103,701,715 downwards.
TCTTTTATTTTCATTGTTACTTCAGATTTCTTAAAATTGTGTGTCTTAGCATTTATTTACTTTTGGTTCCTCATAGGTCATTGTGTGTGTGTGTGTGTGTGTGTGTGTGTTATTATTTTAACCTTGTATTTTCTTACAGTTCTCTTTCTCTACATATGGAGTAATTTTTTATTTAATAATATGAAAAAACAACAACAAAAACTAACTGAAGGAAAGCAAACAAACGTAGCAGATAATAACAGTAATTATATGAAAATGTGATAATAATATTAAAATGAGTAAAATGCTTAACGTGCTAAGATAACTCAAGGAGATTTGGGGGGCTTTTGCCCCTTCCTTTTCTAACTCTAAGTCCCAAAAAACCCCTGCCCCCTTACAGGATATCACTTCTACATATGTGCAATGATGAAAAAGCAGCAAGAACCCCTCAACTCAGTTCTTCACCATCACAAGACCTGCAACAACAGACACCAGAGTTTTCAAAATGCCCACAGCTATCTCTTTCAAAGACTATAGACTGACGGGGGAGTGGGGCTGACAAAGGGGGGTGGAGTTGAATTGCAAGGACATTTTCTCACTTTTGAACCTCAAGATACATGTGTAAAAATATCACAATTGTCTCAAGATATGCAACTGATACTTAGTTTGTTTTGTGCCAGCTGTGGTGGGTGCCAGGCAACATGGTTAATATGAAAGCCCTAAGTGGATTCACCAGGGATTGCCACTACTGTGTCACCATGCCGGTGTGAGACCACAGAAGAGCTACCTTCGCACCTGAGAACACAAAAATGGTGGAGCTAAAAAAAAAATCAAACTGCATTTTCCCCCCAGTCAGTAGTGGACCTTCCTGCTAAATGTAAAGCATAGACCACTATTGAACAAAATACAACAGGTGTTCTTTTATGCGATATCCTATATCCAGCTATCTGCTACTATACTTGCAAATGACCTTGAGAGGCATGGCTTGCAAGTCCCCTTCAGGTTTGCATAAACCCACACATCTGGTACGGTAGATACCAAGTTATTATTTAGCGCACATCTATATAACACGCGCGTACATTGTATTGGTCCGTGTTGCTCCCTCCTTTGCTGCCCTGATCAACCCACCTCCTTTTCCATTAGATCCTATTCCCATTCACAGGGCACCCATACCTTCACCAAGATTTAGGGTGCGGAGAAAAGATTTGCAAGTTCTTACAGAACTTTAATGCAAATCTATCTCCGAATGGGGGACTGTTACGGAAGGGGGGGGCATGTCTTCTTCACCTTCTTCACTACAATATATTTGCTCAATTTCTCTAGGACTCCATCACCCCTCCCCTGTCCTCCATAATCCCTCAAGTAAGGTGTCAAGACCCTAATCCTGTCAAATCACTCTGCCAAACCTTTCCTCCGGGCAATGCCAGGTGACAGACTATGCATACATGGACCATTGTCTTCCCATCACCGGCACTCAGGAAGCGCTTATCTGTGCATATCTCCAGCTCTGCATATTTCCCCCTCCCTCCTCCATATGTTAATCCGGTGTAACCCAACTTCTCCTTAATGTATTCATGATGTAATCTGTGTTGGTTTCTGCTTCCTTCACTGTGCAGCGAAGTGCTTGTCACGGGACAATGTTTTGCATTCCACAGTCAAAGCACTGTTGGGTTTCCCACGGGAATAGGAGACTGGATGTGACGTACACTGGTTTCCTGTTTTTCACAGTTCTCTTGGAGTTCTTTGTTTCCGAGGAGAAGGAGTTGTTTCTCTGCTCTCGCAGAGGCAAGATGCCTGCTTGTAATCTCTCAGCATTGAAGTGTAAATAAAGTAAAGTTAAGCATGTGGCATGTACTGCTCATCCTTCTGCTGTGTAAAGGACTCTGCAATTACAACAATCTGTGTAACCCAACCTTTCCTTAATATATTCATGATGTAACTGGGATGTATTTTGCACTGTATTCTGGGACATGGAGGGAGTTTCAAAAGTTCATGTCACCCCTTTCTCGCTGTTCAATCTCGTCTTGAACCTGTTGCGCAATAAACCTTGCATCTCCGCATTTTGCTCCTGCCCGGCTGAGCTCATTTTCTTCCGCAGGGACCCGGGGACACTTAGTCCGACGAGCTGGGTGGCAGTGTAGCCCTGCACCCAGATTTTAGCCGTAACACAGCCCTGTGAAGAAAGCAAGGGGAGCTCTGAGTGGAGAGAAGAGGCAGCTACAAGGCGCCATGATAGGACTTCATCATCATCATCATCATCAAAATTGGTAGGCCACCCTATACCCTCAGGTTTCAGGCGGTTCACAGGATAAAATCACAACGTAAAAAAACGAAATGCACATTGAAAACAGAAGCAGCCCAATATGTGCCATGGACTTAGGGAGTGTTGAAGGAGAGGCAGCTGTCGTCGGGTGCAGGATAAAGGGCCAAGGAGACTTGCGTTCGAACCCCTGCCCAAAAGCTCGCCTCTGCTTTGGCCTGGCCCCCCTCCCAGGGTCTTTGTGGGGATTCAATGGGACAAGAAGACCCATATCCCAAACTCCTTCGCAGATTACTAGGACACAACCAGGATCGATAAAGGAGAGGCTGCTCCTAGTTCTAAGCATGACATTCAAGGAAGGCCCTTCAAGCGTCCCTCTTTCCCAGTTTCTGATTTGATCCCGGAATGTCCCACTTTCCCTTAGGATATCCCTGTTTTCATCGGGGAAATGGTGGAGGGTATGGAGTCATGCAACCCCCGAGCCAAGGAAATAAGTAACTATACGACCTTTAGAAGACATCTGAAGGCAGCCCCGGAAAGGGAAGTTTGTGAATGTTTTATTGTGTTTTTGTATATGTTGGAAGCCGCCGAGAGTGGCTGTGGCAACCCAGTCAGATGGGCAAGGCATGAATTATATTCTCTTATGGAATAGGATGTCCCTATTTCCACCAGACGGAGAGGTATGTCAGGGCAGCCGGCACTTTGATGCAACAGCCACGTGGCATCCATTAAGAGGGACCGCTGTCCAATCGACTGTTTCAGTCCACTCCCCAGCCTGGTGCCAATGCCATGCAGCCCACAGTGTTTGTGCAACACACAAGTTACGACAGCCGTCCTTGGACTGAGGCCCACGTGCCAAGTTACTAGCAGAGCAGGTTGGCTTTGCAAGGGCCAAGAGATCTAGAAACTTAATCGTAGACTGTAAGGGACTCCAGGGGTCATCTAGTCCAGCCCTCTGCAACCCAGGAATCTCAGCTGAAGCATCCCTGGCAATTGGCTATTCAACCTCTGCTTCAAAACCTCCAAGGAAGGAGAGTCTACCTCCGCTTGTCAGAGTCTGTTGTACTGCTGAACTGTTCTTACTGTCAGAGAGCTTTTCCGAATGATCAGCCGGAATCTCACTTCTTGCATTTTTTTTCTTCTTTTTTTAAAAAAATACTGTTTATTACTTTTCCAACAATTTAAACACTACAAAACAAAATGAACAATACAATACAAAAACACTACATAACACTAACACATTAGACTAACAAAACAAACACATTAGACTAACAAAACAAAATACAGCCGTACCTCGCAAGATGAATGCCTCGCAATATGAAAAACGCACAAGACAAAAGAGTTTTTCATTTTTTGAGTCGTTCTGCAAGACAAATTTCCCTATGGGCTTGCTTCGCAAGACGAAACGTCTTGCGAGTTCTTGCGAGTTTGTTTCCTTTTTCTTAAAGCCGCTAAGCCGTTAATAGCCGCTAAGCCACTAATAGCCGTGCTTTGCAAGACGAAAAAGCCACAAGACGAAGAGACTCGCGGAATGGATTAATTTCGTCTTGCGATGCACCACTGTAAAAACAATTTAAAACACATCAAACAATTTCAATATTTTATCTTTCATTCACTTATTTCAACGACCTCCTCACACCTTCCTTTTTGTATTCCACTTCTGTTAATTGTTTCAGCAATTACTTTCCATCTTCCTCTGTTTTCTATCCTATAATTATCTTAACATATTCTAACCTTATTTTTTCCTTTAATACTCTATTAATTTATATATACTTAATTCCTTATAATATTTATACTAAAGCCATATAACTTCATTCCAACGTTTTTCTAACATTCATTACAGTATTTCTGTAAATAGTCTTTAAACTTTTTCCAGTCTTCTTCTTTTTAAATGATATTTATTAAATTTTTCAACAAGAGAAAAGTTACATAAATAATAAAAAAATGCAGAAAATACAAAAACCAGAAAAGTAAAAATAGTAAAGAAAAGTAAAAACAGTTAAATCCCTCTTTCTATTATCTTACCACTCATTTACTTATTTTCATGACTTCCTCACACCTCCCTTTTTTGTATTCCATTTAATAATTAGTTCAGCAAATCCATACCCTCTTTGTTTACCCTTAATTTCTTATCTTCACATATTATAACTTCGAATTTTCATCTAATATCAATCCATTTTTACATATTCCTTTTGCCTTATTGCTAAAACCATTTCATTTCGTTCCAACATCATTAACATTCAATAATTTTGCAGTGTTTCTGTAAATAGTCTTTAAATTTCTTCCAGTCTTCCTCCAACTCTTCTCCCTGGTCTCGGATTCTGCCGGTCATTTCCGCCAATTCCATATAGTCCATTACTTTCATCTGCCATTCTTCCAAGGTGGGTAAATCTTGTGTCTTCCAATACTTTGTGATGAGTATTCTTGCTGCTGCTGTAGCATACATGAAGAAACTTCTATCCTTCTTTGGCAGCAATTGGCCGACCATGCCCAGGAGAAAGGCCTCTGGTTTCTTCAGGAAGGTACCGTATTTTTCGCTCTATAAGACTCACCAGACCACCAGACGCACCTAGTTTTGGGAGGAGGGAAAAATAATAATTCTGAATCTCAGAAGCCTGAACAGCAAGAGGGATCATTTCACAGTGAAAGCAGCAATCCCTCTTGCTGTTCTGGCTTCTGGGCTACCTGCGCAGCCTGCATTAGCTCCATAAGACACACACACATTTCCCCTGACTTTTTAGGAGGGAAAAAGTGAGTCTCATAGAGCAACAAATACGGTAATCTCCACAAAATCCTGCTCTCCTCTCCTTCCTCCCCCCCTGAACTCAGAAATCTTCCTGCTTAGCAGACAGTAGATCCAGTTGTCACCCCTCTTTTCTTCTTTACTGCTTTTATTTCTCATAAGGAAGTCCCAAGGGGGGGTCAAAATCCCTCAAAAGTCCCTCAAGGTTGTTGCTCTCCATCTTCTTTCAGGCAAAGTCCTGACTTCTAAAATTAATCCAGAGGCAAATTTAAAGAGGCAAATTTAAAGTCCGCTCTTCCCGAAATCTTTGCATTCCTTGCTTCAGGGGAAGGGAGATGACGCAGATCCCGAAAAAGCCCCATAACTGAAAACATTCCCTCCCCTCCTTCCCCGTTCAAGCAAAGCAGAAATCAGCCTCTTCCCACACAGATGCTCTTCTCCTGCAGCAGAAATCAGGATCTCTTCCACGGGGGCGGGAGCCTCTTCGCTTGCCAATTCTGTCCCCATTCAAAGCTGTTCCCCGCCCTCCCCACGGGAGTTGGCCAGGGCTGTTCGGGGACAGTTTGAAATCCTTTGCTGAAGGAGCCAGGCAGCTTTCTGGGCCAGCGAATGGCCTGAGGGCGCAAGGAAGGCGCTTGCTCTGCGCCCGAGGACACCTGGTTGGCAGTCAGAAGGACAAAAGCCACAGGGGGAGGGGCTGCTTTCAAGCCTGGGACTGGGGGAGAACCTCGCCTCTTCTTCGTCTGGGAGGCAGCGATTTCCATCCCGGCTCACAAACCCCCCCAAATAAATTACCGGACGAGCGCGGGTCGTGCCCATTCTATACCCTCTGAAGGTTAGGGGAGATCTGCCCCATACCCCCATAGACCTCCGCCTGGGACCCCCAAAGGGCGACTTGCCGGATTCGCTGCCCCTCTGGCGTTTTATTTTGGATCGCTTTGTTTGACATTCCAATGAAAGTGGTAAACTCCTTTGATGTTATTATGGGTGTGAAATATGTTGGCGAGGGTGTTTATTGGTTTGTATTTGTTTTTATTTGATTATGTGTTTTGTGTTTTTATATCGTAATTCCATCCTGTGAACCTCCAAATTTAATAAACAAATAAATGGATAAATCGAAATGAATGGCCCCCTCTCTCTGCCGATTAAGAGGCAGCTCCGTCCCCGACACACATCTGGAAAGAGGCAGGGAGGGGTATTGCGGGGGGGGGGAGAGTGGCCCTTGGGGGTCTCCCTGGGTGGCCATGTTGATACCCCCACCCCTTATTCAGAGGGATGGAATCCAGAGCAGGGGAAGGGTCCGCATCCCCCTCTGAGTCTTTCGCGCCCAATTTCTCCACAAAAGGAATCACAGAGAGGGCAACTTGCCAGAACTGGGTGGGGAGATGACCGGGGGGGGCAATTGGGCCATGGGGGGGTCAGTCTGGCCGGAGCTTTGAGGGTGAAGGATTTGGGGAAACAGTGAGGGTCCCTGGTTCCGAAAAGCACTCCAGCTTCAGGGAGGGGGGCAAAGTGCCACAGAGTCCTGAAACCCCCCCCCCAGTGGTGCTCAATGGTTCCTCTTGAGTGACAGAGAAGCCCCCCCTTTCCCAGCCCCCCAACTTACAGGCGGTGTTTCTACCCCCACGCCCAGGCCAGTCCCCTCCCTCCGTCCCAGAGAAGGAGACACGGGAAGCCAGGTCAGATGCACAGGGAGGATTTATTAGAGGGTCAAGCGTCACATGGGGGCAGGAAGGGGTGTCCCCCACCCCACCCGGTGTGTGGTGAGACCAGCAGGAGGCGGCCGCTTCTCCCTGGGGGGTGTCTCAGTGGGACCGGCGGGCCAGCGCATGAGGCACCACCCCGACCAGCTTGTGGAAGGCATGGTGGCAAGCAGGGATAAATTCCTGTCTAAAGGGGGGGTAGCTGGATGATGACGAGGAAGGTGCCCAGGAGCTGGAAGAGAAAAAAGAGGGTGACTCCTTCTGCCAGGGGGCCCATGTGTGGGACACACTCTCCCCACAACAGATCCCAGAGCAGATTCAACAGATTGAGACTGAATTCTGACAAGGCAGAAGCACTGTTTGGGGTGGACTGGGAGCAGGCAGGTGTGGGGGGGGGACTCCCTGGTCCTGAATGGGGTAACTGTGCCCCTGAAGGACCAGGTGCGGACCCTGGGAGTCATTTTGGACTCACAGCTGTCCATGGAGGCGCAGGTCATTTCTGTTTCCAGGGCAGCTGTCTCCCAGCTCCATCTGGTCCACTGGATGAGACCCTACCTGCCCGCAGACTGTCTCACCAGAGTGGTGCATGCTCTAGTTATCTCCCGCTTGGACTACTGCAATGCCCCCCATGTGGGGCTACCTTTGAAGGTGACGTGGAAACTGCAACTAATCCAGAATGCGGCAGCTAGACTGGTGACTGGCTGCTAAGATCGCCGAGCACAATTCAAAGTTTTGGTGCTGACCTTGAAAGCCCTAAAAGGCCTCAGCCCTGTATACCCAAAGGAGGGTCTCCACCCCCATTGTTCAGCCCAGACTCTGAGGTCCAGCTCCCTTTTGGCGGTTCCCTCACTGTGAGAGGTGAGGTTACAGGGAACCAGGCAGAGGGCCTTCTTAGTTGTGGCGCCCGCCCTGTCGAATGCCCTCCCACCAGATGTCAAGGAAATGAAAAACTAACTGAAATCTGAAGGCAACCCTGTATCAGGAAATTTTTAATGTCTAATGTTTTATATCCTGTAAGCCACCCAGAGTGACACACACACACACACACACACAAATGACATCCCCAGTCCCCCCTCCCCCGCCAGGCATCCCCTTGGGGCGGGGGAGCAGCCTCACCCTGAAGTTGAGGGGGTCCATGTGGAGATTGTCGCAGAGCAGTTCACGCAGCTCAGAAAAAGCCTCCTGGACCTCGTGCAAAGAGGGCTGGAGAGGTTCCTAATGAGAGGGACAGCTGGAGAGGGTTCAAAGGAACAAAGGAAAGAAGGAAGGAAGGAGAAAGGGAGAGGCATGGATGGTTATTATCCAGGTGGAAAGAGGAGCTCCTGCCTAGAGAGGCAACCAGCGCCTGGCCTTACTCACCAAGGGAATCCCCACCCAAGGCTGGCTGTGGGCTGGGAGCTTCTCTTGGCTGCTGGAGAAAACCTTCTGGGCTGAGTTGGAGCTTCTTCCATGGCTGGAGCCTTTTATATCCTGCGCCAAAGCTCCTCCTCCCAGATTTACAGAAGCTGTCCTGGTTTCTGATTTGATCTAAGAATGTCCTGCTTTTCATGAAGACATCCCTAATTTCCCCTGAGAAATCCTGAATGTGAGCTCCCTGGGGCAGAGTCCTGTCCTACATTCCAAGGGCCCTCAATTGATACATGGTGAAGTAATAATCATCAACTGTAAGTGCACTTAATTATCCTCAATGGGCTCAATTATCCTCAAGAAACACGTAATTGCAACTCTATTTGCAATGCTTTCTTGGGCCCTGGTTCAGATCAGGGCATGTGGCCAGGATTGCCCAGGGCCACCCCTGTCATTGGGAGTGAGGTGGCTGCTTCAGGGGCAGATGCTGGGCAGGAGGACACAGTGGTGAGGCATCGTAGGACAAACACAGCCCGCCGCCCCCAAGCTGGCTTGCTGCCTTCAGGTGCAGGAGAGAACATTGTCCCATCTCCAGCACTGAAGACAAAGATTCAGCTTCCAGATGAATCACGGGAGCTGCAGTTTGTTAAGTATTGTGGCTCTTTGAGGGGGTAAACTACACTTCCCAGAAGTCCTTGGGGGAAATCATGTGCTTTCACTGTACATTGAGTACAGAGCCTGAGAAGATTTGGGTTTCCCCATCTTGTGCTAGAGTATTCATTGCTAACCATCAGGCAGCATTTCTGGGCTTCTCAGAGGTGCCTAATACATTGCCCCCTTATGCTCCTGATGAGCTTTGCAAGTTGCAGCGCCATTAAGAAAGGCCGTGCTAGTCCGCCATGACAAGTGCTGCTAGAGAAAGCAGAGATGGAAGGGGGTGTCCTTTGCGGAGTCTAAAGGATTCACCCAGCACACACTTGAGCTCATGGGAAAGAACACATGTCCCCCCCTCCCTCAACACCGTGGCTGAATTCATTCCCCACAATCCAAAGGACAGGCTGTCCCCCAGACGGCACCCAGCAGACAACTGAGCAGATCTCCCACTGAAGATTCATTCTTGCTACCAACCTTGGGGCGTGTAAAAGTGTAAAAGTGTCAGCGGTCTCTTAACAGAAATATAAACTCAAGAAACCTACTGCACCTGAGGTTATTTAGTGCAAGGAGCAGAAGTGATTTGCAGATTGTTAAGTTGTGGGTGAAAATAGCAGACGACACAGCGATTCTTCAAACAGCTCTTCTTTATTCAGATGTCAGAACAGAAATAAATTGAGGGGCTCAGTCAGCCTGCTTATATAGAGCTCCAGAACAATGTAACTGTTGCCATTTTCTAAAACTATCCAATCACTGAACGTCACTTTTCGATCCTTCATTTGCATAACTATCTATAGTATCCCCCTGCTGGCCCAGGTTGAGAACTTCAGTACATAACACAGATGAATTAAGTTTCTGGTGTTGATGCACCCATAATTCCTTGGCAAAAGCAAATGAAAACATTAGTGGAGTAACTGGTGCATTGCAAGGCAGAAAAGACCCTCAACGCTGATATGAAAAGCACTTGACTTGGGGTTCTATGTCCTGTTGCTGCCTGGTTTTTTGACTGACCAGTTCCCAGATGCAGGGCTGGGGAAAGTTCTGAACAAAACAAAACCAGAAACACTTTCCTGTGAGAAAAAAGCACCAAAGGTCTTGTGCATGATCAGGGCCTGAAAGCTACCCGTACATCAGCGGTCTTCCTCTTTTGGCAGAAAAACCCATCACCCTCATGCCCTGGCTGACCACCATCAGTGACAGAGCACTGGGCTAAATGGAGCTTGGTCCAATCTGAAGACATTCCTGTTAGGGAAAAATCTAGGTGCGAGGCTGCTCAGTCCCCCAGCTGGTCGGGCAGAGCCCACGGGTCCCTGCGGAATGAAGGAAGGAGTCCAGCCACCAACCGGAGCAAATAGCTGTAGACCAAAGTTTATTGCGCAATAGGTTCAAAAAGGAATTTTGAACCCCGAGGATGGGGTGACAAAGACTTTTAAAACTTTCCCACCATATCCCAGTTCGAAGGGGAGGGGTTAACCTTGGCAAACATGTTCAGACAAATCCTTGGTACAACTTTAGCATAAGCCGACATGGCAGGGCAAGACTCAGGTATAAGATTAGCATAGACAAATATGTCTTAAGTACCACCACCCAAAAGTAAAATAGAAGTTCCTTTGCATGTCTGGAGCCTGAGGCGAGTCAGGTGATGAGATTTGGCTTCCTTTGGCTAACAATTGTCAGTATTATTGATTGGGACGTGACCTGCTAATTGCTTTACGATCGCCAATTAGCCATTTACAGCGGTCCGGCACGCTTCCTCACAAGCTGCGGCAATTCTGCTCCGTCCAGTCACACCTTGCAGAGTAAACACAGCGGTCAAAGCCGTCGCCTATCTTCAGATAAACACAGCAAGCACTTGTGTCCATTAAACAGTTATTTATTGCGACATTTCAGCAAAACAATCCTGGGCTTCTTTCAGCCATAGCAAAGACGCGTCCTTCTCTCTCAAAGACACAGAGAAAAGTACAAGCTCCTCCCAGCTTCGAAAACTGACGTCAGAATGTGACGCACTACTCAGAACAACTTTAACCAGTTAAGTTCTGAACTCTAACACCCCCTCTTGCGTCGCGTTCTGACAAGACCTGTGGAACATCCTCAGCAAAACTCTGTGAGATCAATCCCTCCCCCAATGCCTTGCGCCCTCTCCTGGCGTTCCTGTTAGGCAACTGTGGAACAACCTCACAACTCTCAGATTCGCACTGTGCGAAACTTACCCACGCACCTGTGGCCTGATACCTCTCAGGTGGAATACCCTTCGTTGTGCGACTGGACCGCCTGGGCACAAACTCAGGGGTTTCCTCTGACTCACTGTGGTCAGCAGGTGTGTCCTCTGCATCACGGGATTCCCCCTCTGACTTAAAGCGTCTTCAAATCCTCTCCATTACACTCACAGGAGAACTAGGCTCACTCTTGGGCTCTCTTTTAACAACTTGTTGAGATGCCCCATCCTGCTCTTGACCCTGGTCAGTGACCTGGTCATCATCAGCAGACTCAGCCTCTCCTTCCTCCTCATCTGAACCTTCCTGTTCTGCATCAGAAAGACATTCTGAAAGAACATCACGCTGTGCAGGAATCTTTGGCCTTTCATCCTGCTCATAGAACTCAGCGTGTTTACTGATCAGCAGTTTACTCTGATCACCTGATGGGTATGCAAATCTCCATGCACAAGCTGCTGGCTCATACCCACAGAAGATCATTTTCTGGAATTTGGATCCATCTGGCCCTCGCAAAGCCTTAGGCACCGGCACAGATGCAGGTGATCCAAACGTGCGCAGAAAGTGAATCTGGGGTTTCCTGCCATGCAACATGAAGTAAGGTGTGTCACCTACCAGTGAATTGTAGGTACGATTCCAGGTGAAGCACACATAACTGACCGCCTCCAACCAAAACTTTGGAGGTAACCCAGCATCTGTCAGCATCACCTGTGCAGCCTTAACCAGAGCTTCACTCCTAAGCTCTGCCACCCCCCTCTGCTGGGGAGAAGTAACTGTGTGATGTATCCCTTTCTTGTGAAAGAACCTCTGCAAAGCAGAACCAGTAAACGTAGCGTGTCTGTCACTGGTGACCGCTCGCACTCTGGTGGAGAACCTTAGTTCCACCGCTTCAATCCAGCTTTTGATCAGCTGTGCTGCGTCTCCCTTGGACTTGAGACCGTGAGTCCAGGTGTTCTGCGAAAAACTGTCCTGTATCGTTAGCAGAAACTTGGCCCCTCCCAGACTAGGTTCCTCTACGGGACCAAACAGATCTATGTGGACAAGATCAAAAGGTTTAGTGGTTACCCTCTCCACCTTTGGGTAACTGCACCCTCTTACCTTTGCCTGTCTGCAAGTGTCACAATTTATGGCACTTCCACAATCTTTAATCTTACACCCTTTGGCAACCTCTGGTAGCACCTGCAGTTCTTCTAGAGAACCATGAATTGTCCTCTGGTGCCATACACAAGCACAAGTAACATGAGCGGGAATTGTAGCACGCAGGGCTTGTGCTTTCTCAACCTTCCCCTCACCCCCAAGAGACGTTTTAAGAATGAAAAGATCATTCTGCCCCTTTCTCACTTCGACAAGCTGCCTCCCTTCCTTGGAGATTTTGCAGATGTCGTTCTGGAAACAAACCGTAAACCCCTTTTTTAACAAATAAGGCACAGACAAAAGACAGTGAGGCATCTCTGGGATGGTGCACACTTCGACCTCCTCCTGCAAAACAGAAAGGAATATTGTAGCATAGTTAGATACATTCCTTTTTTGTCCATTTGCAAATAAAACAGTTTGTCCAGCTGGAACTGCCTTGCAATTCCACATCTTAATTGCAGGGGTCTCTGGAACCATGTTGCGGTTAGCTGCTGAGTCAATCACAAAGCAAAGCTCAGAGTTTCTCACACAGCTGTTCTCAAACAAAGCCATACTGGCAGTCAGTTGATAAGCCTCCTCTTGTTTGCCACGTTCAGCTCCACGCCTGCCTGCCTTGCTAGGCTGGTTGCCATGGAAACCCGGCTGGTTCCCATGGGAAGTGACCTTGGCAACATCCTGCTTCGATTCTCTGCTCCGGTGGGGGCAATTGCGTCGCAAACGCTCGACTCCAGTGGAAAAACACTGCCCGGGGCTCCTTTCTGCTGGCCTGGCCCTCCTTCTTCCGGAAAAGCGCCTCATGCCAGCCCCGCCCCCTCTGAAACGGCCTTCCACTCCAGAACTCACAGTGGAAAATTCTTTAAACTTGCCTTTGGAATTCTTCCCCCCCCCCCGATCTGCTCAACAGCGTTCCTTGAGGCTGATTCATCGGGAACTGGGCCTGCTTGTCCAGCTTCTCCAGGGCTCTGGCCTCCTGCTGAAGTTTCACACAAACTTCTCAGCACCTCCCAGGCAGCCTTGCTGACTTTACGCCCTCCAGATGGGGTTTCAGCGATGCATGTACGCATGCCTTCAGCATATCAAGCTCTCTTTGCATTCTCTGCTGGCTATCTTCAGCCAACGCAGCCTCAAAGCCTGCAACGTCTTGCGTAGGGGTTACTGGCTCCCTCTGGCTTACTTCCCAAAGCCCTGTGACCAGGAACCAACCCCTTACTCTTTTTGACCAGGTTGGCCAACTTGTTAAAGTTAGCTTTTCAAGCGGTATGTCCTCAAGGAACCTGGCTGGCTGCCATTCTCTTCCGTTCTCCCAAGGGGGCCCATGCTTACTCACGTATCAGCTTTTCCAGCACCCGTCCGTGGAGAAATGATTTTCCAGCTGCTCTCAGCTCAGCTCACAGCTCTCTCTTGCCTCCGGCCAGCTTCTCTGCCTCAGAACGCCGACTTCAAAGCGTTCCGGCAGCTCCAGCGACAGCTTTACAAGCGATTTATGACGTCACCCATAACCTGTCAGTATTATTGATTGGGACGTGACCTGCTAATTGCTTTACGATAGCCAATTAGCCATTTACAGTGGTCCGGCACGCTTCCTCACAAGCTGCGGCAATTCTGCTCCGTCCAGTCACGCCTTGCAGAGTAAACACAGCGGTCAAAGCCGTCGCCTAGCTTCAGATAAACACAGCAAGCACTTGTGTCCATTAAACAGTTATTTATTGCGACATTTCAGCAAAACAATCCTGGGCTTCTTTCAGCCATAGCAAAGACGCGTCCTTCTCTCTCAAAGACACAGAGAAAAGTACAAGCTCCTCCCAGCTTCGAAAACTGACGTCAGAATGTGACGCACTACTCAGAACAACTTTAACCAGTTAAGTTCTGAACTCTAACAACAATGAGCCCAGCAATTGTCACCTCTGAGAGCTTCCTGGAGTCCTTTTGCAAGGGGAAAATAGCTTTGGAATGGGGGGAGCTGGGAAAGGAGATGATTTTGGAATGGGGGGAAATGGGAAAGGAGATGTGACTTCCCTGAGCTGTCAAGTTGGAAGAATATATTGAGGCATAATGTTTGTAATATTTAACTTTAAAGATGTGGCCCCCTCCCCGTAATTTCCGTAACATCCCTCTAGCTAGACACACCGAGAACTGCATGTGGCACCTCAAGCGGAAGTCCGAAAACAATAATTAAATTTAAACTTTTAACAGATGTTAAAGAAAGAGGCGGCTTCTCCTTGCCAGATTTGAAATTGTACAATGAGGCTTCCTGCCTCTGTTGGTTGAGGGATTGGACTGTTTTTAGGGAATATATATCTTTTAGATTTGGAAGGTTTTGATAACAGATTCGGATGGCATGCATATCTATGGTATGATAAATTCAAAGTTCACAAAGGATTTGGAAACAACATATTTCATAAGTCACTGTATGAAGTATGGGAGAGATATAAAAAACTATTGGAATGTAAAACACCATGGTGGCTCTCACCTTTAGAGGCTATGAGTGTGGAAAAGATAAATATGAAACCAATGGAAATTAAAGCCGTATGAACAGGTTAATTTTTTTGTGAATGATTGGTTGCATTATCATCAAGTCAATGAAATGTTTAAAGAAGATTAAAGAAAAAGGGATTCGGATATACTAAATCGAAGTTTGAATTGGAATTGTTAAACAATAAGTTTAAAATATGATCTAAAATGTACAAATTACTATTGAAATGGCATGTAAAAGACAAAGAAGTTAAATCAGTAATGATACATTGGGCTAAGATATAATAATAATAATAATAATAATAATAATAATAATAATAATAATAATTTTTATTTATACCCCGCCCTCCCCAGCCAAGGCCGGGCTCAGAGCGGCTTACAAGCAATAATAAAAACAAGATGAATGATTACAACTTAAAAACAAAAATAAAATACAACATTAAAATAATGGAACATTAAAATATTAAAATGTAGCCTCATCGCAGGAGAAGGAAAAGAAAGAAAAGAAGAAAAAAAAGAGAGAGGGAGGGAATCAAATTGGCTCCTAGCCAAAGGCCAGGCAAAACAACTCTGTCTTTCAGGCCCTGCGGAGAGAAATCAGATCCTGCAGGGCCCTGGTCTCATGAGGCAGAGCGTTCCACCAGGCCGGAGCCAGAGTTGAGAAGGCCCTGGCTCTGGTTGAAGCCAATCTAACTTCTTTAGGGCCTGGGACCACTAGGGTGTTGTTATTTATGGACCTTGAGGCTCTATGTGGGGCATACCAGGAGAGGCGGTCCCGTAGGTACGAGGGTCCTAGGCCGTGAAGGGCTTTAAAGGTCAAAAGCAGCACCTTAAATCTGACCCTGTACTCCACCGGGAGCCAGTGCAGCTTGAAAAGCACTGGGTGAATATGCTCCCATGGCAGAGACCCCGTGAGGAGCCTCGCTGCAGCATTCTGTACCCGCTGGAGTTTCTGGGACAGCTTCAAGGGCAGCCCTGCATAGAGAGAATTACAGTAGTCAAGCCTGGAGATGACCGTCGCATGGATCACTGTGGCCAGGTCGGGGCGGGAAAGGTAAGGGACCAACTGCTTGATGCGGCGAAGGTGGAAAAATGTCGCCTTGGCTGTTGCTGTAACTTGCGCCTCCATGGAAAGGGAGGCGTCAAGGATTACACCCAAACTCTTAACGGAAGGCAATGGCACTAATTGGGCCCCCGCAAGAGAAGGGAGTTGGTCCCTCATCCCCGACCTATGCCATCCCGACCTAGCCATAGTCCCTCTGTCTTTGAAGGATTTAGTTTCAATCAGCTCCCACGAAACCATCCAGCCACAGCTTCCAAGCATCTGGTCAGTGTGTTCGGGGCCGAGTCAGTGTGGCCATCCATCAGCAGATAGAGCTGAGTGTCATCAGCATATTGGTGACAGCCCAGCCCAAAGCTCCGGATAATCTGGGCAAGGGGGCGCATAAAGATGTTAAAAAGCATTGGGGAGAGAATTGCGCCCTGCGGCACTCCACACACCAAGGAGTGGCGCGACGACATTTCCCTCCCTAGTGCCACCCTCTGTCCCCGACCAGAGATAAAAGAGCACAGCCAGTTACGGGCTATGCCCTGTATCCCCACGTCTGCAAGGCGGTGGTCCAGAAGATCATGATCGACCATGTCAAAAGCTGCTGACAAATCTAAAAGGATCAGCGATCCTGACCCGCCTCGATCCAGTTGTCTACGGAGATCATCTGTTAGGGCAACCAGAGCCGTCTCCGTCCCAAAACCAGGACGGAAACCGGACTGAAATGGATCTAATGCCGATGTTTCCTCCAGAAACCTACCAAGCTGTTCAGCAACCGCTCTCTCAATTACCTTACCCAGGTATGGAAGATTTGAAACTGGGCGGTAATTGGATAGGTCTAAGGGATCTAATGAAGTTTTTTTTAAGAGTGGAGACACCACTGCTTCCTTTAATTCCCCTGGGAATGTCCCCGTGTCAAGGGACAAATTGATAATTGCAACCAGGAGGGTCCGCACAACATCTGGACACTCCCTAATCAGCCAAGACAGGCACGGATCAAGGAGGCAGGTGGTGGGCCTACCAACTTGGAGGAATCTATCCACATCAGTAGGGAGTATCCGATCGAAATGGTCCAACACTGGACCTGAAGTCAGTCGAGGGGCCTCCAGTTCAGTCACTGAATCTAAATTGGCAGGGAGGTCACGGCGGAGCAACAGGATTTTCTCCGCAAAAAAACTCGCGAATGCCTCACAGCTGTGGGTCGAATTTGTGTTTAAATTTGGTTGTCCTCCTAAGGACATTATTGACCTAATTATTTTTAAAAGTTGTGCCGGGTGAGAGCTAGCGGATGCAATGGAAGCTGCAAAGTAAGATTTCTTAGCAGCTTTCATAGCCATCTCATAGGCTTTCATAAGTGTCCTATAAGATGTTCTTGAGGCTCCGTCCCGAGTCCGTTGCCATACTCGCTCTAGCTGTCTGAGATCCCGCTTCATTTTCCGGAGCTCCTCAGTAAACCAAGGGGCCCGGTTTCGACGGGATCGCAGAGGGCACTTAGGCGCGATCTCATCAATGGCTGCCAAGAGCCGGTTATTCCAGTCCTCAACAAGGTCATCTAATGAGTCGCCAGGAGGAGCAGGGTTCCGCAAGGCTTGTTGGAATCTATCAGGATCCATCAGTTTTCGCGGACGAGCCCAAATAGGTTCGCCACCCGAGCCGGGGAGGAGCGGGAAGTCTATCTTGGCTTTCAGAGCGTAGTGATCAGACCATGGCACTTCCACAGCAGGGAGCATGATCACATCTATGCCAGCCCCAAAGATCAGATCTAGCGTGTGGCCTGCTTGATGAGTGGGGCCCAAAACAACCTGGGAGAGCCCTAGTGTTGCCATGGAAGTCACTAGGTCCAGAGCCTGTGAGGAGGGAGCGGCATCAGGATGGACATTGAAGTCTCCCAAAACCAGTAGGTTTGGGAACTCCAAGGCCCAGCCTGCCACCACCTCCAGCAGGTCTGACAGGGTGGCTGCAGGTTTGCTGGGTGGTCGGTACACCAGCCAGACAGCCAAGCTCTCCTTGGTGCCCCACACGAGACCAACACATTCAATGCTGGAGATCGCTGGTGATGGCAGAGCTCTGAAAGAGCAATCCTCCTGGAATAACAACGCTATTCCTCCCCCCCCCCGACCCACAGTCCGCGATTGATGGAGGACAGAGAAACCTGGGGGTGTTATCTCATGTAGGGAGACTACTTCGCCTTCCCGTACCCAGGTCTCTGTCACGCAATCCAGGTCAATCCCGTGAGACAAAAAAGTCATGCATTGTGGCGGTTTTGTTGCCTATGGACCTGGCATTGCACAGCACCAATGACGGAGGTGTGTAATCCTTGCTCTCCCTACCATCATCCCTTGGGATGGGGCGTAGATTGGAAGGGGTTCAAGGATCACTGCATCTCGAAACCCTTCGCCGATAGAGGTATCTAGCCCCACCGCCATTCCTCCCTAGCCCTTCAATTGTGGAAATCCCAGATCCCATACTAGCCTCCCCAATAGAGGGTAACATCCCCTCAATAACAAGTCATCCTTTGGCCAGGACTCATGGGTCAAAGTGGTATGGGAAAGAGGTGGAGGTCTGATAGGGTAAGTATCCCTAGAAGATAAAACCCAGCCAACCGCACCCCAAGCGGGGGGGACAGTCCCATGGTGTTTCATTAACTGTCAATCCCCCTCTTCCTCCTGGGTTAATTGGAGGATTGTTGGTTCTATCTGTGGCTGTGGAAGTATTAATGAGGTATGTGTTATAAGATGTGGATCACTGGCCAACAAAGAGCCAAATTCGAATTCGGAAGATCTGTCCATCCTGTCTCGCCAGGAGTACAGTAGAGAAGGCTGATCATTCTGGTAAGTTTTTGGAACATTAGGCAAAGGTCCAGATGTAGATTTGGTGCTGGAGATCTCCAGATTGTCAGCAACATAGAGTTATTTATGTGTTGTTGCCATAGAAATGTCGGAGGCGCCAAATTCCTCATCTAATTTGGTGTCGTTTGAATAGGGAACAGGGAGTTGCACTGATGTCTTTCTATGGGATAAAGAGCTGTTGGATGTCTTTAAATATTGTGCTCTAGGCTCTACTGTCCTTATATTTTGGGTAGAAATCTCAGTCTTTATACTCATTAGCCTCTTCTTCAGGTCTTGTAATTCTAGGCTTACAGAGTTCTTTTCTTCCTTCGGGCAATTAGTTTTTCTAGTGTTGAGCTTGGTTTCCCTTATCTGCATTAGCTTTGACTCTATGCAAGGGAGCAATTGCCTCCTTGTTTCGTCCCTAAATACCCTCACTGGGCGGAGAGAATGGAACCACCATAGGGTATCCTTTATCTCCATGAGTCGAGATGGGAGGGTTGATGACCTAAAGGTCATAAATAGGCGCATGGTGTTTCTCAAGGTAGGCAGGAAGTGGAAATTTTCTAGATCTACATTTCGGTAATGGTAATTCAGGAGCTGAGACAAGGACATAGTAATTTGTCTGCGGTTCAGCCACCTGTGAGTGTATCGGTGAATCTCAAGCATTATCTGGTTCGTTTGCAAGACTTGACAGGACCTCACTTCATCCATAGTTTGAGTTGGTGAGTTGTTAACAGAGTCATTTCTTATCATCCTTTTAAGCCCTTGGGCATTTAAAGGGGAGGAACTAGTATCCAATAATTTAAAGGGGAGGAACTAGGGCATAATATACCAAGAGACGATTGGGGGAGGTTATGGAAAGAGGGAATAAACTTTACAGCCTGCAGTGCATTAAAATATAACAGAAATGATGTACAGATGCTATAGAACACCGGTAAAACTAGCCAAAATGTACAAAACAAATAATAAATGTTGGAAATGTAAAGAAAAAGAGGGCACATTTTACCACACGTGGTGGGAATGTAAAAAAGTGAAAGACGTCTGGGAAATGATTTATAATGAAATGTTAAAAATGTTGAAATATACCCCCCCCCCCAAAAAAATAGAAGGTCTTTTGGTAGGTTTAGAAATACATAAGAATGATTTTTAAAAACCCTGTTTTTATATGTGACTACTACAGCAAGAATATTACTAGCCCAAAGATGGAAGCAAGAAGAAATACCAACAAAAGAGGAGTGGCAAGAAGAGACTGAGAGGAGATATGAGAGCCATCTTCAAATATCTCAAGGGTTGTCCCATGGAAGAGGGAACAACCTTGTTTTCTCCTGCTCTGGTGAGGAGGACTTGAACCAATGGCTTCAAGTTGCAAGAAAGGAGATTCCGATTAAATGTTCAGAAATGTGTTCTGACAGTGTTACGGTAAAATCTGGGTGCGAGGCTGCTCTGCCACCCAGCTCGTCGGACTAAGTCCGCGGGTCCCTGCGGAGGAAAATGAGCTCAGCCGGATGTGAATTTATTTAAAGATAACTATGATAAATGCTAGGCAGAGGTAAAGAAAGATCTAGAAATATGGTCGAATTTGAAGCTTTCCTTGTTAGGCCGAATCGCTGTGATCAAAATGAATGTATTGCCTAGAATGTTATTTTTGTTTCAGACATTACAAATTGTGGATAAATTTGATTGTTTCAAGAAGTGGCAGAAAGATATATCTAAATTTGTCTGGCAGGGCAAAAAGCCCAGAATAAAATTTAAGATACTTACTGATGCAAAAGAAAGAGGGGGGTTTGCCCTGCCGGACTTAAGACTGTACTATGAATCGGCAGCTTTCTGCTGGTTGAAAGATTGGCTACTTCTTGAGAATGCAGACATTCTAGATCTGGAAGGATTTGACAACAGGTTTGGTTGGCATGCATATATATGGTATGACAAGGTTAAAGTTCACAAGGGTTTCAAAAATCATATTGTAAGGAAGGCATTATACAATGTCTGGATTCGATATAAGGATTTGTTGGAAAATAAAACTCCTAGGTGGCTATCACCAATGGAGGCTAAGGAGGTGAAGAAACTTAATATGGAATCTAAATGGCCAAAATATTCTGAAATTTTAGAACAAGAAAGTGGTGAATTTAAACTACAGAGTTTTGAGAAATTGAAGTCAAAAGTACGAGACTGGCTCCATTATTATCAAATAATGGAGACCTTCAAACAAGACAGGAAAATTGGCTTCCAGGTGGAGAAATCGAAACTAGAAACAGAACTGTTAGAACCCAATACTAAGAATTTATCAAGAATGTATAATCTGTTGCTGAGGTGGAATACAATAGATGAGACAGTCAAATCAGCTGTGATTAAATGGGCACAAGACCTAGGTCATGACATTATGTTTGCTGACTGGGAACAGTTATGGACCACCGGTATTAAATTTACGGCATGTAATGCCCTAAGAGAAAATATTATGAAAATGATTTATAGGTGGTACATGACCCCAGTCAAGCTAGCGAAGATTTATCATTTGCCCAATAACAAATGTTGGAAATGTAATGAGACTGAAGGTACCTTCTTTCACCTTTGGTGGACCTGCCCAAAGATTAAAGCCTTTTGGGAAATGATTTATAATGAAATTAAGAAGGTACTTAAATGTACTTTTCATAAGAAACCAGAGGCATTTCTCTTGGGCATGGTCGGTCAATTGGTGTCAAGGAAGGATAGGACTTTCTTTATGTACGCCACTACAGCAGCAAGGATTCTTCTAGCAAAGTATTGGAAGACACAAGAACTACCCACACTGGAAGAATGGCAGACGAAAGTGATTGACTTTATGGGATTGGCAGAAATGACTGGCAGAATCCGTGACCAAGAGAAGGAGACGGTGATGGAAGACTGGAAGAAGTTTAAAGTATATATTAAGGACTATTGTAAAATTGAGGAGTGCTAAAATGTCAAGGGAAAGGAAGATGCATAATTACAGCTGAAATTGTTTGATGATTTAAGGTAAAATTGAAAAAGATAACAAGTTTAAATTTAATTGGCAAAAAGGGTTGCTGAAAAACTGTAAAACAAGGATGCAAAAAGGGTGAGGTATGGGGAAGTCCGAGAAAGGAGGTTTAGGAAAATGAGGTTAAGAATTGATATTTTTGTGTGTGTTTGTATTTGTGGATGTTTGTGTGTTGTTGTTGTTTTGTTTTAAAACTGGAAAATTAATAAAAATTAATTTATTTTTTTTTAAAATGAGCTCAGCCAGAGACAGGAGCAAGCTGCAGAAGATCCAAGTTTATTGCGCAACAGGTTCAAGGCGAGATTGAACAGCAGGAAAGGGGTGACATGAGTTTTTGAAACTTCCCTCCACGTCCCAGAATACAGTGCAAAATACATCATAGTTACATCATGAATACATTAGAGAGAGGTTGGGTTACACAGATTACATCATGAATATTTTAAAGAGAGGTTGGATTACACAGATTAACATATGGAAGAGGGAGGGGGAATATGCAGAGCTGGAGATATGCGCAGATAAGCGCTTCCTGAGTGCCGGTGATGAGAAGACAATAGTCCAAGTATGTAAAGTCTGCCACCTGGCATTGCCCGGAGGAAAGGTTGGGCAGAGTGATTTGACTGGATTAGGGTCTTCCTGAGTATGTGACTCCTCGCTCGAGGGATTATGGAGGCAGAGGAGGTGTCATGGAGTCCTGAAGAAACTGAGTCGATCGACACCAAAACCAAGGAAATCGGAGCTGCGGTGGATTTTATACGAATTTTAGAAGTTTTTAGTCCGTTTCAGTCCATTCTTATATTGATAAGTGAAGTTGGAAACAAAATAGATACATTGTTGCAGGATTTCCATTGTTCTCCCAGCGGGGAGCCGTCAGCAGCTTGTCAAGAGGATAAATGAGGCGTGCAGGAGCTTGCGGAGCTAGCTCTGCAAAGCGAATGCATGGTTCTGATTGGGTAGAACACAGCCATTGAAAGGAATAGGGAATACAGACTTCCGGGTTGGTGCCATCGCCGAATGGTGGACTCCCTCCGAGCTCCGGAGGGAGCCTGCTCAGCAGGGGCTGGGTTCTACCGCGCCGGCGACGTGGGGACCCTCAAAAACCATGGGCGCTGAAACCCATGGGCATGGTGACTCGGCGGGCACCTTTTGCCCCCCCCCGACCGCGCGAAGGAGCCTTTTTAAAGGCTGCGGAGTGGGTGACGGGGGGGGGTGCTGTGAGTCCTCCGCTCCCCCGCCGAGCGAAGCCACATGTCATTCGACGGAGAGCGCTGACTTCTTCCATTGAGAATTTGGACTCTAAAAGATAACCCGTGAGTAATTGGAACTTGGACTAAAAAGGGGGAAAAATTCTTTTTTAAATTCGGAGCGAGCGGGGGAGGTGCAAAAAAGGAAGTCAGCCTCCCCCCTGTTGTAGAGGAGCTAAAGCAAAGGATTTGACAACTAAGATCGAGTGTAACCTTTTTTTGTTAAAGTTATTAATTTCGCGATGGAAAATTATAAGACTGGGCTGGAGGAGAAAAGTGGAAGGTGAACTAAATGCACCCCCCCCCCCGGAACCCCGGGAGCGATCCATAAGAGCGCCGGGAGAGGAGAAATAGAGGTTTTGACAGCTGTCAAAGGAGCTGTCAAAGTGGAAGAATAAAAAGAGAACTTTGCTACGAGGACTTTGCTGGTTACATTTGCTACAAATTGGATACAAATTGTTTAAAACAAGGAATAATAAGTTATTTTGACTGTTGGGTAAGATTGGGAAGGAAACTGAGTTACTGAGTTACTACAATCCCTCTAGAGGAGCTGTGGGACACTACAAGAATTGTTGGCACTGAATTTGAATAGGACTTTTTATCTCCTGGGAAACTGCAGAAATGGAACACTATTTTGTCTACAGAGGCCTACACACTAAAGGAGACAATAGACTTATCTATTGAAGAATGGAAGGGACTTGACGTAATGTTTTGTTCCTGAATAACAAAGCCTCTGTAGAAGATTTAGAAGCTTTCTGGAATTAGAACATTTGTGCAGGAGAGCAGGGGGAAAAAAGAGGAGGAGAGAGAACAACAAGAACAACAAAAATAAATAAGAACTGGACAAAGATGGAAGATAGACTCTTTCCAAGATTGGACATGTGAAACCAAAGATGATTAAAAGACAGTAAAGACTAATAAAAAGACGGCAAAGTGGATTGGTGAAGGACTATGGTTTAGAAGTGGGAGCTCCAGGATGACAGTAGACATTGATGGACATTGGGAACGCAACCGGGAAAGGGGGGAGGGAAATTTGGAATCCAAAGGGTGTTAAATTACATTTTGTTTTTTTCCTACTCTTCTTTTTATCTTAATCTGTATTACATATTAAAGAGGGAATTCGTGGAAGGGAATAGGTCGAATTTAGGGGGTGGGAAAATATTTTTCTAAACTGGGTCTGTGATAATAACTTTAAAATTTGGGGTAAGAATTTGCTGAATCTATTTGAAAAAATTGGAATACAAGAGGGGGAGGGGAGGGGAAGTCCTGGAAAGATGTTAATGAAAATAAGGATTTAAATGTGGATGTTTTTTCTTTTTTTTGTTATATTTGAAAATTTCTAATAAATATTATTTAAAAAATAAAATAAAAAATGAAAGGAATAGGGAATACAGCTTCGTACGGTCAACCCACAGTAAAGATAGAGCGGGAAAGAGGCTTAAGAGAAAGAGGCTTAAGAGTTTGGGCTTATTTCGCCCATGTGGAAAAGGGAAAGGCACTTTAATTTTGGGGCTTGGGGTAGGGTGTGGTGCTTGTGCAACGGTGTGGGGCTGAGGGGTGAATGTAGGGCTGGGTGCCCTTGAGGTCATCGCCTCGGACCCTCTGGTGACCGGCGGAAGGGTGAAAGAAGGCACCCCCCCCTTCAGCAAGAGCTGTTTGGCAGTGGAACGGTCTCCCATGGGAGAAGATGGACTCTCCTTCCTTGGAGGTTTTGTTTTTTTTTTTATAAATATTTTATTAGGTTTTTAATAAACAAATTTCCACTTTCAAATACATACTTCCATGAATCCAATGGACTCCCCCCATCTCCCGAGCACTGCATTCCCTGTGTAACCAAAACCTCAGCAATTTGTTAACTTGTTTTATACATAACAATATATCTTCCATTTTATCGTGTTATCTGATGTAAACATTTCAATACAATTGCATTAATTTTTAATTTCCACACAATAAAAATATTTCATTACCTCACTTCTGTCTTATAGTGTCTTATTTATCAATTCAGAAATTTGCCGATACTGAAGCTATACCTTCCTAGAAAGGAGCATTTTTTAACATTCGTACAACTTATAATGCTTTTTCAAATAGTCCTTAAAATTTTTCCAAACTTCCTCCGTTTCTTCTTCTCCCGAGTCTCGAATTCTGCCAGTCATTTCAGCCAACTCCATATAGTCCATCAGCTGCGTCTGCCATTCTTCCAATGTGGGTAGATTTTGTGTCTTCCAGTGCTTTGCCAACAAAATCCTCGCTGCCGTAGTAGCATACATAAAGAAAGTTCTATCTTTCTTGACCATCCTCTGGTCCACCATGCCCAGAAGGAAGGCCTCCGGTTTCTTAGGTAAGGTGAATCTCAGCACCTTTTTTAGTTCATTATGTATCATTTCCCAGAAGGCCTTCACTTTCGGGCAGGTCCACCAGAGGTGTAAAAATGTCCCTTCCTCTTCCTTACATTTCCAACATTTATTATCGGACAGGTGATATATCTTTGCAAGCTTGACTGGGGTCATGTACCACCGGTATATCATTTTCATAATGTTTTCCTTCAAGGCAGTACATGCCGTGAATTTCATTCCGGTGTTCCATAACCTTTCCCAGTCTTCAAACATAATGTTATGCCCCAAGTCCTGTGCCCACTTTATCATAGAGGATTTGACAATCTCATCCTGTGTGTTCCATTTAAGCAGCAAGTTATACATTCTCGAAATTAGCTTAGATTTTGGCTCAAGCAACTCTGTTTCTAGTTTCGATTTTTCCTCCTGAAAACCCACTTTTTTATCTGCTTTAAAAACTTCCTGGATTTGAGCATAATGCAACCAATCTCGCACCTTGTTTTTTAACTTTTCCATACTCTGTAACCTCCATTTATCTCCAATTTTTTCAATTATTTCCCAATATTTAGGCCAGTGGGCCTCCATATTGAGTCTTTTACGTGCTTTGGCCTCCATCGGTGAGAGCCACCTCGGAGTTTTACTCTCCAATAAGTCTTTATATTTTGACCAGACCATGAAAATTGCCCTTCTGACAATATGGTTTTTGAACAATTTATGAACTTTAACCTTGTCATACCACAAATATGCATGCCACCCAAAAGCATTATCAAATCCCTCCAGGTCAAGGACATCGGTGTTCTCCAATAAGATCCAATCCTTCAACCAGCAGAGGGCTGCAGCTTCGTAATATAACCTCAAGTCCGGCAGGGCAAACCCCCCTCTTTCTTTCGCATCTGTTAGTATTTTAAACTTTATTCGGGGCTTTTTGCCCTGCCAGACAAATTTAGATAAATCCCTCTGCCATTTTCCAAAACATTCCACCTTATCCACGATCTGGAGGGCCTGAAACAAAAATAGCATTTTCGGCAATACATTCATCTTTATAGCAGCTATTCTGCCCAGCAAGGAAAGTTTTAATCTTGACCATGTTTCCAGATCTCTTTTTATCTCTGACCAACATTTCTCATAGTTGTCCTTAAATAAATTCAAGTTTTTGGAGGTCAAGTGCACCCCTAGGTACTTTACTTTTTTAACCACATTTAGTTCTGTTTCTTTTCTGAACTCCTCTATTTCAGTAGTTGTCAAGTTTTTTGCTAGAACTTTAGTTTTTTGTTTATTCAGCTTGAATCCCGCCACCCGACCAAAGTCAGAAATTAATTCTAACGCTCTTTTAGTACTAGAGGCTGGCTCCTGTAATGTTAATACCAAGTCATCTGCAAAAGCTTTCAGTTTATATTGTTTCTCTCCGACCACAATTCCCTGTGTCAACCGGTCATTTCTAATCATGTTCAGTAGCACCTCCAGGACTGAAATAAACAACAGAGGAGATAGAGGGCACCCCTGTCGTGTCCCTTTTTCAATTTTGAACTCCTCTGTCACCACGTTGTTTACTATCAATTTAGCTTTTTGTTCTGAATAAATTGCTTCTATTCCATTTTCAAACCCCCGCCCTACTCCCATCCTTTCCAAATTTTTCTTCATAAACAGCCAAGAAATGTTGTCAAAGGCCTTCTCCGCATCAATAAAAATCAACACCGCTCTTGTGTTTGAATTAATCTGTAAAAACTCCAAAATGTCAATGATGTTTCTTGTGTTGTCAAATAAATGCCTACCAGGGAGAAAGCCTGCTTGGTCCTTATGAATCACTTCATTTAAGACTTTCTTAAACCTACTTGCCAAAATGTCTGCAAAAATTTTGTAATCCACATTTAGGAGTGAGATAGGACGGTAGTTTTTAAGTTGAGTTTTTTCAGATTCTAGTTTTGGGATCAACGTGATGAAGGCTTCTTTCCACGTTTCCGGTGCCTTCCTCCCCTCCATAATCTGGTTGCAAACTTCCAGCAATGGTTGTGTCAATGAGTCCTTCAGTACCTTATAATATTTGGAAGTAAGCCCATCAGGTCCCGGAGATTTGCCCAGTTGAAGGTTCTGAATGGCGCATTCAATTTCTTGGGTTGTAATATTACAGTTCAGGGTTGCTCTCATTTCCTGGGGTATTTTTTGTAATCCATTAGTTATAACAAATTGGTCCACCTCTGAGCTTTTTTGTGGCCTTTGAGAATAGAGTTCTTTGAAATATCTCTGGAAGGACTTTCTAATTTCGTCGGGTTTCTGAACCATTCTCCCTTCAATCTCTAGATTTGTAACTGTGTTAAGTTTTTGTCTCTTTTTCAACTGCCAAGCCAACAATTTTCCACATTTGTTAGCAGATTCAAAGGATCTTTGTTTCATTTGTTTAATTTTCCATTCCACCTCTTGGTTTATCAGTTTCGAATATTGTGCCTGGAAAAACTTCACTTCTCTCAATACTTCCTTTGATTTAGGCCTGGATCTCAGTTTTCTCTCTCCGTCTCTTATTTTCTCCAAGATCTTCTCCTTCTTTTCATTCCAGAGTCTTTTTTTAATCGTGTTCTGTTGTATTAGAAACCCTCTTATCACTGCTTTGCTTGCGTCCCAGATTATTCTTTTTTCCACATTTGTCTTTAAGTTTATTTCAAAATAGTCCTTTAAAACTTTTTGGGCCTTCTTAACAATCTCCTGATCTCTTAACAGGGCGTCATTCATTCTCCATCTGAACGATCCGGTTGTATTTAGTCTCAATTCCATTCTCAAGGCGTTGTGGTCGGAGCAGGTTTTTGGGCAGATTTCCACTTTTCTGGTCTTAGGTGCCAGCCCTCTAGTTATCCATATTTGGTCGATTCGCGTCCATGTCATATGGGCCTCAGAAAAGAAAGTTCCTTCTTTCCCTAGAGGGTTCTTGATCCTCCATATGTCGATCAAATCCAAATTGTCAGTCATTTCAAAAAAGGTTTTTGGTAGTCTGCCATCTTTCGTTATATTAGCACTTTGTGACTTATCCATATTCACTGAGGCGACACCGTTCATATCTCCCAACATGATAATGTTGTTATAGTCCAAATAGTCCAGCATAATCTCGTGCAGCTTCTTAAAAAATTCCGATTTTCCATCATTTGGGGCATAGATTCCTAGAATTAAAAACTTTTCTCCTTGTGTCTGGATTTCAATTGCCAAAATTCTGCCCTGTTCGTCTTTAAATACAAATTTTGGGGACAAGTTCTCCTTTGCATAAATCACCACTCCTCTTTTCTTAACTTTATCCGATGAAATAAATTCTTGGCCTAACCTTTTATTGATTAACACTTTTCTATGGAGTCTTGTCACATGTGTTTCTTGCAGGCAAATAATGTCCAATTGTTCTTTTTTCAAAATATGAAATACTTTTCTGCGTTTTTCTGGAGAATTCCCGCCATTTATATTCCAACTAAGAAGCTGTAGAGACATCCCGGTCTACTTCTTGGGTATCACAGTTGGGTATCTAATTTGTCGTCCTTTTCCGGAAGCTGTGGTGCCGGGCCGCCTCCAGATGGTATGGATCCTGGTGGTAATCCCGGTGGTGGAGGCCAGGAATCTGCGGCTCTCTTTTGGAGGTCCTCCTCGTTGTCGTGTAGGAACTTCTGGTGGTCTTCTGGTGTTTTAATTCTTACCTTCTTTCCTTTATAGGTGAATGACAGACCTTGAGGAAATTCCCACCTATAAGGGATTGCGTTGTATCTTAACAATTTGGCCAAGTCTGTGTATGTGGCTCTAAGGTCCAACAAATATTTAGGAATGTCTCTATAAATTTCTGCCCTTTTGCCTTCGACTTCCAGGGATTTTTTAAAATGTTGGCCTAATATCTTGTCTCTTTCCTCTCTTGTTCTCAAACAAACCAAACAGTCTCTGGACTTATCTTTCTTAACCGATCTTCCCAGTCTGAAGGCCGTCACAATCTTGAAATCTTTATCTTCTTCAACCCCCCAAAATTTAGAAAACAACTCCGTCAAGAATTTCTCTAGGTTGCCCTGTTCCAACTCTGGGACAGCCCTCAGCCTAAGATTACATTCCTTACTTTTCAGTTCCACCATTGACAGGTAGGCTTGCTGTTCTCCTACCTGTCTTTTCAGAGGTCTTACTTCCCCTTTGATCTCTTCCACCTTCTTGCACGCTTGCTCAGCTTTTTGATTGGCTTCTGCAGCTAATTTGTAGTTCTCCGCCGTAGCTCCTTGCAGTTTCTCAATAGCCTGAGTGTGTTGCGAAACCTGATCTGTTAACTTACTGATAGTAGATGTAGCTCTATCAATTTTAGATGACTGATCGTCCACCTTCTTATTCAAAAGTGCCAATTGTTCCAAAATTTGTTTCAAGACTGGATCAGTTCCTCCAGCTGCCATTTCTTCTGTAGCAGGCGTTTCAACTTCTTCCTCCTGCGCCGTCAACACAGTTGGCACCGAGGATCTACGATGATGAATCAAGGTTGTTTGGACAAGCTGCCCAGCTCTCTTATCTTTTTTCTTTTCTTTAGCTTCCTCAGCTAAAGCTTCCTTAGCTTTAGCTGCTCTTGTTTTCGCTGGGCCACTCATTCCCCAGCTGCTGTTCAAGGTCAAATAGTCTTTCAATCCATGAGAAAGGCAAGTCCAGAGTATAAACAATTAAACCACAAAAAATCCCAATAGGATACAGTTCCCAGACCTCTATGCCTCCGCAAATCCACTAGGGGGGGTTTCCAAAGGAAAGAAAGTTTCTTTTCCACCATCAAAGCTCCTATTTCAACTGAAGTCCCCAAGTTCAGAAAGGAGGATTTCAGAAAGTTCTGTTTCAAATTAGTGCCACAAGGTAACGGAGAGGTTTCGATGACAGTATTAAAGCGATAGTGTATCCATCAATGCAACAGTTTATGTTAAGAAAAAAGTTTCAGCAGCCTGACAGTACTCGTTTGCAACACTGGCAGTCCAATAACTCGGTTATCCCCTTCAATTCCACATCTCTTCACAATAGGAGGAGGATTCTCTAGCACACTGAACCAAAACATTTATTTCTTCACTCTTTTTCGATTTCTAGAAACACACAGTCTATTAATGCCCCTTCTTACTTCTTTCAAAGTCTCTTTTTAACGCTTCAGCCCGCATCGGGTTCTTTGCTTTGCTCTGATTAGCAGGACCGGAAGGCGGACTTCCTGTTACTCGCCTCCCGTTTTCAGCCGAAATAGACAAATTTAAGTTAATCCTTAATCAGTTCTTTGGTACCCCTTACTCACGGGTAGATTGCAGCCAATCTCGATGTTTTTCAAGAAGAAAGGTCGGCGCTCATCAGCAACAGCAGCGCGGCTTCACTTCCGCGAAAAGAGCGATGAACTCACAGCGCCGCTCCCCCGTTCACGATCCGGAGCCTCTTACGAGGTCCCTTCCTCGCTTCTGGGGGGGCTTCTGGCACCCGCCGAGTCCCACGGCCACAGGCTCGCTCTGCCTGCGGTTTATCTGGATGGGTCTCCGCTTCGCCGTAGCGGACGACCCTTTTTCGCGGAGCCCCTCTTCACTGAGTAAAGAGGACCGCCATTGCCGTTTTGCGCCGCCTCCGGAAGTCCTTCCTTGGAGGTTTTGAAGCAGAGGTTGGATGGCCACCAGTCATGGTTGCTTTAGCTGAGATAACTGCATTGCAGAGGGCTGGACTAGATGACCCTTGGAGTTCCTTACAGCTCTGTGATTCAGTTTCTGGATCTCTTGTGTTATGTACTGAGTTGAATAGGATCCAAAATGCAGCAGTCTGATTGGTCCTAGAACAATAGGATCCAGAATGCAGCAGTTTGATTGGTCCTAGAACAATAGGATCCAGAATGTAGCAGTTTGATTGGTCCGCAGGAGCCACCCAATCCAATTCCAGGTGGAAGTGAATCCGCAACCTGATTGGCCTACAGGAGAATCCTGGAATCACATGCAATCCATTGTGTAAATAATGTATATAAAGAGGATTCTTTGGGGAACTTTTGTTCCCCACTACTATGAGCTGAATAAAGAGCATGAAATCCACACTCGACTTCGAGTATATTTCATCTTGGCTCTTGCAAAGCCAACCTGCTCTGCTAGTAACTCAGCACGTGGGCCTCATTGCAAGGACGGCTGTCGTAACTTGTGTGTTGCACAAACTCATTAGGCAGCATGGCGTTGGCACCAGGCTGGGGAGTGGGCTGAAACAGTCGATTGGGCAGTGGTCCCTCTTAATGGATGCCACGTGGCTGTAGCATCAAAGTGCCGGCTCCACTGACATATCTGCTGTGACGGGAACATCCCTCAGGCTCACTTGGATTGTCAAACAAAGACACCAGTCAAGAGTATTGGAGCAAAACAGCAGCCACTTGGCCTGATCTTTATTGTTGCAACAAGACTTCAAACTACCACATGGAAGAAGCAGGAAGAAGCACTGGACAAAGGAAGGCTCCTCTTCTTCCCTGGGGGGTGGCAAGACCAGCAGGAGGTGGCCGCTTCTCCCTGGGGGTGTGTCAGTGGTACCTGTGGGCCAGCGCATGTGCCACCTCCCCAACCAGCTTGTGGAAGGCATGGTGGTAAGCAGGGTTGAATTCCTTCCCAAAATGCACAGCCAGGAGGGTGATGAGGACTTCGTCCAGGAGCTGGAAGAGAAACGAGGGGGTGACTCCTTCTGCCAGGGGGCCCATGTGCGGAACGCCCTCTCCCCACAACAGATCCCACTACGGATTCAACAGATTGAGGCTGAATCCTGACAGGACAGAAGTAGTGTTCTTGGGGGACAGGGATAGACAGGTGTGGAGGACTCCCTGGTCCTGAATGGGGTAACTGTGCCTCTGAAGGACCAGGTGCACAGCCTAGGAGACATTTTGGACTCACAGCTGTCCATGGAAGTGCAGGTCAATTCTGTGTCCAGGTTGGCTGTCTACCGGCTCCATCTGCAATGCAGGATGAGACCCTCCCTACCCACAAACTGTGCTCTCATTTCTCCCGCTGGGACTACCACCATGCGCTTTGCCTGGGGCTACCTTTGAAGGTGACTCAGAAACTACAAGTAATCCAGAATGCGGCAGGTCCAATGATGGCGGAAATGGTGAAGGGGTAGACGATCAACAGGCTGGAGGGAAGGAAGGAAGGAAGGAAGGAAGGAAGGAAGGAAGGAAGGAAGGAAGGAAGGAAGGAGAAAGGGAGAGGCACGGATGGTTATGGAGTAATGCCGCCCCTGAGCCAAGGAGACAATCAACTATACAACTTTTAAAAGACACCTGAAGGCAGCCCTGGATAGGGAAGCCACGAAGGAGCGTCTCCACCCCATTGCTCAGCCTGGACACTGAGGTCCACCTCCGGTGATTCAGCTACAGTGTACCAGGGAAAGGGCCCTCTTGGCAGTGGCTCCCTCCCTGTGGAAAGACATCAGATGTCAACCTGGGTGGCCTGAAAGAAGGACTAGGCAGATTCATGGAGGAGAAGCTCTAATGGCTCCTAGTCCGGCTGCCTCTGCTCTCCCTCCACCATCAGAGGCAGTGATGCTTCTGAATCCCACTTGCAGGAAATGACAGCAAGGGAGAGGCTCTGGGGCTCCAATCCTGCTTGCCCATTGGGGTCCATAGTTGGCCATTGTGAGAAGAGGATCCTGGACTCGATGGGTCTCCTTTGGCCTGACCCAGAAGGCTCTGACTTTTGTCATTCCCAAGGAACCTTGGGAAATGGAATTCTGTGAGGGAGCACTAGGAATTTCCAACAGAACTTCCAACTTTCCCTCTGTTGTTCTCTCCTTATGCTGTGAAACCTTAATGTAAGCTCCCTGGAGCAGAGTCCTGTCCTACACTTCAAGGCCCCTCAATTGTTAAACCCTATAATAATAATAATAATAATAATAATAATAATAATAATAATCTGAAAGTGCACTTAATTATCCTCAATGGGCTCAATTATCCTCAAGAGACACGTGATTGAAACTCTGTTTGCAATGCTTTCTTGGGCCCTGCTTCCTCCCAGACAACATCCACACCTCCCTCCCTTACCTGGCCTTGAACATGGCTGTCCGACCTCCAGCCCCCATAACCAGCAAATCAGCCTCACTAGCGCGGTCTGCAGAGGGTGAATATGAAACCCCTAGGGGTTGTTTGTATAAATATATAATATACATTCCCTCCTGTAACACTCCCAATCTCCCAGCGCCACCCACCCTTCACATTCCACCAAATTTAATCATCAGTTTTACATACAACCAGCTCATTAAGAAATATGCACAATCCATTTCTCTTCTTTTGCGTCTCAGAAGCCATCAAGATGCTGCACAATGTGGTCCCTCCTGTCCCTTTCCCTCTTCTTGTTTCCACCTTCAGGCTCCAAGGAGGGGGGCTGATGTAGTAATCTCCACAAAATCCTGGTCTCCTCTCCTTCCTCCCCCCTGAACTCATAAATCTTCCTGCTTAGCAGACAGTCGATCCCGTTGTCACCCCTCTTTTCTTCTTTGCTGCTTTTATTTCTCATAAGGAAGTCCCAAGGGGGGGTCAAAATCCCTCAAAAGTCCCCCAAGGTTGTTGCTCTTCATCTTCTTTCAGGCAAAGTCCCTACTTCTAAAACTAACCCATCGCAAAGAGGCAAATTTAAAGTCCGCTCTTCCCGAAATCTTTGCATTCCTTGCTTCAGGGGAAGGGAGATGACGCAGATCCCGAAAAAGCCCCATAACTTAAAACATTCCCTCCCCTCCTTGCCCCGTTCAAGCAAAGCAGAAATCAGCCTCTTTCCACACAGATGCTCTTCTCCTGCAGCAGAAATCAGGATCTCTTCCACGGGGGCGGGAGCCTCTTCGCTTGCCAATTCTGTCCCCATTCAAAGCTGTTCCCCGCCCTCCCCACGGGAGTTGGCCAGGGCTGTTCGGGGACAGTCAGAAATCCTTTGCTGAAGGAGCCAGGCAGCTTTCTGGGCCAGCGAATGGCCTGAGGGCGCAAGGACGGCGCTTGCTCTGCGCCCGAGGACACCTGGCTGGCAGTCAGAAGGACAAAAGCCACAGGGGGAGCGGCTGCTTCCAAGCCTGGGACTGGGGGAGAACCTCGCCTCTTCTTCGTCTGGGAGAAAGGGATGTCCATCCCGGCTCACAAACCCCCCCAAAATAAATTACCGGACGAGCGCGGGTCGTGCCCATTCTATACCCTCGGAAGGTTAGGGGAGACCTGCCCCTTTCCCCCCATAGACCTCCGCCTGGGACCCCCAAAGGGCGACTTGCCGCGTTCGCTGCCCCCCGGCATTTTATTTTGCATCGCTTAGTTTGACATTCCAATGAAGGTGGTAAACTCCTTTGATGTTATTATGGGTGTGAAATATGTTGGCGAGGGTGTTTATTGGTTTGTATTTGTTTTTATTTGATTACGTGTTTTGTGTTTTTATATCCTGTGAACCTCCAAATTTAATAAACAAATAAATGGATAAATCGAAATGAATTCCCCCCTCTCTCTGCCGATTCGGAGGCAGCTCCGTCCCCGACACCCATCTGGAAAGAGGCAGGGAGGGGCATTGCGGGGGGAGAGTGGCCCTTGGGGGTCTCCCTGGGTGGCCCCTGTTGATACCCCACCCCTTATTCAGAGGGATGGAATCCAGAGCAGGGGAAGGGTCCGCAACACCCTCTGAGTCTTTCGCGCCCAATTTCTCCACAAAAGGAATCACAGAGAGGGCAACTTGCCAGAACTGCGTGGGGAGATGACGGGGGGGGCAATTGGGCCATGGGGGGGTCAGTCTGGCAGGAGCTTTGAGGGTGAAGGATTTGGGGAAACAGTGAGGGTCCCTGGTTCCGAAAAGCACTCCAGCTTCAGGGAGGGGGGCAAAGTGCTACAGAGTCCTGAAACCCCCCCCCCAGTGGTGCTCAATGGTTCCTCTTGAGTGACAGAGAAGCCCCCCATTTCCCAGCCCCCCAACTAAAAGGAGGTGTTTCTACCCCCCCCCCCACGCCCAGGCCAGTCCCCTCCCTCCGTCCCAGAGAAGGAGACACAGGAAACCAGGTCAGATGCAGAGGGAGGATTTATTAGAGGGTCAAGCGTCACATGGGGCCTGAAAGGGGAGACCAGCAGGAGGCGGCCGCTTCTCCCTGGGGGTGTCTCAGTGGGACCGGCAGGCCAGCGCATGAGCCACCACCCCGACCAGCTTGTGGAAGGCATGGTGGCAACCAGGGGTGAATTTCTGTCCAAGGGGGGGGGGGCTAGCAGGAGGGTGCTGAGGACCTCACCCAGGAGCTGGAAGAGAAAAGAGAGGGTGACTCCTTCTGCCAGGGGGCCCATGTGTGGGACACACTCTCCCCACAACAGATCCCACAGCAGATTCAACAGATTGAGGCTGAATCCTGACAAGACAGAAGCACTGTTTAGGGTGGACTGGGGGCAAGCGGGTGGGGGGGGGGACTCCCTGGTCCTGAATGGGGTAACTGTGCCCCTGAAGGACCAGGTGCGGACCCTGGGAATCATTTTGGACTCACAGAGGTCAATGGAGGCACAGGTCATTTCTGTTTCCAGGGCAGCTGTCTCCCAGCTCCATCTGGTCCACAGGATGAGACCCTACCTGCCCGCAGACTGTCTCACCAGAGTGGTGCATGCTCTAGTTATCTCCCGCTTGGACTACTGCAATGCCCCCCATGTGGGGCTACCTTTGAAGGTGACGCGGAAACTGCAACTAATCCAGAATACGGCAGCTAGACTGGTGACTGGCAGTGGCTGTTAAGATCGCTGAGCACAATTCAAAGTTTTGGTGCTGACCTTGAAAGCCCTAAAAGGCCTCAGCCCTGTATACCCAAAGGAGGGTCTCCACCCCCATTGTTCAGCCCAGACTCTGAGGTCTAGCTCTCTTTTGGCGGTTCCCTCACTGTGAGAGGTGAGGTTACAGGGAAGCAGGCAGAGGGCCTTCTTGGTAGTGGCCCCTGCCCTGTGGAATGCCCTCCCACCAGATGTCAAGGAAATGAAAAACTAACTGAAATCTGAAGGCAACCCTGTATCAGGAAATGTCTAATGTCTTACCATGTTTTATGTCCTGTAAGATACCCAGAGTGACACACACACACACACACGGCACCCCCAGTCCTCCCCCCCTGCCAGGCATCCCCTTGGGGCGGGGGAGCAGCCTCACCCTGAAGTTGAGGGGGTCCATGTGGAGATTGTCGCAGAGCAGTTCACGCAGCTCAGAAAAAGCCTCCTAGACCTTGCTCAAAGAGGGCTGCAGAGGCTCCTAATGAGAGGTCAGGGCTGGAGAGGTTCCCAAAGTTAGCAAAGGTCCTCTCGCACCAGGGGTAGACCACCAGCAGGCTGCAAAGAAGGAAGGAAGGAAGGAAGGAAGGAAGGAAGGAAGGAAGGAAGGAAGGAAGGAAGGAAGGAAGGAAGGAAAAAGGGAGAGGCATGGATGGTTATTATCCAGGTGGAAAGAGGAGCACCTACCCAACCTGCTAAGAGAGGCAACCACCCCTGGCCTTACCTGCCAAGGGCTTCTGCACCACTGACGTCCATATCCCATCTCATCCAAATAGTGGTGATGAGATCGGTCATGATGTCTGGCTGTGGGCTGGGAGCTTCTCTCGGCTGCTGGAGAAAACCTTCTGGGCTGAGCTGGAGCTTCTTCCAGGCCTGGAGCCTTTTATACCCTGCGCCTACCCTCCCGGATTTACAGAAGCTGTCCTGGTTTCTGATTTGATCTAAGAATGCTGTGATTTTCCTTATGACATCCCTATTTTCCCCTGAGAAATCCTGGAGGGTATGGAGTAATGCCACGCCTGTGCCAAGGAGACAAGCAAGTATAGAGGCTTTAGAAGACATGTGAAGGCAGCCCCAAAGGAGCGTCTCCACCCCCATCGCTCAGCCCAGACACTGAGGTCCTCCTCCTCCGGTGACTCAGTTACAGGGTACCAGGCAAAGGGCCTTCTTGGCAGTGGCTCCCTCCCTGTGGAAAGATGTCAGATGTCAACCTGGGTGGCCTGAAAGACGGACTAGGCAGATTCATGGAGCAGAAGCTCTAATGGCTCCTAGTCCGGCTGTCTCAGCTCTCCCCCCACCATCAGAGGCAGCGATGCTTCTGGATCCCACTTGCAGGAAACGGCATCAAGGGAGAGGCTCTGGGGCTCCAATCCTGCTTACCCATTGGGGTCCATAGTTGGCCATTGGGAGAAGAGGATCCTGGACTCAATGGGTCTCCTTTGGCCTGACCCAGAAGGCTCTGACTTTTCTCATTCCCAAGGAACCTTGGGAAATGGAGTTCTGTGAGGGAGCACTAGGAATTTCCAACAGAACTTTCAGCAGACATTCTAGACCTTCAAGTCCCCAGAATTCTGCAATACTTTGTTAAACTATTCTCATGCCAATAAAACTTGATTGTGTGTATTAGCCCAGACTGATTCAGGTGACCTTTCAAGGGGCGCAGAATCATATTTCTCCTGAGAAACGCCTGCCTGGGACCTCAACTTTTCAGGCTGTATGACTTTGGTTCACTTTAGAAGTGTTCAATTCTTTCGTCATTCCTGCCCCCTTTTGTACACCTGTTCTGCTTCAAAGCCCATATTCTGAGCGAAGCTCTTGCTCAGGGATGGGGAACCTGAGGTCTTCCGGAATGTGGTCTGACTCTGCTTCCCATTGGCAGGCAGTGGGCTCCCAATCCTTGCCCTTGTTGAACCTCCCTGTCTTCCTACCCCTGCCACTTCCAACTCTCCCTCTGCTGTTCTCTCCCCACGCTGTCAAACCTGAATGTGAGCTCCCTGGGGCAGAGTCCTGTCCAACATTCCAAGGGCCCTCAATTGATACATGGTGAAGTAATAATCATCATCTGTAAGTGCACTTAATTAACCTCAATGGGCTCAATTATCCTCAAGCAATTGCAACTCTGTTTGCAATGCTTTCTTGGGCCCTGGTACAGATCAGGGCATGTGGCCAGGATTGCCCAGGGCCACCCCTGTCATTGGGAGTGAGGTGGCTGCTTCAGGGGCAGATGCTGGGCTGGAGGACACAGTGGTGAGGCATCGTAGGACAAACACAGCCTGCCACCCCCAAGCTGGCTTGCTGCCTTCAGGTGCAGGAGAGAACATTGTCCCATCTCCAGCACTGAAGACAAAGATTCAGCTTCCAGCTGAATCACCCGACCTGCAGTTTGTTAAGTATTGTGGCTCTTTGAGGGGGTAAACTACCCTTCCCAGCAGTCTTTGGGGGAAATCATGTGCTTTCACTGTACGTTGAGTACAGAGCCTTAGAAGATTTGGGTTTCCCCATCCTTGCTGAGGGTGGGGACAAAACCCATCACCCTCATGCCCTGGCTGACCACCATCAGTGACAGAGCACTGGGCTAAAAGGATCTTGGTTCAATCTGACAGGGCAGTTTCAAATTTCCCAGGAACTCGCCTTAAAGCCCTGCCAGAGGTATCTATAATTCTGTGTTGGGAGTTACCTGTGAGTAAAAGGGTAAAGGTAAAGAGACCCCTGACCATTAGGTTCAGTCGTGGCTGACTCTGGGGTTGTGGTGCTCATTTCGCTTTATTGGCAGAGGCAGCCGACATACAGCTTCCGGGTCATGTGGCCAGCATGACTATCCACTTCTGGCGGACCAGAGCAGTGCACGGAAACGCTGTTTACCTTCCTGCTAGAGGGGTACCTATTTATCTACTTGCACTTTGACGTGCTTTCGAACTGCTGGGTTGGCAGGAGCAAGGACCAAGCAACAGGAGCTCACCCCGTCACGGGGATTTGAACCTCTGACCTTCTGATCAGCAAGTCCTGATGAGTTCTAAGCTCAACAAACTTAGTTTGCATTCCACTCTATGTTCTTATCTGTCAAATGGGAATAATAGGGACTTCCTTTGAAGGACTGTGCTAGATTATTCATTGCTGACCACCAGGCAGCATTTCTTGGCTTCTCAGAGGTGCCTAATACATTGCCCCCTTATGCTCCTGATGAGCTTTGCAAGTTGCAGCGCCATTAAGAAAGGCCATGCTCGTCCGCCATGACAAGTGCTGCTAGAGAAAGCAGAGATGGAAGGGGGTGTCCTTTGTGGAGTCTAAAGGATTCACCCAGCACACGCTTGAGCTCATGGGAAAAGAACACATGTCCCCCCCCCCAGACCGTGGCTGAATCCATTCCCCACAACCGAAAGGACAGGCTGTCCCCCAGACGGCACCCAGCGGACAACTGAGCAGATCTCCCAGTGAAGATTCATCCTTGCTGCCAACCTTGGGGCGTGTAAAAGTGTAAAAGTGTCAGGGGTCTCTTAACAGAAATCTAAACTCAAGAAACCTACTGCACCTGAGGTTATTTAGTGCAAGGAGCAGGAGTGATTTGCAAGTGATTTAAGTTTCTGGTGTTGATGCACCCATAATTCCTTGGCAAAAGCAAATCAAAACATTAGTGGAGTAACTGGTGCATTGCAAGGCAGAAAAGACCCTCAACGCTGATATGAAAAGCACTTGACTTGGGGTTCTGTGTCCTGTTGCTGCCTGGTTATTTGACTGACCAGTTCCCAGATGCAGGGCTGGGGAAAGTTCTGAACAAAACAAAACCAGAAACACTTTCCTGTGAGAAAACAGCACCAAAGGTCTTGCGCATGATCAGGGCCTGAAAGCTGCCCATCAATCAGCTGTCTTCCTCTTTTGGCAGAGGGAATTGCTAGCCTGATGGACGGCCCTCTTGTCATCAGAGAAATGGTGGAGGGTATGTGATCCTGGCTGCTGAAGATGGCTGGAAGGTCCTTTGTCCCGTCAGCTGGATGAGCTGATCTGCAGAGCCAAGAGGGGCTCTCTGGGCCGTCTATAACTGAGGATCTGGGCTTGAGTTCCCCAACTGAAGCGGAAGGTAAGCCAGAGCAGTTGCTCTTTTGCTCAGCCTGTTAGATACGTCAGCAGTCGGTCTACTAGCATTTAGGAAAAGATGCTGCGATTACTGAGACCCAGCATAGGTTTCCCCAAAATAAGTCAGCCAGACCAATCGGATTTCTTTCCTTCTTTCTTTTTTCTCTTTTTGGACGGAGTTACAAACTTGGTGGATCAGGGGAATGCTCTGGACATAGTGTATCTTGAATTCAGTGAGGCTTTTGACAAAATCCCCCAAGATATTCTAGCGAGGAAGCTGTTAAATGGAGGTTGAACAAGGTAACTATTTGGTGGATTGGTAGCTGGTTGACTGAGCAAACCCAAAGAGGACTCCTTAATGGTTCCTCATCAACCTGGGGAGAAGTGATAAGTGATGTGCGCAGTGTGCTGTCCTGGGTCTGTTGTTGTTTGACGTCTTTATAAAGGACTTGGATGAAGGAATTGAGGGGGTGCTCATGCAATTTGCAGTTGACACCAAACTGGGAATGGTAGCTAATGCTGCAGAAGACACAATCAGGATTCAAAATGACCTTAACAGTCAACCAAAAACTCTTTGAGATTACAGGATTACAGGAATAGAGGAATCGACTTTTCATTGGAGATTGAATGCGAATTTATTAGATGATCAAGAAATATATGAAAAAGCACAATAAACTTTAAAAGACTATTTTATGCCTAATTGGAATGGAGAAATAAAAATCAATGTAATGTGGGGGAGACCCGGCTTCCTAGCAGTACATGTGAAAAGGATCTAGGGGTCTTGGTGGACCACAAGCTCAACATGAGTCCACAGTGTGATGCAGCAGCAGCAAAAAAAGCTAATACTATTCTAGTCTGCTTCCACAGAAATCTAGTGTCCAGATCCAGGGAAGTCATAGTCCTGCTCTCTTCTGCCTTGGGCAGACCACACCTGGAACATGGTGTCCACTTCTGGGCACTACAGTTTAAGAAGGATGTGGACAAGCTGGAAGGTGTGCAGAGGAGGGAGACCAGGATGATCAAGGGTCTGGAAGGCAAGCCGTATGAGGAGCGGTTGAAGGAGCTGGGTATGTTAAGCTTGGAGAAGAGGAGACTGAGAGGAGATATGAGAGCCATCTTCAAATATCTCAAGGGTTGTCCCATCGAGGAGGGAGTGTGCTTGTTTTCTCCTGCTCTGGAGGGCAGGACTTGAACCAAAGGCTTCAAGATGCAAGAAGTGAGATTCCGGCTGATCATTCGGAAAAGCTCTCTGACAGTAAAAACAGTTCAGCAGTGCAACAGACTCCGACAAGCGGAGGTGGACTCTCCTTCCTTGGAGGTTTTGAAGCAGAGGTTGAATTGCCAACTGTCAGGGATGCTTCAGCTGAGATTCCTGCGTTGCAGGGGGCTGGACTAGATCACCCCTGGAGTCCCTTACAGGTCTACGATTAAGTTTCTGGATCTTTTGGCTCTTGCAAAGCCAACCTGCTCTGCTAGTAACTCGGCACGTGGGCCTCAGTCCAAGGACGGCTGTCATAACTTGTGTGTTGCGCAAACACTGTGGGCTGCATGGCATTGGCACCAGGCTGGGGAGTGGGCTGAAACAGTCGATTGGGCAGCGGTCCCTCTTAATGGATGCCACGTGGCTGTAGCATCAAAGTGCCGGCTGCCCTGACATACCTCTCCGTCTGGTGAAAATAGGGACATCCTATTCCCTAAGAGAATATAATTCATGCCCTGCCCTTCTGACTGGGTTGCCGCAGCCACTCTCGGCGGCTTCCAACATATACAAAAACACAATAAAACATTCACAAACTTCCCTTTCCAGGGCTGCCTTCAGATGTCTTCTAAAGGTCGTATAGTTACTTATTTCCTTGGCTCGGGGGTTGCATGACTCCATACCCTCCACCATTTCCCTGATGAAAACAGGGATATCCTAAGGGAAAGTGGGACATTCCGGGATCAAATCAGAAACTGGGAGAGAGGGACGCTTGGAGGGCCTGCCTTGAATGTCATGCTTAGAACTAGGAGTAGCCTCTAGTTTATCGATCCTGGTTGTGTCCTAGTAATCTGCGAAGGAATTTGGGATATGGGTCTTCTTGTCCCATTGAATCCCCACAAAGACCCTGGGAGGTGGCCAGGCCAAAGCAGAGGCGAGCTTTTGGGCAGGGGTTCGAGCGCAAGTCTCCTTGGCCCTTTATCCTGCACCCGACAACAGCTGCCTCTCCTTCAACACTCCCCAAGTCCATGGCACATATTGGGCTGCTTCTGTTTTCAATGTGCATTTCGTTTTTTTACGTTGTGCTTTTATCCTGTGAACCGCCTGAGACCTGTGGGTATAGGGTGGCCTACAAATTCGGATGATGATGATGATGATGATGATGATGATGATGCAGTCCTATCATGGTGTCTTGTAGCTGCCTCTTCTCTCCACTCAGAGCTCCACTTGTTTCTTCACAGGGCTGGAACAGGAGCTGCTCTGGCATCCCTTTCTGGAAGGCTGTGGTGCACGGTCCCTGCTCCAGGGTCCTGATCCTGCAGCCCATTCTCTTCACCACTTTGCAAATCTGCCCAGCCTCCTGCTGAGTCAGGCCTGGCTCCCCCTGATAGCTCTGGCTGCAAGAGGCCGACCTGTTGCTCAGGAGGAGGTGAAAATGACTTTGCTGCAGATCACCCAAGCAGCAGCGATTCCGACGCAGCAAAAATATACTTTTGCCAAGTGAGCATTGGAAATAAAGTAGCATGACTCAGTCTGCAGGAGCATCACTGGTTGTTGGCGAGACTCGTTTGACAACAGAGAGAAACTGAACCTTTCGTGTCCTCAGGCCAGTGGAACTCTCTGCCACTGGAGATTCAGGGGGCGCCTTCCATGCAAAGCTGTAGTTGCCTGCTGAAAACATTTCTATTCCTCCCGGACTGTGCAGGCAATTAAGAATGCATCCTTTTGCAAATGGTTAATCGATGTCTGTTCACTTTTTCAAAGGTGAAACAGGTATTATGTCTTTACTGATGTAAATCTCTTGGATATAGTTTTTAATGACACAGTGGTGTACAAATATTTTTATAAATAAATATGAAATGTTTTTATAAATACATGTGAATGAAGGAAATAAACAGATGAGGAAAGCTGGGCCAACCAGATGTCCAACGGAAGCCCCCCAGCCCCCCCTCCCGTGCTTTGCTCTCCCCTCCCCCAGTCACAGGAACTCAGTGGCTCAGAGCATATCCCCTCAACTGTGCCAGAACAAACGGGACATCTCATATTTCCCTGCGTGAGCATGGCAGTGGTTTGGGGGCCCCTGCTCTCAGGCAATGTCGGAATGCAATCTCCCCTCAAAAAAGCACATTGGGGGGACCAGGGATCTTGTGTGGGTCACGTTATTCACACAGGAGTGTGGCCCCAGAAGATGGGGTCCTGCTTTCCCCCCATGTGGCATTTGACAGTGTGCCATGGGCTGGCTTAAGGAGCCTGGTAGCCACTGCGCCCAGGGTCCACGGAAAGGTCATCTTCTGCTGCTGTGAATGTTATATCTTATTCTGAAATATTGTTTTGAGTTTGGGGTGGGTGGCTTAGCCTGTATGATGCTGGAGCGAGTCCCTTCTCATTCCTGGACCCAGCGAGGGTTGAAATCCTTTGCTGAAGGAGCCAGGCACCTTTCTGGGCCAGCGAATGGCCTGAGGGTGCCAGGAAGGCACTTGCTCTGCCCCCGAGGACACCTGGCTGGCAGTCAGAAGGACAAAAGCCACAGGGGGAGCGGCTGCTTCCAAGCCTGGGACTGGGGGAGAACCTCGCCTCTGCTTCATCTGAGAGACAGGGATTTCCATCAAGTTAATCATGTTAATCATGGCCAATATAAATGGGATTTAAAAGCAACAAGTAACAGTGCAGTTCTCAGGGTGTCTAGCTAGAGGGATGTCTTCTTGAATTTGATGGGTCTTACTCACAGGTAACTCCCATCACAGAGAAGTAGATACCTCTATCAGGGCTTAGAATCATAGAATAGTAGAATTGGAAGAGACCACAAGGGCCATCGAGTCCAACGCCCTGCCAAGCAGGAAACACCATCAGAACACTCCTGACATATGGTTGTCAAGCCTCTGCTTAAAGACCTCCAAAGAAGGAGACTCCACCACACTCCTTGGCAGCAAATTCCACTGTCGAACAGCTCTTACTGTCAGGAAGTTCTTCCTAATGTTTAAGTGGAATCTTCTTT
Source organism: Podarcis melisellensis (assembly GCF_964234715.1). NCBI lineage: Eukaryota > Metazoa > Chordata > Lepidosauria > Squamata > Lacertidae > Podarcis > Podarcis melisellensis. The sequence goes on along the minus strand of NC_138531.1, from coordinate 103,657,796 downwards.
CTTGTAGTTTGGATCCATTGCTCCATGTCCGCTTCTCTGGAGCAGCAGAAAACAACCTTTCTCCCTCCTCTATGTGACATCCTTTTATATATTTGAACATGGCTATCATATCACCCCTTAACCTCCTCTTCTCCAGGCTAAACATGCCCAGCTTCCTTAGCCGTTTCTCATAAGGCATCGTTTCCAGGCCTTTGACCATTTTGGCTGCCCTCCTCTGGACACGTTCCAGTTTGTCAGTGTCCTTCTTGAACTGTGGTGCCCAGAACTGGACACAGTACTCCAGGTGAGGTCTGACCAGAGCAGAATACAGTGGCACTATTACTTCCCTTGATCTAGATGCAATACTCCTATTGATGCAGCCCAGAATTGCATTGGCTTTTTTAGCTGCCGCGTCACACTGTTGGCTCATGTCAAGTTTGTGGTCAACCAAGACTCCTAGATCCTTTTCACATGTACTGCTCTCAAGCCAGGTGTCACCCATCTTGTATTTGTGCCTCTCATTTAAGGCGAGTTCCTGGGAAATTTGAAACTGCCCTGTCAGATTGGACCAAGATCCATTTAGCCCAGTGCTCTGTCACTGATGGTGGTCAGCCAGGGCATGAGGGTGATGGGTTTTGTCCCCACCCTCAGCAAGGATGGGGAAACCCAAATCTTCGAAGGCTCTGTACTCAACGTACAGTGAAAGCACATGATTTCCCCCAAAGACTGCTGGGAAGTGTAGTTTACCCCTTCAAAGAGCCACAATACTTAACAAAGTGCAGCTCCCGTGATTCAGCTGGAAGCTGAATCTTTGTCTTCAGTGCTGGAGATGGGACACTGTTCTCTCCTGCACCTGAAGGCAGCAAGCCAGCTTGGGGGTGGCAGGCTGTGTTTGTCCTACGACGCCTCACCACTGTGTCCTCCAGCCCAGCATCTGCCCCTGAAGCAGCCACCTCACTCCCAATGACAGGTGTGGCCCTGGGCAATCCTGTGTTGGGGATAAGCAGTGTCCAGTGCACAGCGGAATGATGAAAAGTATGAGCCAACATGCTCTATACTATTTTATTTACAGTTCAAAACTGGTAAGTTACAGAAAAACATCTTCCCTCTGCCGGAGCAGAGAAAGCGTCATCTCTCCTCTAAAGCACGGAGAGAATCACAAAACGGAAACTGCAAAGAGCAGTGAAAAACAGGAAACCAGTGTACGTCACATCCAGTCTCCCGTTCCCGTGGGAAACCCAACAGTACAGACCAGGGGCGCCGACTTATAAAAAATATTGGGGGGGCCCATACCGGGGTCCTGCCCCAGGAAGTTTTCTAAGTTCCAATGTCAGCGGCGCCCAGCAGAGCAGCCCTCTCGGCCACGGCAGCCCGGCTCTCCCAGCCCCCGGGGGCCGCCCTCCTCCCTCGCGCACCCGCAGCGTTCCCGCCCGGGGAGGCGGCGCCCCCAAGGACTCAGGTTCGGTTGTACCTGAGAAGCCGAGCACCTTGGCTCCCAAACAAATTGGCTTCTGAACAATTGAAACCCGGAAGTGAGTGTTCTGGTTTTCAAATGATTTTTGGAGGGCGAACATCCGGTGCGGCTTCCGATTGGCTGCAGGGGGCTCCTCTGGCAGAAGCCGCGCTCTGGTTTTCAAATGGTTCCGGGAGTCGAATGGACTCCCGGAACGCATTCTGTTCGAGAACCAAGGTACAGTGGACGCTCGGGTTGCGAACGTGATCCATGTGGGAGGCACGTTCGCAACCCGCAGTGTTCGCAACTCACATTGCTGCGTCTGCGCACACACAGGTTGTGATTTAGCGCTTCTGCGCATGCACAAGTGCCGAAACCTGGAAGTAACCCATTCCGGTACTTCTGGGTTTCAGTGCATCCATAACCTGAAAATGCTTAAGCTGAAGCATCTGTAACCCGAGGTATGACTGTATGTACCAGTCCTAAGGAACTGGCCAAGTAAGGCAATCAGCATCTGCAGGTCCCTTGACAGACAGGAGAGAAGCCACACTCTTGGATTTCTGTTGGTAGATGCCTCTTCCTGAGATGCTTGTATTATGCTAATCATAGAATCATAGAGACAGAAGGGACCCCAAGGTCATCTAGTCCAACCCCCAGCAATGCAGGAATCTTAGCTCAAGCATCCCTGACAGATGGCCACCTAGCCTCTCCCAGGGAGCAGAGACCGTCTGAACAGCTCTTATTGTCAGAAAGCTCTTCCTGATGTTGAGCCGGAAAAGTCTTTCAAAGCTGCTGCACACCTTTGTTTGGGGTCCTCCCCTCCTTGCAAATGTCAGTGGGAAGGAGGGCTCTGTTTCAACAGAAAAATAAAGATTCCCCCTTTCTTCCAGCTTCCACTCATTCGTCTCCGACTGATAATGGACTTGGGAGGCTTTGAGCCCCTTGGGGAGCTGAGCTGTAAAGGACAACCTCCAATGTTCATGCATCAGAAGGAGCCCAGGAGCCCCATCGGGGCTTACCCTGCGCAGGCTGGTTTCCCCCCCCACACACACACAAACACACACACTGGGTTGCAATTTTGTGGGTCAGCTTTGGCTGGGAGAGGCAGCCCCCGTTAAGTCTCTGCCAGCCCAATAGCACAGGCCCCCCCGCCAAGTCCATGGCAGGAGACAGGCAGCAGCACCCAGACCCCAGAGGCTGCCCTTGGGACTGGCGTTCCCACACTGCCACCTCCGCAACAAAGGCCAGCGGCCAAGTCCCCCCCCCCCAGCCGCTTCCTTGGTCCCACAGGAAAGCCAGGCAGGGGCTGCACATCCTGCCCTCCGCCTCTTCCTGCTGCCCCCAACAGACAACCAGGCCTGCAAGCTTCCTCTTCTGACATCGCCCAGGCCCCCACGCAGCCCCCCACCAGCAAAACGCCCAGGAGTTTGAAGGGACCCGAGGGCCACGCAGCCAAGGGGTCTAACTCTGCAGGGAAAAGCTTCCTGTCTTTCCTCTGCCCCCTCCCCACCGGAAAGGGATGGTGGCTGCAGGCTCTGCCCCCCCCTTAACATCTGCAAAATGATTAAGGCTGATACATTGTGTTACAGGATTTTATCTAGGTAACTTCCCTGATCTGTCAAGTTGAAAGGGTACATTCAGGCATAATATTTGCAACATTTAACAACTTTAAAGATGTGCCCCCCCCTGTAATTTCCATACCAGTTGGAAGGACAAAAATATAACCTCCTATGACAACTCCTGCAACCCATGAGCTTTCAAAGATCATGCATGGACAAATGTAAAGATCTTTGGAAAGTATTGATCGAAACCACAGTAACAAACGAATCAATGTATCTTCAAGGGAAAGAATAAGTAAATCCATTTGCATATATAGCTCTGTAGGCTTAATGAGATTCCCACAAAACATTAGGAAGGCCTTTCTGGTGGTGAGAGCAGTCAGACAGGGGAAGGGGCTTTTAGGGAGAGGTCGGGGGGAGGGCATCTGCCAGGGATGCTTTAGCTGTGAGTCCTGAATTGCTGGGGGTTGGACTGGATGACCTTTGGGTCCCTTCCACCTCTATGATTCCATGACCTTTAAGGGAAGTCACCTCCATCTTCCTCTCAGAGCAGATGCCCACAAGCCCTGGGCGGGAAGAGCCCGAGAGAGAGAGAGAGAGAGAGAGAGAGAGAGCGAGAGAGAGAGAGAGCCCGAGAGAGAGAGAGAGAGAGAGAGAGAGCGAGAGAGAGAGAGCCCGAGAGAGAGAGAGAGAGCGAGAGAGAGCGAGAGAGAGAGAGAGAGAGAAAGCCCGAGAGAGAGAGAGAGAGAGAGAGAGAGAGCGAGAGAGAGAGAACGAGAGAGAGAGAGCCCGAGAGAGAGCGAGAGAGAGAGAGAGCCCGAGAGAGAGAGAGAGAGAGAGAGAGAGAGAGCCCGAGAGAGAGAGCGAGAGAGAGAGAGAGCAGCCAAGCACCCTTCACCGCCTGCCCCCCCCGCCAGCCCCCTCTCCCCTCCTCCCTAGGCGGCAGCTCCGCCGTGACCACAAACGGCGGCGGCAGCAGCAGCCGCGCGCGGCCCGGGCTCCCCTCGCCGGCCGCGGGAGCCAAGGCGCGCGACAAGGGAGCCAAGGCGCGCGAAAATTTTTTTAATTATTGGGGGGGCTCTGCCCCCCCAATAAAATTTTTGAGGGGGCTCAGGCCCCCTCAGGCCCCATGGAGTCGGCGCCTATGGTACAGACTCTGTGGAATGTAAACAACCTGTCTCGTGACAAGCACTTCGCTGCACAGAGAAGAAAGCAGAAACCAACATCCTCCCCCTTTCTGTGAACATCACTGGGCAGCGTGTTCGTACAATATCAGTACAAACCCAACTTCTGCACATAGGTACAGTGTTGATCCCTTGATACAATCTTGGACAATACATCAGCAGGAATTTCATTACCTGGCATATAGGACACCGTTACGAGTCCCTTTTGAATACGTTCCCTAGCATGTTGCAACTTCAATTGCAAGTGCTTCGTGCTTTGCTTACAACCTTCAGAATTCAGCAAAGCCAAACATGCTTTGTTGTCCTGGTAAACCTGGATTGGACATTTGACAGGAATTTTCATGTCTTTGCACAATTGTAACAACCATTCACAATCCTTAAATGAATAAGACAGTGCATTCAGTTCAGCTTCACAAGTACTTAAGCTAACTGTTGTTTGCTTCTTGCATGACCAATCAAATAGACCCTGATTGTACTTATAGCAAACTCCAGACGTACTTTTCCTGTCTGTAGTGTCACTTCCAAAACTTGCATCTGCAAATATCTCAAGACCACCAGACTTCTGATTGCTAAATCTCAGTCTGTAATGCATAGTGCCTTTCAAATACCGCGCTATGCGTTTCAGAGCTTTCCAATCCTTAACAGTAGGATTGTTGACTTGTCTGCTTAGCAAATTACAGCTAACAGCAATGTCTGGTCTTGAACATCTGGCAATGAAGTTTAGCTTGCCTAGCACACTTCTGTACAGTGTAGTGTCAGAAAATGCTTCTTCAGTGTCATCTACCTGATAACCTGTTATCATCGGTGTGCCTACAGGGTTAGCATCCATCAGGTTTAGTTTGCTTAACACATCAGCAATTTTCCGTGACTGGTGTACTAGAATGTTACCATCTTGATCTCTCTCTATTTCCAGAGATAGGTAGTTGTTTACCTCACCAAGATCTTTCATGTCAAAGTGCTCTTTCAGTTGAGCTAGGGCGTTATTGTACATTGTGACATCTTTCCAAAAGAATAAAAGATCGTCAACATAAAACAAGCAATACAGTTTCTTTTGCCCCTCCTCTTTGACAAATACACATGGATCAGCTTTCCCTTGCTTAAAACCTAGAGAAAACAATACTTCAGTGAGTTTTGAGTGCCAACACCGTGCACTTTGTTTGAGACCATAAAGGGACTTTTTCAGAGCACAAACAAATCCCTGTTTTACCTGTACGCCATCAGGTGGAAGCATATAAAGTGATTCACCTAGAGATCCGTACAGAAAAGCTGTATTCACATCATGGTGACTAATGTGTAGATTTTCCTCTGCAGCTAGCTTGAGCATAAGCCTAATGCTCTCATACCTCACTGTGGGTGAGTAGGTCTCGTGATAATCTTCACCTGGTACCTGTGCAAAACCTCTGGCTACCAATCTGGCTTTGTGTCTGACTATCTTGCCATTTTGATCAGTCTTCGCTTTGAAGACCCATTTGCTTCCAAGCAGTTTCATTCCTGGAACTACTGGAACTAGTTCCCATGTTTTGTTCCTTTCCAAGGAATCAAGCTCAGCCTTCATGGCATTTAACCATGGCTCAGCTTCCTTTGAATCCAAATCCTGGATTTCTTGGAAACTTGAAGGTTCAAATACCTTCTTGGAGCTTTTAACAGCTGTTACTGCTATGTTAGCAAACTCATCAGCAAATCTCTTTGGAGGTCTGCCTTTTGTGGCTCTCTGTGACCTGCGAATTAGCCTTAAGTCTTCAACACTCTCCTCTTCCTTCTTAGGAGAAAAACGACCTATTGTGAACAATGGTTCCTCCAATTCTTGATCAGAGCTTTCAGAGGGTCGCATAGAGGCTTTCGCACTCTTGAAATCCTCTGAATCATCTGATTCAGTTTCAGACTCAGAATCAGAACCTTCATCAGTGGGTGTGGGTTGTTGTGGTTGCTTTTGACTATCCTCAGTCTCATCACTGTCATCAGGATAACATTGGAAAATTCCCACATTCTCCCCCCACTTGGCATTGTACTCAACACTTCTTGTGAGCTTAATTTCCTTAGAGTCAGTCATCATTATTCTGTAAGACCCTTTCTGATAACCTAGAAAGATACCATGCAATCCACGCTTGTCTAACTTGGAGTTTTGTGGTGAGTGAACCCACATGTCCGAACCAAAAATTTTCATGTGTTTGATGTATGGCTTCTTGCCAAACATCTTCTCATAGGGGGTACAACCAATCGCTGAAGATAACCTGTGATTATAACTGTAAGTGAAACATGAGAGAGCTTCGGCCCAATAACTCTCTGGAAGATTTGCATCATGCAGCAAGGTTTTTAACCCTTGAAGCAATGTCTGATTTGCCCGTTCCGCAAGTCCATTCTGCCATGGCGAGCGAGGACTAGACAAATCGTGTTGAATTCCTTTCTCAGCCAGAAAAGCTTCAAACTGCTGAGAAGTGAATTCTCCCCCCCGGTCAGTGAAAAGAATCTTTATCTTCTTACCATGCACATTTCCCAACCAAGCACAGAATTCCTTGAACCTAGGAAAAGACTCTGATTTCTGCTTGAGATTGTACACAAAAATATACCTGGAAAATGCATCAAGGAGAACCATGAAGTACCTATTTCCACCCAAAGAGGGCGCTAGTGGTCCAACCAAATCAGCATGAATAATTTGGTATGGTTCTGTAGCTTGCCTACTAGACACCTTACCTTTCGCAGCCATTTTCACCTTGTTTGCTGCGCATGCCTTGCACTTCATGTGGTACCTGCAGGGTTTAATAGTCATACCTTCAACCAAGGCAGGCATTTTAGATACTGCCTCAAAATGCAAATGACCAAATTTTCGATGAAAATCGTGAATACATTCTGCATGCAAACTTTTGTTAGAACCTGCAATGCAACAAGTGTCATCCTGCACAACATCATCATAATACAAAACAAACAAACGATCAACATATTTGGCATGCAATACATAATCATTTTTCTTTGTGATGATGCACTTCTTGTTTTTGAAGGAAACGTCAATGTTCCGCTCATTCAGCTGTCCAACGCTGAGCAGATTATGTTTCGCATCCGGGACATAAAGAACATTCTGTATCGATAAGTCCAAACTGTGAAGAACAACAGTTCTGTAGCCTTTACTGGGGATTGTGTGGTCATCCGCTTGGTGAATCGCACCTTCCTGCGGTGTAAAAGACACGAACAGTCGCTTATCGTTGCACATGTGATGCGTTGCCGCTGAATCAATAACGAAGAAAGATTTAGACGTCTTCTGGACCTCTGCAACCTCCGCAACCTCTGCAACCTTTGTAACCTTTGGAGCGTAGCGTGAGACCATTGCCTTGTGCTGCGTTGTCCTGGACACCGGACCTTTGCCTTTGCTCTGGCCTTTTCCACGCGATGAGCTTCCGCTGCGCTGCTCTGTCTTGGCCCTGGGATATCTGCATTCCCTCTTCATATGGCCTAGATGTCCACACGTGTAGCATTTCACTGCCTTCAAAGCTTTGGCGCCATCTGGTGGTTCCACTGCACTATGGGATGACGTCTGTGAAGTCTCCCCATTTCCCATGCAGCTATCACCCCGCCGATCTGCTTCATTCTGAATCATGGCAGTATCACAAGCTACTGTGAGTTGAGCATTTGGCTGATCAGTGGTATGAAATCCCCACTTGCCTCATCCAGCTTTCTGCAGCTAGCCATCATGACTCTGGCATTTGCCTCCTGCATCATCTCTGCTGCTTTAAATCAAACTGCTTTATACATGCTGCGTTTGTGTACAGCTGCTTCAATCCAGAAGCAATTTCAAAACAGCCTCTGCCTATGAGCCTGTGCCGCTCTTCTGTTTATTTGCTTTGCTTATCTGCAGCTGCTTCAAACTGCATTCCAAAAGTTACTTTCGATTTCCCCCAGCATAGGAAATCTTGCCCTTTTAGCCTTTTGCCTGTGCCACGGCAAAAACCGGCTATTAAAAGTTCAAAGTCCAGCCATAAAGCCATTAATTAGAAGCTGGCAGGCTGCCCGGAGCAGTAGCACATACCTTCATCAATCATCTTGACGCGCAGAGCAGATACCGTGCGTTCCGTCTCTCTGCCGCTGTTCCGATGCTTTGCCGGCACTTCGTCTCTTTGCTCCTTTGTTCCTTTGCCAGGAGCCCGACTTCTGGAGTCCATTCTCAAAACACTGCGTTTTTCTGGGCCCATAACCAAATGTTGGGGATAAGCAGTGTCCAGTGCACAGCGGAATGATGAAAAGTATGAGCCAACATGCTCTATACTATTTTATTTACAGTTCAAAACTGGTAAGTTACAGAAAAACATCTTCCCTCTGCCGGAGCAGAGAAAGCGTCATCTCTCCTCTAAAGCACGGAGAGAATCACAAAATAGAAACTGCAAAGAGCAGTGAAAAACAGGAAACCAGTGTACGTCACATCCAGTCTCCCATTCCCGTGGGAAACACAACAGTACAGACTCTGTGGAATGTAAACAACCTGTCTCGTGACAAGCACTTCGCTGCACAGAGAAGAAAGCAGAAACCAACATCCTGGCCACATGGCCTGATCTGTACCAGGGCCCAAGAAAACATTGCAAACAGAGGTGCAATTACGTGTTTCTTGAGGATAATTGAGCCCATTGAGGATAATTAATTGAACTTTCAGATTATTACTGTTATTATTATTTCACCATGTATCAATTGATGGCCCTTGGAATGTAGGACAGGACTCTGCCCCAGGGAGCTCACATTCAGGTTTGACAGCGTGGGGAGAGAACAGCAGAGGGAGAGTTGGAAGTGGCAGGGGTAGGAAGACAGGGAGGTTCAACAAGGGCAGGGATTGAGAGCCTATGGCCTGTGAACTGGCAGTGGGGATGGGAAGCAGAGTCAGACCACATCTGGAAGAGAAGGCCTCAGGTTCCCCATCCCTGAGCAAGAGCTTCCTTCAAAATATGGGCTTTGAAGCAGAACAGGTGTACAAAAGGGGACAGGAGCAAAGACAGAATTCAGGACTTCTAAAGTGACCCAAAGTCGTTCAGCCAGAAAAGTTAAGGTCCCAGGCAGGCGTTTCTCAGGAGAAAGATGATTCTGCGCCCCTTGAAAGGTCACCTGAATCAGTCTGGGCTAATACACACAAGCAAGTTTTATTGGCTTGAGAAAATTTAACAAACAATTGCAGAATTCTGGGGACTTGAAGGTCTAGAATGTCTGCTGAAAGTTCTCTTGGAAATTCCTAGTGCTCCCTCACAGAACTCCATTTCCCAAGGTTCCTTAAGATTGGGAATGACAAAAGTCAGAGCCTTCTGGGTCAGGCCAAAGAGGACCATCAAGTCCAGGATCCTCTTCTCACAATGGCCAACCAGGTGCCCAATGGGCAAGCTGGATTGGAGCCCCAGAGCCTCTTCCTTGATGCCCCTCAATGAGGCCAACATTCAGGAAATGTTTAGGGGTATGTGCACCCCTGTGTCCTCCCAGAGAAGAAGCACTGATCTAGCAGCACATTGGTCAAGGGTCAGGGTGGATCTCGAATTGCTGATGTTATTCTTTTGAACAACACTTTTAACATGCAAAGAGCTGTTTGCCCCTGGCATCACTTCACAGCTACCCTTCAAAGGAATTCCCTATTATTCCCATTTGACAGATAAGAACATACAGTGGAATGCAAACTAAGTTTGTTGAGCTTAGAACTCAGCAAAATCAAGTTAATCATGGCCAATACAAATGGGATTTAAGGGCAACAAGTAACAGCGCAGTTCTTGGCGTGTCTAGCTAGAGGATTGTCTTCTTGAATTTGATTGGTATTACTCACAGGTACTAGGATACAAGTGGCGCTGTGGGTTAAACCACAGAGCCTAGGGCTTGCGGATCAGGGGGTCGGCGGTTCAAATCCCCGCGACGGGGTGAGCTCCTGTTGCTTGGTCCCTGCTCCTGCCAACCCAGCAGTTCGAAATCATGTCAAAGTGCAAGTAGATAAATAGGTACCGCTCCAGCGGAAAGGCAAACAGTGTTTCCATGTGTTGCTCTGGTTCACCAGAAGCGGCTTAGTCATGCTGGCCACATGACCCGGAAGCTGTATGTCAGCTGCCTCGGCCAATAAAGCGAGATGAGCACCACAACCCCAGAACTGGCCACAACTGGACCTAATGGTCAGGGGTCCCTTTACCTTTACCCTTTTACTCACAGGTAACTCTGAACACAGAGAAATAGATACCTCTGGCAGAGCTTTAGGGTGAGTTCCTGGGAAAGTTGAAACTGCCCTGTCAGACTGGACCAAGATAATAATAATAATAATAATAATAATAATAATAATAATAATAATAATAATAATAATATCTTTATTGTCATTGCCCCCTCTCGGGGACAACGAAATTACTTGGCTGCTCCATCCACCCAGGTAGGGCACTCCACACAAAATCAAAACAACTATAAAAACACTAATTAAAACAATACAGTATAATACAGCAAGGAAGATTAGATGACTTTCAAAGTCCAGGCTTCCCATTCAGGGCCGAGATCGCTCTGGAGAAGAAGCTGTTCTTAAGACAGCTCGTTCTTGCCTTCATCGTCCTGTATCTCCGTCCCGACGGCAGGAGCTCGAAGAGACAGTGACCAGGATGCGATGGATCTTTTACTATGTCCAGTGCCTTCCTCTGGCACCTTGTGGCATAAATCTGCTCTAAGGTGGAGAGTGGGCAGCCAACAATGCTCTCTGCCGCCTTAACAACTCTGCACAACCCCATGCTGTCCTGGGTAGTACAGCTTCTGTACCACACACATAAGCCCTAAGTGAGCACGCTCTCAATGGCACAGGGATAGAAGGCAAGCAGCAGTTTCTGTGGAAGATGGTTTTTCCTTACCATTCTCAGAAAGTACAGTCTCTGCTGCGCCTTCTTCGCAAGCCCCCTTGTGTTGACACTCCAGGACAGATCCTCTTGTAATTCAATGCCCAAAAATCTGAACGTTGTTACCAGATCCATTTAGCCCAGTGCTCTGTCACTGATGGTGGTCAGCCAGGGCATGAGGGTGATGGGTATTGTCCCCACCCTCAGCAAGGATGGGGAAACCCAAATCTTCTCAGGCTCTGTACTCAACGTACAGTGAAAACACATGATTTCCCCCAAAGACTGCTGGGAAGGGTAGTTTACCACCTCAAAGAGCCACAATACTTTACAAACTGCACCTCCCGTGATTCAGCTGGAAGCTGAATCTTTGTCTTCAGTGCTGGAGATGGGACAATGTTCTCTCCTGCACCTGAAGGCAGCAAGCCAGCTTGGGGGTGGCAGGCGGTGTTTTTGTCCTACGATGCCTCACCACTGTGTCCTCCAGCCCAGCATCTGCCCCTGAAGCAGCCACCTCACTCCCAATGACAGGGGTGGCCCTGGGCAATCCTGGCCACATGCCCTGATCTGTACCAGGGCCCAAGAAAGCATTGCAAACAGAGGTGCAATTGCTTGAGGATAATTGAGCCCATTGAGGATAATTAATTGCACTTTCAGATGATGATTATTACTTTACCATGTATCAATTGAGGGCCCTTGGAATGTAGGACAGGACTCTGCCCCAGGGAGCTCACATTCAGGTTTGACAGCGTGGGGAGAGAACAGCAGAGGGAGAGTTGGAAGCGGCAGGGGTAGGAAGACAGGGAGGTTCAACAAGGGCAGGGATTGGGAGCCCACTGCCTGCCAACAGTCAGTGGGGATGGGAAGCAGAGTCAGGCCACATCTGGAAGAGTAGACCTCAGGTTCCCCATCCCTGAGCAAGAGCTTCGCTCAGAATATGGGCTTTGAAGCAGAACAGGTTTATAAAAGGGGGCAGGAGTGCAGAAAGAATTGAAGAATTCTAAAGTGACCCAAAGTCATACAACCAGAAAAGTTGAGGTCCCAGGCAGGTGTTTCTCAGGAGAAAGATGATTCTGCGCCCCTTGAAAGGTCACCTGAATCAGTCTGGGCAAATGCACACATGGGATTCAGAAGAATCGCTGCCTCTGATGGTGGAGGGAGAGCAGAGCCAGCCAGACTAGGAGCCATTAGAGCTTCTCCTCCATGAATGTGTCTAGTCCGTCTTTCAGGCCACCCAGGTTGACATCTGATGTCTTTCCACAGGGAGGGAGCCACTGCCAAGAAGGCCCTTTGCCTGGTACACTGTAGTTGAATCACTGGAGGAGGACCTCAGTGTCCGGGCCGAGCGATGGGGGTGGAGACGCTCCTTCAGATGTCTTCTAAAGCCTTTATACTTGCTTACAGTATCTCCTTGGCACAGGGGTGGCATTACTCCATACCCTCCAGGATTTCTCAGAGGAAAATAGGGACGTCTTAAGGAAAAGCAGGACATTCTTAGATCAAATCAGAAACCAGAACGGCTTCTGCAAATCCAGGAGGAGGAGCTTTGGCGCAGGGTATAAAAGGCTCCAGCCCTGGAAGAAGCTCCAGCTCAGCCCAGAAGGTTTTCTCCAGCAGCCGAGAGAAGCTCCCAGCCCACAGCCAGACATCATGGCAAGTGCTCCTCTTTCCACCTGGATAATAACCATCCATGCCTCTTCCTTTCTCCTTCCTTCCTTTCTTCCTTCTCTCCAGCTTGTTGATCGTTTTCCCCTGGAACCGGGGTTTGTCCTCTCACCTCGTGGACCCTCTCCAGCCTTCCCTCTCATTAGGAACCTCTCCAGCCCTCTTTGCACAAGGTCAAGAAGGCTTTTTCCGAGCTTCGTGAATTGCTCTGCGACAAGCTCCACGTGGACCCCCTCAACTTCAGGGTGAGGCTGCTCCCCCGCCCCAAGGGGCTGCCTGGCGGGGGGGGACTGGGGGTGCCGTGTGTGTGTGTGTGTCACTCTGGGTGGCTTACAGGACATAAAACATGGTAAGTCATTAGACATTTCCTGTTACAGGGTTGCATTCAGATTTCAGTTAGTTTTTCATTTCCTTGACATCTGGTGGGAGGGCATTCCACAGGGCAGGCGCCACAACCAAGAAGGCCCTCTGCTTGGTTCCCTGTAACCTCACCTCTCACAGTGAGGGAACCGCCAAAAGGGTCGCCTTCAAAGGTAGCCCCACATAGAGTGCATTACAGTAGTCCAAGCGGGAGATAACCAGAGCATGCAACACCCTGGCAAGACAGTCCGCAGGCAGGTAGGGTCTCATCCTGTGTACCAGATGGAGCTGGGAGACAGCTGCCCTGGAAACATAATTGACCTGCACCTCTGTGAGTCCAAAATGACTCCCAGGCTGCGCACCTGGTCCTTCAGGGGCACAGTTACCCCATTTAGGACCAGGGAGTCCTCTGTACCTGCCCCCTCCTGTCTCCCCAAAACAGTACTTTTGTCTTGTCAGGATTCAGCCTCAATCTGTTGAATCTGCTGTGGGATCTGCCCCCTGGCAGAAGGAGTCACCCCGTCTTTTCTCTTCCAGCTCCTGTCGAAGTCCTCATCACCCACCCCCTTTGGACAGGAATTCATCTCTGCTTGCCACCATGGCTTCCATAAGCTGGTCAAGGTGGTGGCTCATGCGCTGGCCTGCTGGTCCCACTGAGACACCCCCAGGGAGAAGTGGCCAGCACCTACTGGTCTCACCACCCCTTCCAGCCCCCATGTGACGCTTGACCCTCTAATAAATCCTCCCTCTGCAATCTGACCTGGCTTCCTGCGGACGGAGGGAGGGGACAAGCCTGGGGGTGGGGGGTTAGTTGGGGGGGCATGGAAAGGGGGGGTCTTCTCTGTCACTCAATAATAATAATAATAATAATAATAAGTTTTATTTATATCCCGCCCTCCCCAGCCGAAGCCGGGCTCAGGGCGGCTAAACCAGTACAACATTATAAAACATTATAAAAATGAATTAAAATCAAAATTGATGGCAACCATAAACTAAAGTTTTGTAAAGATTGCCAAAGGAGGGAGTCAGGCTGCGCCCTGACCAAAGGCCAGGTGGAACAGCTCTGTCTTGCAGGCCCTGCGGAAAGATGTCAAGTCTTGGAGGGCCCTTGTCTCTTGTGACAGAGCGTTCCACCAGGTTGGAGCCGCAGCCGAAAAAGCCCTGGCTCTAGTTGAGGCCAGCCTAACCTCTCTGTGGCTTGGGACCTTCAAGGTGTTTTTATTTGAAGACCGTAAGTTCCTCTGTGGGGCATACCAGGAGAGGCGGTCCCGTAGATACGAGGGCCCTAGGCCGTATAGGGCTTTGAAAGTTAAAACCAGCACCTTAAACCTGATCCTGTACTCCACCGGGAGCCAGTGCAGCTGGTATAGCACCGGATGAATGTGATCTCTAAGCGAAGACCCCGTAAGGAGTCTCACTGCGGCATTCTGCACCCGCTGGAGTTTCTGGGTCAGTCTCAAGGGCAGCCGCACGTAGAGCGAGTTACAATAATCCAGTCTGGAGGTGACCGTCGCGTGGATCACAGTGGCTAGGTCAGGGCGAGAGAGGTAAGGAGCCAACTGCTTAGCTTGGCGGAGATGAAAAAATGCCGCCTTTGTTATAGCTGCAATCTGCGCCTCCATGGAGAGGGAGGTATCGAAGATTACACCCAAACTCTTAACGGACGGCGCTGGCACTAATTGCACCCCCGCAAGAGATGGGAGTTGCCCCCTCAGTCCCATGTCGTCCCGTCCCAGCCAGAGGACCTCTGTCTTCGAAGGATTTAGCTTCAACCGGCTCCCACGTAACCATCCAGCCACAGCCTCCAAGCATCTGATCAGTGTGTCTGGGGCCGAGGAATCATTAAGCATCAGTGGGGGTTTTTAGGGCGCTATGGTATTTTGTCCCCCCCCCCCCGCCAAAAAGCTGCAGTGCTTTTCAGAGCCAGAGAGCCCTGCTGTGTCCCCAAATCTTTTAGCCTCAAAATTTCTGGCAAGGTCCCCCCCATGCTCCCAGGACCCCACGGTTGTCTCCCCACACATTTATTGGTATTTGCCCCTGGTCTGTTGCCCTCTCTGTGATTCCTTCTGTGGAGAAATTGGGGGGAGAGACTCAGAGGGGGATGCGGGCCCTTCCCCTGCTCTGGATTCCATCCCCCAGAATAAGGGGTGGGGGTACCAACAGGGGCCACCCAGGGAGACCCCCAAGGGCCACTCTCCCCCCGCAATGCCCCTCCCTGCATCTTTCCAGATGGGTGTCGGGGACGGAGCTGCCTCTTAATCGGCAGGGAGAGGGGGGAATTCATTTCGTTTTATCCATTTATTTGTTCATTAAATTTGTGGGTTCACAGGATGGAATTACGATATAAAAACACAAAACACATAATCAAATGAAAACAAATACAACCCAATAAACTCCCCCGCCAACATATTTCACACCCATAATAACATCAAAGGAGTTTACCACATTTATTGGAACATCAAACAAAACGATCCAAAATAAAAGGCCAGGGGGGCAGTGAACCCGGCAAGTCGCCCTTTGGGGGTCCCAGGCGGAGGTCTATGGGGGGAAAGGGGCAGGTCTCCCCTAACCTTCCGAGGGTATAGAATGGGCACGACCCGCGCTCGTCTGTTAATTTATTTTGGGGGGTTTGTGAGCCGGGATGGAAATCGCTGTCTCCCCGACGAAGCAGAGGCGAGGTTCTCCCCCAGTCCCAGGCTTGGAAGCAGCCGCTCCCCCTGTGGCGTTTGTCCTTCTGACTGCCAGCCAGGTGTCCTCGGGCGCAGAGCAAGCGCCTTCCTGGCGCCCTCCGGCCATTCGCTGGCCCAGAAAGCTGCCTGGCTCCTTCAGCAAAGGATTTCTGACTGTCCCAGAACAGCCCTGGCCAACTCCCGTGGGGAGGGCGGGGAACAGCTTTGAATGGAGACACAACTGGCAAGCGAAGAGGCTCCCGCCCCCGTGGAAGAGATCCTGATTTCTGCTGCAGGAGAAGAGCATCTCTTTGGAAAGAGGCTGATTTCTGCTTTGCTTGAACGGGGCAAGGAGGGGAGGGAATGTTTTAAGTTATGGGGCTTTTGCGGGATCTGCGTCATCTCCCTTCCCCTGAAGCAAGGAATGCAAAGATTTCGGGAAGAGCGGACTTTAAATTTGCCTCTTTGCGATGGATTAATTTTAGTAGTAAGGACTTTGTTTGTGTTACCTGAAAAATCCAAGGGTTCCCTTGGACAAACAACGACACCAACCAGAGCAAATTGGAAGCAAATCAGCAGCCTGTGTTGTTGTTGTTGTTTAGTCGTTTAGTCGTGTCCGACTCTTCGTGACCCCATGGACCAGAGAACGCCAGGCACCTCTGTCCTCCACTGCCTCCCGCAGTTTGGTCAAACTCATGCTGGTAACCTCGAAAACACTATCCAACCATCTCGTCCTCTGCCGTCCCCTTCTCCTTGTGCCCTCCATCTTTCCCAACATCAGGGTCTTCTCCAGGGAGTCTTCTCTTCTCATGAGGTGGCCAAAGTACTGGAGCCTCAGCTTCACAATCTGTCCTTCCTGTAGGCCTGGTCTTTATTGAAGAAAAGACTGTCGCGACAGGACTCCCACCGCCCACAAGGTGAAGCAAGATGGAAGCTCCGAACAAAAGAAGACCCCAACTTTTATTAGCTCCTAATCCCCTAAGCTACACCCCTAGAAATACATCATATTTACATCATGACTATATTAAAAATAGGAGGAGTTGAGGAGGGGCTGCACTGGTAATCTGACATGTCCTGACACCTGGCAGGAGCCTCCTCTCCCCTCCCCACATGAGTCATTTTAGGAAGGAAGGAAAAGGGCAAAGTTTCCTGCCCCCTGAGGGGAATCCGGTCACGGTCCTTTGTCAGAGTCCGCGTGGAATACACTAACGTATGCAGCTTATTGTGTCCCTGATAGCCTTCTGTCTGAGCCCATCAAGATGGCTATCAAGGTTGTCATGCCAGCTGGGAAAGGCCGCAGAGTACGTGACTGCTCGGTCAAGGGATTATGGCTGTCCAGCATCAGGCCACCCCCCTTTGATAGTCCTTGTAATATGCATTAAAATAAAAGTGGTCCGGTGAAAATCCGAGGTACGGCTGGTTAATGGTGAATTTATAAAGAATACTGTTCTTGAAGTTCAAAGCACTTTCGCCTTCCGGAAGCGGCTTGCAACATTTTGATTAAATCAGTCACGGTCAATTGAACTCAGAAACTTTGTATTGAGAGCTGTCAAAAGGCAAGGGAAAAGAGCGCCTGTAGCCTGCAGTACCTGCGTGGCCGCCGCAAGGGGCACTGTTCGATAACGCTGATTGGTTGAGGTGGCCACCGATTGACCTAGAGTTCAGGCGGCCAGTCTACCCGTAATAGAGATAGGGCGATGCGGAGCGTTACGGGGAAATATATGAGGAAATTACGGGGTTTTCAATGAGGAGCTGTCAGGCTAGCGCTTCCTTATTTACGGAAGGCTTTTAGGGGATGTCCCTCTAGAAGGGGCATCTCCAGGGTCAGGAAGGTGGGAGGTGTGTGTGGTGCTTGTGCATTACAGTGTAATGAAGGGAGGGTGTCTCCTGCTACATCTGAAAGAAGATGGAGAGTGAAATATACTCAGAGTCGCAAAGTGATTTCATGCTCTTTATTCAGCTCATAGTGGTGAGGAGGAATGAATTGTTTCCCCACAGTATCTGCTTTATATACATTATTTACACAATGGGCTGCATGTGATTGGCTAATTCTGGAATTCTCCTGTAAGCCAATCAGGTTGTGGATTGACTTCCATCTGGAGCTGGATTGGGTGGCTCCTGCAGACCAATGAGACTGCTGCATTGTTCAAGGACCAATGAGACTGCTGCATTTTGGATCCTATTGTTCTAGGACCAATCAGACTGCTGCATT
This sequence comes from Podarcis melisellensis, assembly GCF_964234715.1. Lineage (NCBI taxonomy): Eukaryota > Metazoa > Chordata > Lepidosauria > Squamata > Lacertidae > Podarcis > Podarcis melisellensis. The sequence continues at coordinate 103,639,906 of NC_138531.1, read as the reverse complement.
TTGGATCCTATTCAACTCATACATAACAGAGAGCAACAACCTTGAGGGACTTTTTAGGGATTTTGACACCCCCCCCCTTGGGACTTCCTCATGAGAAATAAAAGCATTAAAGAAGAAAAGAGGGGTGACAACTGGATCGACTGTCTGCTAAGCAGGAAGATTTCTGAGTTCAGGGGGGAGGAAGGAGAGGAGACCAGGATTTTGTGGAGATTACTACATCAGCCCACCTCCTTGGATCCTGCAGGTGGAAACAAGAGCAGCGAAAGGGACAGGAGGGACCACATTGTGCAGCATCTTGACGGCTTCTGAGACGCAAAAGAAGAGAAATGGATTCTGCATATTTCTTAATGAGCTGGTTGTATGTAAAACTGAGCATTAAATTTGGTGGAATGTGAAGGGTGGGTGGCGCTGGGAGATTGGCAGTGTTACAGGAGGGGATGTATATTATATATTTATACAAATAACCCCTAGGGGTTGTGGGATGTAAAACACAGGAACAGTCCATTGAAATATTCCTAGAGTGTACATCTTAAGACATGGGGAGGGATGTCTGTCCAGCCAGCAGGTAAACTTCTTGGGACAGACTTCCTCCGCATGTGACCAGAGGTGGGTGTGGCCTCACCTGTGCAAGTAATGATAAAAGCACAGGGCAGGGGCAGCCATATCTCTCTTGCTTCTCCTCCATCACTCTTGCAACATCTACTGACTAAAGATGCCCTCTTGACTCCCAGCCAGGAGAGTAGAGAAGGACTATCTTCCTATAATCATAGAATCATAGAGCTGGAAGAGACCACAAGGGCCATCGAGTCCAACCCCTTGCCAAGCAGGAAACGCCATCAGAGCACTCCTGACATATGGTTGTCAAGCCTCTGCTTAAAGACCTCCAAAGAAGGAGACTCCACTACACTCCTTGGCTGCAAATTCCACTGTCGAACAGCTCTTATTGTCAGGAAGTTCTTCCTAATGTTTAGGTGGAATCTTCTTTCTTGTAGTTTGGATCCATTGCTCCGTGTCCGCTTCTCTGGAGCAGCAGAAAACAACCTTTCTCCCTCTTCTATGTGACATCCTTTTATATATTTGAACATGGCTATCATATCACCCCTTAACCTCCTCTTCTCCAGGCTAAACATGCCCAGCTCCCTTAGCCCAGCTCCCTCATAAGGCATTGTTTCCAGGCCTTTGACCATCTTGGTCGCCCTCCTCTGGACACGTTCCAGTTTGTCAGTGTCCTTCTTGAACTGTGGTGCCCAGAACTGGACACAGTACTCCAGGTGAGGTCTGACCAGAGCAGAATACAGTGGCACTATTACTTCCCTTGATCTAGATGCAATACTCCTATTGATGCAGCCCAGAATTGCATTGGCTTTTTTAGCTGCCGCGTCACACTGTTGGCTCATGTCAAGTTTGTGGTCAACCAAGACTCCTAGATCCTTTTCACATGCACTGCTCTCAAGCCAGGTGTCACCCATCTTGTATTTGTGCCTCTCATTTTTTTTGCCCAAGTGCAATACTTTACATTTCTCCCTGTTAAAATTCATCTTGTTTGTTTTGGCCCAGTTCTCTAATCTGTCATGGTCGTTTTGAAGTGTGATCCTGTCCTCTGGGACACCCTAGCCACCCCTCCTAGTTTGGTGTCATCTGCAAATTTGATCAGGATGCCCTTGAGTCCATCATCCAAGTCGTTGATAAAGATGTTGAATAAGACCGGGCCCAAGACAGAACCCTGTGGCACCCCACTAGTCACTCTTCTCCAGGATGAAGAGGAACCATTGATGAGCACCCTTTGGGTTCGGTCAGTCAGCCAGTTACAAATCCACTGAGTGGTAGCATAGTCAAGACCACATTTAACCAGCTTCTTTACAAGAATATCATGGGGCACCTTGTCAAATGCCTTGCTGAAATCAAGGTAGGCTACATCCACTGCGCTCCCTTCATCTACCAGGCTTGTAATTCTGTCAAAAAACGAGATCAGGTTAGTCTGACATGACTTATTTTTCAGAAATCCATGCTGACTATTGGTGATCACAGCATTCCTTTCTAGGTGCTCACAGACTGTTTGCTTAATGATCTGCTCCAGAATCTTCCCTGGTATTGATGTCAGACTGACTGGGCGGTAATTATTTGGGTCCTCTCTTTTCCCCTTTTTGAAAATAGGGACAACATTTGCCCTCCTCCAGTCTGCCGGGACTTCGCCTGTTCTCCAAGAATTATCAAAGATGACTGCCAGTGGTTCTGAGATCACATCTGCCAGTTCTTTTAATACTCTTGGATGCAGTTCATCTGGCCCTGGAGACTTGAATACATCTAGACTAGCCAAGTATTCTTGTACTAACTCCTTAGTTATTCTGGGCTGTGTTCCTCTGCTGAATCATTTGCTCCAAATTCTTCAGGTCGGGCATTGTTTTCTTTTTCTTTCTTTTTTTAAATATATTTATTTGTTTTTACATAAGAAGAAGAAACATCACAAAAATACATACCAACAAAAACTAACACTGAAGCAAAGAGGTACTCGCGAAGTGTTTAAAATATAGATCAGCCAGACAGCATTTGGAGAATAAGAAGGTGAGGTTTATTGCCAGGCAATAGGACCCAGTTGGAATATTTTCCAAAGAACTGGGACTCCGATTGACAGAATCCAGAGGTCTTTATACCTGAGCAGAATACAGCAAATCATTGATCATAAGACAATCATGAGGGACTCACAATATTGTCAGCGAGAATCAGCCAATCAGCAAGCGGTTGTCACGCTACCTGACCCCCGGTCAAGCCTTGGTCAGCACCGGATTCTAGTTCTGCTTTCCGAGCTTGCAGTGACGCTCTGTCTAACCTTTCCCCCAGTTATGACAGGACAGGGAGCTTGGACATTCTGCGGTTTTGCTCTTCCTGTTCTGTGGATTAATTTAGCCTGTATCAGAGGGGAATTTGTATCAGAATCTCTGATTCATGTCTTTCCCCCTTGTCCGGGGTGTGCAGATGTTTAGGGGAAAGGTTAGACTCCTAACTTTGCTGTTCCAAGCAGTTTGCAGTTTGCTAAAGCACAGCTTCCCTTTTGATTTAAAATGGATTATAAAGTACTGTATTCCTTGATTTGTGTAAGCATATATGAATATATATTGAATATATTGGTTTCTGATAACTGATTATGTGGATAGCGTAGGGGTAGCCCTTTCCCCTTTGCCTCATTCCTCCCTTTTCAAGCTCAGAGAGAAGATTCATCTGACTCCTGAGCTTGAACACCACTCAGGACATCAGAATAAACCGTTGTTTCCTGCAATGGGCCCTGTTCCTGCACTGGGACTGGTTCCCGATGCATTCGCTCGTAACCATCGTCTTCCTCTGGCTCATCTGGCACTGGTGGCAAAGCTCGATATATTGCCAGAATCTGAGGGTCAGTGAGATGTTTGACATTGCGGGCTATCATTCCTCTAAGCAAAGACAGACAACAAGGAATTACAGAAAGAAACAACAGAAAAACAATTCCTCCTATAGCTAAGGCGGTCAGAAGGCCATGCACCCACCCCTCTCCTGGGATCCATGACCACATCTTTCCCCAGGGATTCTGAGTGGGTGTGTTGTCAACTACCAGGGACTGAAGTTTTTCCAATTCATCCTCGATTGTCTCGTTGAGGTCGTGGAATTTAACTTGGCATCGACCTTTTGGGACAATTTTACAAAAACCGCCTGAACGTGCAAGGAGGTAGTCCAAAACCAATCTATGGGTCATCGTCAGTTGGTTCAAATCCTCAACCTCTGACTGCAAAGAGCGCAAGACATGGGTGGTGGCATTGATAGTTTTCTCCAGCCTGCATGTAAGAGCAAACAGTGCCTTTCTATTTTGCTCAGAAACTACTCCTGGGTAAATTCCCATTGAGAGGAATCCTATAAATCCACCCCCAACGCTCCCTACAGAATTTGTCAGATAAATCTCATCTTCACAGTGTTCGCCTAGGGCCGCCCTTTTCCGTCTGCTCGCAAGACGAGGTACGTTGTGGTTGACCTCCACTGCAACCGGAAAGGTGAACGCCCCCACACCGACACACTGGAAATTTCCTGGGTGGAAATTCGTCGCCAATCCATCATATAGAAACCAGAGGTTAGGATCTTTAATCATCCAACCAGAACAAATGGACCCTTGTCCGGTGAAATTAACTGAATACTGAGGAAAGTATGGGTACAAATCTGAAGAGGTCGTATTGCCCTGATAGGAGGCATTGTGGGAACCCCAAAGCCAAAATTTAACAGTGCATTGGGTATAGTTTCCCAGCCATCCTTTGTCAATGTGGTACTTAACTTGGGGCCAATACTTCCATTTGGAATTCCATACTCCAGTAGCATGACAACAAAAACATAGACCTTTTGTGGTTCTGGTATATCTGATATATCGGTAGGGGATGTCATTCATTTCAGTAGGTGGGGCTGCAAAGAGACCACTCTGATTGTAAAGTAGGCCTGCCAAAACAACATCAGGATCCTTGATTAATCCTGGTATAAGGGACATGTCTGCTACCTTCCTTGGGTGTTCATAATATAGGGTAGCATTCTCCCCATATATCTGGAACATGTGTTCAGCATGGTCTATAAAGACATTACCTAGTACCATTGGGCCTCTCTGGAGCCACAAGCACATCAATATCAACAGGAGCTTCATTTTCATTTTCCCCATGTATGCCTTCAAGGTTGAACCTTATCAGCTCCGGCTCTAGGTCGATACTAATACTGTGATCCTTTTTGTATACACAAAACACAATGATCAGGACCACAAGGAGCGAAATTGCAACAATTATATAAGGTAGCAGGTACCAGAACATACCCTTTAGTGAGATATAGCCTCCCGCTCGGTCGCACCCAGTGGACCTATTGGTGGTCCCCAGGTTCTGATCGAACTGGTGAGGTCAACTCACACTGTATATACTCTGCAACTGCTACCTTGAAGGGCCTGTGGGTGGTGGAGAAAAACAGCTACAGTGACCAGTATAGCACCGGGAAATGCTCCTTGGGGAGGTGGGTAGGAGAAGCTTCGTATGGCACTCCCTGGCTCCCCCGGCATGTACTCTCCCTATTGTCTTGGACCTGCTTGTGCCCAATCTGGATTGTAGACTTCCCAAAGAAAGAAAGGGATGTAACAACCGTATGCAGTTACCCAATCCACCCACTTATCACGAATGTCCCCCCTTTTGTCCACCCTTGTTATTGTTATTTGTACTAAGGGCTTATGTGCAAAGTCTGGCTGGAATTTAGGATTGACTGAATTTTTAACTGGTAGGGGTCCTCCCATACGCAGCTCCAAATCTTCCGGTGTGCGTAGACTCACTGGCTTCCAGGTGCAGTGAGAGCAGACCTGTAGTCTCGTTGCCCGTGCTCCTGCCCGCTTCCGGAGGGGCTAGGTGCAAGGTTTCCTGGTGAGCTTCAGCTTCAGAGGGTCAGACGGGTTCAGCTCACAGTTCCAATGACCCTCAGACCGCTTCAGACGAGAATGATGAATCCACGGGGTCACTTCTGCTACCTTTACTGCAGTAGGTGTGGCCAGCAGAACCGTGTAGGGACCTCTCCAGCGAGCCGTCAATGGTTCGTATTTCCAGTCTCGTACCCACACTCGGTCTCCCGGCCGAAAAGGATGAACTGGGTCGGATAAGCAAATGGGAATGCGCTGGAGACACCACCTGTTCAAATCAAGAAAAACACGAGAAAGAGCCTGGATTTGTTCTGCTGTTATCAGCCCCCCCACCTGAGTCAAGTCTGCTGTTTTTCCCCTGGCTATTGGAGGTGGTCTCCCATACAAAAGTTCAAACGGAGAAAGTTTCAGTCCCTTTGTTGGTGAACATCTGATCCTAAACAAAGCTATAGGCAACATGTCTATCCATTTACAATGAGTTTCCTGGCACAATTTCGCTAATTGCGCTTTCAGTGTCCGATTCATCCTTTCTGTTTTCCCTGAGCTTTGAGGTCTATAGGCCGCATGTAGTTTCCATTGTATTTGCAATGCTTTGCATACCCCATCCACAATTGATGCAATGAATGCTGGACCATTGTCACTGCCTATGCACCTTGGTAGACCAAACCTTGGAATGATTTCCGTTAAGAGGCGCTTTACTACTTCCTGGGCCTTTTCTGTTCTAGCTGGATATATCTCAGGCCAGCCTGTAAGAGAACATGTAAAAACCAAAAGCGCTTTATAACCCTTTGCCTTAGGCATTTCCGTAAAATCCACTATTAAATTTTCCATTGGCATTAAGCCTGTTTGCTGTATTCCTGGCGGAGGTACTGGGCCTTGCTTGGGGTTATTTTTTGCACACAGAAGGCATGCACGTGATACTGCTTCCGCCAGCTGTGATATCCTGGTTATGTAAAATTGCCTATTCAGGCTTTCCCGCAATGCCGTAGCCCCATAGTGAGTGGACTCATGATATTGCTTTACTATGTTCCTGCCCAAGGCTTCCGGAACAAATATTCGCTGGTCTGGAAGGATAAACCATCCATCCTGTGTTGGCATTCTGTAAGCCCCCTCTTGTTGGGCCCATTCCTTTTCTGCTTCTGTGTAGATGGGCTTTATTTGCTCTAAATCAACTGCTGTAGGAAGAAGAGATGCTGTTATAGAGGCAGGTGGCGGCGGTAGCAATGCTGCCCGTTTCGCAGCCAGATCTGCGAATTGATTTCCCTTGGCTGTCTTTGTGGTTCCCTTGCTGTGGCCTCGGCAATGTATGACCGCAACCTTTCTCGGAGCCCACACAGCTTCCAAAAGCGCTTCTAATTCCGGGCCATATTTTAACGCTTTCCCTTCTGCCCCAATGAGCCCCCTTTCTTTCCACAAGGCTCCGTGGGCATGTAATGTTAAAAAAGCAAACTTTGAGTCTGTGTAAATGTTTACGCTACATCCAGCCGCTAGCTGAAGTGCTCTTGTTAAAGCCACAAGTTCTGCTTTCTGCGCTGAGGATGAAATTGGCAGAGCCTGCGCTTCAATGACCTCATTTTGAGTAACCACAGAATATCCTGCTCTCCTCTGCCCCTCCTTTACAAAACTGCTTCCATCAGTGAAATATTCTACATCTGGGTCTTTCAAAGGCTCATCCTGCAAATCTGGACGGCTAGAATAAATTGTGTCCATTACTTGGATGCAATCATGAGGTTCATGATCCAATGACTCAGGAAGGGGTAACAAAGAAGCGGGGTTCAGGGTGTTCACAACTTGCAAATGCACTTGTGGGTTACCACATAAAAGCCCTTGGTATTTCGCCATTCGCTCGTTAGAAAGCCAGTAACTTCCCTTGTATTCCATTAATGTTAAAACAGCATGAGGCACATTCACATAAATCTCTTGTCCAAAGGTGAATTTAAATGCCTTTTTGACCAATAGGGCTGTGGCAGCTACTGATCTCATACAAGGTGGCCATCCTTTTGCCACTGCGTCCAGTTGTTCTGACAAATAAGCTACAGGTCTTTTCCAACTTCCCAATACTTGAGTCAAGACCCCTGCTGCAATTCCAGATTTTTCATGAACGAAAAGATAAAAAACTCTTCCTGGGTCTGGCAAAGCCAAGGCTGGAGCCTGCATCAGTTTAGACTTTAACATATTGAAAGCTTTCCTTTGCTCTGCATGCCATTCGAAATGAGCATTCTCTTTGCCTTTCGTGCTTTCATATAGAGGCTTTGCTAGAGTGCTAAAATCAGGGATCCAAATACGGCAAAAGCTTGCCGCCCCCAAAAATCCCCGCAATTGCCTGCGGCTGGTGGGTTCCTTAATGATACATATGGCCTCTTTTCTTTCGGATCCCAACGCCCTCTGCTGGTGAGAAATGTGAAACCCCAAATATTTCACTGTCTCTTGGCAAATTTGAGCCTTTTTCCGAGACACCTTGTATCCCGCCTCCCAAAGGAGATAAAGCAAATCCTCTGTGGCCTTTTTACAAGTCTCATAGCTGTCACATCCAATCAATAAATCATCCAGAAATTGAAGAAGAACCGTTTTCCCAGGTACTGAAGGGAATTTAGACAAATCCTGGGCAAGGGCTGTTCCAAAAAGTGTTGGCGAATTCTTGAAGCCCTGGGGCAACCTTGTCCACGTTAATTGGGTTTTTGTCCCCTTGTAAGGATCCTCCCATTGAAATGCAAATATGGGCTGACTCTGGGAGGCAACATGGCAACAGAAAAATGCATCTTTTAAGTCCAATACTGTAAACACAGTTGCCTCTGATGGAATCAATCCTAGGAGATTGTAAGGATTGGGCAAACATGGATGCAGAGTCTGTATTAAATTATTAATCCTTATCAGATCTTGGACTGGGCGAAACTGATCTGAATTTGGCTTGCGCACTGGAAAAAGTGGAGAATTCCAGCTGGACTGGCACTTTACCAAAAGCCCATATTGCAAAAACTTGTCTATATGCATCTGCATTCCCTCTGCTGCTTGTCTTGGGATAGGGTACTGCCGAGTTGCTATTGGCTTTGCCCCTGGTTTTAGGTTTATTATGAATGGGGCTATATTCTTTGCCATGCCTGGTGGGTTGTCCTCTGCCCATACTCCAGGTGGGGCTCTCAGATTTTTAGGAATCTGTGAAATTTCCTTTTGAGAGTCTTTACTTGATAAAGCCACTATCATTTTCCATGCCTGTTCCCTAGGCACCTCTACTGTGACTATCCCAGATGCAGCCTGGGGTAATTTCATTTCTGCCCCTTTTGGTGTGAATGTAATCTGCGCTTGAACCTTTGATAGAAAGTCACGTCCCAGCAAGGGAATTGGGCATTCAGGCACATACAGAAATTGATGTGTAAGTGTTTTCCCTCCAATCTGGCATTCCTGAGGTTGCAGAAACGGTTTTAGGACCCTGTTGCCTGTGGCCCCCACAATTGTCACTGCTTGGTTGCTTTTTGCTTTTAATGGCTTCGTGAGCACCGAAAATTGCGCTCCTGTGTCTATCATGAAATTTACTAAACGGCTCCCCAGTTTAACCGAGACCATGGGCTCCTGGGAGCCTAAAGAAAGAGTTGAGCCCGGTCTGTCCTATGCATTCTCATTCTCATATTCCTCCAATTGCGCTAATCCAACAAAATCTCTGCTACTTCCTCTGTTTCTTACATATCTTCCTGCTTGCATCCTTCCTCTCTGCGATCCCCATTCACGTCCACGTTCCCTCTGATCCCTGAATCCACCTTCTCCCTCTGTTTCCCTTGCATCAGGGCACTCCTGTTTCCAATGACCTTCCTTCCTGCAAATTGCACACTGATTCCTTCCCAATGTCAGTCCTCTTCCTCTTCCACTTCTACCTCCACGTGCCCTACTTGAACCTCTCCCTTGGGCACCTGCATCAAATGCTGAGCCTTGGCTGATGGCTGCAGCCAAAAACACTGCCTTTTGCTTCATTTCCCGAACTCTGTCCTTCTTAACCTCACTCTCTCTTGTTCAAAAAAACCTTTTGAGCGATTGCTAGGAGCTGATCCATTTGCAATGTTTCAAAAGCGTCTAACTTTTGCAATTTCCTCTTAATGTCCGTAGCACTCTGAGCCACAAATGCCGCATTTACCATTTGCTTACTCTCTGGGGCTTCTGGATCAAAGGGGGTATAAATCCTATATGCCTCCATCAAGCGTTCCAAATAATGAGAAGGAGATTCATCATTCTGTTGAACGATTTCAGCAACCCTAGAAATATTTGTAGGCTTCCTGGCAGCACCTTTTATAGCCTTTACAACTTCCTGCTGATAATTGTCCAAGGCGTCCTTATCCCTTTCTGGGTCCCACCCTGGATCTGTAAGTGGATATCTGGCACGGACCCAAGCATCTGGATTGTTTTCAGAATTTGGTACCTGGGCCTTGAGATTGTTATCTGCAGTGGTATCAATTCTCCTCCTTTCCTCAGAGGTGAAAAGGGTCATCAAAAGATGCCTGCAATCTTGCCATGTAGGCAGATGGGTTACCATAATGGAAGCAACTAAATCCAACATGGCCTGAGGCTTTTCTGAAAAGGGTACTGTATGTGTTTTCCAATTTAATAAATCCGTGGTTGTAAAGGGAACATATTGAAGAGTCATTGTCCTTTCAGGCCAAGGGCCACTCGGCCTCCCATTTGCATCTACGGGTCTCGGCTCTTGGGGCCCCAAAACTGCCCTTAGGGGAAGCATTGGCGCTGGTGCCCCTTTATTATTACGTAAGTAATAACCTCCTTTTGGAAACTGAGGCGAGGCTGGGCTTTGAGATGTGCTAGGCAAATCACTTTCTCTCATTTTCAGGACCAATTTTTGGCCAGAATCTGTAATTGCTTCCATTAATTTCCATAATTTTGAACTGTCATGGCTTCCTGGGGTTCTCAATGAATTAGTTTGTTCCCCCCATGCTCCAGACATTTGAAATGTGCTGGTTCCTCTTTCCGCTCCCTCTGTCTGTGTCTGTCTGACTGACATGTCCTGGTTGAATTTTTCCTCGGGAGGGGAGGGTAACGTGCTTTGATCTAGAGCAGCCGCTTGGTTTGGCTGGGAATGCAAATCTGGAAGGCTAGGCACATCCAGCGTTGCTTGAAAAGGTGGGGCTGCCTGTGAAGCTTGCTGAGAGTTATTTACCGCCAGTTGTGATCGGCTGGGCATAGGTATCTGTTGGGCTTGGCCTGCCATTGCATTTTGACTTGGCAATACTTGCCCTGAAGGCGGCTGTATTGCTTGATTTGTGCTGCTATAATTGTATGGCGGTGGAGGGATTCCCTCCTCTTCTGGCGGAGCAACATAAATTTTCCTGTCAATTGCAGAAGAATTTGCGGTTTTCCCGGCTTCCTGTCTTACAGCAAAAATCTCACAGCTGCTGTTATCCCCCTTTATTCTGAGCCAGTCCGGATTTTTTAAACAAACAGTAGTCCATTTTGAAATATAATAAAACTGTTCCTTAAGCAAATCCGGTTTCTGCATTATTGAGTCCATGACTGCTTGACATAACTCAATCCTGAAGGTACCTCCCCGTGGCCAATTTTTGACCTGTTGGGGCCAAATCTGTTGGCAATATTTCTTTAAAACCTCTTTACTTGGTTTGACCTCTCCTGGTTCTTCTGGGAAAATTCTTTTGAAATTTTCTAACATGCATTCTAGGGGTGTACAGGCTTGAACTGGTTTTGAACATTTCCCCCCCCCATAGTTCTTGCAAAACTTTCCCTCTTCACCAGGCAGCTTTCAGCTAGGCAGTTTCAAAAATAGGACACAAAAACCCACAGCACACGCTTCCCTTTTTTTCCCTTTCAAATACACTCTCCCTTTTATATCTCACAGTCCTTACTCATTCAACCACAAGTCCCGGGACACTCTTTCATTTGATCATACACACACCGCCTTTTTCACCCCCCTTTGCCTGCGGCGAAACAACTTTGGCAGAAAAACACACACACACACACAGCTGTTTGCTTTTTTTTGTTTTTCCTAACCTTTCCTGCAGAACCTCCCTCTTCCCTCCTGTGGGCTCACCCAGCTTCTCCCCCCTTTCCCTTCTGGGAATCCTTTCCCCTTTAACGGGAGGTTACTAGTGGGTCGCCCGAGTGTTGATCAAGCACTCATTTTTATCTCAACTCACCGTGAGTTCCTTTCGTGGCGCGCCTTTTCCGTTGGCTCATGTTCAGATTCTCCCTTCTCGGTCCTTGCCTCCGTCTTGCCAGGGGGCCCGGGCCGAGGCGATTGCCCCCCTCCTTCGGAAATGATGTCCGAGTGGCGCCTGGAGCTGGAACAAGGTCCCCGACACGCCCCCCCCCCCACAAGAACTGGGCGAGGCTCTTTTGGGTAAAAAAACCACTGGCCTGTCTGATCCGAGTCACGGCACCAAATGAAGCAAAGAGGTACCCGCGAAGTGTTTAAAATATAGATCAGCCAGACAGCATTTGGAGAATAAGAAGGTGAGGTTTATTGCCAGGCAATAGGACCCAGTTGGAATATTTTCCAAAGAACTGGGACCCCAATTGACAGAATCCAGAGGTCTTTATACCTGAGCAGAATACAGCAAATCATTGATCATAAGACAATCATGAGGGACTCACAATGTTGTCAGCGAGAATCAGCCAATCAGCAAGCGGTTGTCACGCTACCTGACCCCCGGTCAAGCCTTGGTCAGCACCGGATTCTAGTTCTGCTTTCCGAGCTTGCAGTGACGCTCTGTCTAACCTTTCCCCCCAGTTATGACAGGACAGGGAGCTTGGACATTCTGCGGTTTTGCTCTTCCTGTTCTGTGGATTAATTTAGCCTGTATCAGAGGGGAATTTGTATCAGAATCTCTGATTCATGTCTTTCCCCCTTGTCCGGGGTGCGCAGATGTTTAGGGGAAAGGTTAGACTCCTAACTTTGCTGTTCCAAGCAGTTTGCAGTTTGCTAAAGCACAGCTTCCCTTTTGATTTAAAATGGATTATAAAGTACTGTATTCCTTGATTTGTGTAAGCATATATGAATATATATTGAATATATTGGTTTCTGATAACTGATTATGTGGATAGCGTAGGGGTAGCCCTTTCTCCTTTGCCTCAACACAAATACACATAAAACAGATAAAAGGAACAAAATAAAAACTCCAATTTTTAAATTCATGTTTACAAAACTTTCTTTCTTGATACAGATAGGTAGCCGTGTTGGTCTGCCATAGTCAAAACAAAAAAAATTCCTTCCAGCAGCACCTTAAAGACCAACTAAGTAGCATCTTAAAGACCAACTTAGTTTTTAGGTCTTTAAGGTGCTACTGGAAGGATTTTTTTTTGTTTTTTCTTTCTTGACTTCCTCACGCCTCCCTTTTTTGTGTTCCTCTTTGTCCAATCAGATACAGCAAATCCTTGCCCTCTTTAGAAACTCATTTCTAGTTATAAAAATCAAATCTATTATGTCTCCAATCTTTCCTCCTTATGTTTAAACACCTTTAACATATTAATTACTTTTGACATAATATAACTTTAGTCTTTCATCCATTTTCTATTTACATTTTTGCATACTTTTTAACACTGTATCACTAATGCATATTATTTTTAATCCAACATCATTTTAGCATTCATAAGCTTTGCAATATTTCTGTAGATACTCCTTAAACTTCTTCCAATCCTCTTCCACCACTTCTTCTCTCAGGTCTCAGATTCTGTCAGTCATTTCTGCCAATTCCATGTAGTCTATTACTTGCATCTGCCATTCTTCCAAGGTGGGCAAATCTTGTGTCTTCCAATACGTAAGTATTCTTGCTGCTGTTGTTGCATACATAAAAAACGTTCTATCTGTCTTTAACACCAATTTGCCGACTATACCCAAGAGAAAGGCCTCTGGTTTCTTAGGGAAGGTATATTTAAATACCTTTTTCAGCTCATTATATATCATCTCCCAGAAAACCTTAATCCTTGGGCACCAAAGGTGAAAGAAAGTACCCTCAGTTTCTTTACATTTCCAACATTTATTATCAGGCAGGTGATAAATTTTAGCAAGCTTGACTGGGGTCATGTACCACCTATAAATCATTTTCATAATATTCTCTCTTAGGGCATTACATGCCGTAAATTTCATAACTTTTCCCAGTCAGCAAACAAAATGTTATGCCCTATGTCCTGTGCCCATTTAATCATGGCTGATTTAACTGTTTCATCCTGAGTGTTCCATTTCAACAGCAAGTTATACATTCTTGAAAGGATCTTAGTTTTAGGTTCTAACAGTTCTGTCTCCAGTTTCAATTTTTCCACGTGGAAGCCCAATTTTTTTATCCAAATTATAGGCCTCTCTTATTTGATAATAATGAAGCCAATCTCGCACTTTGTCTTTTAATTTCTCAAAACTCTGCAAATTCATCTTGTCTCCTTCCTGTTCTAATATCTCCCAATACTTCGGCCATTTGGCTTCCATATTGAGTCTTTTCAGAGCCTTTGCTTCCATAGGTGACAACCACCTTGGGGTCTTATTTTCCAATAAATCTTTATACCTATTCCAGACATTAAACAATGCCTTCCTGACAATATGGTGTTTGAAGTTTTTATGCACTTTAACCTTGTCGTACCACAAATATGCATGCCATCCAAAAGCATTATTAAAGCCTTCCAAATCCAAAATGTCAGTGTTCTCAAGAAGTAGCCAATCTTTCAACCAGCAGAATGCTGCTGATTCATAATAGAGTTTAAATTCCGGCAGGGCAAACCCCCCTCTTTCCTTCGCGTCAGTTAATATTTTAAATTTTATTCTGGGCTTTTTGCCCTGCCAGACAAATCTAGAGATTTCTCTCTGCCACTTCTTGAAACAATCCATCTTTTCCACAATCTGTAAAGTTTGAAATAAAAACAACATTTTTGGCAATACATTCATCTTTATAACTGCAATTCGACTCAACAAGGAAAGCTTCAAATTAGACCATATTTCTAAATCTTTTTTAACGTCTAACCAACATTTCTCATAGTTATCCTTAAACAAATTCAAATTTTTAGCTGTCATATTGATCCCCAGATATTTCACTTTCTTAACTAAGGTCAAACCAATCTCATTCTGAAACCTTTCTTTTACAGTCTGTGTTAAATTTTTCTCTAGAACCTTCGTTTTTGACTTGTTCAATTTAAATCCTGTCACCTGACCAAATTCTTGAATCAGTTTAATACCCTTTTCGTACTAGATTCTGGCTCCTGTAATGTCAAAACTAGGTCATCTGCAAAAGCCTTCAATTTATATTGTTTGGCTCCGACCTGAATTCCTTTAATCAAACTGTCCCTTCTAATCATATTCAGCAGCACCTCCAGGACCGAAATAAATAATAATGGAGAGATAGGGCAACCCTGTCGTGTTCCTTTTTCTATCTTAAATTCTTCAGTCACCACATTGTTAACTATCAATTTGGCTTTTTGTTCTGAATAAATTGCACTTATACCATTTTCAAACCCTTGTCCCACCCCCATTCCCTTAAGATTTTTCTTCATGAAGTTCCAGGAGATATTATCAAAGGCCTTCTCCGCATCAATAAAAATTAAGACAGCTTTTGTATTGATATTCACTTGTAACATCTCCAAAATGTCAATTATATTCCTTGTATTATCAGACAAGTGTCTACCTGGGAGAAAGCCTGCCTGGTCCTTATGAATCTCTTCTACTAATACTTTTTAAAAATCTGTTAGCTAAAATGTCAGCAAAAATTTTGTAATCCACGTTTAAAAGGGAGATGGGACGGTAGTTCTTGAGTTGTGTCTTTTCGGACTCTAGTTTGGGTATAAGCGTAATAAAAGCTTCTTTCCATGACTCCGGCGCCTTCTTCCCCTCCATGATTTCGTTGCAAACCTCCTTTAATGGTTGAATTAGGTAGTCTTTCAAAGTTTTATAATACTTGGAGGTTAGCCTGTCTGGCCCTGGAGATTTGCCCAACTGCATATTCTGAATGGCACCTTCAATCTCCTGTTCTGTAATTGCGTGATTCAACATTTTCTTTTTTTCTTGAGATATTTTTTGTAATCCATTAGATCTTAAAAATTGGTCTATGTCAGTCTCTTTCTGAGGCCCTTGTGTATAAAGTTGTTTAAAGTATCTCTGGAAACACCTTCTAATCTCCACAGGATTCTGAATGTTTTTCCCTTGTATCTCGAGGTTTGTAATGGTGTTTAACTTCTGTCTTTTTTTCAACTGCCAAGCTAGCAGCTTCCCACATTTATTAGCCGATTCAAATGTCTTTTGCCTCATCTGTTTTATTTTCCATTCTACTTCTTGATTTATCAATTTCATATATTGTACTTGGTAGAGTTTAATTTCTCTCAGAATCTCCTTAGAATTGGGTTTCGACCTTAATTTCTTCTCCCCTTCTTTTATTTTTTCCAAATTTTTGTCCTTTTTTTCATTTTGAGTCCTCTTTTTTATAGCATTCTGTTGAATTAGAAACCCTCTCATGACCGCTTTACTTGCGTCCCAGATTGCTCTTTTTTCCACCATAGTTCTCAAATTTATTTTGGAAATAATCGCTCAGTGTCTTTTGGGCCTTCTTGATAATCTCTTGGTCTCGTAATAAGGTGTCATTCATCTTCCATCTAAAGGAACCGGTTAGTGTTAGTTCCATTTCCTCTTTACAGCATTATGGTCGGAGCAAGTTCTTGGGCAGATTTTCACCTTTTTTAATCTTAGGTGCCAGTGCTCTAGTTATCCATATCTGGTCAATTCTAGTCCATGTCAGTTTGGCTTCAGAAAAGAATGTTCCTTCTCTTTCCAGGGGGTTTTTGGTTCTCCATATGTCAATTAAGTCCATATTGTCAGTCAGTTCAAAAAAAGTTTTTGGTAGTCTGCCCTCTTTTGTTACAGTCTGTTTCTGTGCCTTATCTATGTTTGTGGATACCACTCCATTCATATCTCCCATCATGATGATGTTATTATAGTTCATATAGTCCAACATTGTCTCATGCAACTTCTTATAAAACTCCGATTTCCCCTCATTTGGTGCATAGATACCTAAAATCAGAATTTTTTCTCCTTGAATTTGAATTTCAATTGCCAAAGTCCTTCCTTGTTCATCTTTAAAAATAAATTTAGGTGATAGGCTTTCTTTTGCATAAATGACCACTCCTCTCTTTTTAATCTTGTCCGATGCAATAAACTCCTGGCCCAGTCTTTTATTAATCAAAACTTTCCTATGAAGCCTAATCACATGTGTTTCCTGTAGGCAAATTAAGTCCAATTGTTCCTTTTTTAATAAATGAAAAACCTTCCTCCTCTTCTCCGGGGAATTTAGACCACAAATATTCCAACTTAATAGTTGCAGAGACATAATGCTGTACTTCTATTTCCTTCCTACTGCTCCCAAAGGTTCTTCCTCCTTTGACAGTGGTATCACTTTCCCTGGTTGACCGGATCCCAAAGGTGGTAGTATTGAGCCTAATACTCCAGATCTTAGGGCTCTCAATTCTTCCTCAACCTCTTTTTGAAGGTCTCCTCCGTGGTCACTCAAAATTTTTTCCTTATCTTCAACTGATCTTATTTTAACTTTTTTCCCTTTATATGAGAAAGATACCCCCTGGGGGAATTCCCATCTAAAAACAACTTTATTGCTTCTCAGTAATACCACTAAGTCTCCGTAGTTAGCTCTAAGTTCAAGCAAATGTTTGGGGATGTCCTTGTAAATTTCCACTCTTGAATCTTGGATCTCTAAAGTTTTCTGGAAGTGCGCACTCAATATCTTGTCTCTCTCTTCCTTCGATCTGAGGGAGATCAAAGTGTCTCTCAACCTGATTTTCCTCCCTCCCTTACCAAGTCTAAACGCACTTACTATCTTAAAGTCCTTATCCTCTTCCAAGGACCAAAATTTTTTAAATTCCTGTGTAAGATACTCACTTAAGTTCTCTTTTTCAAGTTCTGGGACTGACCCAATCCTCAAATTATTCTCCTTATTTTTCAATTCTATCATAGACAGAAAGTCCTGATGTTCCCCAATTTGTTTACGCATCGGCTTTATTTCCTGTTGCACAGCCTCTACTTTCTCTTTAGCCTCCTCAGCTGTTTTCCGATTCGACGCAGTTTCTTCCAAAAGTTTCCCAATGGTTTGTGCATTTGAGCTCACTTGCTGAGTTAAATTATTAATGCTAGCTGTATTTTGATCAATTTTGGTTGATTGTTCAGTCACTTGCTTACTTAGGCCATCCAATTTTTCATAAATTTTATTTAACACAGAAGTAAAGTCCCCTCCTGAGGCCATTCCCTCAGGCCCAATTTGATCTAAGTCTTCCCCTTGTGCCACCGGGAGACTGGGAACAGATGATCTGCGTAGCTGAGAAATTATGCTGGGCTGCTGTGTTTTTGTTTTAGTTGATCTTGTTGTCCTGCTCATCCCACTTCTGTCTATGAGTCAAGGTCAGTCCCACGGTCAGCTCTTCCCATGGAAAATCCCCAAATCCTGAGATGGAAAAATCCCCCAGTGTATCTGAAGAAGTGTGCATGCACACGAAAGCTCATACCAAGAACTAACTTAGTTGGTCTTTAAGGTGCTACTGGAAGGAATTTTTTTTGTTTTAACTTTTGCAGAGTTAGTCCTAATAAAATTACAATGTCTCCAAGGAGTGCGAGTTACAATATAACAGTTCAAAACAGCCTGACAGCTCTAACAACTTGGCAGCCCGATTGCCTGGAGTTCAGACGTTTTTGTAAATCCACAAATGAAGAGGCAAAGATCAAGTTTGTCCCTTTCCCCCTCAATTTACTTGAGAGGGGATCTTCTGTTTGATGTTGAGATTTAAGTCTTTAAAATCACAATCTCCAAAGCATTAGACTTAAACGTCGTTGCTTTAAAACCTTAAACAGAGCCGGGAGACGGACTTCCTGGTTGCGCCTCCCGCTTCAGTGCCAAATTCAGACTCTATTTTCTGATTGATCACAGGTTCGTTAAACTTCACCTACTCACGGGTAGTTGTTTTCTTAACTGAATAATCCCAGGAAAAAGGTCAGCGCTCACCGACAACAGCTTCGCGGCTTCACCCCACAGAAAGAGCGATCGACTCACAGCACCGCGCCAACCCCGTCACGCTCCGGAACCCCTTACGAGGTCCCTTTAGGGTTTCGGGGGGCGCTGATTATGAGACTACCGCTCTTAACCACTACACCACACTGGCTGTGTGGGTGAAACACACATGAAAGGAGTTTACCACCTTCATTGAAACATCAACCAAACAGATCCAAAGTAAAACGCCAGGGGGGCAAGTTGCCTTTTGTGGGTCCCAGGGGAGATCAATGGGGGAAAGGGGCAGGTCTCCCCTAATCTTCTGAGGTTATCGAAAGGGCATGAAAGGGCATGATCTGCGGCCGTCCAGTAATTTATTTTGGGGGGGGTTGTGAGCCGGAATGGAAATCTCTGTGTCCTAGACGAAGCAGAGGTGAGGTTCTCCCCCAGTCCCAGGCTTGGAAGCAGCCCCTCCCCCTGTGGCTTTTGTCCTTCTGACTGCCAGCCAGGTGTCCTCGGGTGCAGAGCAAGCGCCTTCCTTGAGCCCTCCGGCCATTCGCTGGCCCAGAAAGCTGTCTGGCTCCTTCAGCAAAGGATTCCAACCCTCGCTGGGTCCAGGAATGAGAAGGGACTCGCTCCAGCATCATACAGGCTAAGCCACCCACCGCAAACTCAAAACAATATTTCAGAATAAGATATTACATTCACAGCAGCAGAAGACGATCTTTCCATGGACCTTGGGCACAGTGGCTACCAGGCTCCTTTCAGCCAGCCCATGGCACACTGTCAAATGCCACATGGGGGGAAAGTGGGACCCCATCTTCTGGGGCCGCACTCCTGCGTGAATCACGTGACCCACACAAGGTCCCTGGTCCCCCCAATGTGCTTTTTTTGAGGGGAGATCGCATTCCAAAATCGCGTGAGAGCAGGGGCCCCAAATGACTGCCATGCTCACGCAGGGAAATATGAGATGTCCCATTTGTTTTGGCACAGTTGAGGGGATATGCTCTGAGCCACTGAGTGCCTGCGACTGGGGGAGGGGAGAGGAAAGCACGGGAGGGGGAGGGGGCCTGGGGGGCTTCTGTTGGACATCTGGTTGGCCCAGCTCTCCTCATTTGTTTATTTCCTTCATTCACATGTATTTATAAAAACATTTCATATTTATTTATAAAATCATTTCATATTCATTTATAAAAATATTTGTACACCACTGTGTCATACAAAAGTATATCCAAGAGATTTACATCAGGAAAGACATAATATCTGTTTAACCTTTGAAAAAGTGAACAACAGATATCGATTAAGCATTTGCAAAAGGATGCATTCTTAATTGCCTGCACAGTCCGGGAGGAATAGAAATGTTTACGGCAGGCAACTAAAGCGTTGCATAGAAGGCGCCCCCTGAATCTCCAGTGGCAGAGAGTTCCACTGGCCTGAGGACACGAAAGGTTCAGTTTCTCTCTGTTGTCAAACAAGTCTCGCCAACAACCAGTGATGCTCCTGCAGACTGAGTTATGCTTCTTTAATTCCAATGCTCGCTGGGCAAAGGTATATTTTTGCTGTGTCAGAATCGCTGCTGCTGCTTGGGTGATCTGCAGCAGAGTCATTTTCACCTCCTCCTGAGCAACAGGTTGGCCTCTTGCAGCCGGAGCTATCAGGGGGGGCCAGGCCTGACTCAGCAGGAGGCTGGGCAGATTTGCAAAGTCATCCCTGCATCTGGAGCTCATGCAGCAAGCCAGGAGAGAGAGGGGGGAGAGCCCATGGGTGGTGAAGAGAAGGGGCTGCAAGATCAGGACCCCAAAGCAGGGAGCGTGCACCATAGACCCTCTAATAAATCCTCCCTCTGCAATGTGACCTGGTTTCCTGTGTCTTTTTCTTTGGGACGGAGGGAGGGGGCAGGCCTGGGGGTGGGGGAAAATGTCTCAAGTTAGTTGGGGGGCTAGGAAAGGGGGGGTTCTCTGTCACCTAAGAGGAACCATTGAGCACCAGTGGGGGGGGTCACGGCTCTGTGGCACTTTGTCCCCCCCCCGTCGCAGGAAACCCCCCCCCAATCATTCAGTTTGTACAAACTTCACACACACTCACACTCACATACTACATACGCTACGCTTCTGTTATAAATTCATAGAAAATCAACTATACATCGGATTTGCACTGTTCCACTTTTATTTTACTCCATGAAGGAAGGACTACAAAATGGGGAAGGTTTGATACAGGGCAGCCATAATCCCTTCAGCATACCAGCACATCCACAGGAGCCCTGCCCAGTTGCTATGCCAACCCTGAGGGTCCTAGGGACCCCCGCTGTTTCCCCAAATCCTTCATCCTCAAAGCTCCTGGCAGACTGACCCCCCCGATGCCCCAATTCCCCCCCCCCGTCTCGTTGGTCATCTCCCCACCCAGTTCTGGTCTGTTGCCCTCTCTGATCTTCCTGCTCTGGAGAAATTGGGGATGAGAGACTCAGTGGGGGATGCGGACCCTTCCCCTGCTCTGGATTCCATCCCTCTGAATAAGGGGTGGGGGTACCAACATGGCCACCCAGGGAGACCCCCAAGGGCCACTCTCCCCCCGCAATGCACATCCCTGCCTCTTTCCAGATGGGTGTCGGGGACGGAGCTGCTTCTTAATCGGCAGGGAGAGGGGAAATTCATTTCGTTTTATCCATTTATTTGTTTATTAAATTTGGGGGTTCACAGGATGAAATTACAATATAAAAACACAAAACACATAAACAAAACAAAAACAACCCAATAAACACCCCCGCCAACATATTTCACACCCATAAACTCACCTTCATTGAAACACCCAGGACTCCCTGGTCCTTAATGGGGTAACTGTACCCCTGAAGGACCAGGTGCACAGCCTGGGAGTCATTTTGGACTCACAGCTGTGCATGGAGGCACAGGTCATTTCTGTGTCCAGGGCAGCTGTCTCCCAGCTCCATCTGGTACGCAGGATGAGACCCCACCCGTCCCCAGCTTGTCTCACCAGAGTGGTGCATGCTCTGGTTGGACTACTGCAATGCCCCCCATGTGGGGCTACCTTTGAAGGTGACGCGGAAACTGCAACTAATCCAGAATGCGGCAGCTAGACTGGTGACTGGGAGTGGCTGCTAAGACCGCCGAGCAGAATTCAAAGTTTTGGTGTTGACCTTGAAAGCCATGAAAGGCCTCAGCCCTCTATACCCAAAGGAGCGTCTCCACCCCCATTGTTTCGAACAGACCCTGAGGTCCAGATCCCGGGGTCCATATTTTGAACGAAGCTCTTGCTCAGGGATGGGGAACCTGAGGTATTCCAGAATGTGGTCTGACTCTGCTTCTGGTGGACATGCCCGAGGGTGAAGGCATTCTGGGAATTGGTTTATAATGAGCTGAAAAAGGTATTTAAGTATACCTTTCACAAGAAACCAGAGGCCTTCCTCCTGGGCATTGTGGGCCAGAGAGTGATAAAGAAGGATAGAACTTTCTTTTTATATGCAACTACAGCAGCAAGAATTCTCTTAGCCAAATACTGGAAGGCACAGGAGCTACCCACGCTGGAAGAGTGGCATACGCAACTGATGGACTATATGGAACTGGCCGAAATGACTGGCAGAATCCGAGACCTGGGAGAAGAGGCAGTGGAAGAGGACTGGAAAAAATTTAAGGACTATTTACAAAAACATTATAAGTTATATGAATGTTGAGAATTTGTTAAGTTTTTAGATAACAAGCTTCAGATATCAAACTTTGATTTTGCTGGAACTTAAGTTATGATTGTGAAATGACTAAAGTCTAGGGTAAAGTTTTTATTTTTAGGACTGTTGGAAATGTGAACCAATAATATTTACCCTAAATCCAAAATACAATTGATGAACGTATAAAAACACAGGAAACAAGGTATTAATTTGCTGTTAACTTTCTTTATTGAAAAAGATGCAGGGGATGGAGGATGTGGGGAAGTCCAGTAGATTATGAAAAATCGTTTATAAAGCATGATTTCTTTCTTGTCTAATAACCTTTCTTTTTTCTTTCTGTAAAATCGCTTTTGTTGGATTATTGACGATGTATTTGACCTTGGAAAAAAGCAATAAAAATATTATTATTTTTTTAAAAAGGAAGGCAGTGGGCTCCCAATCCTTGCCCTTGTTGAACCTCCCTGTCTTCCTACCCCTGCCGCTTCCAACTCTCCCTCTGCTTTTCTCTCCCCACGCTGTCAAACCTGAATGTGAGCTCCCTGGGACAGAGTCCTGTCCTACATTCCAAGGGCCATCAGTTGATACATGGTGAAGTAATAATCATCATCTGTAAGTGCACTTAATTAACCTCAATGGGCTCAATTATCCTCAAGCGATTGCAACTCTTTTTGCCATGCTTTCTTGGGCCCTGGTACAGATCAGGGCATGTGGCCAGGATTGCCCAGGGCCACCCCTGTCGTTGGGAGTGAGGTGGCTGCTTCAGGGGCAGATGCTGGGCTGGAGGACACAGTAGTGAGGCATCGTAGGACAAACACAGCCTGCCACCCCCAAGCTGGCTTGCTGCCTTCAGGTGCAGCAGAGAACATTGTCCCATCTCCAGCACTGAAGAAAGAGATTCAGCTTCCAGCTGAATCACGGGAGCTGCAGTTTGTTAAGTATTGTGGCTCTTTGAGGGGGTAAACTACACTTCCCAGCAATATTTGGGGGAAATCATGTGCTTTCACTGTACGTTGAGTACAGAGCCTTAGAAGATTTGGGTTTCCCCATCCTTGCTGAGGGTGGGGACAAAACCCATCACTCTCATGCCCTGGCTGACCACCATCAGTGACAGAGCACTGGGCTAAATGGAGCTTGGTCCAATCTGACAGGGCAGTTTCAAATTTCCCAGGAACTCACCCTAAAGCCCTGCCAGAGGTATCTATTTCTCTGTAATGCGAGTTACCTGTTAGTAAAAAGGTAAAGGTAAAGGGACCCCTGACCATTAGGTCCAGTCGTGGCCAACTCTGGGGTTGTGGTGCTCATCTTGCTTTATTGGCCGAGGGAGCCGACATACAGCTTCTGGGTTATGTGGCCAGCATGACTAATCCGCTTCTGGCGGACCAGAGCAGTGCACGGAAACGCTGTTTACCTTCCTGCCACAGCGGTACCTATTTATCTACTTGCACTGCATTGTTAAGTTGTGGGCGAACATAGACGACACAGCGATTCTTCAAACAGCTCTTCTTTATTCAGATGTCAGAACAGAAATAAACTGAGGGGCTCAGTCAGCCTGCTTATATAGAGCTCCAGAACAATGTAACTGTTGCCATTTTCTAAAACTATCCAATCACTGAACGTCACTTTTCGATCCTTCATTTGCATAACTATCTACAGTATCCCCCTGCTGGCCCAGGGTGAGAACTTCAGTACATAACACAGATGAATTAAGTTTCTGGTGTTGATGCACCCATAATTCCTTGGCAAAAGCAAATGAAAACATTAGTGGAGTAACTGGTGCATTGCAAGGCAGAAAAGACCCTCAACGCTGTTATGAAAAGCACTTGACTTGGGGTTCTGTGTCCTGTTGCTGCCTGGTTATTTGACTGACCAGTTCCTAGATGCAGGGCTGGGGAAAGTTGTGAACAAAACAAAACCAGAAACACTTTCCTGTGAGAAAACAGCACCAAAGGTCTTGTGCAGGATCAGGGCCTGAAAGCTACCCGTACATCAGCGGTCTTCCTCTTTTGGCAGAAAAACCCATCACCCTCATGCCCTGGCTGACCACCATCAGTGACAGAGCACTGGGCTAAATGGAGCTTGGTCCAATCTGAAGACATTCCTGTTAGGGAAAAATCTAGGTGCGAGGCTGCTCAGTCCCCCAGCTGGTCAGGCAGAGTCCGCGGGTCCCGGCAGAATGAAGGAAGGAGTCCCGCCACCAACCAGAGCAAATAGCTGTAGATCAAAGTTTATTGCGCAATAGGTTCAAAAAGGAATTTTGAACCCCGAGGATGGGGTGACAAAGACTTTTAAAACTTTCCCACCATATCCCAGAATACAGTTCGAAGGGGAGGGGTTAACCTTGGCAAACATGTTCAGACAAATCCTTGGTACAACTTTAGCATAAGCAGACATGGCAGGGCAAGACTCAGGTATAAGATTAGCATAGACAAATATGTCTTAAGTACCACCACCCAAAAGTAAAATAGAAGTTCCTTTGCATGTCTGGAGCCTGAGGCGAGTCAGGTGATGAGATTTGGCTTCCTTTGGCTAACATTGAGCCCAGCAATTGCCGCCTTTGAGAGCTTCCTGGAGTCTTTTTGCAAGGGGAAAATAGCTTTGGAATGGAGGGAACTGGGAAAGGAGATGATTTTATATTATTTTTAAAGCTAGGTGACTTCCCTGAGCTGTCAAGTTGGAAGGATATATTCAGGCATAATGTTTGTAATATTTAACTTTAAAGATGTGGCCCCCTCCCCATAATTTCTGTAACATCCCTCTAGCTAGACATGCCTAGAACTGCGTGTGGCACCTCAAGCGGAAGTCCGAAAACAAGAATTAAATTTAAACTTTTAACAGATGTTAAAGAAAGAGGCGGCTTCTCCTTGCCAGATTTGAAATTGTACAACGAGGCTTCCTGCCTCTGTTGGTTGAGGGATTGGACTGTTTTTAGAGAATATATATCTTTTAGATTTGGAAGGTTTTGATAACAGATTCGGATGGCATGCATATCTATGGTATGATAAATTCAAAGTTCACAAAGGATTTGGAAACCACATATTTCATAAGTCACTGTATGAAGTATGGGAGAGATATAAAAAACTATTGGAATGTAAAACACCATGGTGGCTCTCACCTTTAGAGGCTATGAGTGTGGAAAAGATAAATATGAAACCAATGGAAATTAAAGCCGTATGAACAGGTTAATTTTTGTGTGAA
Organism: Podarcis melisellensis; assembly: GCF_964234715.1. Lineage (NCBI taxonomy): Eukaryota > Metazoa > Chordata > Lepidosauria > Squamata > Lacertidae > Podarcis > Podarcis melisellensis. Next base: position 103,614,675 of record NC_138531.1, on the reverse strand, counting down.
TGATTGGTTGCATTATCATCAAGTCAATGAAATGTTTAAAGAAGATTAAAGAAAAAGGGATTTGGATATACTAAATAGAAGTTTGAATTGGAATTGTTAAACAATAAGTTTAAAATATGATCTAAAATGTCCAAATTACTATTGAAATGGCATGTAAAAAGACAAAGAAGTTAAATCAGTAATGATACATTGGGCTAAGATATAATAATAATAATAATAATAATAATAATAATAATAATAATAATAATAATAATTTTATTTATACCCCGCCCTCCCCAGCCAAGGCCGGGCTCAGAGCGGCTTACAAGTAATAATAAAAACAAGATGAATGATTACAACTTAAAAACAAAAATAAAATACAACATTAAAATAATGGAACATTAAAATATTAAAATGTAGCCTCATCGCAGGAGGAGAAGGAAAAGAAAGAAAAGGAAAAAAAGAGAGAGAGGGAGGGAATCAAATTGGCTCCTAGCCAAAGGCCAGGCAGAACAACTCTGTCTTACAGGCCCTGCGGAAAGAAATCAGATCCTGCAGGGCCCTGGTCTCATGAGGCAGAGCGTTCCACCAGGCCGGAGCCAGAGTTGAAAAGGCCCTGGCACTGGTTGAAGCCAATCTAACTTCTTTAGGGCCTGGGACCACTAGGGTGTTGTTATTTATGGACCTTGAGGCTCTCCGTGGGGCATACCAGGAGAGGCGGTCCCATAGGTACGAGGGTCCTAGGCCATGAAGGGCTTTAAAGCAGCACCTTAAATCTGACCCTGTACTCCACCGGGAGCCAGTGCAGCTTGAAAAGCACTGGGTGAATATGCTCCCATGGCAGAGACCCCGTCAGGAGCCTCGCTGCAGCATTCTGTACCCGCTGGAGTTTCTGGGACAGCTTCAAGGGCAGCCCTGCATAGAGAGAATTACAGTAGTCAAGCCTGGAGATGACCGTCGCATGGATCACTGTGGCCAGGTCAGGGCGGGAAAGGTAAGGGACCAACTGCTTGATGCGGCGAAGGTGGAAAAATCTCACCTTGGCTGTTGCTGTAACTTGCGCCTCCATGGAAAGGGAGGCGTCAAGGATTACACCCAAACTCTTAATGGAAGGCAATGGCACTAATTGGGCCCCCGCAAGAGAAGGGAGTTGGTCCCTCATCCCCATGCCATCCCGACCTAGCCATAGTCCCTCTGTCTTCGAAGGATTTAGTTTCAATCGGCTCCCACGAAACCATCCAGCCACAGCTTCCAAGCATCTGGTCAGTGTGTTCGGGGCCGAGTCGGTGTGGCCATCCATCAGCAGATAGAGCTGAGTGTCATCAGCATATTGGTGACAGCCCAGCCCGAAGCTCCGGATAATCTGGGCAAGGGGGCGCATAAAGATGTTAAAAAGCATCGGGGAGAGAATTGCGCCCTGCGGCACTCCACACACCAAGGAATGGTGCGATGACATTTCCCTCCCTAGTGCCACCCTCTGCGCCCAACCAGAGATAAAAGAGCACAGCCAGTTACGGGCTATGCCCTGTATCCCCACATCTGCAAGGCGGTAGTCCAGAAGATCATGATCGACCATGTCAAAGGCTGCTGACAAATCTAAAAGGATCAGCAGTCCTGACCCGTCTCGATCCAGTTGTCTACGGAGATCATCTGTTAGGGCAACCAGAGCCGTCTCCGTCCCAAAACCAGATCGGAAACCGGACTGAAATGGATCTAATGCCGATGTTTCCTCCAGAAACCTACCAAGCTGTTCAGCAACCGCTCTCTCAATTACCTTACCCAGGTATGGAATATTTGAAACTGGGTGGTAATTGGATAGGTCTAAGGGATCTAATGAAGTTTTCTTTAAGAGTGGACACACTGCTGCTTCCTTCAATTCCCCTGGGAATGTCCCCGTGTCAAGGGGCAAATTGATAATTTCAACCAGGGGGGTCCGCACAACATCTGGACACTCCCTAATCAGCCAAGACGGGCACGGATCAAGGAGGCAGGTGGTGGGCCTACCAACTTGGAGGAATCTATCCACATCAGTAGGGAGTATCCGATCGAAATGGTCCAACACTGGACCTGAAGTCAGTCGAGGGGCCTCCAGTTCAGTCACTGTATCTAAATTGGCAGGGAGGTCACGGCGGGGCAACAGGACTTTCTTCGCAAAAAAGCTCGCGAATGCCTCACAGCTGTGGGTCGAATTTGTGCTTAAATTTGGTTGTCCTCCTAAGGACGTTATTGACCTAATTATTTTAAAAAGTTGTGCTGGGTGAGAGCTAGCGGATGCAATGGAAGCTACAAAGTAAGAATTCGTAGCAGCTTTCATAGCCATCTTATAGGCTTTCATAAGCGTCCTATAAGATGTTCTTGAGGCTCCGTCACGAGTCCGTCGCCATACTCGCTCTAGCCGTCTGAGATCCCGCTTCATTTTCCGGAGCTCCTCAGTAAACCAAGGGGCCCGGTTTCGACGGGGTCGCAAAGGGCGCTTAGGCGCGATCTCATCAATGGCTGCCAAGAGCCGGTTATTCCAGTCCTCAACAAGGTCATCTAATGAGTCGCCAGGAGGAGCAGGGTTCCGCAAGGCTTGTTGGAATCTATCAGGATCCATCAGTTTTCGCGGACGAGCCCAAATAGGTTCGCCACCCGAGCCGGGGAGGAGCGGGAAGTCTATCTTGGCTTTCAGAGCGTAGTGATCAGACCATGGCACTTCCACAGCAGGGAGCATGATCACATCTATGCCAGCCCCAAAGATCAGATCTAGCGTGTGGCCTGCTTGATGAGTGGGGCCCAAAACAACCTGGGAGAGCCCTAGTGTTGCCATGGAAGTCACTAGGTCCAGAGCCTGTGAGGAGGGAGCGGCATCAGGATGGACATTGAAGTCTCCCAAAACCAGTAGGTTTGGGAACTCCAAGGCCCAGCCTGCCACCACCTCCAGCAGGTCTGACAGGGTGGCTGCAGGTTTGCTGGGTGGTCGGTACACCAGCCAGACAGCCAAGCTCTCCTTGGTGCCCCACACGAGACCAACACATTCAATGCTGGAGATCGCTGGTGATGGCAGAGCTCTGAAAGAGCAATCCTCCTGGAATAACAACGCTATTCCTCCCCCCCCCCGACCCACAGTCCGCGATTGATGGAGGACAGAGAAACCTGGGGGTGTTATCTCATGTAGGGAGACTACTTCGCCTTCCCGTACCCAGGTCTCTGTCACGCAATCCAGGTCAATCCCGTGAGACAAAAAAGTCATGCATTGTGGCGGTTTTGTTGCCTATGGACCTGGCATTGCACAGCACCAATGACGGAGGTGTGTAATCCTTGCTCTCCCTACCATCATCCCTTGGGATGGGGCGTAGATTGGAAGGGGTTCAAGGATCACTGCATCTCGAAACCCTTCGCCGATAGAGGTATCTAGCCCCACCGCCATTCCTCCCTAGCCCTTCAATTGTGGAAATCCCAGATCCCATACTAGCCTCCCCAATAGAGGGTAACATCCCCTCAATAACAAGTCATCCTTTGGCCAGGACTCATGGGTCAAAGTGGTATGGGAAAGAGGTGGAGGTCTGATAGGGTAAGTATCCCTAGAAGATAAAACCCAGCCAACCGCACCCCAAGTGGGGGGGACAGTCCCATGGTGTTTCATTAACTGTCAATCCCCCTCTTCCTCCTGGGTTAATTGGAGGATTGTTGGTTCTATCTGTGGCTGTGGAAGTATTAATGAGGTATGTGTTATAAGATGTGGATCACTGGCCAACAAAGAGCCAAATTCGAATTCGGAAGATCTGTCCATCCTGTCTCGCCAGGAGTACAGTAGAGAAGGCTGATCATTCTGGTAAGTTTTTGGAACATTAGGCAAAGGTCCAGATGTAGATTTGGTGCTGGAGATCTCCAGATTGTCAGCAACATAGAGTTATTTATGTGTTGTTGCCATAGAAATGTCGGAGGCGCCAAATTCCTCATCTAATTTGGTGTCGTTTGAATAGGGAACAGGGAGTTGCACTGATGTCTTTCTATGGGATAAAGAGCTGTTGGATGTCTTTAAATATTGTGCTCTAGGCTCTACTGTCCTTATATTTTGGGTAGAAATCTCAGTCTTTATACTCATTAGCCTCTTCTTCAGGTCTTGTAATTCTAGGCTTACAGAGTTCTTTTCTTCCTTCGGGCAATTAGTTTTTCTAGTGTTGAGCTTGGTTTCCCTTATCTGCATTAGCTTTGACTCTATGCAAGGGAGCAATTGCCTCCTTGTTTCGTCCCTAAATACCCTCACTGGGCGGAGAGAATGGAACCACCATAGGGTATCCTTTATCTCCATGAGTCGAGATGGGAGGGTTGATGACCTAAAGGTCATAAATAGGCGCATGGTGTTTCTCAAGGTAGGCAGGAAGTGGAAATTTTCTAGATCTACATTTCGGTAATGGTAATTCAGGAGCTGAGACAAGGACATAGTAATTTGTCTGCGGTTCAGCCACCTGTGAGTGTATCGGTGAATCTCAAGCATTATCTGGTTCGTTTGCAAGACTTGACAGGACCTCACTTCATCCATAGTTTGAGTTGGTGAGTTGTTAACAGAGTCATTTCTTATCATCCTTTTAAGCCCTTGGGCATTTAAAGGGGAGGAACTAGTATCCAATAATTTAAAGGGGAGGAACTAGGGCATAATATACCAAGAGACGATTGGGGGAGGTTATGGAAAGAGGGAATAAACTTTACAGCCTGCAGTGCATTAAAATATAACAGAAATGATGTACAGATGCTATAGAACACCGGTAAAACTAGCCAAAATGTACAAAACAAATAATAAATGTTGGAAATGTAAAGAAAAAGAGGGCACATTTTACCACACGTGGTGGGAATGTAAAAAAGTGAAAGACGTCTGGGAAATGATTTATAATGAAATGTTAAAAATGTTGAAATATACACCCCCCCCCAAAAAAAATAGAAGGTCTTTTGGTAGGTTTAGAAATACATAAGAATGATTTTTAAAAACCCTGTTTTTATATGTGACTACTACAGCAAGAATATTACTAGCCCAAAGATGGAAGCAAGAAGAAATACCAACAAAAGAGGAGTGGCAAGAAGAGACTGAGAGGAGATATGAGAGCCATCTTCAAATATCTCAAGGGTTGTCCCATGGAAGAGGGAACAACCTTGTTTTCTCCTGCTCTGGTGAGGAGGACTTGAACCAATGGCTTCAAGTTGCAAGAAAGGAGATTCCGATTAAATGTTCAGAAATGTGTTCTGACAGTGTTACGGTAAAATCTGGGTGCGAGGCTGCTCTGCCACCCAGCTCGTCGGACTAAGTCCGCGGGTCCCTGCGGAGGAAAATGAGCTCAGCCGGATGTGAATTTATTTAAAGATAACTATGATAAATGCTAGGCAGAGGTAAAGAAAGATCTAGAAATATGGTCGAATTTGAAGCTTTCCTTGTTAGGCCGAATCGCTGTGATCAAAATGAATGTATTGCCTAGAATGTTATTTTTGTTTCAGACATTACAAATTGTGGATAAATTTGATTGTTTCAAGAAGTGGCAGAAAGATATATCTAAATTTGTCTGGCAGGGCAAAAAGCCCAGAATAAAATTTAAGATACTTACTGATGCAAAAGAAAGAGGGGGGTTTGCCCTGCCGGACTTAAGACTGTACTATGAATCGGCAGCTTTCTGCTGGTTGAAAGATTGGCTACTTCTTGAGAATGCAGACATTCTAGATCTGGAAGGATTTGACAACAGGTTTGGTTGGCATGCATATATATGGTATGACAAGGTTAAAGTTCACAAGGGTTTCAAAAATCATATTGTAAGGAAGGCATTATACAATGTCTGGATTCGATATAAGGATTTGTTGGAAAATAAAACTCCTAGGTGGCTATCACCAATGGAGGCTAAGGAGGTGAAGAAACTTAATATGGAATCTAAATGGCCAAAATATTCTGAAATTTTAGAACAAGAAAGTGGTGAATTTAAACTACAGAGTTTTGAGAAATTGAAGTCAAAAGTACGAGACTGGCTCCATTATTATCAAATAATGGAGACCTTCAAACAAGACAGGAAAATTGGCTTCCAGGTGGAGAAATCGAAACTAGAAACAGAACTGTTAGAACCCAATACTAAGAATTTATCAAGAATGTATAATCTGTTGCTGAGGTGGAATACAATAGATGAGACAGTCAAATCAGCTGTGATTAAATGGGCACAAGACCTAGGTCATGACATTATGTTTGCTGACTGGGAACAGTTATGGACCACCGGTATTAAATTTACGGCATGTAATGCCCTAAGAGAAAATATTATGAAAATGATTTATAGGTGGTACATGACCCCAGTCAAGCTAGCGAAGATTTATCATTTGCCCAATAACAAATGTTGGAAATGTAATGAGACTGAAGGTACCTTCTTTCACCTTTGGTGGACCTGCCCAAAGATTAAAGCCTTTTGGGAAATGATTTATAATGAAATTAAGAAGGTACTTAAATGTACTTTTCATAAGAAACCAGAGGCATTTCTCTTGGGCATGGTCGGTCAATTGGTGTCAAGGAAGGATAGGACTTTCTTTATGTACGCCACTACAGCAGCAAGGATTCTTCTAGCAAAGTATTGGAAGACACAAGAACTACCCACACTGGAAGAATGGCAGACGAAAGTGATTGACTTTATGGGATTGGCAGAAATGACTGGCAGAATCCGTGACCAAGAGAAGGAGACGGTGATGGAAGACTGGAAGAAGTTTAAAGTATATATTAAGGACTATTGTAAAATTGAGGAGTGCTAAAATGTCAAGGGAAAGGAAGATGCATAATTACAGCTGAAATTGTTTGATGATTTAAGGTAAAATTGAAAAAGATAACAAGTTTAAATTTAATTGGCAAAAAGGGTTGCTGAAAAACTGTAAAACAAGGATGCAAAAAGGGTGAGGTATGGGGAAGTCCGAGAAAGGAGGTTTAGGAAAATGAGGTTAAGAATTGATATTTTTGTGTGTGTTTGTATTTGTGGATGTTTGTGTGTTGTTGTTGTTTTGTTTTAAAACTGGAAAATTAATAAAAATTAATTTATTTTTTTTTAAAATGAGCTCAGCCAGAGACAGGAGCAAGCTGCAGAAGATCCAAGTTTATTGCGCAACAGGTTCAAGGCGAGATTGAACAGCAGGAAAGGGGTGACATGAGTTTTTGAAACTTCCCTCCACGTCCCAGAATACAGTGCAAAATACATCATAGTTACATCATGAATACATTAGAGAGAGGTTGGGTTACACAGATTACATCATGAATATTTTAAAGAGAGGTTGGATTACACAGATTAACATATGGAAGAGGGAGGGGGAATATGCAGAGCTGGAGATATGCGCAGATAAGCGCTTCCTGAGTGCCGGTGATGAGAAGACAATAGTCCAAGTATGTAAAGTCTGCCACCTGGCATTGCCCGGAGGAAAGGTTGGGCAGAGTGATTTGACTGGATTAGGGTCTTCCTGAGTATGTGACTCCTCGCTCGAGGGATTATGGAGGCAGAGGAGGTGTCATGGAGTCCTGAAGAAACTGAGTCGATCGACACCAAAACCAAGGAAATCGGAGCTGCGGTGGATTTTATACGAATTTTAGAAGTTTTTAGTCCGTTTCAGTCCATTCTTATATTGATAAGTGAAGTTGGAAACAAAATAGATACATTGTTGCAGGATTTCCATTGTTCTCCCAGCGGGGAGCCGTCAGCAGCTTGTCAAGAGGATAAATGAGGCGTGCAGGAGCTCGCGGAGCTAGCTCTGCAAAGCGAATGCATGGTTCTGATTGGGTAGAACACAGCCATTGAAAGGAATAGGGAATACAGACTTCCGGGTTGGTGCCATCGCCGAATGGTGGACTCCCTCCGAGCTCCGGAGGGAGCCTGCTCAGCAGGGGCTGGGTTCTACCGCGCCGGCGACGTGGGGACCCTCAAAAACCATGGGCGCTGAAACCCATGGGCATGGTGACTCGGCGGGCACCTTTTGCCCCCCCCCCCGACCGCGCGAAGGAGCCTTTTTAAAGGCTGCGGAGTGGGTGACGGGGGGGGGTGCTGTGAGTCCTCCGCTCCCCCGCCGAGCGAAGCCACATGTCATTCGACGGAGAGCGCTGACTTCTTCCATTGAGAATTTGGACTCTAAAAGATAACCCGTGAGTAATTGGAACTTGGACTAAAAAGGGGGAAAAAATTCTTTTTTAAATTCGGAGCGAGCGGGGGAGGTGCAAAAAAGGAAGTCAGCCTCCCCCCTGTTGTAGAGGAGCTAAAGCAAAGGATTTGACAACTAATATCGAGTGTAACCTTTTTTTGTTAAAGTTATTAATTTCGCGATGGAAAATTATAAGACTGGGCTGGAGGAGAAAAGTGGAAGGTGAACTAAATGCACCCCCCCCCCCGGAACCCCGGGAGCGATCCATAAGAGCGCCGGGAGAGGAGAAATAGAGGTTTTGACAGCTGTCAAAGGAGCTGTCAAAGTGGAAGAATAAAAAGAGAACTTTGCTACGAGGACTTTGCTGGTTACATTTGCTACAAATTGGATACAAATTGTTTAAAACAAGGAATAATAAGTTATTTTGACTGTTGGGTAAGATCGGGAAGGAAACTGAGTTACTGAGTTACTACAATCCCTCTAGAGGAGCTGTGGGACACTACAAGAATTGTTGGCACTGAATTTGAATAGGACTTTTTATCTCCTGGGAAACTGCAGAAATGGAACACTATTTTGTCTACAGAGGCCTACACACTAAAGGAGACAATAGACTTATCTATTGAAGAATGGAAGGGACTTGACGTAATGTTTTGTTCCTGAATAACAAAGCCTCTGTAGAAGATTTAGAAGCTTTCTGGAATTAGAACATTTGTGCAGGAGAGCAGGGGGAAAAAAGAGGAGGAGAGAGAACAACAAGAACAACAAAAATAAATAAGAACTGGACAAAGATGGAAGATAGACTCTTTCCAAGATTGGACATGTGAAACCAAAGATGATTAAAAGACAGTAAAGACTAATAAAAAGACGGCAAAGTGGATTGGTGAAGGACTATGGTTTAGAAGTGGGAGCTCCAGGATGACAGTAGACATTGATGGACATTGGGAACGCAACCGGGAAAGGGGGGAGGGAAATTTGGAATCCAAAGGGTGTTAAATTACATTTTGTTTTTTTCCTACTCTTCTTTTTATCTTAATCTGTATTACATATTAAAGAGGGAATTCGTGGAAGGGAATAGGTCGAATTTAGGGGGTGGGAAAATATTTTTCTAAACTGGGTCTGTGATAATAACTTTAAAATTTGGGGTAAGAATTTGCTGAATCTATTTGAAAAAATTGGAATACAAGAGGGGGAGGGGAGGGGAAGTCCTGGAAAGATGTTAATGAAAATAAGGATTTAAATGTGGATGTTTTTTCTTTTTTTTGTTATATTTGAAAATTTCTAATAAATATTATTTAAAAAATAAAATAAAAAATGAAAGGAATAGGGAATACAGCTTCGTACGGTCAACCCACAGTAAAGATAGAGCGGGAAAGAGGCTTAAGAGAAAGAGGCTTAAGAGTTTGGGCTTATTTCGCCCATGTGGAAAAGGGAAAGGCACTTTAATTTTGGGGCTTGGGGTAGGGTGTGGTGCTTGTGCAACGGTGTGGGGCTGAGGGGTGAATGTAGGGCTGGGTGCCCTTGAGGTCATCGCCTCGGACCCTCTGGTGACCGGCGGAAGGGTGAAAGAAGGCACCCCCCCCCTTCAGCAAGAGCTGTTTGGCAGTGGAACGGTCTCCCATGGGAGAAGATGGACTCTCCTTCCTTGGAGGTTTTGTTTTTTTTTTTTATAAATATTTTATTAGGTTTTTAATAAACAAATTTCCACTTTCAAATACATACTTCCATGAATCCAATGGACTCCCCCCATCTCCCGAGCACTGCATTCCCTGTGTAACCAAAACCTCAGCAATTTGTTAACTTGTTTTATACATAACAATATATCTTCCATTTTATCGTGTTATCTGATGTAAACATTTCAATACAATTGCATTAATTTTTAATTTCCACACAATAAAAATATTTCATTACCTCACTTCTGTCTTATAGTGTCTTATTTATCAATTCAGAAATTTGCCGATACTGAAGCTATACCTTCCTAGAAAGGAGCATTTTTTAACATTCGTACAACTTATAATGCTTTTTCAAATAGTCCTTAAAATTTTTCCAAACTTCCTCCGTTTCTTCTTCTCCCGAGTCTCGAATTCTGCCAGTCATTTCAGCCAACTCCATATAGTCCATCAGCTGCGTCTGCCATTCTTCCAATGTGGGTAGATTTTGTGTCTTCCAGTGCTTTGCCAACAAAATCCTCGCTGCCGTAGTAGCATACATAAAGAAAGTTCTATCTTTCTTGACCATCCTCTGGTCCACCATGCCCAGAAGGAAGGCCTCCGGTTTCTTAGGTAAGGTGAATCTCAGCACCTTTTTTAGTTCATTATGTATCATTTCCCAGAAGGCCTTCACTTTCGGGCAGGTCCACCAGAGGTGTAAAAATGTCCCTTCCTCTTCCTTACATTTCCAACATTTATTATCGGACAGGTGATATATCTTTGCAAGCTTGACTGGGGTCATGTACCACCGGTATATCATTTTCATAATGTTTTCCTTCAAGGCAGTACATGCCGTGAATTTCATTCCGGTGTTCCATAACCTTTCCCAGTCTTCAAACATAATGTTATGCCCCAAGTCCTGTGCCCACTTTATCATAGAGGATTTGACAATCTCATCCTGTGTGTTCCATTTAAGCAGCAAGTTATACATTCTCGAAATTAGCTTAGATTTTGGCTCAAGCAACTCTGTTTCTAGTTTCGATTTTTCCTCCTGAAAACCCACTTTTTTATCTGCTTTAAAAACTTCCTGGATTTGAGCATAATGCAACCAATCTCGCACCTTGTTTTTTAACTTTTCCATACTCTGTAACCTCCATTTATCTCCAATTTTTTCAATTATTTCCCAATATTTAGGCCAGTGGGCCTCCATATTGAGTCTTTTACGTGCTTTGGCCTCCATCGGTGAGAGCCACCTCGGAGTTTTACTCTCCAATAAGTCTTTATATTTTGACCAGACCATGAAAATTGCCCTTCTGACAATATGGTTTTTGAACAATTTATGAACTTTAACCTTGTCATACCACAAATATGCATGCCACCCAAAAGCATTATCAAATCCCTCCAGGTCAAGGACATCGGTGTTCTCCAATAAGATCCAATCCTTCAACCAGCAGAGGGCTGCAGCTTCGTAATATAACCTCAAGTCCGGCAGGGCAAACCCCCCTCTTTCTTTCGCATCTGTTAGTATTTTAAACTTTATTCGGGGCTTTTTGCCCTGCCAGACAAATTTAGATAAATCCCTCTGCCATTTTCCAAAACATTCCACCTTATCCACGATCTGGAGGGCCTGAAACAAAAATAGCATTTTCGGCAATACATTCATCTTTATAGCAGCTATTCTGCCCAGCAAGGAAAGTTTTAATCTTGACCATGTTTCCAGATCTCTTTTTATCTCTGACCAACATTTCTCATAGTTGTCCTTAAATAAATTCAAGTTTTTGGAGGTCAAGTGCACCCCTAGGTACTTTACTTTTTTAACCACATTTAGTTCTGTTTCTTTTCTGAACTCCTCTATTTCAGTAGTTGTCAAGTTTTTTGCTAGAACTTTAGTTTTTTGTTTATTCAGCTTGAATCCCGCCACCCGACCAAAGTCAGAAATTAATTCTAACGCTCTTTTAGTACTAGAGGCTGGCTCCTGTAATGTTAATACCAAGTCATCTGCAAAAGCTTTCAGTTTATATTGTTTCTCTCCGACCACAATTCCCTGTGTCAACCGGTCATTTCTAATCATGTTCAGTAGCACCTCCAGGACTGAAATAAACAACAGAGGAGATAGAGGGCACCCCTGTCGTGTCCCTTTTTCAATTTTGAACTCCTCTGTCACCACGTTGTTTACTATCAATTTAGCTTTTTGTTCTGAATAAATTGCTTCTATTCCATTTTCAAACCCCCGCCCTACTCCCATCCTTTCCAAATTTTTCTTCATAAACAGCCAAGAAATGTTGTCAAAGGCCTTCTCCGCATCAATAAAAATCAACACCGCTCTTGTGTTTGAATTAATCTGTAAAAACTCCAAAATGTCAATGATGTTTCTTGTGTTGTCAAATAAATGCCTACCAGGGAGAAAGCCTGCTTGGTCCTTATGAATCACTTCATTTAAGACTTTCTTAAACCTACTTGCCAAAATGTCTGCAAAAATTTTGTAATCCACATTTAGGAGTGAGATAGGACGGTAGTTTTTAAGTTGAGTTTTTTCAGATTCTAGTTTTGGGATCAACGTGATGAAGGCTTCTTTCCACGTTTCCGGTGCCTTCCTCCCCTCCATAATCTGGTTGCAAACTTCCAGCAATGGTTGTGTCAATGAGTCCTTCAGTACCTTATAATATTTGGAAGTAAGCCCATCAGGTCCCGGAGATTTGCCCAGTTGAAGGTTCTGAATGGCGCATTCAATTTCTTGGGTTGTAATATTACAGTTCAGGGTTGCTCTCATTTCCTGGGGTATTTTTTGTAATCCATTAGTTATAACAAATTGGTCCACCTCTGAGCTTTTTTGTGGCCTTTGAGAATAGAGTTCTTTGAAATATCTCTGGAAGGACTTTCTAATTTCGTCGGGTTTCTGAACCATTCTCCCTTCAATCTCTAGATTTGTAACTGTGTTAAGTTTTTGTCTCTTTTTCAACTGCCAAGCCAACAATTTTCCACATTTGTTAGCAGATTCAAAGGATCTTTGTTTCATTTGTTTAATTTTCCATTCCACCTCTTGGTTTATCAGTTTCGAATATTGTGCCTGGAAAAACTTCACTTCTCTCAATACTTCCTTTGATTTAGGCCTGGATCTCAGTTTTCTCTCTCCGTCTCTTATTTTCTCCAAGATCTTCTCCTTCTTTTCATTCCAGAGTCTTTTTTTAATCGTGTTCTGTTGTATTAGAAACCCTCTTATCACTGCTTTGCTTGCGTCCCAGATTATTCTTTTTTCCACATTTGTCTTTAAGTTTATTTCAAAATAGTCCTTTAAAACTTTTTGGGCCTTCTTAACAATCTCCTGATCTCTTAACAGGGCGTCATTCATTCTCCATCTGAACGATCCGGTTGTATTTAGTCTCAATTCCATTCTCAAGGCGTTGTGGTCGGAGCAGGTTTTTGGGCAGATTTCCACTTTTCTGGTCTTAGGTGCCAGCCCTCTAGTTATCCATATTTGGTCGATTCGCGTCCATGTCATATGGGCCTCAGAAAAAAAAGTTCCTTCTTTCCCTAGAGGGTTCTTGATCCTCCATATGTCGATCAAATCCAAATTGTCAGTCATTTCAAAAAAGGTTTTTGGTAGTCTGCCATCTTTCGTTATATTAGCACTTTGTGACTTATCCATATTCACTGAGGCGACACCGTTCATATCTCCCAACATGATAATGTTGTTATAGTCCAAATAGTCCAGCATAATCTCGTGCAGCTTCTTAAAAAATTCCGATTTTCCATCATTTGGGGCATAGATTCCTAGAATTAAAAACTTTTCTCCTTGTGTCTGGATTTCAATTGCCAAAATTCTGCCCTGTTCGTCTTTAAATACAAATTTTGGGGACAAGTTCTCCTTTGCATAAATCACCACTCCTCTTTTCTTAACTTTATCCGATGAAATAAATTCTTGGCCTAACCTTTTATTGATTAACACTTTTCTATGGAGTCTTGTCACATGTGTTTCTTGCAGGCAAATAATGTCCAATTGTTCTTTTTTCAAAATATGAAATACTTTTCTGCGTTTTTCTGGAGAATTCCCGCCATTTATATTCCAACTAAGAAGCTGTAGAGACATCCCGGTCTACTTCTTGGGTATCACAGTTGGGTATCTAATTTGTCGTCCTTTTCCGGAAGCTGTGGTGCCGGGCCGCCTCCAGATGGTATGGATCCTGGTGGTAATCCCGGTGGTGGAGGCCAGGAATCTGCGGCTCTCTTTTGGAGGTCCTCCTCGTTGTCGTGTAGGAACTTCTGGTGGTCTTCTGGTGTTTTAATTCTTACCTTCTTTCCTTTATAGGTGAATGACATGTTATTCTAAAGCACCAAGGCTGCAGCAAGCAAAGGCAGCACCGTCTGCTGCTTGTGGCTGGAAAGCCAAACAGGATGTTTGTGACTGTTGCCATGGGAACAAAGGGGCAGTCCATTCTGTACTGAGCACCGGATGTTAGCTCAGTGGGTTTGTCATATGACCTGTACAGGAAGTACATGTGTGGAGTTTCTCTCTGTATGTTGAAGAGAGCAGACATGTTTTCTGGATGACTGCTAAAAGACACAAATAAAAGGACATGTAGATACGTTACTGTCTGTGTCTGATTCCCCTCCCTGGGGATATGCAGGGAGGAGGAGAGAAGGAGAAGCAGTTGGTGTGTTTTCCTCACAGCCTGAGGAAAATCGCCGGAACGGACCTCGTGTTGTTTATCCTGCCGGGAGACGCCGGAGGGAGGTCTAAGGAATTCAGCCGGTGCCTGATCAGATAGGCACATACCGATGACCGGGTAGCAGAATTCCAACATTGGTAGCAGAGCTGATGGTTCCGGTTTTCATCGCCCTCTGCATCAAGAGGTGGCTTCCATGGATGCCTGAGGTGAGAAAGCTGATTCTCTGCAGCCAGAAGCTGACCAGAGCAAGCTGGAGGCAAAAGCCACGGAGCCCAGGTATGTGATTTTCGGGCTTAGAAGAGTGAACGCAGATTGAGTTATTTCTCTGCTTCGAGGGAGCAGCGTATGGGAAACGGCTCCGGTTAAAAGTGAAACCGCATACCAAACATTCCTGTGGTTTCTTCTCCAAGGGATTGGAATGTGCTGTTGCTAAGCGACGCCTTTCAGTGAAGGCTAATCCTCAGAGAGGAGAAGTGAAAGCAACAGTGAATTGTTATGACTACGAAGTCTGAGGAGCTCCTGGAAATTTCCAACGCAGCCAGCGTTGAGAGCTGCCAGGTGGCACAGAGTGTAAACAAGCCAGCTTTTGGATTTTAGAGGCTTGTGTTTGAGAGTCAATGCAAGGACTCAAAATGGATGCCAAGAAGGGGGGAGCCCTGCCTTCTCCGCCCCTTTTGACCAGTGACAATTATGCATCTTGGTCTATTAAGATGAAGGCCCTGCTGCAGAATCAGAGACTGTTTGACGTGATTGAGAACCCCATTCCTGCAGCGCCAACGCGTGCTTGGGAGTCACAGGATGTGAAGGCCAGAACTGCTATAATTCTGTGCGTGTCAGATTCGCAGTTGATACACATACAAGGCTTAGAGCACGCGAGAGATGTTTGGAACACGCTAAGAAGGACACATCAGAGAGATGCAGGTTCTTCAGCGTTGCTGTATTTTGAGAAGCTGACCAACCTGAGGCTTGCGCCTGATGGAGATGTTCAAGCGCACCTGACGGAAATGAAATTTCTGCGTCAACAGATGGTGGAACGCAATTTCCGTTTGCAGGAGGAAGTGTTTTGCTTCATGGTGATCAACAGCCTGAATCGGACTTACAAAACAGTTGCCAGTCAGCTGGGGTCCCTCCCAGCGAATGATCTCACGTCGGAGAGGGTCTTTGCCGTGGTTCTTTGTGAACATGACAGACTTGCCGCCCTGGAAGTCAAGGACAGGGGGAGCCAGGAACGGAGTTCTAACACCCCCACTGCTGAAGCTACTGGAGGAGATGCTGTAGCTTTGAACGTTGTCCGATGCTACAATTGTGACCAGACTGGGCATCTACAGCGGAACTGTACGAAGCCACGTCGGAAGAAAGGAGCTAAGGCGAGCTCCACAAAGTCTGAGGCGTCAGACAAAGGTCACACCAAGCCAAAGGCAAAGACTGCAAAGGCTTTGATGTCGCTAAAAGCCACACCAGAAGCGGGGAATTTCTTTGTTTTGGATACTGGAGCCACAGTTCACATGACGGGACACAGAGGACTGTTTTCTACATTTAAGAAGCAAAGCTTCGCTGTACAA
This sequence comes from Podarcis melisellensis, assembly GCF_964234715.1. Lineage (NCBI taxonomy): Eukaryota > Metazoa > Chordata > Lepidosauria > Squamata > Lacertidae > Podarcis > Podarcis melisellensis. The sequence goes on along the minus strand of NC_138531.1, from coordinate 103,598,706 downwards.
CAAGCCAACGGTCAAGAGCTGGAAGCGACCGGAATTGGGACTGTGTATCTTAAAAGTCTGAACTTGACTATAAACAATGTTTATTTGGTTCCAGAATTGAAGTACAATCTGCTCAGCGCTTCGCAGATTGCCAAGAAGGGACTAAAACTGTCCTATGATGATCAGAACTGCGAGATCTACAAAGATGGAGAGTTGTATCTTTCTGCCAAAGAGAAAGATGGACTGTATTTGTTGACTTTTGATCAAAGTGATTACATGGAATGTAATTCTTGTGATTCTAACATGATTTCTTTTGCAGGTGTAGCTGAGAAAGACGTCAAGCAGGTCTCCTCGAGGGTCAACAGAGCATTTAAGCGGGTGTATGCTGATGTGATTGGTCCTTTAGCACCATCTAGAGGCAATGCAAAGTATTACCTAATATGTGTTGATTCTTTTACAGGTTTTGTCTGGATTTATCTTTTGGAGAGACCGAGAGAAGCCTTAGAAAGGTTTAAAGAGTTTTGTGACAAGGTTAAAAATATGCATGATGCTGACATAGATTGTCTTTGCACAGATGAGAAGCCAATTTTTCTTTTACAGGAGTTCCAGAGGTTCCTGAAGAAGAAAGGGATAAAACACAAACTTGCAGCTTCCGAAGAAGCTTGGAATAGATGTGTTTGTGTTAGGGTGAACAAAGAATTGCAAAAGGGAATGTATGCGCAATTGCTAAGTTCACATCTGCCACATGAGTACTGGGCTGAATCGCTAATGTCATTTTGTTACACGTGGTTGAGAAAGTTTTCAAAAGAGTTGGGATGTTCTCCTTTTGAGAAACTGTTCCACAGAAAACCTTCTGTTGCCCATTTCAAGGTTTTTGGGTCTCATGTGAGAACAGAAGCTCCAGGTGGAGTAAAGAATGCCAGAGGCATTTTTGTGGGTTATGAAAAGGGTCTCTACAGAGTAATTTTGTCTGAATCTGGAAAGGCGATTCTCACAAAATTTCTAGAGAGTGCTCCTGAACAGGAGAGAGTGATTGTTCACACATTTCCCACAGGAGATGATGATGATTCTGATGATGATGATGATGTTGATTTTATTGAGTTCAGCAGCACTGATGATGACAGCGATAGCTCAGACAGCTCAGTTGTCACAGTCATTGAGAGGAAATCTCACATAATGACTAGACCCTCAGAAGAGGAGGACGAACCACTGATTAAGCTTAGTACTGGTTCTCCAGAGAGTCCAAAGGCTGAACCAGAAAGCAGAGAAGAGCAGCACCTCTTACGTAGGTCTGAGAGAGCAACGAAGGGTGTACCACCCAAGAGGTATTCACAAGAGTTTGCTTACCTAACTGTTGCTGTTGTAAATGACCAAGGTCAGATTGAAGCTGTGTCTGAGTCAGAGACAAAGGCACAACAGAGAGTTGTTAACCAAGGTAATGCAGAAGCACTCATTCCTTGGAAGTCACACAACCAGAGAGGTACATTGGTAAAACCAGTGGCGGGTAGTTCCAAGGGTGGAACTGAAACAACAGGGGAATGTTATAAGTATAACAACTGTTTGTTTTCTTCTCTGGATGACGCTTTGCTCGCAGCACGCATTGATACTTTAGGGGGAGGATGTTATTCTAAAGCACCAAGGCTGCAGCAAGCAAAGGCAGCACCGTCTGCTGCTTGTGGCTGGAAAGCCAAACAGGATGTTTGTGACTGTTGCCATGGGAACAAAGGGGCAGTCCATTCTGTACTGAGCACCGGATGTTAGCTCAGTGGGTTTGTCATATGACCTGTACAGGAAGTACATGTGTGGAGTTTCTCTCTGTATGTTGAAGAGAGCAGACATGTTTTCTGGATGACTGCTAAAAGACACAAATAAAAGGACATGTAGATACGTTACTGTCTGTGTCTGATTCCCCTCCCTGGGGATATGCAGGGAGGAGGAGAGAAGGAGAAGCAGTTGGTGTGTTTTCCTCACAGCCTGAGGAAAATCGCCGGAACGGACCTCGTGTTGTTTATCCTGCCGGGAGACGCCGGAGGGAGGTCTAAGGAATTCAGCCGGTGCCTGATCAGATAGGCACATACCGATGACCGGGTAGCAGAATTCCAACATGACAGACCTTGAGGAAATTCCCACCTATAAGGGATTGCGTTGTATCTTAACAATTTGGCCAAGTCTGTGTATGTGGCTCTAAGGTCCAACAAATATTTAGGAATGTCTCTATAAATTTCTGCCCTTTTGCCTTCGACTTCCAGGGATTTTTTAAAATGTTGGCCTAATATCTTGTCTCTTTCCTCTCTTGTTCTCAAACAAACCAAACAGTCTCTGGACTTATCTTTCTTAACCGATCTTCCCAGTCTGAAGGCCGTCACAATCTTGAAATCTTTATCTTCTTCAACCCCCCAAAATTTAGAAAACAACTCCGTCAAGAATTTCTCTAGGTTGCCCTGTTCCAACTCTGGGACAGCCCTCAGCCTAAGATTACATTCCTTACTTTTCAGTTCCACCATTGACAGGTAGGCTTGCTGTTCTCCTACCTGTCTTTTCAGAGGTCTTACTTCCCCTTTGATCTCTTCCACCTTCTTGCACGCTTGCTCAGCTTTTTGATTGGCTTCTGCAGCTAATTTGTAGTTCTCCGCCGTAGCTCCTTGCAGTTTCTCAATAGCCTGAGTGTGTTGCGAAACCTGATCTGTTAACTTACTGATAGTAGATGTAGCTCTATCAATTTTAGATGACTGATCGTCCACCTTCTTATTCAAAAGTGCCAATTGTTCCAAAATTTGTTTCAAGACTGGATCAGTTCCTCCAGCTGCCATTTCTTCTGTAGCAGGCGTTTCAACTTCTTCCTCCTGCGCCGTCAACACAGTTGGCACCGAGGATCTACGATGATGAATCAAGGTTGTTTGGACAAGCTGCCCAGCTCTCTTATCTTTTTTCTTTTCTTTAGCTTCCTCAGCTAAAGCTTCCTTAGCTTTAGCTGCTCTTGTTTTCGCTGGGCCACTCATTCCCCAGCTGCTGTTCAAGGTCAAATAGTCTTTCAATCCATGAGAAAGGCAAGTCCAGAGTATAAACAATTAAACCACAAAAAATCCCAATAGGATACAGTTCCCAGACCTCTATGCCTCCGCAAATCCACTAGGGGGGGTTTCCAAAGGAAAGAAAGTTTCTTTTCCACCATCAAAGCTCCTATTTCAACTGAAGTCCCCAAGTTCAGAAAGGAGGATTTCAGAAAGTTCTGTTTCAAATTAGTGCCACAAGGTAACGGAGAGGTTTCGATGACAGTATTAAAGCGATAGTGTATCCATCAATGCAACAGTTTATGTTAAGAAAAAAGTTTCAGCAGCCTGACAGTACTCGTTTGCAACACTGGCAGTCCAATAACTCGGTTATCCCCTTCAATTCCACATCTCTTCACAATAGGAGGAGGATTCTCTAGCACACTGAACCAAAACATTTATTTCTTCACTCTTTTTCGATTTCTAGAAACACACAGTCTATTAATGCCCCTTCTTACTTCTTTCAAAGTCTCTTTTTAACGCTTCAGCCCGCATCGGGTTCTTTGCTTTGCTCTGATTAGCAGGACCGGAAGGCGGACTTCCTGTTACTCGCCTCCCGTTTTCAGCCGAAATAGACAAATTTAAGTTAATCCTTAATCAGTTCTTTGGTACCCCTTACTCACGGGTAGATTGCAGCCAATCTCGATGTTTTTCAAGAAGAAAGGTCGGCGCTCATCAGCAACAGCAGCGCGGCTTCACTTCCGCGAAAAGAGCGATGAACTCACAGCGCCGCTCCCCCATTCACGATCCGGAGCCTCTTACGAGGTCCCTTCCTCGCTTCTGGGGGGGCTTCTGGCACCCGCCGAGTCCCACGGCCACAGGCTCGCTCTGCCTGCGGTTTATCTGGATGGGTCTCCGCTTCGCCGTAGCGGACGACCCTTTTTCGCGGAGCCCCTCTTCACTGAGTAAAGAGGACCGCCATTGCCGTTTTGCGCCGCCTCCGGAAGTCCTTCCTTGGAGGTTTTGAAGCAGAGGTTGGATGGCCACCAGTCATGGTTGCTTTAGCTGAGATAACTGCATTGCAGAGGGCTGGACTAGATGACCCTTGGAGTTCCTTACAGCTCTGTGATTCAGTTTCTGGATCTCTTGTGTTATGTACTGAGTTGAATAGGATCCAAAATGCAGCAGTCTGATTGGTCCTAGAACAATAGGATCCAGAATGCAGCAGTTTGATTGGTCCTAGAACAATAGGATCCAGAATGTAGCAGTTTGATTGGTCCGCAGGAGCCACCCAATCCAATTCCAGGTGGAAGTGAATCCGCAACCTGATTGGCCTACAGGAGAATCCTGGAATCACATGCAATCCATTGTGTAAATAATGTATATAAAGAGGATTCTTTGGGGAACTTTTGTTCCCCACTACTATGAGCTGAATAAAGAGCATGAAATCCACACTCGACTTCGAGTATATTTCATCTTGGCTCTTGCAAAGCCAACCTGCTCTGCTAGTAACTCAGCACGTGGGCCTCATTGCAAGGACGGCTGTCGTAACTTGTGTGTTGCACAAACTCATTAGGCAGCATGGCGTTGGCACCAGGCTGGGGAGTGGGCTGAAACAGTCGATTGGGCAGTGGTCCCTCTTAATGGATGCCACGTGGCTGTAGCATCAAAGTGCCGGCTCCACTGACATATCTGCTGTGACGGGAACATCCCTCAGGCTCACTTGGATTGTCAAACAAAGACACCAGTCAAGAGTATTGGAGCAAAACAGCAGCCACTTGGCCTGATCTTTATTGTTGCAACAAGACTTCAAACTACCACATGGAAGAAGCAGGAAGAAGCACTGGACAAAGGAAGGCTCCTCTTCTTCCCTGGGGGGTGGCAAGACCAGCAGGAGGTGGCCGCTTCTCCCTGGGGGTGTGTCAGTGGTACCTGTGGGCCAGCGCATGTGCCACCTCCCCAACCAGCTTGTGGAAGGCATGGTGGTAAGCAGGGTTGAATTCCTTCCCAAAATGCACAGCCAGGAGGGTGATGAGGACTTCGTCCAGGAGCTGGAAGAGAAACGAGGGGGTGACTCCTTCTGCCAGGGGGCCCATGTGCGGAACGCCCTCTCCCCACAACAGATCCCACTACGGATTCAACAGATTGAGGCTGAATCCTGACAGGACAGAAGTAGTGTTCTTGGGGGACAGGGATAGACAGGTGTGGAGGACTCCCTGGTCCTGAATGGGGTAACTGTGCCTCTGAAGGACCAGGTGCACAGCCTAGGAGACATTTTGGACTCACAGCTGTCCATGGAAGTGCAGGTCAATTCTGTGTCCAGGTTGGCTGTCTACCGGCTCCATCTGCAATGCAGGATGAGACCCTCCCTACCCACAAACTGTGCTCTCATTTCTCCCGCTGGGACTACCACCATGCGCTTTGCCTGGGGCTACCTTTGAAGGTGACTCAGAAACTACAAGTAATCCAGAATGCGGCAGGTCCAATGATGGCGGAAATGGTGAAGGGGTAGACGATCAACAGGCTGGAGGGAAGGAAGGAAGGAAGGAAGGAAGGAAGGAAGGAAGGAAGGAAGGAAGGAAGGAGAAAGGGAGAGGCACGGATGGTTATGGAGTAATGCCGCCCCTGAGCCAAGGAGACAATCAACTATACAACTTTTAAAAGACACCTGAAGGCAGCCCTGGATAGGGAAGCCACGAAGGAGCGTCTCCACCCCATTGCTCAGCCTGGACACTGAGGTCCACCTCCGGTGATTCAGCTACAGTGTACCAGGGAAAGGGCCCTCTTGGCAGTGGCTCCCTCCCTGTGGAAAGACATCAGATGTCAACCTGGGTGGCCTGAAAGAAGGACTAGGCAGATTCATGGAGGAGAAGCTCTAATGGCTCCTAGTCCGGCTGCCTCTGCTCTCCCTCCACCATCAGAGGCAGTGATGCTTCTGAATCCCACTTGCAGGAAATGACAGCAAGGGAGAGGCTCTGGGGCTCCAATCCTGCTTGCCCATTGGGGTCCATAGTTGGCCATTGTGAGAAGAGGATCCTGGACTCGATGGGTCTCCTTTGGCCTGACCCAGAAGGCTCTGACTTTTGTCATTCCCAAGGAACCTTGGGAAATGGAATTCTGTGAGGGAGCACTAGGAATTTCCAACAGAACTTCCATCTTTCCCTCTGTTGTTCTCTCCTTATGCTGTGAAACCTTAATGTAAGCTCCCTGGAGCAGAGTCCTGTCCTACACTTCAAGGCCCCTCAATTGTTAAACCCTATAATAATAATAATAATAATAATAATAATAATAATAATAATAATCTGAAAGTGCACTTAATTATCCTCAATGGGCTCAATTATCCTCAAGAGACACGTGATTGAAACTCTGTTTGCAATGCTTTCTTGGGCCCTGCTTCCTCCCAGACAACATCCACACCTCCCTCCCTTACCTGGCCTTGAACATGGCTGTCCGACCTCCAGCCCCCATAACCAGCAAATCAGCCTCACTAGCGCGGTCTGCAGAGGGTGAACATGAAACCCCTAGGGGTTGTTTGTATAAATATATAATATACATTCCCTCCTGTAACACTCCCAATCTCCCAGCGCCACCCACCCTTCACATTCCACCAAATTTAATCATCAGTTTTACATACAACCAGCTCATTAAGAAATATGCACAATCCATTTCTCTTCTTTTGCGTCTCAGAAGCCATCAAGATGCTGCACAATGTGGTCCCTCCTGTCCCTTTCCCTCTTCTTGTTTCCACCTTCAGGCTCCAAGGAGGGGGGCTGATGTAGTAATCTCCACAAAATCCTGGTCTCCTCTCCTTCCTCCCCCCTGAACTCATAAATCTTCCTGCTTAGCAGACAGTCGATCCCGTTGTCACCCCTCTTTTCTTCTTTGCTGCTTTTATTTCTCATAAGGAAGTCCCAAGGGGGGGTCAAAATCCCTCAAAAGTCCCCCAAGGTTGTTGCTCTTCATCTTCTTTCAGGCAAAGTCCCTACTTCTAAAACTAACCCATCGCAAAGAGGCAAATTTAAAGTCCGCTCTTCCCGAAATCTTTGCATTCCTTGCTTCAGGGGAAGGGAGATGACGCAGATCCCGAAAAAGCCCCATAACTTAAAACATTCCCTCCCCTCCTTGCCCCGTTCAAGCAAAGCAGAAATCAGCCTCTTTCCACACAGATGCTCTTCTCCTGCAGCAGAAATCAGGATCTCTTCCACGGGGGCGGGAGCCTCTTCGCTTGCCAATTCTGTCCCCATTCAAAGCTGTTCCCCGCCCTCCCCACGGGAGTTGGCCAGGGCTGTTCGGGGACAGTCAGAAATCCTTTGCTGAAGGAGCCAGGCAGCTTTCTGGGCCAGCGAATGGCCTGAGGGCGCAAGGACGGCGCTTGCTCTGCGCCCGAGGACACCTGGCTGGCAGTCAGAAGGACAAAAGCCACAGGGGGAGCGGCTGCTTCCAAGCCTGGGACTGGGGGAGAACCTCGCCTCTTCTTCGTCTGGGAGACAGCGATGTCCATCCCGGCTCACAAACCCCCCCAAAATAAATTACCGGACGAGCGCGGGTCGTGCCCATTCTATACCCTCGGAAGGTTAGGGGAGACCTGCCCCTTTCCCCCCATAGACCTCCGCCTGGGACCCCCAAAGGGCGACTTGCCGCGTTCGCTGCCCCCCGGCATTTTATTTTGCATCGCTTAGTTTGACATTCCAATGAAGGTGGTAAACTCCTTTGATGTTATTATGGGTGTGAAATATGTTGGCGGGGGTGTTTATTGGTTTGTATTTGTTTTTATTTGATTACGTGTTTTGTGTTTTTATATCCTGTGAACCTCCAAATTTAATAAACAAATAAATGGATAAATCGAAATGAATTCCCCCCTCTCTCTGCCGATTCGGAGGCAGCTCCGTCCCCGACACCCATCTGGAAAGAGGCAGGGAGGGGCATTGCGGGGGGAGAGTGGCCCTTGGGGGTCTCCCTGGGTGGCCCCTGTTGATACCCCCACCCCTTATTCAGAGGGATGGAATCCAGAGCAGGGGAAGGGTCCGCAACACCCTCTGAGTCTTTCGCGCCCAATTTCTCCACAAAAGGAATCACAGAGAGGGCAACTTGCCAGAACTGCGTGGGGAGATGACGGGGGGGGGCAATTGGGCCATGGGGGGGTCAGTCTGGCAGGAGCTTTGAGGGTGAAGGATTTGGGGAAACAGTGAGGGTCCCTGGTTCCGAAAAGCACTCCAGCTTCAGGGAGGGGGGCAAAGTGCTACAGAGGCCTGAAACCCCCCCCCCAGTGGTGCTCAATGGTTCCTCTTGAGTGACAGAGAAGCCCCCCATTTCCCAGCCCCCCAACTAAAAGGAGGTGTTTCTACCCCCCCCCACGCCCAGGCCAGTCCCCTCCCTCCGTCCCAGAGAAGGAGACACAGGAAACCAGGTCAGATGCAGAGGGAGGATTTATTAGAGGGTCAAGCGTCACATGGGGCCTGAAAGGGGAGACCAGCAGGAGGCGGCCGCTTCTCCCTGGGGGTGTCTCAGTGGGACCGGCAGGCCAGCGCATGAGCCACCACCCCGACCAGCTTGTGGAAGGCATGGTGGTAAGCAGGGATGAATTCCTGTCTAAAGGGGGGGCTAGCAGGAGGGTGCTGAGGACCTCACCCAGGAGCTGGAAGAGAAAAGAGAGGGTGACTCCTTCTGCCAGGGGGCCCATGTGTGGGTCCCCCACAATGTGGGATGTAAAACACAGGAGCAGTCAATGACAACATTCCTAGAGTGTACATGTTAGAACATGGGGAGGGATGTCTGTCCAGCAAGCAGGTAAACTTCCTGGGGACGGACTTCCTCCGCATGTGACCAGAGGTGGGTGTGGCCTCACCTGTGCAGGTAATGATAAAAGCACAGGGCAGGCAGCCATCTCTCTCTCTTGCCTCTTGCCTCTCTCTTGCCTCTCGCTGCCATCTTCCTTCCATGAGGAACATCTAAGGATGCTCTCTTGGCTCCCAGCCAAGAGAGGAGATAAGGACTATCTTGCTACAAGATAGATTCTAAATGTATTTTACCTTTTTAAGTCTGTGTGCCTTCTGGGATCATATTGTGAACAGAACGTGAGTAAACTCTTTTATACTTTTATAAAGACTGTGTTGTGTCTTGTATTTTAAGAGGGAACAAAGGGGAAATTACCAGAGTAATTATTATAGAGGTTCTAGCGAACCTGTGCAGACGTTACCGTTGCGAACTAAAAGGGGAATGTTTATAAACTCTGCTGATATTTTGGGAACTTGTTAGCACAAGTTGGATTAGGATATAATCTTACAATATATCCTCTCCTGCACCCCTGAACATTCCCACAAAGGGTTATGGGGCCCAGTATTGCATATTTCTGCGCATTTTTGAAGGATTGCTTTGGATTGTGATTTTGAGTTGAGTAGTATTTTTCTGAGTTAACTTCCTGGTAAGCACATGGTCCTTTGTTCCATTGTGCAGTGGGGATTAAGCAACCCCCCCCCTTCCCTCAGAGTTCACAGTGACCCAAGGCAGTGAAGAATTATTTTGAGATTTTTGAGATTTTGATTTTAAAATTTTGAGAAATTTTGAAATTTTGAAGAATTTTCAAATTTTTGGATTTTAAGATGGCTAGAGCAGCTTTTGATAGTGATGCAAAGCTAGGAATGCCTGTGCTGAATGAACACAATTTCATACACTGGAAGCAGCGCTTGATAGCATGTTTAGATTATAAGCACATTTTGGAAGCTTTAAAGCCTCAGCCTACAGGATCGTCTGAGGAGGATTTAGCCAAGATAAGTGCTTGGAAACGCATGAACAGCGAAGCTAGACACATAATTTTGAGTGGACTTCGCGATGAGCAGCTATCATTAATAAATAGTACAGATGATGCATCTCAAATCTTAAGAGATATTGAGCGCGTGTATGGAGAATCTAGCATAAACTGCTTCAGAAACTTGGTGTGTAAATTAACCAGATTGAGGATGAATTCAAAAGAGGAATTCACAGAGCACATCAACAAGTTTACTGAGATTATTCAAAGAATTGATTTGACTCCCAAAGCTTTTGATGAAGATACAAAGATAGCATTTTTGTTATCATCACTTGGACCACGCTTTAGCGCATTTGTAAGTTTGATGGATCATAGACAAGGTCTGACTTTTAAAGACTTGATTGGTTATTTAAAAGAAGAATGCAGAGATAGAGCTGAATCTCCAGTGAGAAATGCTAGAAGCAAAGACAGTAGTTATGCATCTAGGCAATTTACAAAGTCGAAAGAGATGCCTAAGAAAGTGATTTGTTTCAATTGTAACAAAGAAGGACACATTGCAAAGAATTGCAGGGCTCCTAAAGCAAAGAAACCCCACCCCTTTCAGCCAAAAGGAGAAAAGAAGGGGAAATGTGAATGCACATGGCTACTGCAAGAAAGGAATTTAACAGTCCAGAATCGTGAGAATAGACGTAATAAATGGATTTTAGATTCAGGTGCCAGTTCACATTTTTCATATAAAAAGGACTATTTTAATGAGATAAATGATGAAGAAGGATCTGAAATTGAGATTGCAGATGGCAACATTGTTAAAGCAAAAGGTGCAGGTTCCATGAGTCTGAAATGCAATATAAACAATGAATGCATTGAGAACACAATCTCTAGAGTTTTGTATGTTCCAGAGCTGAGCTGCAATTTAATTAGCGTGTCCACTTTGGACAAGAAAGGTTTCCAGATCACATTTGGAAATGGAGAATGTAAAGTGACTAGAAATGGCAAAGTGTTTGCTCAAGCAAAGCTAATCAATGGTGTATATGAGCTTGATCTTTCAGAGAATCAGTCTGCAAAAGTGGCACATTCCAGCCAGAAGGATGAAGCAGATCTGGACCTATGGCACAGAAGGCTTGGACATAGAGACACCAACGTCATTCTGGATCTACAGAAAAGAGATCTTGTAAGAGGTTTGCAGGTAAAGCAGAGCAACAAAGCTCCAGCAAAGTGCATAAGCTGTATTACTGAGAAGGCTGTAAAACCTTCATTTCCACGTTGTGCAGAACAAAGAAGCAACAAAGTGCTTGACATAGTGCACACTGACATATGTGGACCCATGAATGTTCCCTCACTGGGAAAGAATAGATATATTTTAATATTTCTGGATGACTTTTCAAGATTTTGTGTTGTATATTTCCTCAAAGAGAAGAGTGAGACAGTGGACAAGCTCCAGGAATACATTGCCATGGTCAAGAATAAATTCCAAAGAGCTCCAGCTGTGCTAATGAGTGACAATGGAGGTGAGTACTGCTCAAATGAAACGCAGGCTCTCCTGGCCAAGGAAGGAATTGCACACGTAACCACAATTCCTTACACACCACAGCAGAATGCCATAGCTGAGAGAAAGTTTAGGTCCATTATGGACATGACAAGGTGCATGCTAAAGGATGCATGTTTGCCACAGAAGCTGTGGGCCGAAGGAGTGTACACGTCGGTCTATTTGCAGAATAGACTGCCAACTAAAGGTGCAGAGCGCACACCATTTGAACTTTGGCATGGGAAAGCTCCCAATCTTTCGCACATACGTGTGTTTGGAAGTCCGTGTTATTTCCACGTGCCCAAAGAACACAGACACAAGCTTGACTCCAGGGCAAAAGCAGGTATCCTTGTGGGATATGCCTCTGGAGGCAAAGGATACAGAATTATGGACTTACAAACTGGTAAGACAAATGCATACCATGCGGTTTATTTTGATGAATATGGAAAAGTAGACACTAAGAACACTGTTGTGGATTCTTCAGATGAGTCAGAAAGGACTCAAGAGTTTGTATATTTCCCTTTTGAGACCCCACAAAGTAATAATCTGCCTTCGAGTGTTACAGCGCCCCCTACAGGCAACACACTAGAAGACGCAGAGGACCAGAACCCTGGCAGCACCAGAGACGAAGATGAGGACTCAGATGGGGACATGCCTGCATTGGAGGAGGATGAGGAAGCTGATGCGGTTGCAGAACCAGAGGTCAGACGCTCGTCCAGAACCAACAAAGGTGTCCCACCATTACGGTTGTCCTACTTTGCAGGGTCGGCGTTTCCACAGGAACCTTCCACTTGGGAAGAGATACAGGAGATGCCAGCTGCAGAAGCCAGTCTCTGGAGGAAGGCCGCGCAGGAGGAGATGGATGCACTGCATCAGAACAAGACCTGGACACTCACTGAGCTGCCTCCCGGTAAGAAGGCCATTGGCAGTAAATGGGTTTTCAAGGTTAAGAAGGGGTCAGAAGGAGAAGTGCAGCGCTACAAAGCTAGACTTGTAGCACAGGGATTTTCACAGCGTTTTGGTGAAGACTATGATGAAGTTTTTGCACCAACCGTGAGGTACAGCAGTGTAAGAATGCTTTTAAGCATTGCAGCCTCCAAGAAAATGAGAGTGAAACACATAGACATTGCTACCGCTTTTCTACATGGGCAGATTTCAGAAGAAATTTATATGAAACAGCCCAAAGGTTTTGTGAAACCACATGAGGCGCATTTAGTGTGCAAACTCCAGAAAGGACTTTATGGACTTAAACAGGCTGCTAGAGCCTGGAACCAGAAGTTGCATAAAATGCTGACGCAACTTGGGTACAAGCAAGGCGACGCTGACAAGTGCTTGTACAGTAAGTCAAATAATGGACAATTCTCATATATTCTAGCATTTGTTGATGACCTGATTATTGCCACAGCAAGTGAGAAAGACTATACACAGATAGTAAAACACCTTAGCAAAGAGGTGGAGGTCAAGGAGCTAGGAGATGTCCAGTACTACCTCGGGATCCAGGTGGAAAGAGAAGAGGACGGTTCATTTCTTCTCAGCCAAAGACAGAAGATCCACGAGCTAATTGAGCACATGCAGATGCAAGACGCACATCCAGTTGCTACACCGATGGCTACTGACTTCCTGAAGAATCAGCAGGATTCGAAGCAGTTGCCAGACAACAATGACTACAGGTCGGCGATTGGTAAACTTTTGTATTTAGTTACCACATGTAGACCTGACTTAGCTAATGCTGTGGGGATTCTTAGCAGAAAAGTGAATTCTCCCACTGAGCATGATTGGGCAGGTGTAAAGAGGGTGGTGCGATATTTGAAGGGTACCATGAATTGTAAATTAAGGTTACCAGCCGTCAGAGACCCTAAGTTGGTTGGGTATACTGATGCGGATTGGGCTGGGGATAATGCTGATTATAAATCAACAAGTGGTCATGTTTTCATGTTTGGTGATGGACCTGTTGCATGGGGCAGTTATAAACAGAGCTGTGTAGCATTATCTTCCACAGAATCAGAGTACGTTGCAGCAACAGAAGCCTGCAGAGAGATCGCCTGGCTTGATCAACTCATAAAGGACTTTGGGTTGGTGAGAAAAGGGCCTGTCAGCTTGCTGGAGGACAATCAAAGTTGCCTGAAGCTGACACAGAGTGAGAAGTTCCTGGCCAGAACAAAACACATTGGGGTTAAATACCACTACATACGCCAGATGATCCAGGATGGACTTGTGGAGCTATCCTACTGCAGCACCCAAGAGATGACTGCTGACATCCTGACGAAACCCCTACCAAGAGAGAGTTTCCAGAATCTACGTGTCAAGCTGGGACTCTGGGTGGTTGAATAAAGTTGTTTATATTTTGTGTATGTTGTATTGCCTGAGAAGGGGTATGTGGGATGTAAAACACAGGAGCAGTCAATGACAACATTCCTAGAGTGTACATGTTAGAACATGGGGAGGGATGTCTGTCCAGCAAGCAGGTAAACTTCCTGGGGACGGACTTCCTCCGCATGTGACCAGAGGTGGGTGTGGCCTCACCTGTGCAGGTAATGATAAAAGCACAGGGCAGGCAGCCATCTCTCTCTCTTGCCTCTTGCCTCTCTCTTGCCTCTCGCTGCCATCTTCCTTCCATGAGGAACATCTAAGGATGCTCTCTTGGCTCCCAGCCAAGAGAGGAGATAAGGACTATCTTGCTACAAGATAGATTCTAAATGTATTTTACCTTTTTAAGTCTGTGTGCCTTCTGGGATCATATTGTGAACAGAACGTGAGTAAACTCTTTTATACTTTTATAAAGACTGTGTTGTGTCTTGTATTTTAAGAGGGAACAAAGGGGAAATTACCAGAGTAATTATTATAGAGGTTCTAGCGAACCTGTGCAGACGTTACCGTTGCGAACTAAAAGGGGAATGTTTATAAACTCTGCTGATATTTTGGGAACTTGTTAGCACAAGTTGGATTAGGATATAATCTTACAATATATCCTCTCCTGCACCCCTGAACATTCCCACACACAACAGATCCCACAACAGATTCAACAGATTGAGGCTGAATCCTGACAAGACAGAAGCACTGTTTAGGGTGGACTGGGGGCAAGCGGGTGGGTGGGGGGGACTCCCTGGTCCTGAATGGGGTAACTGTGCCCCTGAAGGACCAGGTGCGGACCCTGGGAATCATTTTGGACTCACAGAGGTCAATGGAGGCACAGGTCATTTCTGTTTCCAGGGCAGCTGTCTCCCAGCTCCATCTGGTCCACAGGATGAGACCCTACCTGCCCGCAGACTGTCTCACCAGAGTGGTGCATGCTCTAGTTATCTCCCGCTTGGACTACTGCAATGCCCCCCATGTGGGGCTACCTTTGAAGGTGACGCGGAAACTGCAACTAATCCAGAATACGGCAGCTAGACTGGTGACTGGCAGTGGCTGTTAAGATCGCTGAGCACAATTCAAAGTTTTGGTGCTGACCTTGAAAGCCCTAAAAGGCCTCAGCCCTGTATACCCAAAGGAGGGTCTCCACCCCCATTGTTCAGCCCAGACTCTGAGGTCTAGCTCTCTTTTGGCGGTTCCCTCACTGTGAGAGGTGAGGTTACAGGGAAGCAGGCAGAGGGCCTTCTTGGTAGTGGCCCCTGCCCTGTGGAATGCCCTCCCACCAGATGTCAAGGAAATGAAAAACTAACTGAAATCTGAAGGCAACCCTGTATCAGGAAATGTCTAATGTCTTACCATGTTTTATGTCCTGTAAGATACCCAGAGTGACACACACACACACACACGGCACCCCCAGTCCTCCCCCCCTGCCAGGCATCCCCTTGGGGCGGGGGAGCAGCCTCACCCTGAAGTTGAGGGGGTCCATGTGGAGATTGTCACAGAGCAGTTCACGCAGCTCAGAAAAAGCCTCCTAGACCTTGCTCAAAGAGGGCTGCAGAGGCTCCTAATGAGAGGTCAGGGCTGGAGAGGTTCCCAAAGTTAGCAAAGGTCCTCTCGCACCAGGGGTAGACCACCAGCAGGCTGCAAAGAAGGAAGGAAGGAAGGAAGGAAGGAAGGAAGGAAGGAAGGAAGGAAGGAAGGAAGGAAGGAAGGAAGGAAAAAGGGAGAGGCATGGATGGTTATTATCCAGGTGGAAAGAGGAGCACCTACCCAACCTGCTAAGAGAGGCAACCACCCCTGGCCTTACCTGCCAAGGGCTTCCGCACCACTGACGTCCATATCCCATCTCATCCAAATAGTGGTGATGAGATCGGTCATGATGTCTGGCTGTGGGCTGGGAGCTTCTCTCGGCTGCTGGAGAAAACCTTCTGGGCTGAGCTGGAGCTTCTTCCAGGCCTGGAGCCTTTTATACCCTGCGCCTACCCTCCCGGATTTACAGAAGCTGTCCTGGTTTCTGATTTGATCTAAGAATGTCCTGCTTTTCCTGAAGACATCCCTATTTTCCCCTGAGAAATCCTGGAGGGTATGGAGTAATGCCACCCCTGTGCCAAGGAGACAAGCAAGTATAAAGGCTTTAGAAGACATGTGAAGGCAGCCCCAAAGGAGCGTCTCCACCCCCATCGCTCAGCCCAGACACTGAGGTCCTCCTCCTCCTGTGATTCAGCTACAGGGTACCAGGCAAAGGGCCTTCTTGGCAGTGGCTCCCTCCCTGTGGAAAGATGTCAGATGTCAACCTGGGTGGCCTGAAAGACAGACTAGGCAGATTCATGGAGGTAGAAGCTCTAATGGCTCCTAGTCCGGCTGTCTCTGCTCTCCCCCCACCATCAGAGGCAGCGATGCTTCTGAATCCCACTTGCAGGAAACGGTGTCAAGGGAGAGGCTCTGGGGCTCCAATCCTGCTTGCCCATTTGGGTCCATAGTTGGCCATTGGGAGAAGAGGATCCTGGACTCGATGGGTCTCCTTTGGCCTGACCCAGAAGGCTCTGACTTTTGTCATTCCCAGTCTTAAGGAACCTTGGGAAATGGAGTTCTGTGAGGGAGCACTAGGAATTTCCAAGAGAACTTTCAGCAGACATTCTAGACCTTCAAGTCCCCAGAATTCTGCAATTGTTTGTTAAATTTTCTCAAGCCTATAAAACTTGATTGAGTGTATTAGCCCAGACTGATTCAGGGGACCTTTCAAGGGACGCAGAATCAGATTTCGCCTGTGGCCTCAACTTTTCTGGTTGTATGACTTTGGGTCACTTTAGAAGTCCTCAATTCTTTCCTCACTCATGCCCCCTTCTGTACACCTGTTCTGCTTCAAAGCCCATATTCTGAGCCAAGCTCTTGCTCAGAGATGGGAAACCTGAGATCTTCCGGATGTGGTCTGACTCTGCTTCCCATTGGCAGGCAGTGGGCTCCCAATCCTTGCCCTTGTTGAACCTCCCTGTCTTCCTGCCCCTGCCGCTTCCAACTCTCCCTCTGCTGTTCTCTCCCCACGCTGTCAAACCTGAATGTGAGCTCCCTGGGGCAGAGTCCTGTCCTACATTCCAAGGGCCCTAAATTGATACATGGTGAAGTAATAATCATCATCTGTAAGTGCACTTAATTATCCTCAGTGGGCTCAATTATCCTCAAGCAATTGCAACTCTGTTTGCAATGCTTTCTTGGGCCCTGGTACAGATCAGGGCATGTGGCCAGGATTGCCCAGGGCCACCCCTGTCATTGGGAGTGAGGTGGCTGCTTCAGGGGCAGATGCTGGGCTGGAGGACACAGTGGTGAGGCATCGTAGGACAAACACAGCCTGCCACCCCCAAGCTGGCTTGCTGCCTTCAGGTGCAGGAGAGAACATTGTCCCATCTCCAGCACTGAAGAAAGAGATTCAGCTTCCAGCTGAATCACGGGAGCTGCAGTTTGTTAAGTATTGTGGCTCTTTGAGGGGGTAAGCTACACTTCCCAGCAGTCTTTGGGGGAAATCATGTGCTTTCACTGTATGTTGAGTACAGAGCCTTAGAAGATTTGGGTTTCCCCATCTTTGCTGAGGGTGGGGACAAAACCCATCACCCTCATGCCCTGGCTGACCACCATCAGTGACAGAGCACTGGGCTAAATGGATCTTGGTCCAAACTGACAGGGCCGTTTCAAATTTCCCAGGAACTCGCCTTAAAGCCCTGCCAGAGATATCTATAATTTTGTGTTGGGAGTTACCTGTGAGTAAAAGGGTAAAGGTAAAGGGACCCCGGACCATTATGTCCAGTCGTGGCTGACTCTAGGGTTATGGCTCTCAACTCGCTTTATTGGCCGAGGGAGCTGACATACAGCTTCCGGGTCATGTGGCCAGCATGACTAATCCGCTTCTGGCGAACCAGAGCAGTGCACGGAAACACTGTTTACCTTCCGGCCAGAGCGGTACCTATTTATCTACTTGCACTTTGACATGCTTTCGAACTGCTGGGTTGGCAGAAGCAAGGACCAAGCAACAGGAGCTCACCCCGTCACGGGGATTTGAACCTCTGACCTTCTGATCAGCAAGTCCTAGGCTCTGTGGTTTAACCCACAGTGTCACCCATATCCCAATATTTGTAAGACCCATCAAATTCAAGAAGACACCCCTCTAGCTAGATACGCCGAGAACTGCGCTGTTACTTGTTGCCCTTAAATCCCATTTGTATTGGCCATGATTAACTTGATTTTGATGAGTTCTAAGCTCAACAAACTTAGTTTGCATTCCACTGTATGTTCTAATCTGTCAAATGGGAATAATAGGGACTTCCTTTGAAGGACTGTACAAGATTATTCATTGCTAACCACCAGGCAGCATTTCTGGGCTTCTCAGAGGTGCCTAATACATTGCCCCCTTATGCTCCTGATGAGCTTTGCAAGTTGCAGCACCATTAAGAAAGGCCATGCTAGTCCGCCATGACAAGTGCTGCTAGAGAAAGCAGAGATGGAAGGGGGTGTCCTTTGTGGAGTGTAAAGGATTCACCCAGCACACGCTTGAGCTCATGGGAAAGAACACATGTCCCCCCCCCCCAGACTGTGGCTGAATCCATTCCCCACAACCCATAGGACAGGCTGTCCGCCAGACGGCACCCAGCAGAGAACTGAGCAGATCTCCCACTGAAGATTCATCCTTGCTACCAACCTTCGGGCATGTAGTCGTGTAAAAGTGTCAGCAGTCTCTTAACAGAAATCTAAACTCAAGAAACCTACTGCACCTGAGGTTATTTACTGCAAGGAGCAGGAGTGATTTGCAAGTGATTTAAGTTTCGGGTTTTGATGCACCCATAATTCCTTGGCAAAAGCAAATGAAAACATTAGTGGAGTAACTGGTGCATTGCAAGGCAGAAAAGACCCTCAACGCTGATATTAAAAGCACTTGCATTTGAATTCTATGTCCTGTTGTTGCCTGGTTATTTGACTGACCAGTTCCCAGATGCAGGGCTGGGGAAAGTTCTGAACAAAACAAAACCAGAAACACTTTCCTGTGAGAAAACAGCACCAAAGGTCTTGCGCATGATCAGGGCCTGAAAGCTGCCCATCAATCAGCTGTCTTCCTCTTTTGGCAGAGGGAATTGCTAGCCTGATGGACGGCCCTCTTATCATCAGAGAAATGTGATCCTGGCTGCTGAAGATGGCTGGAAGGTCGTTAGTCCCGTCAGCTGGATGAGCTGATCTGCAGAGCCAAGCGGGGCTCTCTGGGCAGTCTATAACTGAGGATTTGGGCTTCAGTTCCCCAACTGAAGCGGTAGGTAAGCCAGAGCAGTTGCTCTTTTGCTCAGCCTGTTAGATACATCAGCAGTCAGTCTACTAGCATTTAGGAAAAGATGCTGCGATTACTGAGACCCAGCATAGGTTTCCCCAAAATAAGTCAGCCAGACCAATCGGATTTCTTTCCTTCTTTCTTTCTTCTCTTTTTGGACGGAGTTACAAACTTGGTGGATCAGGGAATGCTGTGGACATAGTGTATCTTGAATTCAGTGAGCCTTTTGACAAAATCCCCCATTATATTCTAGCGAGGAAGCTGTTAAATGGAGGTTGAACAAGGTAACAATTTGGTGGATTTGTAGATGCTTGACTGAGGAAACCCAAAGAGGACTCCTTAATGGTTCCTCATCAACCTGGGGAGAAGTGATAAGTGATGTGCGCAGTGTGCTGTCCTGGGTCTGTTGTTGTTTGACGTCTTTATAAAGAACTTGGATGAAGGAATTGAGGGTGTGTTCATCCAATTTGCAGTTGAAACCAAACTGGGAATGGTAGCTAATGCTGCAGAAGACACAATTGGGATTCAAAATGACCTTAACAGTCAACCAAAAACTCTTTGAGATTACAGGATTACAGGAATAGAGGAATCGACTTTTCATTGGAGATTGAATGCGAATTTATTAGATGATCAAGAAATATATGAAAAAGCACAATAAACTTTAAAAGACTATTTTATGCCTAATTGGAATGGAGAAATAAAAATCAATGTAATGTGGGGGAGACCTGGCTTACTAGCAGTACATGTGAAAAGGATCTAGGAGTCTTGGTGGACCACAAGCTCAACATGAGTCCACAGTGTGATGCAGCAGCAGCAAAAAAAGCTAATACTATTCTAATCTGCTTCCACAGAAATCTAGTGTCCAGATCCAGGGAAGTCATAGTCCTGCTCTCTTCTGCCTTGGTCAGACCACACCTGGAACATGGTGTCCACTTCTGGGCACCACAGTTTAAGAAGGATGTGGACAAGCTGGAAGGTGTGCAGAGGAGGGAGACCAGGATGATCAAGGGACTGGAAGGCAAGCCGTATGAGGAGCGGTTGAAGGAGCTGGGTATGTTAAGCCTGGAGAAGAGGAGACAGAGAGGAGATATGAGAGCCATCTTCAAATATCTCAAGGGTTGTCCCATCGAGGAAGGAGCATGCTTGTTTTCTCCTGCTCTGGAGGGCAGGACTCAAACCAAAGGCTTCAAGATGCAAGAAGTGAGATTCCAGCTGATCATTCAGAAAAGCTCTCTGACAGTAAAAACAGTTCAGCAGTGCAACAGACAAGCGGAGGTGGACTCTCCTTCCTTGGAGGTTTTGAAGCATAGTTTGGATAGCCAACTGCCAGGAATGCTTCAGCTGAGATTCCTGCGTAGCAGGGGGCTGGACTAGATGAACCCTGGAGTCTACGATTACAGGTCTACGATTAAGTTTCTGGATCTCTTGGCTCTTGCAAAGCCAACCTGCTCTGCTAGTAACTCGGCACCTGCGACTCAGTCCAAGGACGGTTGTCGTAACTTGTGTGTTGCGCAAACACTGTGGGCTGCATGGCGTTGGCACCAGGCTGGGGAGTGGGCTGAAACAGTCGATTGGGCAGCGGTCCCTCTTAATGGATGCCACGTGGCTGTTGCATCAAAGTGCCGGCTGCCCTGACATACCTCTCCGTCTGGTGGAAATAGGGACATCCTATTCCCTAAAAGAATATAATTCATGCCCTGCCCTTCTGACTGGGTTGCCGCAGCCACTCTCGGCGGCTTCCAACATATACAAAAACACAATAAAACATTCACAAGCTTCCCTTTCCAGGGCTGCCTTCAGATGTCTTCTAAAGGTCGTATAGTTACTTATTTCCTTGGCTCGGGGGTTGCCTGACTCCATACCCTCCACCATTTCCCCGATGAAAACAGGGATATCCTAAGGGAAAGTGGGACATTCCGGGATCAACTCAGAAACTGGGAAAGAGGGACGCTTGGAGGTCTTGCCTTGAATGTCATGCTTAGAACTAGGAGCAGCCTCTCGTTTATCGATCCTGGTTGTGTCCTAGTAATCTGCGAAGGAGTTTGGGATATGGGTCTTCTTGTCCCATTGAATCCCCACAAAGACCCTGGGAGGTGGCCAGGCCAAAGCACAGGCGAGCTTTTGGGCAGGGGTTCGAGCGCAAGTCTCCTTGCCCCTTTATCCTGCACCCGACAACAGCTGCCTCTCCTTCAACACTCCCCAAGTCCATGGCACATATTGGACTGCTTCTGTTTTCAATATGCATTTCGTGTTTTTACGTTGTGATTTTATCCTGTGAGCCGCCTGAGACCTGTGGGTATAGGGTGGCCTACAAATTCGGATGATGATGATGATGATGATGATGATGATGATGCAGTCCTATCATGGTGCCTTGTAGCTGCCTCCCCTCTCCACTCAGAGCTCCACTTGTTTCTTCACAGGGCTGGAACAGGAGCTGCTCTGGCATCCCTTTCTGGAAGGCTGTGGTGCACGGTCCCTGCTCCAGGGTCCTGATCCTGCAGCCCCTTCTCTTCACCACTTTGCAAATCTGCCCAGCCTCCTGCTGAGTCAGGCCTGGCTCGCCCTGATAGCTCCGCTGCAAGAGGCCGACCTGTTGCTCAGGAGGAGGTGAAAATGACTCTGCTGCAGATCACCCAAACAGCAGTGATTCTGACACAGCAAAAATATACTTTCGCCAAGCGAGCATTGGAATTAAAGGAGCATAACTCAGTCTGCAGGAGCATCACTGGTTGTTGGCAAGACTCGTTTGACAACAGAGAGAAACTGAACCTTTAGTGTCCTCAGGCCAGTGGAACTCTCTGCCACTGGAGATTCAGGGGGCACCTTCCATGCAAAGCTTTAGTTGCCTGCTGAAAACATTTATATTCCTCTCGGACTGTGCAGGCAATTAAGAATGTATCCTTTTACAAATGGTTAATTGATGTCTGTTGTTCACTTTTTCAAAGGTTAAACAGGTATTATGTCTTTACTGATGTAAATCTCTTGGATATACATTTGTATGACACAGTGGTGTACCAATATTTTTATAAATAAATATGAAATGTTTTTTATAAATAAATATGAAATGTTTTTATAAATACACATGAATGAAGGAAATAAACGAGGAGAGCTGGGCTCCCGTTCCTCCCACTGGCCAACCAGATGTCCAACGGAAGCCCCCCCTCCCCCAGCCCCCCTCCCGTGCTTTGCTCTCCCCTCCCCCAGTCACAGGCACTCAGTGGCTCAGAGCATATCCCCTCAACTGTGCCAGAACAAACGGGACATCTCATATTTCTCTGCGTGAGGATGGCAGTCATTTGGGCCCCCCTGCTCTCACGCAATGTCGGAATGCGATGTCCCCTCGAAAAAGCACATTGGGGGGCCAGGGACCTTGTGTGGGTCACGTGATTCACACAGGAGTTCGGCCCCAGAAGATGGGGTCCCGCTTTCCCCCCATGTGGCATTTGACAGTGTGCCATGGGCTGGCTTAAAGAAGCCTGGTAGCCACTGTGCCCAAGGTCCACAGAAAGGTCATCTTCTGCTGCTGTGAATGTAATATCTTATTCTGAAATATTGTTTTGAGTTTGGGGTGGGTGGCTTAGCCAGTAGGATGCTGGAGCGAGTCCCTTCTCATTCCTGGACCCAGCAAGGGTTGAAATCATTTGCTGAAGGAGCCAGGCAACTTTCTGGGCCAGCGAATGGCCTGAGGGCGCAAGGAAGGCGCTTGCTCTGCGCCCGAGGACACCTGGCTGGCAGTCAGAAGGACAAAAGCCACAGGGGGAGCGGCTGCTTCCAAGCCTGGGACTGGGGGAGAACCTCGCCTCGGCTTCGTCTGGGAGAAAGGGATTTCCATCCCGGCTCACAAACCCCAAAAAGACAGGCAGTGGGCTCCCCATCCCTGCCCTTGTTTAACCTCCCTGTCTTCCTACCCCTGCCGCTTCCAACTCTCCCTCTGCTGTTCTCTCCCCACGCTGTCAAACCTGAATGTGAGCTCCCTGGGGCTGCGTCCTGTCCTACATTCCAAGGGCTCTCACTTGATTAATGGTGAAATAATAATATTCATCTGAAAGTGCAATTAATTATCCTCCATGGGCTCAATTATCCTCAAGAGACACACAATTGCATCTCTGTTTGCAATGCTTTCTTGGGCCCTGGTACAGATCAGGGCATGTGGCCAGGATTGCGCAGGGCCACCCCTGTCATTGGGAGTGAGGTGGCTGCTTCAGGGGCAGATGCTGGGCTGGAGGACACAGTGGTGAGGCATCGTAGGACAAACACAGCCTGCCACCCCCAAGCTGGCTTGCTGCCTTCAGGTGCAGGAGAGAACATTGTCCCATCTCCAGCACTGAAGACAAAGATTCAGCTTCCAGCTGAATCACGGGAGCTGCAGTTTGTTAAGTATTGTGGCTCTTTGAGGGGGTAAACTACACTTCCCAGAAGTCCTTGGGGGAAATCATGTGCTTTCACTGTACGTTGAGTACAGAGCCTTAGAAGATTTGGGTTTCCCCATCCTTGCTGAGGGTGGGGACAAAACCCATCACCCTCATGCCCTGGCTGACCACCATCAGTGACAGAGCACTGGGCTAAATGGATCTTGGTCCAAACCTACAGGGCCGTTTCAAATTTCCCATGAACTTGCCCTAAAGCCCTGCCAGAGGTATCTATTTCTCTGTGATGGGAGTTACCTGTGAGTAAGACCCATCAAATTCAAGAAGACACCCCTCTAGCTAGACACGCCGAGAACTGCACTGTTACTTGTTGCCCTTAAATATCATTTATATTGGCCATGATTAACATGATTAACTTGATGGAAATCCCTGTCTCCCATACGAAGCAGAGGCGTGGTTCTCCCCCAGACCCAGGCTTGGAAGCAGCTGCTCCCCCTGTGGCTTTTGTCCTTCTGACTGCCAGCCAGGTGTCCTCGGGTGCAGAGCAAGCGCCTTCCTTGTGCCCTCAGGCCATTCGCTGGCCCAGAAAGCTCCCTGGCTCCTTCAGCAAAGGATTTCAACCCTCGCTGGGTCCAGGAATGAGAAGGGACTCGCTCCAGCATCCTACAGGCTAAGCCACCCACCCCAAACTCTGGCCCCCCAATGTGCTTTTTTCGAGGGGAAATCGCATTCCGACATTGCGTGAGAGCAGGGGCCCCCAAATGACTGCCAAGCTCACGCAGGGAAAAATGAGATGTCCCGTTTGTTCTGGTACAGTTGAGGGGATATGCTCTGAGCCACTGAGTGCCTGTGACTGGGGGAGGGGAGAGAAAAGCACGGGAGGGGGGCTGGGGGAGGGGGGCGTCCGTTGGACATCTGGTTGGCCAGTGGGAGGAACGGCAGCCCAGCTCTCCTCATTTGTTTATTTCCTTCATTCACATATATTTATAAAAACATTTCATATTCATTTATAAAAATATTTGTACACCACTGTGTCATCCAAAATTTATCCAAGAGATTTACCTCAGTAAAGACATAATACCTGTTTAACGTTTGAAAAAGTGAACAGACATCGATTAAGCATCTGCAAAAGGATACATTCTTAATTGCCTGCACAGTCCGGGACCTGAAGGCAGCAAGCCAGCTTGGGGGTGGCGGGCTGTGTTTGTCCTACGATGCCTCACCACTGTGTCCTCCAGCCCAGCATCTGCCCCTGAAGCAGCCACCTCACTCCAAATGACAGGGGTGGCCCTGGGCAATCCTGGCCACATGCCCTGATCTGTACCAGGGCCCAAGAAAGCATTGCAAACAGATTTGCAATCGCTTGAGGATAATTGAGCCCATTGAGGATAATTAATTGAACTTTCAGATTATTACTGTTATTATTACTTCACCATTTATCAAGTGAGGGCTCTTGGAATGTAGGACAGGATTCTGTCCCAGGGAGCTCACATTCAGGTTTGACAGCGTGGGGAGAGAACAGCAGAGGGAGAGTTGGAAGTGGCAAAGGTAGGAAGACTGGGAGGTTAAACAAGGGCAAGGATTGGGAGCCCACGGCCTGACAATGGGAAGCAGAGTCAGACCACATCCGGAAGACCTCAGGTTCCCCATCCCTGAGCAAGAGCTTCGCTCAGAATATGGGCTTAGAAGCAGAACAGGTGTACAACAGGGGGCAGGAGTGAGGAAAGAATTGAGGACTTCTAATGTAACCCAAAGTCGTACAGCCAGAAAAGTTGAGGTCACAAGCAGGCGTTTCTCTGGAGAAACATGATTCTGCGCCCCTTGAAAGTGTTGGTTTCTGCTTTCTTCTCTGTGCAGCGAAGTGCTTGTCACGAGACAGGTTGTTTACATTCCACAGAGTCTGTACTGTTGGAGGTTTTCTCACGGGAACGGGAGACTGGATATGACGTACACTGGTTTCCTGTTTTTCACTGTTCTTTGCAGTTTCTGTTTTGTGATTCTCTCCGTGCTTTAGAGGAGAGAGGATGCCTTTCTCTGCTCTCGCAGAGGGAAGATGTTTTTCTGTAACTTACCAGCTTTGAAATGTAAATAAAGCAATATAGAGTATGTTGGCACGTACTTTTCATCATTCCGCTGTGCACTGGACACTGCTTATCCCCAACAGAAAGGTCCCCAGAATCAGTCTGGGCAAATACACACATGGTATTCAGAAGCATCGCTGCCTCTGATGGTGGAGGGAGAGCAGAGCCAGCCAGACTAGGAGCCATTGATAGCCTCTCCTCCATAAGTCTGCCTAGTCCGTCTTTCAGGCCACCCAGGTTGACATCTGATGTCTTTCCACAGGGAGGGAGCCACTGCCAAGAAGGCCCTTTGCCTGGTACCCTGTAGCTGAGTCACCAGAGGATGACCTCAATGTCCAGGCCAAGCAATGGGGGTGGAGACGCTGCCTTCAGATGTCTTCTAAAGCCTCTATACTTGCTTGTCTCCTTGGCCCAGGGGTGGCATTACTCCATACTCTCCAGGATTTCTCAGAGGAAAATAGGGATGTCATAAGGAAAATCACAGCATTCTTTGATCAAATCAGAAACTAGGACAGCTTCTGTAAATCCAGGAGGAGGAGCTTTGGCGCAGGGTATAAAAGGCTCCAGCCCTGGAAGAAGCTCCAGCTCAGCCCAGAAGGTTTTCTCCAGCAGCCGAGAGAAGCTCCCAGCCCACAGCCAGCCATCATGGCAAGTGTCATGATGACAGTTGACGTGGCAGAATTGGGTGGGGATAACCCTGTCTAGTAAGTCCAGGGGTGGTCGCCTCTCTAAGCAGGTTGGGCAGGAACTCCTCTTTCCACCTGGATAATAACCATCCGTACCTCTCCCTTTCTCCTTCCTTCCTTCCTTCCTTCCTTCCTTCCTTCCTTCCTTCCTTCCTTCCTTCCTTCCTTCCTTCCTTCCTTCTCTCCAGCTTGTGGATCGTCTACCCCTGGACCCGGCGTTTGTTTCCCCTGGACCCTAATTTTGGGGACCTCTCTGGCCCTGCCCTCTCTTTAGGAACCTCTCCAGCCCTCTTTGCACAAGGTCAAGGAGGCTTTTTCCGAGCTGCGTGAACTGCTCTGCGACAAGCTGCACGTGGACCCCCTCAACTTCAGGGTGAGGCTGCTCCCCCGCCCCAAGGGGCTGCCTGGGGGGGGGACTGGGGGTGCCGTGTGTGTGTGTGTCACTCTGGGTGGCTCACAGGACATAAAACATGGTAAGACATTAGACATTTCCTGTTACAGGGTTGCATTCAGATTTCAGTTAGTTTTTCATTTCCTTGACATCTGGTGGGAGGGCATTCCACAGGGCGGGCGCCACAAGCGAGAAGGCCCTCTGCCTGGTTTCCTGTAACCTCACCTCTCACAATGAGGGAACCACCAAAAGGGTCGCCTTCAAAGGTAGCCCCACATGGGGGGCATTGCAGTAGTCCAAGTGGGAGATAGCCAGAGCATGCACCACTCTGGCGAGACAAGCTGAGGGCGGGTGGGGTCTCATCCTGTGGACCAGATGGAGCTGGGACACAGCTGCCCTGGACGCAGAAATGACCTGTGCCTCCATGGACAGCTGTGAGTCCAAAATGACTCCCAGGCTGCCCACCTGGTCCTTCAGGGTCACAGTTTCCCCATTTAGTACTAGGGAGTCCCCCACACCTGCCTGCTCCCAGTCCACCCTAAACAGTGCTTCTGTTTTGTCAGGATTCAGCCTCAGTCTGTTGAATCTGCTGTGGGATCTGTTGTGGGGAGAGGGTGCCCCATACATGGGCCCCCTGGCAGAAGGAGTCACCCTCTCTTTTCTCTTCCAGCTCCTGTTGAAGTCTTCATCACCCACCCCCACCCCCTTTGGTTACCACCATGCCTTCCACAAGCTGGTCAGGGTGGTGGCTCATGCGCTGGCCTGCCGGTCCCACTGAGACACCCCCCAGGGAGAAGCGGCCGCCTCCATCTGCTCTCGCCACTCACCAGGTTTGGTGGGGGCCACCCCTTCGAGTCCCCATGTGACGCTTGACCCTCTAATAAATCCTCCCTCTGCAATCTGACCTGGCTTCCTATGTCTTCTTCTCTGGGACAGAGGGAGGGGACAGGCCTGGGGGTGGGGGGTTAGTTGGGGGCGTGGAAAGGGGGGTCTTCTCTGTCACTCAAGAGGAATCATTAAGCATCAGTGGGGGTTTTAGGGCGCTATGGTATTTTGCCCCCTCCAAGCTGCAGTGCTTTTCAGAGCCAGAGACCCCTGCTGTGTCCCCAAATCTTTTATCCCCCTAATTCCTGGCAAGATCCCCTCCCCCGATGCTCCCAGCCCCCCCCCCCGTCTCATTGGTTGTCTTCCCTCCCATTTCTTGCTTTTTGCTCCTGTTCTGTTGCCCTCTCTGTTCTTTCTACTCTGGAGAAATTGGGGGTGAGAGACTCAGAGGGGGATGCGGACCCTTCCCCTGCTCTGGATTCCATCCCCCAGAATAAGGGGTGGGGGTACCAACATGGCCACCCAGGGAGACTCCCAAGGGCCACTCTCCCCCCGCAATGCCCCTCCTTGCCTCTTTCCAGATGGGTGTCGGGGACGGAGAGAGGGGGGAATTCATTTCTATTTATCCATTTATTTGTTCATTAAATTTGTGGGTTCACAGGATGGAATGACAATATAAAAACACAAAACACATAATCAAATAAAAACAAATACAAACCAATAAACACCCCCGCCTACATATTTCACACCCATAATAACATCAAAGGAGTTTATCACCTTCATTGGAATGTCAAACAAAGCGATGCAAAATAAAACGCCGGGGGGGGGGCAGCGAACCCGGCAAGTCGCCCTTTGGGGGTCCCAGGCGGAGGTCTATGGGGGGAAAGGGGCAGGTCTCCCCTAATCTTCCGAGGGTATCGAAAGGGCACGACCCGCGCTCGCCCGGTAATTTATTTATTTTTTTGAGGGGGGGCGGGTTGTGAGCCGGGATGGAAATCCCTGTCTCCCAGACGAAGAAGAGGCGAGGTTCTCCCCCAGTCCCAGGCTTGGAAGCAGCCCCTCCCCCTGTGGCTTTTGTCCTTCTGACTGCCAGCCAGGTGTCCTCGGGCGCAGAGCAAGCGCCTTCCTTGCGCCCTCAGGCCATTCGCTGGCCCAGAAAGCTGCCTGGCTCCTTCAGCAAAGGATTTCAGACTGTCCCCGAACAGCCCTGGCCAACTCCCGTGGGGAGGGCGGGGAACAGCTTTGAATTGGGACACAAAAGCAAGCGAAGAGGCTCCCGCCCCCGTGGAAGAGATCCTGATTTCTGCTGCAGGAGAAGAGCATCTCTTTGGAAAGAGGCTGATTTCTGCTTTGCTTGAACGGGGCAAGGAGGGGAGGGAATGTTTTAAGTTATGGGGCTTTTTCGGGATCTGCGTCATCCCCCTTCCCCTGAAGCAAGGAATGCAAAGATTTCGGGAGGAGCGGACTTTAAATTTGCCTCTTTGCGATGGATTAGTTTTAGAAGTCAGGACTTTGCCTGAAAGAAGATGGAGAGTGAAATATACTCAGAGTCGTAAAGTGATTTCATGCTCTTTATTCAGCTCATAGTGGTGAGGAGGAATGAATTGTTTCCCCACAGTATCTGCTTTATATACATTATTTACAAAATAGGCTGCATGTGATTTGCTAATTCTGGAATTCTCCTGTAAGCCAATCAGGTTGTGGATTCACTTCCATCTGGAGCTGGATTGGGTGGCTCCTGCAGACCAATCAGACTGCTGCATTTTGTTTTTTTGTTTTTTAAAATAATATTTATTAAAGTTTCAAAAGAATTACAAAATGAAAAAAGAAAAAGAAAACAAAAAAATACAAAATACAGGAAAAATAAAAAAGCAATTAAAAACATTTCAGTCTTTCCATATCTTGTCTTTCATTTGCTTATTTCCCTGACCTCCTCACACCTCCCTCTTTTGTATTCTAGTTCAATAGTTGTTTCAGCAAGTCCTTACCCTTTTTTGCATTTATCTTGATACTTTGTCGTATATTATAACTTTACATTTTTACATGTTAACAATCCATTTTTACATACCCCTTAACCACATTATTGCTAAAACCACTTAGCTCCATTCCAACCTCCCTCTAACATTCCTTAATTTTACAGTGTTTCTGTAAATAGACTTTAAAATTCTTCCAATCTTCTTCTACCGACTCTTCTCCCTGGTCTCGGATTCTGCCAGTCATTTCCGCCAGTTCCATATACTCCATCACCTTCATCTGCCATTCTTCCCGGGTGGATAGATCTTGTGTCTTCCAATACTTCGCGATGAGTATTCTTGCTGCTGTTGTCGCATACATAAAAAATGTTCTATCCTTCTTTGGCATCAATTGGCCGACCATGCCCAGGAGAAAGGCCTCTGGTTTTTTTGAAAAAAGGATATTGAAATACCTTTTTCATTTTGTTATAAATCATCTCCCAGAAATCTCTAATCCTTGGGCACGTCCACCAAAGGTGAAAAAATGTACCTTTATTTTCTTTACATTTCCAACATTTATTATCGGGCAAATGATATATTTGGAGGGACTAAGCTGGCACTCCTGTCTGCCGTGGATGCTTTAGTTGAGATTCCTGCACTGCAGGGGGTTGGACTAGGTGGCCCTGGGTGTCCCTTTCAGCTCTACAATTCCCTGATTCACTTCTTCCATGCTGTGCATCATTTTATAAACTTCCATCATCTTCCTCGCCTTGTCCCTAAATGAAAAAAGTCCCAAAGGCTGCAACTATTCTTAAGAGGGGAGTCACTCCATCTCCTTGGATCGTTTGGGCTGCCCTTTTCGGTGTTGGGATGTGTCCAGGGAGACGGGGGCATTTGGCAGGCCCCCAGCTGGCACCAGCCACCGGCCGGCAGCCGGGCAAACTCTGGTTCTCGTAACAGCATCAATCAGCAACTCAAGCCTCAGAAGCCTTTAGAGACTGAGCACGCTCTAATCAGCAGAGTGAATAAATCTAATCAGAAGAGTGAATAAATCTTCACAACGGAAGTGGCGGATAGAGACATATGTAAGCATATTTACAGCATTTTATTCAGCAGCAGGACAAAGGAAAAAACATGTCTGATTCCCTTCGTGTCCAAGCAAACAGCACCATAGCAAAAGCAATATACAGTGGTACCTCAGGTTAAGAACTTTATTCGTTCCGGAGGTCCGTTCTTAACCTGAAACTGTTCTTAACCGGAAGCACCACTTCAGCTAATGGGGCCTCCCGCTGCTGCTGCGCCATGCAATTTCTGTTCTCATCCTGAAGCAAAGTTCTTAACCCAAGGTACTATTTCTGGCCTAGTGGAGGCTGTAACCTGAAGCATCTGTAACCCGAGGTAGCACTGTACAACGGAAGTAAAGTAAACAGACATGTGACATACAACAATCCACAAATCTGTTCTAAAGGTGGAATGGAAATATGTCCTAACATTCGGAACCTTTTCCAACTCTGCGATATCCTCCAGACCACCCCGGGCTTCCCTTTGTTAACGGAGAAATCTGCGGGCTCCCTTGGACAAAAAACAAGGACACCAGCCAGGAATAGCAGGACAAAAGAGCAGCCAGTCAGCTTGGTCTTGACTGAAGACTGTGGCGACAGGACTCCCACCTGCCACAAGGTGGAACAAGATGGAAGCCCCAAAAAAAGAACTCCCAAACTTTTATTAGCTGCTAATCCCCATGTTACACCCCCCCCCAAACTACATCACAGTTACATCATGGAAGGGGAGGTCTGGTGGCAGTAATCTGAGCATCCTGGACCCTGCCCCATGGTTCCCCTTGCCCTCCACCAAACACCCATGGAGTGTAACAAAAGAGATATTTACATTTCCCTGTTTCCCAGCCAAGTCAATCACACCCTTTTGTCTTCCTCTGGGTTTGTTATTTCTAGAATGGCTACCTGTCTGGCACTCAGGTATCAGGATGCCAGGGATTATCCCTCAGGCAGAGGAGCTGCTGAGTAG
Organism: Podarcis melisellensis; assembly: GCF_964234715.1. NCBI lineage: Eukaryota > Metazoa > Chordata > Lepidosauria > Squamata > Lacertidae > Podarcis > Podarcis melisellensis. The sequence goes on along the minus strand of NC_138531.1, from coordinate 103,567,483 downwards.
CTGAGCTCACATGTCTATAGGAATTCCGAAGGTTTCCCAGTGAGCTAGTAAAGGTAAAAGTAAAGGGATCCCTGACCAATAGGTACAGTTGTGGCCGACTCTGGGGTTGCAGCACTCATCTCGCTTTATTGGCCGAGGGAGCCGGCGTACAGCTTCCAGGTCATGTGGCCAGCATGGCTAAGCCGCTTCTGGCAAACCAGAGCAACGCATGGAAACGCCGTTTACCTTCCCACCGGAGCGGTACCTATTTATCTATTTGCACTTGGACGTGCTTTTGAACTGCTAGGTTGGCAGGAGCAGGGACCGAGCAACGGGAGCTCACCCCGTTGTGGGGATTCGAACCGCCAACTTTCTGATTGGCAAGTCCTAGGCTCTGTGGTTTAACCCACAGCACCAACCGCACCCCAGTGTGCCAGTACATAGATACATTTATCAGTGAATTCTTACATTTGGTATTGTGCAGTAGAGGCCCTTTGAATAGATAGGACGAAACGGTGATGAAGTGTTTTGTGGGCCAAGTCACAAAAGTGATGGGGCTGATTTTGGTAGTGGGCTGCATGTGCATGACATTTGCTGGAAGGGCAACCTCCCCCCCCAACCTATACATAAATTCCTGCAACACCTTTCTGAAGAAAGACCATGATTTTGGCTCTGGATGCTCCCAGCCCCACAGCTGCTGCGACGCACGACCCTGATCGCCTTTCCTCCTGCTCCCTGTTATCTCTGCCCCCAGTGAGGGTGGAGCGGGCGTCCTATCAGGTCTCCCAGGGCTCTGGGTGCGGGTGGCTGCCTTCAGCTGCTTCACCCAGATAGGGCGAGGGCTGGGAGGAGCAGGCCTGTGCCACGGCAGGGCGCACCCAGGAACCTTCGAGAAAGCATTGGCTCAGCTCCAAGGCCAAGGAAAGGGGAAGCTGCAGGCAGAAGTCCACCTGGTCAGTCCATTGCCAGGACCAGGGAAGGGAAGAGTCACAAAAGTGAATTGAGGGGAAGAAGGGTCATGGAGTTCGGCCATCGCCTCTGACCATCGGTCATGCTGGCTGCAGTGTTGTCTGCTGGGCGGCCAGAATTTTAGTAGCAAATTTAGTAGAAAAACACGACAATACCCAAAACGGAAGATTGGCACATCCTATTGGTAGAATATCTGCAGCTAGCGAAAGGGACAGGAAGAGTAAGAGTCCAACCAAAACAAAAAGTCTATAAGGATCGGAGAATCTTTAAAGAATGTTTAGAAAACTATGGAATAAAAGGAAACATCTTGGCAGAGTTAGACTGATCCCTGTATTGTATAAATATAAGTTTGTAGGGAGGTAAAAAGAAATTATATAAGAAATATGTAACTGTGTGGTATAAAGGAATGGATAGATAAAGTACAGTGAGATTAATTGGAAGTCAGTTTTAAATTTCTTTTCTGTAAATTTTATAATTGTGTTCAATACCACGAGTACATATGATGATAATTATATTAATTTTCTTGTGTCTTATGGTGTGGTGGTTTGTTTGATTTTTCTGTTATTTGTTTGTTTGTTTGATTGTATGTTTGTTTACTTGTATGTACGTCTGTTTTTCATAAGTGTATTTATTTTAAATTAATAGAGATATATTTTTTAAAAAGAACCGTAGAATGGCAGTTGGAAGGGACCCCAAGGGTCATCCAGCCCAGCCCAGCCCCCTGAGACGGGAATGTCAGCCTCGGAAGAAGGCACTATCCCAGCAGCAAAGCGGTCTCAGTACGCCAGGCAGCAGCTCAACAGGTGCAGCAGAGAGGCCTGCAGGGTCATAGTTGCCAGCCATCCTTTCTTGGCGCCCAGAGGTTGTGGCGGTGCCTCTGCCCACCTGGCAAGCCATTCCTGGTCAGTCATATGGCATGCTGCTGAGAGGCCCTGCAGAACCAACACTCCCATTACCTGCCTCACAGCCTAGGTCACCCAGCAAGGTTCTTTCAGTCCCCCATCCAGATCTGAACCCAGATGGAAAAGGACACAAATACTCCTCTTGGTCTATATGCCATGATAGGAATTTTTAGGTCTTAGATATATGTTAAATGTTCATAAGTGTACCAACCAAACACATACAAGATCAGCACAGGAAGACCGACCTGAAACTATTCTTATTCTCTGCAAGGTCAAAGGAAAATGGAAAAGCCCAACAATACCTCTTGCCCAGAACTTTGTTATGAATATTCAGAACCGTTGCATTGTAGAATTGGACGGGACCCCAAGGGTCATCTATTCCAACCCAGGAATCACAGATAAGGAAACCCCAGCAGGTGGTCACATGACCTCTGCCTTAAGACCTCCGTTTTCTATTACTGCATTTATAGCCCAGATTTTCCTCCAGGGAGCTCCAGGTGGTGTGCAAGGGGGTTCTCCCAGCACCTCATTTAATCCCCTCAACAACCCTGCGAGGCAGACTAAGCTGAGAGGCAGTGGCTGGCCCCCAGATTCATGGCTGAGCGTGGGATTCGAACCCTGGCCTCTCCCAGGTCATAGTCTGACACTGACCACTATAACACGGCGACTCTTCTGTGATATTTTCTGGTTCCGTTCAAGCACCGTCTGAACTGTATGTGTGCCGCACTATCACAGCACTTTGAGCAGTCATGGCACCCCACCCCCCAAAGTATCCAGGGAACTAAAGTTTGTACTGGGTGCTGAGAGGATAGACCCCCCCCCATTCCCCTCCCAGAGCTACAGTACTCAGAGTGGTTTAACCATCGAGCCCTCTTGACAGGGGGCTCTGGGAACTGTAGCCCTGGGAGGGGGAACTCTCAGCACCCTTAACAAACTACAGTTCCCAAGAGTTTGTGGTAGTGGCTGGGAAGCCACGGCTGTTGAAAGTGGCATGCTACTTTGCCACCTTGCCAACAAAGGTCCGTATAGTTAAAGCCATGGTTTTCCCAGCAGTGATGTATGGAAGTGAGAGCTGGACCATCAAGAAGGCTGATTGCCAAAGAATTGATGCTTTTGAATTCTGGTGCTGGAGGAGACTCTTGAGAGTCCCATGGACTGCAAGAAGATCAAACCTCTCCATTCTGAAGGAAATCAGCCCTGAGTGCTCACTGGAAGGACAGATCCTGAAGCTGAGGCTCCAAGACTTTGGCCACCTCATGAGAAGAGAAGACTCCCTGGAGAAGACCCTGATGCTGGGAAAGATGGAGGGCACAAGGAGAAGGGGACGACAGAGGATGAGATGGTTGGACAGTGTTCTCGAGTTTGACCAAACTGCGGGAGGCAGTGGAAGACAGGAGTGCCTGGTGTGCTCTGGTCCAGGGGGTCACGAAGAGTCGGACATGACTAAACAACAACAACTGCTTTAAATGCCAAGTGCTGGTGGGGGTCTCAGAGAGCCATAGCTGAAGCAGCAACATTTTTTATCAGTGAGCTGCCCGTCCAGGCCCACCAGGAGATGGAGACGGCTGGCTCATACCTAGCTGGAGAGACTGGGGGCTACCATGAGATCATAAGGAGAGCCTGCTAGATCAGGCCAACGGCGGCTCATCCAGACGAGCACCTGTTCACACAGAGACCAAATACTCATGAGGAATCGAGATAGACTGTCTGTAGACTTGGAGGTTCCATAAGAGCATTGGAAAAGCATTGCTGGATCAATGGCTCACCTAGCCCATTCTGTTCTTGCCATGGCCGACCAGGGGCTCATGATGGGGAACCCAAAGTGAGGCCTGAAAACAGGACCCAAGCCGGGAGCACTCTCTCCGCTTATCTGAGTCCCTGTTGACCGAACGCCCAAAGTCCCCACAATCTGCAGGGCGGTATCTCCCCTCTCGCGCCCTCAGCTTGCAGGAGGGCAGAGCCATTATCTTCCTCGCGCACATGAGGAGGCCCAGGGAGATGGGCTGGGCAGGCAGCCATGGGGAGCTGGGTGGGGAGGTGTCCTTGACTATCCGACTTTGAAAAGCTGTCACCACTGGATCAAGCCCATCCGCTTTGTTGCATTAATTAAACTGGATAGTTTTCACTGGGTTTTGAATAGACGTGTATTTGATTGTTGCAGTTTTGAACTTCATTGGGTCCTTATCTTCCAGAGTGGGCTGTGCACTCTGCTTTTCTGAATCATGGTTTTGGTAGGGGAGGGGGCAGTGGGGAGGGGGGTTATCAAGAGGATAGTCTTCTCCCAGCCCCCAAAATATTCCATCAACTTCCCCCAAATTCCTCTTCTGGTACTTTAGGTGTTTACTTCCCTTGCTTGTTTTTCCCCTATTGCACTCTTTAAATTAAATATTGTTATATCCTTAACATTTTTGTACCATACTTATTTTCAAATTACCTCTTGCACTTTGCTATTTTCCAGTTATTACGTCTTAATTTCTATGTTTGTTAATTGCAAGTGTTTACTCAAACCCTGCTAGTGAGTCCACTTCTTTACAAGGTTTCTGTATGTACGACATAAACGGTTCCCAGTCCTTTTTAAAGTCTCTTAAGTTTTCCAGTTCCACTTTGCCATTTCAGCACATTCCATGAGTTTTTCTTGCCATTCTTCTTTCATGGGTACCATGTTGTCTTTCCATCTTTGGGCTAGTGATATTCTAGTCACTGTTGTCACATACACAAATAACTTCTTCTGCTCTTTTGGGAAGTCTTGGCCTGCAATGCCGAGCAAGAAAGCCTCTCGTCTTTTAACAAACGTTATCTTAAACATTTTTTCATTTCATTATAAATCATTTCCCCAAAACTTTTGGTTATTTTACAGTACCACCACATATGGAAAAATGTCCCTCCACTGTCTTTACACTTCCAATGTAAGGGTATCCCTCTGTTTCCAGCAGAAGTCCCAGAGCAGGGCTGGGGGGGGGTGAACAGGCCGCCCTGATGTGGCCCCTCACCCCAACACCTGGGAGTCCCAGGCAGGTAGATGCAGTTGCAAAAGGTTCAGAAAAGGGTCCCTCAAAACGGATCGAGGGGGGTGAAGTGACTCCCCTATGAGGAAGGCTTGCAGCATTTGGGTTTTTCTTTTTTCTTAAATTTTATTTAACATAATTATTACAAAATACAAGCAAAATACTGCAAATACATACATACATACATGTATATTTCAGATAAACACACACATATAAAAAAGAACAAAAAAGAAAAAAAGAAAGAAAAAGAAAACTTAAGGAGGAGAAGAAGAATTGGAAGAATTTCTTCCAAATTTATTCTACAAATATCTCAATAATAATAATAATAATGATAATAATAATAAATTTTATTTATATCCCGCCCTCCCCAGCCGAAGCCGTGCTCAGGACGGCTAACAACAATAAAACAGTACAAAAGTACAGCACAAACAACACTCTAAAATCATTCATTATAAAATTAATTAATTCAAGCCACTGGCAACCATTGGGCCAGAGCTCTGCGAAGAATAAAATTTCATTGATTGACTTCTGTCTCTTACACTGCACTTCCTATATAGATTTTAAGCAAAGTTGTATCTGTTATTCCGTGTTTTTCCCATAAAGTCTCATACAAATCTTCTAATCAACAAGTTTTCTAGTCTGGGGTTTTCTAGCTCAGAGGCAAGGCGGGCAAGGAGTTTGCACAGTTCTGCATGGCCTTGGGAAAGGGGAGAGAGGAAAGCCTTCGTCCATCTCGCCCAACGCCAGAACACAGGGGCCTCCAGTGAAGCTGAGGGTTGGAAGATTCCGGAGAGGCGAGAGGAAGGACTCCTTCACAAGACGCAGAGTTAATCTGTGGAACTCCCCCCCACAGGAGTCAGTGGTGGCCACCAGCCTGGGTGGCTTTGAAAGAGGATTGGGCAAATTCATGGCGGAGGAGAGAGCTGCCCATGGCTGTGATCTGGGATGGCTGTGCGCTGCCTCCACAGGCTGAGGTAGCAATGCTTCTGAAGACCAGCTGCTGGCAGAGGGGAGAGGGTTGCTCTGGTGCACAGGTCCCAAGAGAGGCATCTGCCTGTGAGAACAGGATGCTGGACTAGGCGGCCCATTGGCCTGATCCAGCAGCCTCTTCTGATGTCCTTGTGTTAGGTAGATAAGACATAGATAGTCTCTGATTAAAGAGGAGGAAGGGTCTGTAGCCCCAACAGCACAACCCCAATCTCTCCACTGCTGACACCCCCTACTTTGCCCAGAACAGGGGTTGGACTAGACAACCTGGAGAGGTCAAGTTGTATGCAACCTCTCCCAGTGGCGCCAGCCCTCAGCCCTGACCTCCGAGACTCCCAAGGGCTGGGATGAACCTCACCCCACAGAGAGGACCATGGGAGGCCTCCTGTAAGAACTAAGAAGAACTTGCTGGATCCATCTGGTCCAGGACTCTCTTCTCACAGGGGCCAGCAAGATGCCCGTTGTGCAGTCAGAGCAGAGCCATGCTGGCTAGGAGCCACTGATAACCTGAATCTTGCCCAGGCCTCTATCAAAGCCATCCAGGTTGGTGGTTGCCTCTTGTGGGAGGGAGTTCTGCAGTTTAACTCTGTGTTGTGCAAAGGACTTTCTTCATCTCCGTCCCAAATCTTCCAACTCTCAGAGGCAGAGGGAGAGAGGGAGCGGGAGAGAGAGAGAGAGAGAGGGCAGCTATCTGGGGCCTCCTGCCTGGCCTATGTAGCCCCACCCCAGGGCTGGCTGCCACCCTGTTCTGGCTCAGCCCCACTGAGCCAGACCACCCAACCTCTGGCCAAGGATGGCCCCGCCCACACGAGGAGGAGGAGCCGCAGCTTTGGCCCAGGGTATAAAAGGCTCCAGCCATGGAAGGGGCTTCAGCTTCGCCCAGAAGGTTTCGTCCAGCATCCGAGCAAAGTACCCAACCCTCAGCCAGCCACCATGGTGCAATGGACCGATAAAGAGAGGGAGATCATCACCCAGATCTGGAACAAAAGCGACGTGGGCGTGATTGGGGCCGAAGCCCTTGGCAGGTAAACCTTCACCCCTCCCCTCCACTCTCCCACTTGGGACAGGGCAGGTGTGTGTTCTTCAGCCAAGATGACCACCTCTCTCTTTCTCTCTCCTTCTTTCCAGCTTGCTGGTGGTGTACCCCTGGTGCCAGAGGCTCTTTGCTCACTTTGGCAACCTCTCCAGCCCTGCCGCCATCATGGGCAATCCCAGGGTCAAGGCACACGGCAAGGTGGTCATGGCCTCCTTCGGAGAAGCCATCAAGAACCTTGATAACGTCAAGTCCGCCTTTGCCAAGCTGAGCGAGCTGCACTGCAACAAGCTCCACGTGGACCCCGAGAACTTCAAGGTGAGGCCCCCATCTCCCCAAAGGGCTGCCCAGAGTGGCGTCTCCGCACGGGGTGGGTGGCAGGGAAGAGGGTGCCTGAGTTCCCCTCTGTGGAGACCAGAAGAAGGGAGCAGGAGGCATGTGGGTGAGGAGATAAGGACCCATCCAGACCACTTATTTCCTGGCCAAGAAGCCAGAGGCCCTCAGGCCACTCCTTAACATTCAGCAGAGCAGCGAGGAGAATCATAGACCTGCGGAGTTGGGAGGGAAGTTGTCTTTGTCAACAAAACTTTTCTGAACTGTCTTTTTCTTTGCAAACTGGCTGCAAAATGTGGAGCCACAGAGCAGAGTGCTTTAGGTGTCTGGTGGGACGGCTCTTGGCTTCCCTTCCAACTCTGCAATCCAATGATTCTATCGTTCACAGGAGGTCTTTAAGCAGAGGGTTGGAGGGCTATCTGCCAGGGCTTCTTTAGTAGCAATTCCTGCATTTTGGGGGGCGGGAGGGCGGTTGGACTAGATGACCCTCTACAATTCTAAAGTTCTATGGGTGTTATGCTGGAGATGTAAGAGGGAGGTGGGAACCTTTTATCATACATGGTGGGGATGTAAAACTGTAAGGAAATTTTGGAACGAGGTAAATGTGGAGCTGAAAAAATTATTCAAGATTTCGTTTGCCAAAAAGCCAGAGGCTTTTTTTTGTTAGGCCTAATATCAAAAGACATTCCCAGAGATAAGAAAAAATGTATTCCTTTAGGCAACAGCAGCGGCCAGGATACTGATTGCAAAGAACTGGAAGGGGGAGAAAATAGCACCATTATTAGAATGGCAAAGTAAACTCTGTGAGTTTGTGGAAATGGCAAAATTGACGGCAATCGTTAGAGGCCATTCAAATCCGAGACTAATTAAAGAGTGGGAGGGAGTGAAGGAATACATGAAAAAATATGGTTCCGGAACTGGAATATTATAAGCCAGGAAATAATAAAAGAATCAATTGAATAATGATTAAATTATAACAACACAACAAGACGGAAAAAGTGAAAATAAAAAATTGAGATCACACATGGGTGAAGGGGAATGGGGGGGCATAGGGGAATTTGAAATATTATTTATAATATGAAAGCTTTAACCTAAAATTTCTAACTGTGTCGTATTTGTATACAGCAAAGAGAAGTTTAGAGTACCGGTAATTAGGTACACTTTAATTTAGTTAATGATGTAATGGGTTTATGTTAGAAAATGAATATGGGTGTTGAATTTGGAAAAGAAAGAAATAAATCTAAAGTTCCATGGGGGGCTGTTTGTGACTCGGCTCTGCTCAAGCCTGGAGCCACCTGGGCTTCGGGACCCCCGTCTCCAGCACCCACCGCCCTTTCCAAACCCCGTGGCAGAGCCTGCCTGGCGAAATACACGCGTGGCACCGTGGTGGCAGCCTCTGAGGAATGGTGGGGGGCAGATGGGGGCGCCCCGCCCAGATCCCGACCCTTCCCCCCCCCCGCCCGGCTCCCTCCCCCTTCGCGGTCTCCACCGAGCGCCTCTCTTCTCTTGCAGCTCTTGATCAACATGCTCCTGATCGTCTTGGCCTCCCACTTCGGGAAGGACTTCACCCCGACCGCCCACGCCGCCTTCCAGAAGCTCGGCAACGTGGTGTCGCACGCCCTGAGCCGCCACTACCACTGAGCGACCCTCGACCAGGGCCAGCTGCCTCGCGGCCGCCCGGTCGCCCACGCCACCAGCACCGCCAGCGCTTTCCCTCGCGGGGAAACCCCCTGCCAGACCCCCCACGCGGGGCCACTAGCTAATAAACGTCACTCCCTGCAAGATGAGCCGGCTCCCGTGTGTCTTTGGGGGGGGGGCCTTTGGGGGGTGGGAGGACGGGAGAGGTGACCCTTGCAGGACGTAAGATCCTGCTCTCTCAGTGACCAAACCCAGGAATATAGGCGGACTGCCTTTGGACGTGGAGGTTCCATGAGATGCTGCCTGTCACTGAATCCTTGCCGAAAGGCCCCCAGAGGGCTGGAGAGGGGGCTTACCTTATTGGCTGCTTGCAAGAAACCCCCCCCCCCAATCTGGTTGCACAAGGGGGCTTGATGGAATATAAGCCAGCGTTCTTTGAAGCCCCCCCCCCCACCCGCGCTTTAATCCCAAAGTCCCGCACTGCACAGTCAACACAATTACATATGCTGGGGAGAGAGCTGTAGCCTGGCCAAGTTGAGCTGCCCCATCAGGCGGCCGAGTTCTCCTTCTAGGGTCTCTGTGTGTTTTCCAGCCCTTTGCAGCGTCCTTGGGGGGGGGGGGAATGCCCCTCCAGGAAGCCCCAGGATCTGTGCTGTGAGGCCCAGTCCTGGCGCCAAGACTACGCCGTGGCGTAGCGTGGGTTGTCAGCACCAGGGGCAAGGCAAGTACGGTAATTTGCGCCCCCTAACCCGTGGATTTGTGCCCCCTAACCCACAGATGTTGTGCCCGGTGCGGCCAGCCCCCCTGCACCCCCCACGCTACGCCACTGAGACTACTCAAAGAGAGTCATTGAGAGACAGAGTGGTGTAGTGATTAGGGTGTCGGACCCTATAATAATAATAATGATTTATTATTTATACCCCGCCCATCTGGCTGCCACTCTGGGTGGCTTCCAACAGAACACTAAAATACAATAACCTATTGAACATTAAAAGCTTCCCTAAACAGGGCTGCCTTCAGATGTCTTCTAAAAGTCTGGTAGTTGTTTATCTCTTTGACATCTGATGGGAGGGCATTCCACAGGGAGGGCGCCACTACCGAGAAGGCCCTCTGCATGGTTCCCTGTAACTTGGCTTTTTGCAGTGAGGGAACTGCCAGAAGGCCCCCAGAGCTGGACCTCAGTGTCCGGGCAGAATGATGGAGGTGGAGATGCTCCTTCAGGTCTACTGGACTAGGAGCTGGGTTTGAATCCCCACTTAACCACGAAGCTCCCTGAATGTGTTCTCAGCTGGGGTGTGGTGGGGTGGGGGCACAGCCATTGCCTTCCAGCCTCATCTACATCACATTGTGAGGAGGAAAAACATCTACACCAGCTAGAGCTGCTTGGAGAGAAAGCTGGGATATAAATGTATCAAATGAATTTATATTCATCCACGAGGACCAGGTCTCTGGGGGTCTCCCAGCCATGCACCCTCCTCCTCAGTGACATGACTGCATTCTCTTGCCCCCCCCCCCCACAAATCCTCACTGGGCATGACATGTGAACAGCTCTGAAATGCTGCGTGTCTGTTGTGCAAACCATAATTCATTGCTAGAGTCTCCTGTCCAAAGGACTGAGAGCTAGAGTTCCCCTGAGCGTGTGCAGAGTAACTGAGCAGCTGGCTGTGGGTGGAAAGGCTGGGCACCTGTTGCCCTTTTGCAGGACAAAGAGATCTTGTGGGGTGGGGGCCTTGATTTCCTCTCCCATGGCCCCAGCAAACATGGAACATTCTTTATTATCTTTATTACTTATGAAATTTCTATACTGCCCTTCACCCACCCAACTCAGGGAAGTTCACAACACACAAACACGAAGTGCATGATAGAAACAAGAAAAACACGTGCAAACCAATAACCCCCACCCCCATGTTCCACTTGGGGTGGGGCAGCAGGGAGAGAACCCAGCAGGCCGTTTCAAAGATAAAGACTCCCTTGCGGGCGGATATCTGGCAACATCTGCACCTCACCCTCCTCCTGCGTGATCACGATGGCCGTGACACAAGGCAATGTGCCTCTTGCGCATCTGCAAGCACCTCCCGGGTGTGCCAAGGGCTCTCTCACAGAATTGTAGAATGGTAGATTCACAGCTAAAGAATCCAACCTCTGCTTAAATACCCCCAGCTCTTTCAACTTCTCCTTAGTCCTGGTTCCCAGACCCTCGATCGTCTTGGTTGCCCTCCTCTGCACACCTTCCAGCTGGTCAACAGCCTTCTTGAATTGTAGTGCCCAGAACTGGACAGAGTATTCCAGGTGTGGTCTGACCAAGGCAGAAGAGAGAGGGACTATGACTTCCCTGGATCTGGAGGTGGATGCAGCCTAGAATAGCCTTTTTTGCTGCTGTATCACACTGTTGACTCATGTTGAGCTTGTGCTCCACCAAGACTCCTAGATCCTTTTCACATGTACTGCAATAATAATAATAATAATAATAATAATAATAATAATAATAATAATTTATACCCTGCCCATCTGGCTGGGTTTCTCACAGTGAGGAACCGCCAGAAGGCCCTCAGCACTGGACCTCAGTGTCCAGGCAGAATGATGGGAGTGGAGACGCTGCTTCAGGTATACTGGACCGAGGCCGTTTAGGGCTTTAAGGGTCAGCACCAACACTTTGAATAGTGCTCAGAAACGTACTGGGAGTAGGCTATCTGGTTCTTTCTGCCAAAGTGCAGAACCTGACATTTGACGGTGATGACGACGAGGACGACAAAGCAGACCAGACTCCTTTGACTGGGTGCACGAACGTGGAGCTATGCATGGAAACGGAATGTGAGAATTGCCACCCCCGCATTTCTAAGCTTTGGATCAGGCGTCATTTCTCATCCACCTGCATCAAAGGAAACTCTGCAGCACTGGGGCTAGAGATCTCTGCCCGTAGGTGTTGTTGTTATTTTAAAAAGAACCCTGCAAGTTTATTCTTAGCGCCCTCTAAACTCTGGGCTCCAGGGTGGTCCCATGTGGGGCAGCAGCCCCTGGAGCACCGCCAGGTGAGCCTGTGCATAAGAGCTTCCTCCCAGCTGCTCCTTTGGTCTCTCCTGCCGCAGAGAAAGAAGGAAAGGCTCAGGACAGGCAGCAGAGAGTCTCCCAGCAAAGGCGGAGTGGGGTGCTCAGCCTTCCAGGTAAGGGAGTGGGTGCTGAAGGATAGGATCCAAGAATTGTAGAGTTGGAAGGGAGCCCAAGTGTCATCTAGTCCAACTCCCACAATGAAGGAATGAGGTAGCCACCACCACCAGACCTGCAGTTGAGTTCCTCCTCTGCCACAATGGGTCTGGCCAGGCCCATGTTGTTGCCAGGGATTCAAATGACGAGAAAGAAGGATCTGACTAAACATCCGTGTGGGAGTGATGCTCCACCTGTGCTGAGGCACACCTCGCACCCGGCATGCCACAGCGTGCCAAGGAGCCTCGTGGCTACTCGCCCTGAACTCTAGCCTCGTGGCTAGCAAACAGGGTTTTCCCCCCTGACCGTTTGTCCTCTTACAGATTTGGTTACTAGACTTAACGCTTGGCTGGAGCATGACCAGGGACACAGATGTAATCAAGTATCGGGAAAAACATTTTAGGGAAACACCTGCTGACACGTGTATTTGACAATGTGCTTAGATGGAGATACGTCATGTTCAGGGTGGTTTCACTACTGTTTCCAATTCTTGACTTCTGTTAATAAAAGGAGCCTCTGCACAGTTAGTCAGCAGCCTGCTTGGAGCATGCTTGCCAGCGTGCTTCTGCACAGCTCACCTGCATTCAACCTCCCATTGTCCTTCATTATTCCTACATATCAGGAAGGACTTTCTGAGAACCAGAAGGGGTGGGCTCTCCTTCCTTGGAGGTTTTTAAGCAGAGGCTGGATGGCTATCCATCCCTACTATCCTGGGTAAAGAACAGGCATCTGCCCAAATGATCTCTTCCAAAGATGGTTGCTAGCTGTCCAGGCCCTCAGCTCATCTCTGCTCAGCATCTGGAGGCAGCTGGTGGGTTTCATCCTTGGAAGGGGCCTTTAGTTAAGCTGCTCTCACAGATTTAGCTGTGCCCCCCCAAAAAAACCCCCACGTCTCTCACCTCCAAGAGCCAAGAGAAGGCCACCTCCTGCCTTTGCTCTCCCTGAGCTCTGGCCGACCCAAGCACTGCTGGTTCTCAAGCTGTGGGGTGGACTCCCCTCTGGGCTGTGGGGGGAAAGTCCTACGTGGCACAATGGGTCAGAGCGCCTGGGTGTTAACCAGAAGGTTGGTGGTTCAAGCCCACCCAGAGACCGCTGTGGGTAGGATTCATTCATGGCAGGGGTGGGACTAGATGTCCTCTAGAGCCCCCTCCATATGAGGCTGAGGATTCAGAAACAGGCGGTGCCTTTTCCCCTCCTCCCTCCCAACCAAGGCTACTGTGCAGATCAGGATGAGCCGTCCCCCAACCCAGAAATGTGGGTGTGACGGACTGTGCACCTTTATGGGGCCCCCACAGATGCTGAGAGACACTGTCTTAGCCTTTGGACAATTTGTGCCTTCAAGGGATGGGGGGGGGATTGCAGTCCTCAATCAGCTGTGAGTCCTGCATTGCAAGGTCTGTATGACTCTTTGCTTCCCTTCCAACTCTGAAATTCTACCGTTCTAGAATTTCTTCTCCAGCTGTTAGGAGGGTGGGGTGTGTGTGTCGCTGGGTTCCACACTTATCATCTGCAAGCAGCTGCCTGAAGTTCATTGCCCTCATATTTTTATTATTATCAATTCCAAACCAAACCTCTCAACTGCCTCCTGAGGGTGGAATAATCATTTTCTCCTTCCTGATTTTGGGGGGGAAATATTTTTTATTAGGAATTTCAACATAGTAATTTATCAAAAACACATCATCCTCATCCCCCCCCCCATTTCCCCTCCCCCCTCCTCAAAAAAGAAAAACCCACCCCCCAGACTTCCCTCAGCTCCTCTCTCTGGTTTTTCAACACATGTTATTCTCTGCATATTATAAAATTGTAAAGATCCTTAATTTATCTATCTATATATTACCAATAAAAAGTTTGTGTATGTTTATTCAAAACCTGCCAAGGAGCCCAGTTCATTTTGTTGTTTCTTTAAGTACAATGGTACCTTGGGTTACAGACGCTTCAGGTTACAGACTCCGCTAACCCAGAAATATTACCTCGGGTTAAGAACTTTGCTTCAGGATGAGAACAGAAATCGTGCTCTGGCGGCGCGGCAGCAGCAGGAGGCCCCATTAGCTAAAGTGGTGCTTCAGGTTAAGAACAGTTTCAGGTTAAGAATGGATCTCCGGAACAAATTAAGTACTTAACCCGAGGTACCACTGTACTTTGTAAAAGGTTCCCATTCTTCTTTAAAGTCACAGTTGTCCTTATCACGTGGTTTATGAGTCAATTTCGCCAATTCCACTTAGTCCATCAGTTTCCCTTGCCACAGTTCTTTGGTCAAGATTTCTTTGTTCTTCCATCCTTGTGCTATTAAGACTCTTGCCGCCATTGTCGTGTACATGAAGATGTTTTTCAATTTCCTTGGCAGGTCTTTTCCTACAATCCCTAACAAGAATGCTTCAGGCTTTTTTTTTTTTTTTTACAAATGTTAATTGGAACATTTTCTTCAACTCATTGTATATCATTTAGTTGTTTGCTTCTCCTGACCTGTGGCTAGAATGATCTACGACAGATCAGTAATTAACTCTTCTCTGGCAATGGTGATAGGATCATAGAACAGTAGGGTTGGAAGGGACACCAAGGGTCATTTAGTCTGACCCACTGGGATACAGGAAACTCAGCAAAAGCATCCATGCTTGATGGCCGTGCAACCTCTGCTCTGCTCAAAACCCTCGCCACTGAGTTGTAGTGGCACCCCCACCCCCACCTGTCCACCAGCACCCAGACTTGCCTATTCCCTCCCACTAAATCCACTTTTAAGGAAAAGCAGATCTGTTCAGCTGAGTGGATGTGGCTGGATTTGTCTTCAACCGCCTGCCATCTACTGCCACCTCCTGGCTGATGGACAGAAAAATGCAGGTTTCCAGGTTCACAAGTGCTAGCAGCCCTCTTCAGTTCCACGTCTAGCTTTTTGGCGTGATAACCACTGGGAAATGCTCTGGCTGTATGGTTCAGCTTTACGGTCAAGTCCTAAACACCTTCTGCTGTGCTTGGCCAGTGGCCCGTGGAGGCCAGTGTTTTGCTACTTTGGCTAACGGGGTCCTCCCCCCTCTCTCACACACAGAGAGAGCACTCTGATAGTAAGAGCCTCTGGACAGTGGAATGGACCTCTGAGGAAGGTCATGGACCAGAGCTGGATTTAGGTTTGATGAGGCCCTAAGCTCCTGAAGGTAATGGGGCCCTTTATATGTCCAGCTGTCCTTTGTCAACAACAAATAGTCGCTGTTTTTTGTGTTGAATTTTGAAATTGAAATATTGAAATACTTGATTGTCACTTGTACAACTTGTATACAGTGAGATTACATGAGCACCCCCCCCACTCAGCTCTCTTAGTCTTAATTCCCCTCATTTACTGACACCCACCCACCAAACCCAAAAGTCAGTTGCCCTGTTGTTATCTTTTCATAAAGCAGCCTAACAGCCCATGGATAAAAGCTGTTCTTTACCCTGTTGGTGCAACTAACCATGCTTCTATATCTTCTGCCTGAGGGCAGGCGATCAAGAAAGTGCCAGCCAGGGTGTGAATCATCCCTGAGAATTTTCCTCACTCTCCCGAGGCAACGTTCTTCCGCTATTTCATCCAGCGGATTCACGGGACAGCCCATAATATCTTGTGCTGTATTCACCATCCTCTGTAGGCACTTCCTATCAGTTGGTGTCAAACCAGCGTACCACACCGTGATGCAGTATGAAAGGACACTTTATATTGTGGACCAGTAGAAGGAGATCATCAGATGTTGATTGACATCGTTCTTTCAAAATACTCGTATATGCTATATGGTAATCTATGGACATAATAGTTATCTAAAGCCATTTGCACATGTTGCCCTGCAACCAGCCCATGCAGAATTTAGGCACCCTGTATATAGAAAGGAGCAAACCAGTGATATTTGAGGGAGCAGGCTAGTAGGCGGGGGCCATTGCTTACATCAGAGGAGCCTACACAACACAAAACACGGTTGCTGGATGTAGGTTTTATTTTATTTGTTTTTTATATTTTGGAAATGTACATCCAGTTGTTTTTTTCTTTAATTTTTGGGGGGTCCCTCAAGAGAGTGGGGCCCTGAGCTATAGCTTGTTTCGCTTATATGTAAATCCCACACTGTCGTTCGGTGGAAGTTCTAAAGCAGAGGCTGGGTGGCCGTCCCTCATGAGTGCTTTGGCTGTGATTCCTACATTGCAGTGGGTTGAGTGAGGTGACACTTGGGAACCTTTCTAACCCTACAATTCTGTGATTCTTTGTCCCTAGTCTATGGTTTTCAATACACTGTCTTTATCTGCTGTGAGAGCTTCTGGTCATTTTCATGCCCCATCTCTAGACTTGGAGCAGAGGAGCATCAGTGTAGCAAACCCCACTGGTGCCTGGGGTGGAGAGATTGCCCACAGTTGTTGAGCTTTTTTGGGGGAGATTGCACAGTGGCTCCAGGGCCCTGTATCCCCCCAGTGCCACCCCTACCACTCAGTGCACCTTCCTTCCTTCCTTCCTTCCTTCCTTCCTTCCTTCCTTCCTTCCTTCCTTCCTTCCTTCCTTCCTTCCTTCCTTCCTTCCTTCCCTGGATTTCCACTCTGACTTTCTCTTGACTTCCCTTGTCTTTATATTTTAGACCCTTGCAGCAGTTACTCCAATGTTTCCCACTTGACCTTCTTCTCAGCAGCTCACTGATGGAGTCTTCCCTCTCTCTCCTCTCCTCTCCCCTCTCCCCTCACTCTCCTCTCCTGCCATGTGCTTCCCTCTCTCTTGTCCCGTGGCCAGAAGCCTCCTGGTCCTTCTTGTTTCCTTTCCAGGGAAATCCAAAGCCCACGAAGGGGTGCATGGAAGAGCTCAACCTCACCCGCTTCCAGCCTGCCACCTTCCACCTCACTGGCTTCCCAGGCCTGGAGCAGTTCCACTTGTGGATTGCCATCCCCTTCTGCTTGCTGTACGCCGCCTCCATCGCTGGCAACTGCACCATCCTCGCCATCGTCAGGGGGGACCGGCGGCTCCACGAGCCCATGTATTTCTTTCTGTGCATGCTGTCCTTCAACGATTTGGGGGTTTCCCTCTCCACCCTCCCAACGGTCCTGGCCATCTTCTGCTTTGGCCTCAGTGACGTCCTCTTCGATGCTTGCCTGGCCCAGATGTTCTTCCTCCACTCCTTCTCCTTCATGGAGTCAGGGATCCTGCTAGCCATGTCCTTCGACCGCTTTGTTGCCATCTGCAACCCTCTCCGGTACTCGTCCACCTTGACCAACCCCCGGATTGCCCGGATCGGCTTGGCCATCGTCCTGAAGAGCACCATCATGCTCTTCCCCTTCCCGTTCCTCATCAAGCGTCTGCCCATTTGCAAGTCCAACGTCCTGTCCCACTCCTACTGCCTCCACCCGGACATGATGCGCCTGGCGTGTGCCGACATCACTGTCAACAACATCTACGGCTTCTTCGCCGTCCTCTTCACCTACGGCCTGGACTCCACCTTCATTGTTCTGTCCTACGCCATGATCCTGAAGACCGTCTTGAGCATCGCGTCCCGGGAGCAGCGGCGCAAGGCCCTCAACACCTGCGTCTCGCACATCTGCGCGGTCCTCTCATTCTACGTCCCCATCATCGCCGTCTCTGTCCTGCACAGATTTGGGAAGGGCGCCCCTCCCGTGGTCCACATCATGATGTCCAACGTCTACCTCTTCGTCCCCCCGCTGCTCAACCCCATCATCTACAGCGTCAAAACCAAAGAGATCCGGAAGGGAATTGTCAAGATATTTTCATGAGCGGCAAACGCAGATCGAACAGGCGTGGTGTGGCAAGTCTTAGCGCATCTGTCTAGGACCTGGGAGGGACCAGGGTTCAAATCTCCCCCACTTGGCCACAAAGCTGACCTTTGGGGGTTGGTCACTGCCTCTCTCTCTCTCTCTCTCTCTCTCTCTCTCTAAATAAATATTTATTGTTTTAAAATACAATCATACAACTAAGGTAAGTATAACAAAGTTAAGTACAAAAAAAGAAAAAGAAAGAATTTAAGGAGGCGAATAAAAAAGAAAAAGAAATTATAAAGAAAGAACCAAATTTTTATACAACATCATGTCTTATCCAATAAAGTTTTCTGTAAGAAACTTCCAATCGTTCTCATTACACTTTTTCTGTTGTCATGATTTTATCACACAGTTTTGTTTTATATCTTTTTTCATACATTCCGCTAAGATGATTAATCCATTTATTTATTGTACACAAGTATCATTCCAGTTCTGCTAGGATGATATCATTTTTACAGTATAATCTTATATATTCCTTGAATATTTTCCATTCTCCCTATGCTTTCTGGTTTGAGGCCCCCCTGACTTTTCCGGTCAGCTTTGCTAATTGGAGATATTCTATCATAAGTGCTTGTCAATCTGTTATTGTTGGTGTTGTTTCGCATTTCCAGCTTCTTGCTACAAGTATTCTTGCTGCCGTGATTGCGTACATGAACAGTGGTCTTGTGTTTTATTATTATTATTAGGAATATTACCAATAGAAATTAAAAAAAAATCACTGCCTCTCTCAGCCTAACCTCCCTCGCTGGGTTGTTGTGAGAATAAAATGGGGGGGGGAGGACCATGCACACTTCTTTGTTCTCCTCGGAGGAAAAGATAGCACATTAATGTAATAAAAAAACCCAAAATGAATGAATAAATGAATGAGTGTTCACATACTGAGTCATAATTGTGAATAATTTTTGGAAGGCTGGATGCTCTCTGGGTGTCCCTGCATCCCTTCCTCTGGCCTCCAGCTCTGTGGCGGAGCATTACAGAAGATCTTGGGTTCTAATCTTGGCACCTCCAGGCAAGGCTGGAAAGGTGTCTTGGCTGAAACCCCGTAAAGCAGCTCCAGCGCTGTGCATGATGGGGCAAAGGTTTTTCTTCCTACATGCCTGGTCTTGGAGGTTTGGCCTCTAAACGCAAAGGCTCTGTTTACCTGTGATGCATATTCATTTAGGCAATTTCTATATAGTACTTAATTACAATTGTTTCTTAAGCCAGTCAAGGCTCAGTGCCAGTGGGTGTGATGGTTGGGTCTCTCCCAAAGAAGCGAGACAACTCTGGCAGCAATTAACTCAGGTTTATTGCTCAAAACACACAAATCACTCTGGAGCTCAGTCACTCAGTGACTGCTTCCAAATTAGCCGTTGCCGAGTCTGACTTCCGCCTCTTTCTCTTCCCACCTTTAAAGCCCCACTTACGGTGGTATGATAAGGTCAAAGCTCATAAAGCATTTAAAAACCATATTGTCAGAGAAGCACTGTTTAATGTCTGGATAAGATATAAGGACTTGCTAGAAAATAAAACCCCAAGGTGGTTGTCACCAATGGAAGCGAAGGCTCAGAAAAAGCTCAAAATGGAGGCCAAATGGCCGAAATATTGGGAAATTTTGGAACAAGAGGGAGACAGATTAAAACTACAGAGTTTTGAAAAATTAAAAAATAGAGTGCAAGACTGGCTCCATTATTACCAAATAATGGAGGCTTATAATTTGGACAAAAAAATTGGTTTCCAGGTGGAAAAATCAAAATTGGAAACAGAACTGTTAGATCCCAAAATTAAGAACTTGTCAAGCATGTATAACTTGCTGTTGAAATGGAACACTCAGGATGAAACGGTGAAATCTGCCATGATTAAATGGGCACAAGATGTTGGACATAACATTATGATGGCTGACTGGGAACAGTTATGGACCACAGGTATGAAGTTCACGGCATGCAATGCCTTAAGAGAGAATATAATGAAAATGATCTACAGGTGGTACATGACACCAGTCAAGCTTGCAAAAATTTACCCGATTTGCCCGATAATAAATGCTGGAAATATAAAGAAAATGAAGGTACATTCTTTCACCTTTGGTGGGCATGCCCAAGGATTAAGACTTTCTGGGAGATGATCTATAACGAAATGAAAAAGGTATTTAAATATACCTTTCTGAAGAAACCAGAGGCCTTTCTCCTGGGCATGGTCGGCCAATTGGTGCCAAAGAAGGACAGAACTTTCTATATGTATGCTACAACAGCAGCAAGAATACTTATTGCAAGGTACTGGAAGACACAAGATCTACCCACCCGGGAAGAATGGCAGATGAAGTTGATGGACTACATGGAACTGGCGGAAATGACTGGCAGAATCCGAGACCAGGGAGAAGAGTCGGTGGAAGAAGATTGGAAGAAATTTAAAGATTATTTACAGAAACATTGTAAAATTAATGAATATTAGAAGGATGTTGGAATGAAGTTATATGGCTTTAGCAGAAATGCTATGAAGAATTAAGTAAAAATAGATGGTTAATGGGCTAAAGGGGGAAAAATAAGGTTAGATTGTGTCAAGACAAATTATAGGACAAAAACTGAGAAAGATGGAAAGGATTTGCTGAAACAGTTAATTTTTGTTCTTGTTTTATTTCTTTATATCTCACCTTTTCCCCAGACTGGGACTCAAGGCAGCTTATGCAAATTCAGTTGGTAGAGCACAGGACTCTTAATCTCCGGGACATGGGTTCAAGCCCCACAGTGGGCAAAATATAGCTGCACATGTTGTAGAGGAAAGCGAAGGGTAGGCGAGGTTCACCCACCTGGGAAGGCAGTGCATCTATGAGAAAGAAAACTCTGGTCTTAAACCTCTTCTGCCTTGAGGGACATCTTCAGGAGAGGAAAAGGCTCAAGAGTAAACCCCACACAAATCTGGAGTCCCTAAGACAGTTGGGTGGCTCCCTGTACTCCTTCTTCCGACAACTCCTGCAGCCAAGCATCTTGCTCTGCTTTCATTTTGGACCACATTAGCAAGTCTGAAATGTGTTGTCGTCTGGGTAGCCCAGGAGCTCCATACACACTGTCCAGGCTTGCACCCTGAGGAGGTCACTTTGGTGCCGCTAACACAGTGGCTTGGCTTCACCCCAGAGGCGCACTCCATTGTCCCTCAAGACAGATGGATGCCAGCTAGTGTATTTCTGTTAATTCTCACATTACCTCACATTTTTAATTATGAACAGGTTATAAATACCTAGAATCCCACTGTTATTCTCTTCTCTTCTTGTCATTCTCCTCTATCATTTTTCCCCTTGCCACACACAAACACAAAATTGGTCCACATCCTTGGCTGCTGTTTTTGCTGCTGCAGCTGCTGCAACCTGCTCTGTTGAGGAAGGAAAGTGCTTAGCATCAGAAGAGTCTCCTTTGGGTTGGTGCCCCTTGGGGTCTCTGCAAGCTGCTGGCAAAGAGTCTCATCTCCTCCTCCTCTAGGGATTCCCAAGAAAGCAGCATAAATCTTTCTGCCGCGGAGTCTCTGGCAGAACTGGATCTCGCTCCTAACCACCAGCAGAGACCAAGGAGATTCCATTCAGGTGGGTCTTTTTATTTTTCCAGTTTGAAACTTGCTCTTCATCAGAGAAGGTTGCCACAAACTTCCTTCTGGCTTCGGCGATATTGCTCCACGATTCAATTCCTATAATGGACAGCCTTGTTGAGGTATAGAGTGTGCCATAATTGTCAAAGGTGGCTGTTCTGAAGCATTTGTGATGGCAGATGGAAGATCAAATGTGCCCAAAGTCCTCCATCTCTTAAAAGACATTCTGAATTGTAGGAAATAAGTATGTTGGGGAGAAGGTGTCCTTATAAACCTCCCATGAAGGAGAGTCCACCACTTGTGAGGTCATCCATTCCACAGCTGAACAGCTCTTACCGCCAGAAAGTTCTTCTGAAGTATTAGTTTGAATCGCCTTCCTTGTCATTTGAATCCATTGATTCAGGTCCTCCCTTCTGGAGCAGCAGAGAACAAGCTTGCCCCACCTTCCATGTGATAGCTCTTTGGTCTATGGTATTCAACCATAGATGAAAACCCACTCCTTAATCTCAGGAACCATCCTGCAAGGTTTGGTTAAAATATGTTAAAAGGTGTCCAAATGCAGAGCAAACAAACCAACCAGCAACTTTCCCCCCAAAAGTGCTAGATTTACTGAGTTTTTTAAAAGACAGTTTTTGTGATGCTTCAATATTAATTGCTGTCATTGTGTGGGTTCTTTATTATTTTTATTTTTTTGGTGACCAAAAGGTGAGCTACCAAATAAATAAGATTAAAAAAAATATAGCTCATGAACGGTATGGACATCCCAAAAATGCAGAACCAAGGCACCAAAGGCTCCCATGTGGATAATGGTGTATTTTTCTTTCCTTATGTCCATCCAGGTGCGGCTGGATGGGAGAACTTGATCACTCACCATGGAGCTGTTCAGTAACCAAAGCTTCCTCCACCCCACCGTCCTTCTCACTGGCATCCCAGGGCTGCAGGCCAGAAATATTGGGGTCTCCATCCCTTTCTGCTTTGCCTATGCGGTTGCTGTCTTGGGGAATGGCGTTGTTCTCCTAGTGATTGTGAAGGATCAGACCTTGCATAAGCCCATGTACCTCTTCCTCTGCATGCTGGCTGTGAGTGAGCTGGGGGTCTCCCTGTCTACCCTCCCCACAGTGCTGGGCCTCTTCCTGTTTGATGCCAGGGAGATTGGGCTGGATGCGTGCCTCAGCCAGATGTTCTTCATCCACTCCTTCTCCATCATGGACTCCGGGGTCCTCTGGGCAATGGCCCTGGACCGCTTCATAGCCATTTACAACCCTCTGCAATACACCACCATCCTGACAAACCTTAGGATCATTTTGTTGGGATCTGGGATTGCCTTGAGGAGTGTTCTCCTGATGACCCCACTGCCTCTACTCCTTAGGAGGTTGCCGTTTTGCAGGTCCAATGTGCTTGCTCATCCTTACTGTCTGCACCCCAATTTAATCCAGCTCCCCTGTGCAGACACAACCATCAATAACCAAACTGGTCTGTTTGTTGTGCTCTCCACATTTGGCCTCGATTCCTTGTGCATCGTCTTGTCCTACGTGATGATCCTCAAAACCGTGCTGAGCATGGCCTCCAAGGAAGGCCGTTTCAAGGCCCTGAACACCTGCGTCTCCCACATCTGTGCTGTCGTGCTCTATTACACACCAATGATCGGTGTTTCCATGGCACACAGGTTTGGCAGGCATAATTCTCCAATGCTGCACTCTCTGATGGCCAACATCTATCTCCTGGTTCCTCCCATTCTGAACCCCATCATCTACAGCATCAAAACCAAAGAGATCCGCAAGGCCTTTAGCAGGTTTTTGTCTCAACAGAGACTGATCTGAAGTGTTAAAGTGTGTTGTGATATCCTCAAGAGCGTTTATGGGTTCGCAAGCTCAGCAGAGGGAAGTTGAGTGACCATTTGGTTTTTCCCCTTTTCAGAAGTTACTGGCATTTCTTAAAGCACATCCACACACAGAGTAGATTCTTTACAAGCTCGTATTTCTATTCTTTCCTTGTTGTGCATCATGTCATTGTGAAATGGTACTAGAAAGGTATGTTCTGCAGAGGGTCTGTGCATTGGATCACATGGCCTGACTCTGTGGAAGCATCAGCTTCTGAGCATCTACTGAGACCTGCGGGTGTAGGGTTGTATATAAATTTAATAATAAGACTTCCCACATATCTTTGACAGTGTCCAAAAGACCTCTTATGTTGCATCCATAAAGACATTCAAAAGGAGTTAAGCCAGGGCTCTCTTGGCCTTCCTTTCTGTGGGCAGATAGGAGGTGTTGCAAGTTCTGGTCCCAATCATTGAGATGTGTTGCTAGGTACATCTTCAGAATTTGTTTTTAATTCCCAAAAAAATAATCTCTGGGCGAGATGCGATACTTGTCACTTTCTTCACAGGCCTTGCACTGTCTCTGCATTAAATTAAACTGAGATCTGGAGTAATTATACACTCAGCATTAGGGATTTTAAGATCAAAATTCAAAACTGGGGGGAAGGGCTTCAATATTATCTTCCTTCTGGAACCTGGGCGATGTCTTTGTATCAACAACAAGGTCTTCTTGCACGGCTCTTGCCTGTCCCAAATCTGCCACCCATCTCAACTCCTCCGGCTTAAGTTTCTGATGCTCAGTTCCATTTTGGGCTTCTTCCTGCCTTAGTTCACACTCTCTGGCTTCTCTTTTTCCCTTTCGTGAGCCACACACACCAATCTCAGACTGTGCAGGCAAAGGCAAAAGAACTGGAGGTGGCTGTTGTTGTCTTTATTTGGTTTTACGAACAAGAATGATGTTATACTAATAAGTATACCAAGTTTTCTCGTGTCATTTGTCTATCACAAAAATAGCATAATAAATGTGAAACTGGAGGTTGTTTTAATCTGTTTTTGAAATATTGTGTTTCAATGTTGTAACCTATCCTGGGACCTTAGGAAGAAGGGAGAGTAAGCTCTGTGGGGCTTTGCACAGGAGGTCTATCAGCAGGGTCTGTCAAGCCTCCTTTTGGCATAGCTGCACCTTTACCTGCCCTGCACCTGATGTCAAACATGGACAGGTGGCTTATTCAGCCTCATGGCCCAATAGGGAGCCTTGGCAGACCCATTTAGGCCCATGGACCAGAGGACGGCATGAAGTGTTTGCATGTAACTAAATGTAAAGCATTGCTGTCAGTTAAGCACTTCACATAACCACTCCTTAAAATGTTTGTAAACTAGGCAATGAAAGGCTGGAATTCCACTGCCGTTCACTTCTTTTATGGCATTTCTGCCTGCTTCCCTCTCCTCCAGCCTTGACACACACAGAAACACACAGAGTTGGTTCACAGCCTTGACTACTGTTGTTGAGGCCGCAGCTGCTGGCACCTCGTTTGTTGGGGAAAGATGGTGCCCAGCACCTGCCCTGCCCAATGCGGAAGAGTCTCCTTTGGGTGTCCTCTGGAGTCCCAGAGAGCTGCAGGAGGAAAGTCTCCTCTCCTCCCTCTCCAGGGATTCCCAAGAAAGCAGCATAAATCTTCCTCCAGCTGAACCTCTGGCAGGATTGGATCCGTCTCCTGGACACCAGCAGAGAGAGTCCTTTTATATTCCACTTTGGAACTTGGTTCTTCATCAGAGAAGCTTGTCGCAGATTCCCTTCTGGCTTTAGGGGTAATAATCCAGGATCCATTTGCTGTCATGGAGAGTGTTGCTGAAGTATGGCTATGCTAGAGTAGGCAAGGATTGCTGCTCCAAAGCATTTGAGAGGGCAGGTGGAGGATCAAATGAGTCAGAGGTCCCCTGATATATGGAAATCTAGCAGGTTGTGGCGAAGGTGCCCTTATCCCTGGCATTCTAGCTTTCCATGGGCAGGTGGTTCTGTTCTGTTCACCTGCACCAGTGGCCTTAGATGCTCACCTGCTGCCACGGAAAGACTTCAGGTGGAACCAGGCAAGAAGAGAGGCGAGATGGAGCCAAGTACTCGCTGGGTGAATTGGGAAACATGGGAGCCATTGCAAGGCCTGACCAGATCACCCCACTGCTTCCTCTCAAAACTGCAGGGATGATGAGTTATTCATATCCACACCGCTTTATACTTTCAGGAAAAAGAAAATCTCAAACAACCGACATTAAAAGATCAAGTAAAACAACCCAGAATAAAAAGTTACTGGAGAAAGTCAAGAATACATTCAAAGCAACCTATTTAACTGGAAACAAAAGTTTTATCTTAAAAAAATCAAAATAGAATGTTGCTAAAGGAAGTAAGACATAGAATGCACATTTAAAAGAGCATAATTAAAGAATATAAAACTGTGCGAAGAAAACTATGGCAGTATAAACAGTACAATGAGAATGATTGGAAGACTCTTTTTGTCAGAAGTCTTTTTTATATGAGTGTTTAGTTGGGAAGAATGAGGTTTTTTGTGCATGTGGATCTGCCTTTTCTTCTTTCTTTTTTCTGTGTTTTCTTCTTTTTCTTCTTCTTGGTTGCTTGATTTTCTTTTTGTGGTGTGAGATTGTAGATTCTTTGTAGATTCTTTGCATATGTGTGTGATTTAAATTAATAAAGATTATTGTAAAGAAATAAAAGAGCATAATTAGCAAAAGAATGAAATATTACCACACGCAAAGGACATACCTGCTGTTGCTGATGTTCATCATGCCCAAGGTGGGTGTTGGCTGTGAAAGCTCAAAGACCTGATATGGATGAACCAAAATGCATTGTTTGGGCATTTTTCTTCTTCACTGAATAATAATAATAATAATAATAATAATAATAATAATAATAATAATAATAATAATATTTATACCCCAGCCATCTGGCTCGGTTTTCCCAGCCACTCTGGGCTGCTTCCAACAAAACACTAAAATACAATAACCTATTAAACATTAAAAGCTTCCCTAAACATGGCAGTCAATGTTGAAGGCATAGCTGTCAAAGTTTCCCGTTTTTTTAAGGGAAATTCCCTTATTCCGAATATGATTCCTCACTAGAAAAGGGAAAAGTTGACAGCTATGATTGAAGGTACTCATCTGTGGATGAACATGCACAAAATCACATGGGGGAAATCAATCTTATGGGCCACCATGCACATTAACACTCTGCTGTGTACACAGACTCTGCTAGCTGTTTATTTATTTGCTTGCTTCAATATCATTCTATTTGCATAGAACAGTTTCCCCCGAATCTGGTCCCCCCGAGATGTTTTGCGCCATCAGTTGCATCAAGGTCGGCAGGGAGATGTCCTTCTTGATGCAGATTCTGTTCCAGATTGCAGAACATGATTCGCTGTGGCTGATGGGAGATGTAGTCCAAAGTATCCGGAAGGTGCTGTGATTTGGAAAGGGTTGCTGGGAATGGTAACACTGTGAGGCCCAGAATTCTTTGAGGGGAAGAATGTGCTTAAGAGCTATAGTGTTTGTACACAGTTGGGTGCAGCGTGAAGACATTCCCTGTGCAACGCAGACATGGCTGTGTTCGCAGACTGTTCTGATGTCCAGAGCGAGTCCAGAAGGGAATATATAACAGAGCAGTGGATAAATCAGGGCAGTTTTGGAAGGTTTAGTCCATCATCTTGATTGAAAATGGCATCTCTTTGTGACCCAAAGTAGATGAAAACCCGTTCCTTGATCTCAGAAAGAATCCTGCCAAATTTGGTTAGGGTAGACAAAGAGCTTTCCAAACAGGTTCCCCAAATATATGGCAGTTTATTGATTGCCACTGTCTGTTTGACTGGCTGTGCAAGAAACAGACGACAGTAAGCCTAAGTTCCTGGGAAGAAGAACTCAATGCCCTGTCATTTTCACTCATGGATGGTGAATGGATTGATGCAACTGTTTCAAGACATCAGAGTTTCTGTGAAATGTCCTATACAAGTGTATCAAGACAATAGATCCTGTTTAGCTTTGCTGAACTCAGAGAGTTGCAAGCAAAGAACCAAAACTTGCAGATTAAGTTACATGGTGCAAGAGAGTGTATTCAGAAAGGACTCATTCAGGTGTCCTACATGCCAGGAAATGAAATTCCTGCAGATCTGTTGTCTAAGGTTGTTAACAGAGAACAACTTAAGATTTATGTATAGAGGTTGCAATTGGGTTGAACCACAGGTACTACAGGCTACACAGAAAGGGGGAGGATGTTAGGATATAGTTCCGTTCCACCTTAAAAGGGAACAGGCTGTTGTGTGTCACATGCCTGTTTACTTCCAGCTGTCTGCTGGGAACTTCCGTTTTGTATATAGCCTTTGTTCCAGCTGTTTTCCTGGACATGGAGGCAAGCAGTCATGTTTTTCCTTTGTTCTGATCTACGTTGAATAAAGCTGTAAATATGCTCTCCTGTCTGCATCTTTTGTCATGGAGATTCTGCTGAAAGGGTGTGCACGGGTCTTGGAATGTCTCTGAGGCTCGTGTCACTAATTGACTGACACTGTTCCATGAGAGACCGGTGGTCGTCCGGAGACAACTGGGGGCCTGCCTGATGCCCCTGTCTCCCTGGCAGCATCCCAACAGGCAAAGAGTGTTGCAATGTCCCCAGAGTGTTAGCGACTTCTCAAGTTCAGAAGAGAGAAATTGGGTGACCAAATATGACATAATAGGCATCACTGAAACCTGGTGGGATAAGTCCCACAATTGGAATGTAATAATGGAGGGATACAATCTATTTCAGAGAAACAGACCAGACAAGAAAGGAGGAGGAGTGGTGTTATATGTCAGGGATGTGTATACCTGTGAAGAGATCCAAGATTTAGAACCTCAAAGCCAAAGTGAGAGCATTTGGGTCAAAATTAAGGGAGAGAAGAATAACAGGGACCTCATTGTGGGAGTTTACTACAGATCCCCAAGCCAAACAGAGGACATAGATGATGCCTTCCTGGAACAGATGGCCAAGCATGCAAAAGGAAGGGAGATAGTAGTAATGGGGGACTTCAATTACCCGGATATTTGTTGGATGTCAAACTCAGCCAAGAGCATAAGGTCAAACAGATTCCTCACTGGCCTTGCAGACAACTTCATTGTCCAGAAAGTGGGAGAAGCAACAAGAGGAGCAGCCATTTTAGATCTGGTCCTAACCAATGTTGATGACCTGGTTATTGGGGTAGAAGTGGAAGGATCATTAGGCACGAGTGATCATGCTCTTCTGAAGTTCTGTCTTGTCAGGATTCAACTTCAATCCATTAGCCGCCATCCATCCTCCAACCGCCTCCAGGCATGCACCTTGTAATTACATGCACCTTGTAATGACAGAATAATTCTGGAGAGGAGCTCACTCTGCAGCTCACGCTGCTTCCGACCATGAAACATTGCTATCATTGCTAGCTCAATAGCCCATTGCTAGCTCAATAGCTCAATTGCTAGTCATAGCTAGCTCAATAGCACTACACATTCATTCCAATCTATGTTACCAGAGAGAAGATGGTGGCATCGCTCATGCTCCTCTTCTGGTTTTCAGTCTAGCAAGCACACTGAAGTCTATGTCCAAGTAGTCTTCAGGTTCATCTACATTGGAATCCAAACAGTCTGTGCATTCATAGAATCATAGAATTGTGGAATTGGAAGGGACCCTGAGGGTCATCAGAATTGGTTATGCTGTATGGGAAGTGGGTGGCGCTGTGGTCTAAACCACTGAGCCTCTTGGGCTTGTTGACTGGAAGGTTGGCAGTTCGAATCTACTCAATGTCCAGAGTGTGATGGCCTGGGAATCTGATTCAGAGGCTGAACTGGAGGAATCCCAGCCTGCACAGGAGTCCCCGCCTCCAGGGCCGGCTGAGCCGGGGCAGGGGCTTGAATCTGAAGGGCCCACACCTGTGCCGGATCCTCAGGAGCAGATACCAGATGAATCCACTCTGGCTCCGGGGGTGATTGAGGACCCATTGCCTACAGGTGCGTCTCTCCCAGCCCTGTCCCAGGGGAAGGTGAGGCAGTCTCTGGGTCCAGTAACCCTCCAGCCTCTTCTGAGCTGCAGAGGCTCAGGGCAGAGAGGCGGAGGGAACTAAGTTCTATCAGGAGGAGTGCTCGCCTTAGGGCCATGAGAGGCGAGTCACTTGTGGGCTGGGACCACCCTAGGCCCCAGAAGAGATAAAGGCCAGTCAGCCCAGTCCCAGGTTGCGGGAGCAACATCGTTGGAAACCTGTTTCTGCCAGCACCCAGACCTGTTTTTCCAGAGTTCCTGACCATGCCCGGCTTCTTGCTTTGAACCCCGCTTCACCCTTGGTGGACAGTCTCCAGACCCTAGACCCAGGACCGGACTCTGATTGCGGCTCACGGTAAACCCCCCCCCCCCCCGGACCAGCACAGTGAGGTCCTGTTGCTCTGTCCCAGCTCCTGCCAACCTAGCAGTTCGAAAGCACACCAGCACAAGTATATAAATAGGTACCACTGTGGCAGGAAGGTAAATGGTGTTTCCGTGTGTTCTGGCTTCTGTCACAGTGTCCCGTTGCACCAGAAGCGGTTTAGTCTTGCTGGCCACATGACCTGGAAAGCTGTCTGTGGACAAACATTGGCTCCCTCGGCCTGAAAGCAAGATGAGTGCCACAACCCTGTAGTCACCTTTGACTGGACTTAATTGTCCAGGGGTCCTTTACCTTTACCTTTTACCTCCTATGTCCATTGTCAGAGGCAGCGTGGACATCACAGGTGGGGAGAGTGGCTCTTGTGCTCAGGTCCTGCTCATTGGGGCATCTGGTTTGGCCTCTGTGAGAGCAGGACGTTGGTCTAGATAGGCCACTGGCCTGATCCAGTAGGGGTTTTCTTATAAACAAACAAACAAAATCAATATTGATATTTCTCTCTTTTTTTTAATAGATATTTATTAAAGTTTCAAAAGTTATATAAAAACAAAACAAAACAACAATACAAACAAAAAAAAACAAAAACAAGTATAATTTCAGTCCCTTATTTTCTTATACCTTACTTCCCCGACTTCCTCATACCTCCCCTTTCTGTATTCCAATTTCTGATTATTAATTCAGCAAATCCTCTCCCTTATTTTTCATTTAGTTTTTAACCTTTCTTTTCTTTTTACTTAACCATTACAGCTGGAAACCACATAATTTCTAAACCAACGTCATTCTAACATTCATTAATTTTGCAATGTTTCCTAAGATAGTCCTTAAATTTCTTCCAATCTTCTTCCGCTGTCTCTCTTCCCTGGTCTCGAATTCTGTCAGTCATTTCTGCCAGTCCCATATAGCCTATCACCTTCATCTGCCATTTTTCCAAGGTGGGTAGATCTTGTGTCTTCCAATACTTTGCGATGAGTATTCTTGCTGCTGTTGTAGCATACATGAAGAAACTTCTATCCTTCTTTGGCACCAATTGGCCGACCATACCCAGGAAAAAGGCCTCTGGTTTCTTCAGGAAGGTATATTTAAATACCTTTTTCATTTCATTATATACCATTTCCCAGAAAGCCTTAATCTTTGGGCATGTCCACCAAAGGTGAAAGAATGTACCTTCAGTCTCTTTACATTTCCAACATTTATTATCAGATAAGTGGTAAATTTTTTGCAAGCTTGACTGGTGTCATGTACCACCTATAAATCATTTTCATAATATTCTCTCTTAGGGCATTACATGCCGTAAATTTCATACCGGTGGTCCACAACTTTTTCCAGTCAGCAAACATAAT
The DNA here is from genome assembly GCF_964234715.1 of Podarcis melisellensis. Classification (NCBI taxonomy): domain Eukaryota; kingdom Metazoa; phylum Chordata; class Lepidosauria; order Squamata; family Lacertidae; genus Podarcis; species Podarcis melisellensis. Next base: position 103,536,540 of record NC_138531.1, on the reverse strand, counting down.
GTTATGACCAATATCTTGTGCCCACTTAATCATGGCTGATTTCACCGTTTCATCCTGTGTATTCCATTTCAACAGCAAGTTATACATTTTTGACAAATTCTTAGTATTGGGTTCTAACAATTCTGTTTCCAATTTTGATTTTTCCACCTGGAAGCCAATTTTCCTGTCCAACTTGTAAACCTCCATTATTTGATAATAATGAAGCCAGTCTCGCACTTTATCTTTTAATTTCTCAAAACTCTGCAATTTCAGTTTGTCCCCTTCTTGTTCCAAAATTTCCCAATATTTTGGCCATTTCAATATTCATATTTCTCTTGGTGCAACCACCAATATAGTATTGCAGCTAATTAGCCACTTCACATAGCCAATGCTTAAAATGTACAGATAAGACAGTGGAACTCAGTAATTGCATGGTTGCAGCTGCTGTGACCTAGTTTGCTGTGGGAGGATGGTGCTCAGCACCAGTGTCTCTCTTGGCTTAGTGCCCCTTGGTGCCCTGCAAGCTGCAAGAGGGACATCTCATCTCCTTCCTCTCCAGGGATTCCCAAGAAAGCAGCATAAATCTTTACACAGCTGAGCCTCTGACATGACTGGATCTTTCTCCTGGCCGTCAGCAGAGACTAAAACGCTTCCATCCAGATGGGTCTTTTTATGCTCCAGGTGGAACTTGTTCTCCATCAGAGAAGGTTGCCACAAACTGCCTTCCGGCTTCAGGGATATTGATCCAGGATTCAGGGCTCATCCACTCTGGCCAGTGCTTTCTAGACACAGGACAAGCAGAAGTCTAGATGAGCCCAGAATCGCCATAATAGAGAACCTTGCCGAGGTATGGAATGGGCCTGAATATTCAAGGGCTGTGGCTCTGGAGTGCTGCAAGTGGCAGGTAGGGGGTCAAATGGGCCAGATGCGCCCACTTTCTTTAAAAAAAACTGAATCCTGTGTACTTGCTGCCCCAGCTAGAAATGCTTCTCCCTGGCTTCTCCCAAGATGATGGAGTTCAGGGACAAGGCTCCTCCAAATTCCTGCAGAGCAGAGCAGCTCTTCTGCCTCCTCTTCCAGAGTGGCTTCTGGGATGTCTGTTGGCACCCATTATTTATTGGGATTTTTAAAAGAGGGTGTAATTTATTTATTTTATTATTATTATTATTATTATTATTATTATTATTATTATTATTATTTATACCCCACCCATCTGGCTGAGTTTCCCCAGCCACTCTGGGCAGCTTCTAACAAAATATTAAAATATAGAGTCTGATAAACATTAAAAGCTTCCCTAAACAGGGCTGCCTTCACATGTCCTCTAAAAGTCTGGTAGTTGTTGTTCTCTTTGACATCTGGTGGGAGGGTGTTCCACAGGGCGGGTGCCACTACCGAGAAGACCCTCTGCCTGGTTCCCTGTAACTTAGCTTCTTGCAGTGAGGGAACCGCCAGAAGGCCCTCGGAGCTGGACCTCAGTGTCCGGGCAGAACAATGGGGGTGGAGATGCTCCTTCAGGTATACTGGGCAGAGGCTGTTTAGGGCTTTAAAGGTCAGCACCAACACTTTGAATTGTGCTCAGAAACGTACTGAGTATTGAGATGCTTCAGTATTAGGGTTTACTCAGATTTTATCCAGACCAAGGTTTTAAAGCTCCACGTCTGAGCGAGGTTTTTTCTTGTGTGTCCTGACTTCTACCCCAAGAAAAACTTGTGTTTCACTGCTGAATCAGAGCAAGTGGATTGCTGTTTGCGCCAATTCACTGGTAAAACGTGGGTTTTCCCATTGAAAGTGTCAGGACAAAAAACAGCCGCCACCACTTAGACATGGAGTTGCTGAGGTCTGTCATGCGCATGATGCGCAAACTCTGCAGATCCCTATGTTCAGGTGTCGGTTGGCATTGGTCACTGTGATGTTTGGGCTGAAGAAAACTTTTGAAGCTCCCAAACAAAAGACCAGGAGAGAACATGCCAGTCAGGCATGAGTTTCTGCCAGGGTCCTACTCGAGTGTAGGCTGAACTCCTGACAGGAGTAAGCTTGATTTCTGCTGCTCCAGAGAGCACGACCAAAACAAATGGATTCAAATTGCATGGAAGGCGATGCTGAGTAAACCACCCTTCTGAGTAATACCCCTCCCCACCTTCTCACTATATAGAAGGGTCTGGTGACTTCTGTTTCAGTGTATCTGAAGAAGTGTGCATGCACACGAAAGCTCATACCAAGAACTAACTTAGTTGGTCTTTAAGGTGCTACTGGAAGGAATTTTTTTTGCTGAGTAAACAGTGAGAGCTGTTCAACAGTGGAATGGACTCCCTTGGAAGGTGATGGACTGTTCTTCATTGGATGGCCATCTGTCAAAGATGCTCTAGCTCTGATGCCTGCTTGCAGGGGGTTGGACTAGATGGCCCTTGGGGTCCCTTACAACTCTACATAGCTATGATTCCATGAAGCTCCCATGTTGATGATGAGGCCTTTTCCTCCCTTATGTCCATCCAGGTGCTGCTGAATCGGAGAACTTGATCGCTCACCATGGAGCTGCTCAGAAACCAAAGCTCCCTCCATTCTACATTCCTCCTCACGGGCATCCCAGAACTTCAGGCTGGAAATATCGGGGTCTCCATCCCTTTCTGCTTTGCCTATGCAGTTGCTGTCTTGGGGAATAGTGCTGTATTCCTAGTGATTGTGAAGGATAAGAGCCTCCACAAGCCCATGTACCTCTTCCTCTGCATGCTGGCTGTGAGTGAGCTCGGGGTCTCCCTGTCTACCCTCCCCACAGTGATCGGCGTCTTCCTGTTTGATGCTAAGGAGATTGGGCTGGATGCGTGCCTCAGCCAGATGTTCTTCATCCACTGCTTCTCCATCATGGATTCAGGGGTCCTCTGGGCGATGGCCCTGGACCGCTTCATAGCCATTTACAACCCTCTGCAATACACCACCATCCTGACAAACTTCAGGATTGCCATGATAGGCTCAGGGATTGCAGCAAAGAGCATTATCCTGCTGGCCCCACTGCCTCTTCTCCTGAGGAGGCTGCCATTCTGTAGGTCCAATGTGCTTGCTCACCCCTACTGTCTGCACCCCAATTTGATCCGGCTCCCTTGTGCAGACACCACTGTCAACAGCCTCTATGGGCTCTTTGTCTTGCTCTGTACATTCGGCCTCGATTCCCTGTTCATTGTCCTGTCCTACACAATGATCCTCAAGACCGTGCTGAGCATGGCCTCCAAGGAAGGCCGCCTCAAGGCCCTGAACACCTGCGTCTCCCACATCTGTGCCGTTGTGATCTATTACACTCCAATGATCGGCCTGTCTATGGTGTACCGGTTTGGCAAGCATGCTCCACCTCTGGTTCACTCCCTGATGGCCAACATCTATCTCCTGGTCCCTCCTCTGCTGAACCCCATCATCTACAGCATCAAGACCAAGGAGATCCTCAAGGCATTTGGAAGGGTTCTCCATCGGAAGAAGTTCTGACATGGAATGGCAATGACCTGAACCATGATTTTTATATTTTCTGAGAATCCTCTGGAAAAACAATCTCTCAAAGGACCTGTTTATGGCATTTTACCATTCTACTGTGGAGAGTGTGTTAACTTATGGTCTGTGTGTGTGGTTTGGGAGTTGCACGGTCAGGGAAAAAACAATGCTGCCCAGGGTTGTAAAGACTGCGGAGAAAATAATTGGGTGCACTCTTCCCACCTTGGATCAAATTCTACGCTTCCAGGTGCTATAAGAAAGCTGCAGAGATAGTGCAGGATAGTGCACACCCCGGAAACGATCTCTTTCAGCTTCTGCCTTCTGGAAGAAGGTACAGGGTTATAAAGACTAGGTCTAGCTGCCTGAGAAACAGTTTCTATCCAAAGGCGATTTTAGTTTTAAATGCATTGTAAGGAGTCTCTATGGGAGTATATTGTAATTAAAAATCAGAGTTTTTAGGGGGCTAACCAGGTTGGGATAGCTGGGATAGTAGGCTTGTTGGTTTTGAATGTCTTATGCAGATTTCTTTCTTTCTTTCAATTTCGTTGTTCTGTATGGGACAATGACAATAAAGATTATCATATTGTATAGTATCATATGATGCAGTCACATCCCAGCTTTTTCTCCAAGGAGCTCAAGGTGGTAAACCTTTCCTTGCTCACCCATCTTTTCATTGACTACAGAATGCACTCACTTTAGCATGGTGGGACTGATCCATGGGGCAAGTTCATTCATATGCTCCAGCCCTAGTTGGGGGTGGAGTAGTCTGAGACCAGAAATGACAGCTCCAGTTCGGAGAGAAAACTCTGTGGGTGTTTAGTGACTTTTAAATGTACCTGAGAGACAGCTTTTAGCTATGCTCAATCCTTTTCTTCTTAAAAAATGTTCAGAGGTACTCTCATTTTCCTACTCTTGTTGAAATACTGCCCCTCAATGAGGCCAAACTTAGATTCACAAAATGTTTAGGGGTATGTGTCCCCCTGAGTCCCCACAGAAAACAACATTGGCTATGCTTATTAAGATGGGACACGGGTGGTGCTGTGGTCTAAACCACAGAGCCTAGGACTTGCCAATCAGGTCAGTGGTTCGAATCCCCGTGATGGGGTGAGCTCCCATTGCTCGGTCCCTGCTCCTGCCAACCTAGCAGTTCAAAAGCACGTCAAAGTGCAAGTAGATAAATAGGTACCAGTCTGGCAGAAAGGTAAATGGCTTTTCCGTGCACTGCTCTGGTTCGCCATAAGTGGCTTAGTCATGCTGGCCACATGACCCGGAAGCTGTACGCCGGCTCCCTCGGCCAATAAAGCGAGATGAGCGCCGCAACCCCAGAGTTGGTCATGACTGGACCTAATGATCAGGGGTCCCTTTACCTTTACCTTTACCTTTATGCTTATTAAGAAATGACCATGGACTCCATAGGACTGTGCACCCTCTGACATAAGTCATTTTATTTTGCAAATCAATGCACACATGTATTTTCATTTATTGTTGCAGGGTGTGTGTGTGTTTTTTTTGGGGGGGGCAGTCCAGTCGCATTGATACTCTGAGTCCTGTATTTTCCACATGGGAGCAAATGATCAAGGCTGCTTGTCAAAAGAAAAGGAAAAAATACCCACATCGGTTTGCATCATCATTAATTATAATTAAAATCATTTTATTTATATACCGCTTATATGCATGATTGCCTTCTTGCATTTCTAGTTCCTATCGCTTTCAGTTAGGTGAAGCCTGCCTGTCTTCCTTCGCTGTCATCCTGCTTAGGTCTCCTTTCAACTCCCCTCCCCACTCCCTCCAGAAGCATCTCTCGGAGCCAAGGGTTTGGGGTCCAGTGCAGTCGTCAACCTTTCACCCATCCAGGTGTTCTATTCTTTTCTAAACTGCCTAGACCAGTGGTTGCCAACTGATGGTCCACGTAACCCACCTGGGGGGGGGGGTCTGTGGCCCCATTCACATAACAAAAACTACCACCAAGATGTCAACGTTTTCAAAAGTAGGAGGTCCGTGGCTTGGCTTTCAAAAAACAGGGGGTCTGCGGTGCTTAGCTAATTGGGACGTTCATCAGTTTTGTTGATTAATTCAGCTAAATGGTTTCAATTGGATTTCGAACAAATGTGCAATTAATTGTCACTGTCCTGAATTTCATTCTGCTTTTGTCTTCCTTGGTGGGTCTTGCAAGCCACTGTTGTGAATGACGCTTTTTACAGGGCAGGGGCACTGGGGGTGAGTTCATGGAACCAAGGGGATGGCGTCCTGGAAAAGTTTGGGAACTGCTGGTCGACGAATTTTATTGGCGGGTGGCCGCATAATGACTAACAGCAACAATGAGGTCATATGAGTACTTCCTTTTCAGGCAAATGCTACTTTGACGTCAGTCAGCTCTAGTTGTATCCAACAGGTGGTACAAGTCCCAGGTGATGGTCCTATCTTTGTGTGTGTGGGTGACTAGACTCTCTCCACCTGAGGCAGGTGTGGATGGTAACATTTGAAGTGATGTTTTCTTTTCTTTTTTAATATGATTTTTATATATTTTCCATTTAATATTATACATTCACATCCGCTATACCACCTTGGCTCTAAGACCCTATTGACTTCCTTCCCACCCACCCACCTCATGGCTTTCAAAATTAACCTTTATATCATTGCAATTTAAACATTTTCCAATTCTAATTACACTCATTACAGAATATTTCTAAAATTTAAATGAATAGAGAAAGATAGAAATGTCTCATTACAAGTCTTCAGACAACCCTGCTAGTGATCTTAATTGCTTACAATGATCTTTCAAATATCGTATCAATTTAGTCCAATCTTTTTGGAATACTTGATCGTGCTGGTTTCAGATTTTTCCCGTCAGCTTCGCCAGTTCTGCAAAGTCCATCATCTTCCTCTGCCCCTCTTCTTTCGTTGGTACTTCTTGTTGTTTCCATTTACAGGCTAAAATAATTCTTGCCACAGTTGTTGCATACATGAATAGTCTTTTATCTTCCCTTGGTGTTTCTTCACCCACTAGACCCAATAGAAAGCTTCTGGTTTTTGAACAAAAGTATTTTAAAACATTTTCTTTAACTCATTATATACCATTTCCAAGAAAGCCTTTACTTCTTTGCAAGTCCACCACGTCTGGTAAAAGATACCTTCCCTTTCTTTACATTTCCAACACTCATTAGTTCTTGTCTTCTACATTTTAGCAAGTTTGGCTGGTGTTAAATACCATCTATACATTATTTTCATAACATTTTCTTTAAGTGCACTGCATGCCTTCCTTCCACAACCTTTCCCAAGATTCTAACTGAATATTATATCCAAAATCTTTAGCCTATTGTCTCATCACCCCTTTGAGCTCCTCATCCTTAGTGTGCCATTCCAATAGTAATTTAGATGTTTTTGATAATATTTTCCTCTTATCATCCAATAATTCTATCTTGAACCTAGATCTTACTGTATCAAAACCCTTCTTCTTTTTATCCTCCTTAAACACGTCATTTATCTGGTGATATTGCATCCAATCCGTCAATAGGTCTTTTATTTCTTCAAATGTTTAAAAACATCTTAACTGACAACCAATCTCGGTCAATAATCCTACTGTTTTCTTCTTCCCCTGGAGAGTGCCTGGAGCTAGGAGGCCAGATCTCACATAGTGGAACAACCTCCTGCAAGGTGTTTTCCCCTAGATGAGTGTATACCAAACTTGGGTCTCCAGCTGACTACAACTCCCATCATCCCTAGCTAGCAGGACCAGTGGTTGCAGATAATGGGAACTGTAGTCCAAAACAGCTGGAGACCCAAGTTTGGGAAACCCTAGATGTTTGAGAAGACAATTCCCCTTAGCCCCAGTCAGCACAGCTGTGCACTCAGCTTCACACAACATCCTTCAAAACCATCCCATGAGCTGTATGTAAACAAACCATACAAGGCAGAGAGCAAACATATTATTTATTTAGTTATTAAATTTATAGACGGCCCTTCATCTGAAGATTTCAGTCTGGTTCACCAGACGAAAATATAGGATAAAAACACAAATAAATAATTGGAACAAAAGGAAAACAAGTCAATAACCCCCCCAACACATTTAAAAGAGCATCAGATGTCAATCAGCCAAAGGCCTGGTTGAAGAGGAATGTTTTTGCCTGGTGCCTAAAGGTGTATAATGAAGGCGCCAGGCAAACCTCCCTGGGGAGACCATTCCATAGACAGGGAGCCACTGCAGAGAAGGCCTCATTCTTGTGTTGCCATCCTCTGGACCTCTTGAGGAGGAGGCACACGAAGGAGGGCCTCGGAAGATGATTTCAGGGTCCAGGTAGGTTCATATGGAAAGAGACGTTCCTTGAAGTATTGCGGTCCTGAGCCATTTAAGGATCTATAGGTCAAAACCAGCACTCTGAATTGGGCCCAGTAACTATTTGGAAGCCAGTGCAGTCGGACCAGGATTGGTTTAATATTCTCAAACCGTCCTGCTTGGTGAGCAAACTGGCTGCTGAATTCTGCACCAGCTGAAGTTTCCGGACCGTCTTCAGAGGCAGTCCTACACAGAACACATTGCAGTAATCTATCCTTGAGGGTAACAGAGCATAAAACAAACTTAGTTAGTCTTTAAGGTGCTACTGGACATTTTTTTATTTATATAGACTACAGTAATTAGGCTATTCCTGTTCAGATAGGGGTATAGCTGGGCCACCAACCGAAGCTGATGGAAGGCACTCCAGGCCACCGAGGCCACCTGAGCCTCAAGCAACAGCAAAGGATCCACGAGGACCCCAAAGCTACAAAGCTGCTCCTTCAGGGGCAGCGTAACCCCATCCAGAGCAGGCAACCTCCTGTCAGGAGCTCATCCTACACTCGAGTAGGACCCTGGTAGAGACACATGCCCAAGGCATGTTCCCTCCCTCCTGGTCGATCGTTCGGGAGCTTCAAACGCTTTCTTCAGCCCAAACATCACAGCGACTGGTGCCAACAGACACCGGCACACTTAGGGCTCTGCAGAGTCTTCACAACTTGTGTAACAGACCTCAGCAACTCAGCATTCTGGCTAATCTACTTTATTTACATATAAACATACACGGAGCACTGCAACACAGCTCCCTCTCTCTCTAGCATCAGACAGCAAAGAGAAAAAGAACAAAGGACAACAGTCCCACTTCACGGAACACAAACATCCTGTCTCCGTCACTTCCCACTCTGTGGAGTCAAAACATATACCGTCATGTAATAGATAACAATCCCATGATTGCAGTCATGGAGCAGGAATTCTAACACCTCCCACCCATCTAGTCTAAGGAAGCACAAGCTAACAGTTGCCTCAGTCTTATCTGGATTGAGCTTCAGTTTGTTGGCTCTCATCCAGTCCATTACCGAGGCAAGACAACGGCCCAGCACTTCCACACTGTCTCACCTGCAGATGTAAAGTAGAAACAGTGCTGAGTGTCATCAGCATGCTGCTGACAATGTACTCCAAACCCCACCCAGCGGTTTCATGTAGATGTTAAACAACATGGGGGGTAGGATTGAGCCCTATGGAACCCCACGTTGACATGCAGTCATCAGGGCAAGAAACAGTTGTTCCCAGAGCCAGGGAATGTGCAGAGATGCCTCCTCATCAGGCAGTCACAATTCACCACTCAGAGGCAGCAATAAACAGTGACGGCAATACATACAGAGAGCCCCTTCCTGCTATGCCCCATTGGTCAGGGGTGGGGCTCCAGTTTTGGGACTGAGAAACGCCCCCACCCCTTGCAAGAGGAGGCGCCTGGCCGCTTCCCGAATCTGCTTCGTTTTAACCCCGTAGACGATGGGGTTGAGCATGGGGGGCACGATGACGTAGAGGTTGGCCAGCAGGATGTGGACGTGGCGAGGGATGTTGTGCCCAAAGCGGTGAGTGAGGAAGGAGAAGAAGGCCGGCGTGTAGAACATCAGGATGACGCAGAGGTGGGAGCCACAGGTGTCCAGGGCTTTGTGGCGAGCATCCTTGGACGGGAGCCGAAAGACGGTCCTGAGGATCAGCGAGTAAGAGATGGCGATGAGGACGGAGTCGACCCCCAGGGTGGACAGAGCTGCTGTCAAGCCATATACCACATTGGGGGTGATGTTTCCACAGGCCAGGCGAGCCACACCCATGTGTTCACAGTAGGTGTGCGGGATGACGTTGTGGCCACAATAGGGCAGCCGGAGCAGGAGGAACACAAGGATGACCACGGCGAAGAAGCCCCGGAGGACACAGACCACCCCAATCCTCCCGATCACCACGCGGGTCAAAATGGCCGCATGCCTCAAGGGGTTGCAGATGGCCACGTAGCGGTCAAAGGCCATGGTCATCAAGATGGCTGACTCCACGGCAGAGGTGAAGTGGATGAAGAAGACCTGGGTGAGGCAGGCGCCGGAGGAGATGGCCCCAGCACCGAACCAGAAGATGCCCATCGCTCTGGGGATGGTGGTGCTGGAGAGGACCACGTCGGAGGCAGCCAGCAAGGAAAGGAATAAATACATAGGCTGGTGGAGGGCAGGCTCTGAGGCGATGGTGGCCACCAGCATGAGGTTGCCCAGCAAGGCCACCATGTACATCCAGCAGAATGGGATGGAAATCCACACATGGAAGTCCTCCAGTCCTGGGATGCCGGCAAGGAAGAACCAGGGAGGGATGAAGCTACTGCTGTAGTTGGGGGCAGACATGGCCAAGTGAAGCTCCCTGAGCAATTCATTCATTTGTTTGTTGTGGGTTTGAGCCCCATGCTGGGCAAAAGGTTCCTGCATTGCAGGAGCTTGGACCACGTGGCCCACACGGTCCCTTCTAATGCTGCAAGTCAATGGTTCTATGCTTTCAACATTTTTTACTTGCAAACCTCAGAAGGAAGATGGTCCCTGCTGCCTACAATCTAAGAGGCATGGTATGAAAGGCAAGCGGATTGGGAAGGAGGAGGCAGAAAGCAAACTATCCACTGTTTGCTCTGCTGCTTTTTGCAGGCTCAAAAGATGTCCAAGCTGAAAAGATCTGTGTCTGGCTGCTTTTGTTTCTTTGTATTTCGCCCCAAGCTTTCAGGATGAAAACCTGCTCTTTATAGGGCTCAGAGAGAGCAAACATCAATTTGCGGATTGCCATTTGCTCTGACTGAGCTTTAAAGAGCAAGTTTTTATGGGGAAAGCACTGGAGCAAAGGGAAAAAAGGGTGGGTGTGCTCAGATACAGAGTTTTAAAGTGAGGACCGTGCCTGGAAAGAGCGGAGGAAAGGTAATTGTGGACAAACCCTTAGTTTTGTGTCCAGTTGGTTCAACAGGCCTTGAGGCTGGATCCAAGCTCAATGGAAGGACTGTGGCTGCCTCCCCTTCTGCTGGGTGACAGAGGCTGGGAAGAAGGCGGGTTCTCAGCTGGACCTCTATCCAGGTGCAACCTGCTGCTTTCTCTCCCTTGGGTGACATCAGAAACGGCAGCTGGTAGCTGGAGAGATTGGGGGGGCTCTCAGGTGCAGGCGTTGCTGTCGACCCTTTTTAACACCAAAAAGGGACCCTTGTTGCTGCTCCCCTCTTATCAGAACTGGACTTTTCATAGAGTTGGAACGTACCCCAAGGGTCATCTACCTCAACCCACTGCAATGTAGGAATCTCAACTAAAACATCCAGGACAGATGGCCATCCAACCTCTGCTGACTGAGCTGTTCATGACTGAGCTTCTAGAGATGATCCATTCTGGTGATGGTCACTGCCTTGGTGCCCTTGGGGAGGATAAGGAATGTATATGAATGGATGGGTGGAAAAATGAACAAGGTGGGATGATGCAACAACAACAACAACTGGAAGCACAGCAAGATTTTTGAATGCTCCACTTGGCCAGGCCAGAAAATGAATGATATGCCAAGCTGTATGCAGCCAACCTAGTCTGGAAATCAAGCTTTATGGTAATGGTTGGGGGAGTTGGGGGCATTTAGTCAGGAGAAGAGGAGACTGAGACATGAGAACCATCTGAAGGGCTTGTTTTCTTCTGCTCTGGAGGGTAGGACTCAAACCAACTGGCTTCAAGTTACAAGAAAGGAGATCCTGAACTAAATACACGGAAGAACTTTCTGATGCTAAGAGCTGTTTGACAGTGGAATGCTCTCCCTCAGGAGGTTGTGGGCTCTCCTTCCTTGGAGGTTTTTAAGCATGTTGGTCGGTCATGGATGCTGTAGCTGAGATTCCTAAACTGGAAGGGGTTGCGTTGCAGGTACCTGTGGGAACCCCGTAAACAGGATCTGAGCACAAGAGCCCTCTGTCTAATCCTCTTCTAAGGCCAATCAATTGCTGGCCATCACGGTTTCTGTGTGATAGCACATTCCACAGTTTAACTATTCACTGTTTGAAGACATATCCCCTTCTCTTTTTTGGTCAGCCATAAGAACGTGAGAAGAGCTTGCTGCTGGGTCAGGTCAACAGACCATCTCATCCATCACCCTGTTCTCACAGTAGCCAACCAGATGCCTGCAAGCAGGACCCAAGCACAACAGTCGTCTCTTCTCTTGTGGCTTCCAGCTACTGGTAGAATCATAGAATCATAGAGTTGGAAGAGACCACAAGGGCCATCGAGACCAACCCCCTGCCAAGCAGGAAACACCATCAGAGCACTCCTGACATATGGTTGTCAAGCCTCTGCTTAAAGACCTCCAAAGAAGGAGACTCCACCACACTCCTGGGCAGCAAATTCCACTGTCGAACAGCTCTTACTGTCAGGAAGTTCTTCCTAATGTTTAGGTGGAATCTTCTTTCTTGTAGTTTGGATCCATTGCTCTGTGTCCGCTTCTCTGGAGCAGCAGAAAACAACCTTTCTCCCTCCTCTATGTGACATCCTTTTATATATTTGAACATGGCTATCATATCACCCCTTAACCTCCTCTTCTCCAGGCTAAACATGCCCAGCTCCCTTAGCCGTTCCTCATAAGGCATCGTTTCCAGGCCTTTGACCATTTTGGTTGCCCTCCTCTGGACACGTTCCAGTTTGTCAGTGTCCTTCTTGAACTGTGGTGCCCAGAACTGGACACAGTACTCCAGGTGAGGTCTGACCAGAGCAGAATACAGTGGCACTATTACTTCCCTTGATCTAGATGCTATACTCCCATTGATGCAGCCCAGAAGCATCACTGCCTCTGAAAGTGGAGAAAGAGGAGGTGATACAAGCCGTCTGTCCTGCAGGGTTGCCACTGCAATAGCTGGCAAGGTCCCTCTCCTTCTCAGAAAGCCGGTGTGGATTTCTGCTTTGGATGTAACATTTCCCACCGATCTTTCCTTCCCTGAGACCCACACTAGGATCCCTCCCTACGTCGAAAAAAGCATTCCGCTCTTACTCAGAGGGGCACAGCCCGTTTTCTCTCATGTCCTGAAATCCATCTTCATTGCAGGCAACCCCTGATTTTGGGACGGAAAAGTATTTCAGGGAAGGGACAGAACTGCAGCCTGAAGTGGAGTAACATGGGGGAGGGAGCCCAGGCGAAAAGATGCCAAATGAAACTGTAGTCTCCTGGGATGAGGGCTGCATTTCAATATCATTGGGGAGGTGGCTTGGCTCCTTCCTCCAGTGCCCCCTGCCAAAAACCCCAAAGAGGCACTTTTTAGCTTCTTCAGAATTCTCTTTAAAATCATAGAATTAGAGAGTAGGAAGGGACCACCAAGGACCATATAATCCCTGCAGTGCAGGAATCACAGCCCATGAACCCCTGACCATCTAAGGTCACCCAACGTCTGCTTAAAAACCTTGCTCCATCTTCCCTAGGTCAGCCCTTCAGTGATTTGAAGATGGTTATCTCCTCTTTCCCCAGCTAAACATACCCAGCTCCTTCAACCATTCCTCACATGGCTTGGTCTTCAGACTCTTGATCATCTTGGTCACCCTCTTCTGCACATCTTCCAACTTGTCCATGTCCTTCCTAAACTGGGGGTTGCCCAGAAGAACTGGACGCAGGACTCCAGATGGAATCTGACTGGGGATGGGAGATGGTGATATATTTTTTAAAAAGTTCTTCCCAGGGTATAAAAAGACTCACCAAGCTCTTTTCTATATGGAAATACTCACATTTGTTGGTGAATCAGAAGAGGACTCTGCAGTGTCGCCAGCAGTCTGACCATGGCAATTTATGCAGTTTCCTCTGGAATCCCAGGAGGAGGGACAGAGGAGGGTTCAGGTGAGCAGAGATCCCAGGAGGTGCAGGGACTGAATCCCAGGTGTGATGAAGCAGCAGAAGCTGGTGTTGACTCCCCCAACTCTCTCTCTCTCTCTCTCTCTCTCTCTCTCTCTCTCTCTCTCTGTGTGTGTGTGTGTGTGTGTGCTGTACTCTTGAAGATTTGATTCTGTTAACAATCAGCAGCAAACGGGAGCTGTAAAACAACTACTACGGGTGTCATTATGGAACTGAGAGCTGTATAACAGCTGATGCTCTTTATGCTCTGGGGCAGCTAAAGCTTGATTTCCAGACTAGGTTGGTTGCATACAGCTTGGCAGATCATTCATTTGCTGGCCTGGGGCTGGGGTCCTTCAATTTGGCTAACTGGCATGCTGTCTAGGCGGGTGAGAAGCTGTGGTTGTGTTGGGTTGTGGGCAACCTTTAGTCCCTGTCGTCAGGCATGGCTTGCCGGTGTTGGTGTTAGAATTCCTGCTCTATGATTGCAGTCATGGGATTTTTGTCTATCACATGACGATGTATGTTTTGACTCCACAGAGTGGGAAGTGACGGAAACAGAATGTTTGTGTTACTGTGTTCTGTGAAGTGGGACTATTGTCCTTTGTTCTTTTCTCTTTGCTGTATGACGCTAGAGAGAGAAGGAGCCATGGTGCAGTGCTCTGTGTGTGTTTATATGTAAAGAAAGTAGATTAGCCAAAATGCTGAGTTGCTGAGGTCGCTCTGATTGTTTAGAAATACACAATCGCTTTGAGGTCCTCTCCCCTAGCATGGAAGACGAAGAGCAGACTCCATTTGAGGACCTCTCCCTCATTACAGTTGATCAGGTATATGAAGACGAGCAGCAAAGTCAGTCCTCAGGGAATGTGCAGGCGTCCTTGGAACCGACAGCTCACGGAAGAACCCCGACCAAACCTAAGAGGAGGCGTGTAGTGGTGATAGGGGATTCCCTACTGAGGGGAACCGAAGCAGTGATCTGTGGGCCTGACAAGATGTCTCGGGAAGTGTGCTGTCTCCCCGGGGCTAAGATCCAAGATGTAACTGAACGACTGCAAGGAATCATAAAACCCACTGACAAATACCCCTTCCTCTTGGTTCATGTGGGAACCAATGACACTGCAAGCAATAGCCTCCAGAAGATCAAAAGAGACTACGAGGCTCTGGGCAGGAAATTGAAGCAATTAAATGCACAAATTGTCATCTCATCTGTCCTCCCAGTTGAACGACGTGGCCCAGGGAGAGAGGGAAAAATACTGGAAGTGAACAGCTGGCTTCGCAAATGGTGTAAACAGGAACGGTTTGGATTCTTAGATTCTTAGTTTCTTGAAGATGGACTTCTGGCAAGTGATGGGCTGCACCTCACAACGGTCGGGAGGAATGTTTTTGCCAAAAATCTCAGAAACCTCATCAGGAGGGCTTTAAACTGACTAATGTGGGGGAGGAGAAAGTGCTCCTGAAGGTAGGAGTCTATCAATTGATGAAGATGATCATCCAAATGTCATAGACCAAATGGAGCAAACAGCACGCAGACCTAGTGGTGAGAGGAAAAAATCCTTAAATAAGAGACACGGGGGAATGATTAATGGACTTCAATGTCTGTACACTAATGCGCAAAGCATGGGAAATAAACAAGATGAGCTTGAGCTCTTGGTACAGCAAACTAAATATGACATAATAGGCATCACTGAAACCTGGTGGGATAAGTCCCACAATTGGAATGTAATAATGGAGGGATACAATCTATTTCAGAGAAACAGACCAGACAAGAAAGGAGGAGGAGTGCCATTATATGTCAGGGATGTGTATATCTGTGAAGAGATCCAAGATTTAGAACCTCAAAGCCAAAGTGAGAGCATTTGGGTCAAAATTAAGGGAGAGAAGAATAACAGGGACCTCATTGTGGGAGTTTACCATAGATCCCCAAGCCAAATGGAGGACATAGATGATGCCTTCCTGGAACAGATGGCCAAGCAAGATGGAGAACAGGTGAAGTCCTGGCAGACTGGAGGAGGGCAAATGTTGTCCCTATTTTCAAAAAGGGGGAAAGAGAGGACCCAAATAATTACTGCCCAGTCAGTCTGACATCAATACCAGGGAAGATTCTGGAGCAGATCATTAAGCAAACAGTCTGTGAGCACCTAGAAAGGAATGCTGTGATCACCAATAGTCAGCATGGATTTCTGAAAAATAAGTCATGTCAGACTAACCTGATCTCGTTTTTTGACAGAATTACAAGCCTGGTAGATGAAGGGAACGCAGTGGATGTAGCCTACCTTGATTTCAGCAAGGCATTTGACAAGGTGCCCCATGATATTCTTGTAAAGAAGCTGGTAAAATGCGGTCTTGACTATGCTACCACTCAGTGGATTTGTACCGTAACTGGCTGACTGACCGAACCCAAAGGGTGCTCATCAGTGGTTCCTCTTCATCCTGGAGAAGAGTGACTAGTGGGGTGCCACAGGGTTCTGTCTTGGGCCCGGTCTTATTCAACATCTTTATCAACGACTTGGATGATGGACTCAAGGGCATCCTGATCAAATTTGCAGATGACACCAAACTGGGAGGGGTGGCTAACACCCCAGAGGACAGGATCACACTTCAAAACGACCTTGACAGATTAGAGAACTGGGCCCAAACAAACAAGATGAATTTTAACAGGGAGAAATGTAAAGTATTGCACTTGGGCAAAAAAAATGAGAGGCACAAATACAAGATGGGTGACACCTGGCTTGAGAGCAGTACATGTGAAAAGGATCTAGGAGTCTTGGTTGACCACAAACTTGACATGAGCCAACAGTGTGACGTGGCAGCTAAAAAAGCCCATGCAATTCTGGGCTGCATCAATAGGAGTATAGCATCTAGATCAAGGGAAGTAATAGTGCCACTGTATTCTGCTCTGGTCAGACCTCACCTGGAGTACTGTGTCCAGTTCTGGGCACCACAGTACAAGAAGGACACTGACAAACTGGAACGTGTCCAGAGGAGGGCAACCAAAATGGTCAAAGGCCTGGAAACGATGCCTTACGAGGAACGGCTAAGGGAGCTGGGCATGTTTAGCCTGGAGAAGAGGAGGTTAAGGGGTGATATGATAGCCATGTTCAAATATATAAAAGGATGTCACATAGAGGAGGGAGAAAGGTTGTTTTCGGCTGCTCCAGAGAAGCGGACACAGAGCAATGAATCCAAACTACAAGAAAGAAGATTCCACCTAAACATTAGGAAGAGCTTCCTGACAGTAGGAGCTGTTTGACAGTGGAATTTGCTGCCCAGGAGTGTGGTGGAGTCTCCTTCTTTGGAGGTCTTTAAGCAGAGGCTTGACAACCATATGTCAGGAGTGCTCTGATGGTGTTTCCTGCTTGGCAGGGGGTTGGACTCGATGGCCCTTGTGGTCTCTTCCAACTCTATGATTCTATGATTCTAGGTCTGTTACACAAGCTGTGAAGACTCTGGGATCCCTAAGTGTGCCTGTGTCTGTTGGCATCGGTCTCTGTGATGTTCGGGCAGAAGAAAGCTTTTGAAGCTCCTGAACGAATGACCAGGAGGGAGAGAACATGCCAGTCGGGCATGTGTCTCTACCAGGGTCCTACTCGAGTGTAAGATGAGCTGCTGACAGTTGGCGGGTGCCCCTTTGACTTCACGCACTCATCAGGGTGAACATTGGCCAATGGGGTCCACTGGGAAAGGAGTCTTGGGAAACCTTGTTGTGTGAACACAGCGTTCGGCTGTTAACTTGCGCAGGCGATGGAGGTAGAAATTATCCCCATCTGTTAACGAACTCCTGCCCAGACTTGATTTGATTTGGTTACAATGCTTAGCTTTGCAGATCCCAGACCCTCCAAGTGGTCCTATTTTCCAGGGACGTCCCTGATTAACAGAAGCCATCCCAGTTTCTGATTTGATCCCAGAATGTTCTGCTTTTCCTTAGGATGCCCCTATTTTCGTTGGAGAAATGTTGGACGGTATGGAGTTATGCGACCTCCAAGCTGTCTGAAGGCACTCCTGTAATAGGGAAGGGTTTTTTTAATGCTTACTGTTTTATTATGTTTTTTAGATATGTTGGAAGCTGCCCAGAATGCTGGGGCAAACCAGTAAGATCTGTTGGGTATAAATATTAAAATTGTCATTATGGAATGGGCACATGAAGAGTTGTTACAGTTCCACAAAACCCTTTCACAGAGTCTCATATGTAATACTGTATTACAGGATAGTGGAACTTATATCATAGTAATTATAGCATAGTTATAGCATAAGATCCACTATTCTGTGATATTACATATGAGCCTGTTCTACTGATGATGCCTAGGATGGCGAAGCAAGACTAATATTCCGGAAATCCTTGTCTTAGACTCTGTGAAAGGAAATGCAATAAAGAAGAGAAGCCAAAATGAGAAAAAAGATAAAATCTTGGAGAAGATAAAAGAGGGGGGAAAGAAACTAAGAGCAAAACCAAAGTCTCAAGAGATTTTGAGAGAAATCAAGTTATATCAAACACAATATATGGAATTGATGAACCAAGAAATAGAATGGAAAATTAAACAAATGAGACAAAAGACATTTGAATCCGCAGATAAATGTGGTAAACTATTGGCTTGGCAAATGAGGAAAAGACAAAAATTAAATACGGTTACAAATCTAGGTGGAAGGAAAGAACATTTATAACCCAATTGAGATCAGAAATTGCTTCCAGAGGTACTTTAAACAATTATACTCACAAGGGCCACAGAAAGAAATGGACATAGACCGGTTTTTGAGATAAATGGATTACAAAAAATTTCCCATGAAAGTAAAATACTGTTGAGCCATAAAAAAACTGAACAGGAAATAGAAGGTGCCATTCAAAACATGCAACTGGGCAAGTCTCCGGGACCGGATGGGCTGACTTCCAGATATTATAAAGCTTTGAAGGAGTGGCTATTACAACCTTTGAAGGAAGTCTGCAATGAAATTTTGGAGGGGAAAAGGGCACCAGAAACGTGGAAAGAGGCTTATATTACACTTATACCGAAAACAGAGACTGAAAAGACTCAACTTAAGAACTACCGCCCCATTTCGTTATTAAATGTGGATTACAAAATTTTTGCTGACATTTTGGCTAAGAGATTGAAAAAAGTATTGATGGAGGAGATTCATGGAGACCAAGCGGGCTTTCTCCCGGGAAGACACTTGTCAGATAACGTGAGGAATATAATTGACATTTTGGAAAAATTGGAAGTGAACATAAACACTAAAGCAGTTTTGATATTTGTTGATGCGGAGAAAGCCTTTGACAATATTTCTTGGAGCTTTATGAAAAAGAATCTTCAGGGGATGGGGGTAGGCCAAGGGTTTGAAAATGGTATAGGTGCAATATATTCTGAGCAAAAAAGCAAAATTAATTGTAAATAATGTGGTTACCGAAGAATTCAAGATAGAAAAAGGGACACGTCAGGGGTGCCCAATCTCCCCATTGCTTTTTATATCAGTCCTGGAGGTTTTGTTGAACATGATCAGAAGGGACCGGTTGGTTAAAGGTATACAGGTCGGAGCTAAACAGTACAAATTGAGAGTATTCGCAGATGACCTAGTACTAACATTACAAGAGCCAGAATCTAGTACCAAAAGGGTTTTAGAGTTAATCCAAGAGTTTGGTCAAGTAGCAGGATTTAAACTGAATAAGTAAAAAACTAAGGTTTTAGAGAAAAATTTAACAGCAATTGAAAAAGAGAGGTTTCAGAATGAGACAGGTTTAAATGTGGTTAAGAAGGTGAAATATTTGGGGATTAATATGACAGCGAAAAATGTGAATTTATTTAAAGATAATTATGAGAAATGTTGGACAGAAGTGAAAAAAAGATTTAGAAATCTGGTCAAATTTGAAGCTTTCCTTGTTGGGCAGAATTGCAGCTATAAAGATGAATGTATTGCCTAGAATGTTGTTTTTGTTTCAAACATTGCAAATTGTGGACAAGATGGACTGTTTCAAGAAGTGGCAGAAAGATATTTCTAGATTTGTCTGGCAGGGCAAGAAGCCCAGAATAAAATTTAAGATTTTAACTGACGCAAAGGAAAGGGGGGGATTTGCCCTGCCAGACTTTAAACTTTATTATGAATCAGCAGCATTCTGCTGGTTGAAAGACTGGCTGCTTCTTGAGAATACAGACATTTTGGACTTAGAAGGTTTTAACAATATTTTTGGGTGGCACGCATATTTGTGGTATGACAAGGTTAAAGCTCACAAAGCATTTAAAAACCATATTGTCAGGAAAGCATTGTATAATGTCTGGATTAAATATAAAGACTTGCTGGAAAATAAAACCCCAAGGTGGTTGTCGCCAATGGAGGCAAAGGCTGGGAAAAGACTTAATATGGAGTCCAAATGGCCGAAATATTGGGAAATATTGGAACAAGAAGGAGAGAAATTGAAATTGCAGAGTTTTGAGAAATTAAAAGATAAAGTGTGAGACTGGCTTCATTATTATCAAATAATGGAGGCTTATAAGTTGGACAGTAAAATTGGCTTCCAGGTGGAAAAATCAAAATTGGAAACAGAATTGTTAGAACCAAAAACTAAGAATTTGTCAAAGATGTATAACTTGCTGTTGAAATGGAATACACAGGATGAAACGGTTAAATCAGCTATGATTAAATGGGCACAAGATGTTGGTCATAACATTATGTTTGCTGACTGGGAACAGTTGTGGACCACCGGCATGAAATTTACAGCATGTAATGCCCTAAGAGAGAATATTATGAAAATGATTTATAGGTGGTACATGACCCCAGTCAAGCTTGCAAAAATCTATCATTTGCCCGATAATAAATGTTGGAAATGCAAAGAAAATGAAGGTACATTCTTTCACCTTTGGTGGACGTGCCCAAGGATTAAGGCTTTCTGGGAAATGATATATAATGAAATGAAAAAGGTATTTAAATATACCTTCCTGAAGAAACCAGAGGCCTTTCTCCTGGGCATAGTCGGCCAATTGGTGCCATAGAAGGATAGAACATTCTTTATGTATGCAACAACAGCAGCAAGAATACTCATCGCAAAGTACTGGAAGACACAAGATCTACCCACTTTGGAAGAATGGCAGATGAAGGTGATAGACTATATGGGACTGGCAGAAATGACCGGCAGAATCCGAAACCAGGGAAGCTAGACGGCGGAAGAAGATTGGAAGAAACTTAAGGACTATCTTGGGAAATATTGTAAAATCAATGAGTGTTAAAATGATGTTGGATTAGAAATTAAGTGGTTTACAGCTGTAATGATTAAGTAAAAAGAAAAGAAAGGTTGAAAATTAAATGAAAATTAAGGGTGAGGATTTGCTGAGCTTATAATTAGAATTGGAATACACAAAGGGGAGGTATGAGGAGGTCTCATACATCCTCATAAGGGAATGAAATTTTACTTGTTTTTTTAAACTTGTTTTTAATTTTGTATTTTTTCATATTTGATATGTTTTTTTTGTTTGTGTTTTGTTTTTATTGTTGTCTTTTTTGTAAAAAAAAAAATTGAAATGCTAATAAATATCTTTTAAAAAAAAAGACTGTGAAAGGATTCTGCGGAACTGTAACAACTCTTCATGTAGATTATTGGATTCTATGAACAGACAGGTGGAATACATGTATGGACTTTATGCATGAACGGGATATAGAATGAACTGATCCACTGGGTCTTCTGCTTTTTTCGTTGAACTTTATGAAACTTCCATTGAAATCTACAATTTGATACAATGAATAGTATACTTTATTTATTCAAAAGTATAGCCGGTTACATCTTGTGTGTTTATTAAGTGGATTTGGAGACAACGTTGGCACCTGGGCTTGTTGCAGGGTCTGTCCCCCCATGTTTGTATCTTTGTTATGTAGGCTGTTGTTTCTGGGAAGCAGCTGTTTCGGGGTGGAAGGGCTGCCTGCAGGCAAGCAGGGATAGGACCACCGCACAAGGCATGTGTGTGAGACCCACCATTGCCTAGGATGAACTGCAGAGCAATGGTCGTGACGCTGGAGTGGCTGCAACTGGCAGGCATCAGGGACAGCTGCTTAACATAGCAAACATGGGCATCCAATAAAGTGAGATGCTGTGAGATTCAGGACCAAATAAAGGTCTTCTTCATGCTGAACGATGGAACTTGGCTGCCACAGAAGGCAGAGATGGACACCAACCTAGTTGCTTTAAAAGAGGATTAGTCAAATCCATGGAGGAGAGGGCTGTCAATCACTATGAGTTGGAGGCACCAATTCTTCTGAATGCCAGTTGCTGGAAACCCCAGGCAAGGAGAGGGCTCTTGTGGTCGACTCCTGCTTGTGGGTTTCTTGCAGGTATCTGGCTGGCCACTGTGAGAACAGGATGCTGGACTAGATGGGCCGTTGACCTGATCCATAGGGATATAGGAAGTTACTTTATACTGACCCAGACCAGTAGGTCCCTCTAGCTCATTATTGTCTGCACTGACTGGCATATACTCTCTACGATTTCATACAGGAGTCTCTCTCCCAAGCCTAACCTGAAGGTGCCTGGCACTGAACCTGGGACCTTCTGCAGGGGCAGATGTTCTACCACTGAGCTACAGACTTTCCCCATAAGCAGAGTTGTGTTGGATCAGGCCAATAGCTCATCTGGACCAGCATCCTTTTCTCATCCTTTTCTGTGGAAAATAAGCACCATTTTACTGCCTGTGGCACACTCATGTGTGCTCTGACCTGTTGTGCAACTTGAGGATTGACGCCACATGGTTGCCTACAGTCCAAAGCGAAAAAGCAGATTAAGAAGACCAATCTGGTACCCAGGAATTATCTACTTCAAGAGAAAGCAGTGGTGCTCCCAGTAAAGGCCACTCCAGTTTATCAAAAGCCTCCTTCAAGCATAGCTTGGATCTGCTGGTTCTGCCTTTGATGGAGCATCACAGGAGCCCAGATGGGGGCCCAGACACCTTCCTGTGAATTGTTGGGGGCTTTTCTTTCTGTGCAGAGATGCTGACCCGAGAGGGACTTGCCCACAGCATATGCCCACCCCCTTTCATGGGAAGATGTTCAAAGTGCAGACCCTGGTTGGCGCTGAGCTCCCCACCCAGTCCCGAGACCCCGCAGAGTGTCTGCACAAGCGGGAAGTTTTGCAGCATGGAAAAGGCACCAGCAAACTAAGACTTCTGAGGGAGCTAAGCTGCTCACTTCAGCAGCTTTGTGTGCCCAGCCACACGGCCACCCAAAGGGATGTGGGCGAAAGGAACTGAAGCCCATGCCCACTAGGCCCACTGAAACTCTTGGTCCTGGGTATCTTAATGCTCTGTGACAGAAAGATATAAGCCAACTAGAAGGAGAGAGGAAGAGAAGACTAGAAGCAGCTCCAGAGCTTTGGCTGAGACCAGCACAACAGCTTCCCAGTTGGAGTCCTGAAGTGCTGGAGGACATCCTGGGTCAAGGCAGCTCCTCTGCCAAAAATCCCTCCAGCATTGTCAATGAAGTTCCAGGAGGCCAGCAGGAGACCAAGAGGGGCTAAGGGCTTTCTGGACAGCTAGGGCGGACCCAGCTAGGGTGGACCCAGCTAGGGTGGACCCAGCTAGGGTGGACTCCTCTGTTCCCCCTAAGACTGAGGGAGCCAGAAAGGGCCCCAAAGGTGATGACGCAACACACACCTACTTCCTCGGTGGCTTTCAGGCATCTGCTGAGGATGGTTTTTAATGTAAGGTCTTCCTTCCCAGGCTCTTATATGCAGAGCCACCTCACCCCTAAGAAAACCCAGCCTGAGTAAAGGAACACTGAGGCAAGGCCATTGTAATATCCACCATGCTGACTTTAGTGTGTCAGGTGACCCTACAAGAGGCAAAGGTAAATCTGTTGCTAGGATGCACGAGAGTTCGTAAGCTTTTCAACCGCTGCACCAATATCTCCATCTGTGTCAATTAAAGCTTGCAGGTTCAGTTCCTGGTTCTGGAAGCCCATCATCTGGAGCTGCTGCAGCTGCATCTGATAGAGGACCACTGGAGCTTGCTGATCCATTTCTTCGTCTTCCTCCTCCTCCTCCTCCTCTCTTCCTCCTCTTCTTCTTCTTCTTCGTCGTCCCCGTCTTCTTTCTTCTGCTTTGGATTCACTGCTTTCTAACTCCAGGCTTTCGTCAGCCGAGATGAGGCTCCCTGCTTCCGAGGACGGGCTCTCTCCCTCGTCAGAGTCTTCCATGCTCTCGGGCTCAACGTCTGGGTCCGTCAAGGCTTGGAGGAAATCGGGCACTTCTCTTGTCAGGGTCAGCAGGCTCATCTGCAGCTGGAGGAGAGCCTGGACCGCTCTGGGGTTGGTCAGCAGTGCAGCGGCCTCTGACCTCTCCAGTTTTGCAGGGAGCTGCTGCACCCACCCTTGAGGCAGAGAAGCATCGTTACTCTCGGGGGAGTTGCAATGGCTGAGGAATAACTGGGTAGGCCCATCGGGTTTCGAGAGGGCATTGGACATGTTCTGCATGAACTCCAGGTTCTCTGTGAGTTGGTGAACCATGTTTTGGATGCTTTCGGACTTGCTCAGCTCAGGCTGGACTCCTGGGCCTAAAGCAAGCAGGATGTAGCCCTGACCAGCATCATTATTGGTACCATTGAGGTCACTGTTGCAGAAATTGTCGCCACCACTGTTGTTGGACTGAGGAGCCCAGGGATTTGGCAGGGGCTCTCTGTTTTCTGTCCGGGCCAGAGGGCTGATCCCCCCAGAAGGGGGCTTGTTCTCTGATGGGGCAAACGTGTTGCCCTGGAACTGGGCTTGGACTGCGTTCAGCATGGGGGCCTCTATGTCATTGTAGAGCTGCTGCAAGGCACTGTACCCACCTGGGATGCTTTCGAGGTTGCTCAGGGCTCGGTCGTGGTTCCTGATGATCTCGTCCATCACCGCCGGGCTGGTGGCCACGTCGATCATCTCCCGCAGGAACTCGGAGTTGTTGAGGATATGGTTGATCTCAGGGTTCTGCTCAGCCAGCTGCTGCATCTGCGGGACGGACATGATCATCTGCCTGACCTGCTCGGTGTCACCAAAGAGGTTCTGCATGAAAGGATGCTGCATCACCTCGCTGATGAGCTCCTGCCGGGTCATGTCCTGTTCGTGGGCCTCGCCCACAATGTCAGACACGTCCATGGAGCTCAGGCCCAGAACGTTCATGCCAGTGACGCCAACGAGGAAGCCCAAGAGAAGCGGGTTGTTGTTCAAGGTGGAGGCATCCAGGTTCAGAGTGACCATCTGCAGCAAGAGGTTCTCCATGGTCCGTGCAACCAGCTTGTGGCATGAAGCCATCAGCTCTTCCGGCTGGTTGCTCCACTCGGACAGGTCAAGGCTGTGCTCCGAGGAGGCCTCGCTGGAGAGCAACATGCTTGTGGGTGGCACGGGCAGGAAGGCAGCGGGGCCGGTGTTTCCCAGGGAGGGCACAGGGTTCCCCGACAGCCTCCTCTGCGACTTGATGAAGAGGTGTACCTTGGACCCACTGACAATCTTGTGCTGCGCCAGAGTGTCCTGGTCCTTGAGGATCTCGCCGGCAAAGATCAGCGACAGCTGCTCCAGGGGCATCTTGAAGCGCTCAGAGATGAGCTTTTTGAAGTCCTGCACCAGGGTGCTCTCAGCCACCTCAAAGTGCTCCTTGCGCTTGAGGGTCTTGACGGTCACCTTGATGACGCGGGTGCCAGCGGCAGCCCCGTGGGGCTTCTTGCTCTCGGACATGGCTGCTGAGGAGCAGAGGTTCAGGGAGAAGGAGGAAAGCGGGACGTCTTCTTTTCCTTCCGGTGTGGCGGCGATGCTGCTGCTGCTGCTGCCGCCGCCACTTGTTCCCGTAGAGGACGCGAGAGGTGGGAAGGGGCCAGTGGTCTGCTGCTGCCCCCCTTTGTCTCAACACTAGCCAAGGCCAGAGCGCACATAACAGCGAGATGTTGCCTTCCTCTTCCGCTTGCTCACAACCTGGCAGGCACCTTCATTTTCCTCTTCTCCCCTCTGCTGCTGCCAGAAGACATGGCCTCTCTGTGAAGCTGCCTGGACTGTGAGGTCACCGCTGACCTCACAGAGAACCGGGAGGGGAGGCCCTGGTGGGCCAGGCCTCCATGGGTGCCCCCCTCCCCAATAAAGGGGAGTGCAGTGGTGCACTTAACTGGAGTGACGGGGGAGTGTGCTTTTGTTGCTAATTTTTTTCTTTTTAAAAAATTTTATTGGGAATTTTATTTACAACATAACATAGACCCCCCCACCCCCCAACAGAGAAATCCACCTTCATTAAACGTGAACAATACATACAATAAGCATAACATAAAGGTAAAGGTAAAGGGACCCCTGATTGTTAAGTCCAGTCACAGATGACTCTGGGGTTTCGGCACTCATCTTGCTTTACTGGCCGAGGGAGCCGGTGTTTGTCCGCGGACAGTTTCCGGGTCATGTGGCCAGCATAACTAAGCCACTTCTGCCGAATCAGAGCAGCACACAGAAACGCCGTTTACCTTCCCGCCGGAGCGGTACCTTTTTATCTACTTGCACTTTGATGTGCTTTCGAATTGCTAGGTGGGCAGGAGCAGGGACCGGACAACAGGAGCTCACCCCGTTGCGGGGATTCGAACCACCGACCTTCTGATCAGTAAGCCCAAGAGGCTCAGTGGTTTAGACCACAGCGCCACCCGTGTCCCTAAGCATAACATACAACAATACAAACAACCAAACAAAAGACTTCCTTTATCCTGTATCTGGCTTCTTTATTTACTTCTTATAAGCTGTTTCCTTTATGAATAATTATTAAGATTTTTCTAATTATAACTTAAATATCCACAAAGTCTCCTGCAGACATTAATGGAAACAAGTCCAGGTATGTATTTTAGGGCACTGCTTTGTGAAGTATTCTCTGCATGCACCCCATGCTTTTTGAAACTCTTGTCTAGTGTGATCTCTCATTGCTCTGTTAATCTAGCCAGTTCAATATACCCTAGCAGTTTGTCTTGCCATTCCTTTCATTGCTAAATTCAATGACATCTAATGACCTGGATGTTGGAAGATTCAGGACAGATAAAAGCAGCACAGATTTAAACTGTGGAACTCATTGCCACAGGAGGCAGTGATGGCAATCAACCTAGATGGCTTTAAAAGAGGATTAGATGAATTCGTGGAGGAGTGGAGGGCTATCAGTGGCGACCATCCAAGATGGCTGTGCTTTGTCCTCCACATTTGAAGGCAGCAATCTTTCTGGATCCCAGTTGCTGGAAGCCACAGAAGGGGAGAGT
Organism: Podarcis melisellensis; assembly: GCF_964234715.1. Classification (NCBI taxonomy): domain Eukaryota; kingdom Metazoa; phylum Chordata; class Lepidosauria; order Squamata; family Lacertidae; genus Podarcis; species Podarcis melisellensis. The sequence goes on along the minus strand of NC_138531.1, from coordinate 103,509,759 downwards.
GTTGCTTTTCTTGTGCTGGAGTTTTGCTTGCAGGTTTTCCATGGGGCTCTGAGTGGTCACTGTTGAGGACACTGTGAAAAGAGCAGCACTCCTCTTCTGTTCTTAGGAATTTGCCTACTAGGCCAAGCAACCTCTGCTAGTCTTGTTGGATTGCTTGCTTTTACTTACATTCCGCTTGGCCTTTGGCTTGGAATCAATTTGATTCCGTCCCCCTCTTTCTTTTTTCCCTTCTCCTCTGTGATGGAACTCCTATTTGGGGACTTCCCTGGCTTTTTTCTGGCCCATGTAGGACCAGTCTGGATAGTTAGCCTTGGTGAAGACTTGACGTTTTTATCCCCCCCAAACGTTTTTGAGTGAGTTTCCACTGAAATGAGGCTGCATTTTAATGTTTTAATGTATTTTAACCTTGTTTTTCAAGCTGTATTTCAATCAATTGTTTTTATATTTGGTGTTAGGCACCCTGAGCCTATTATTATTATTATTATTATTATTATTATTATTATTATTATTATTACATGCCGTTTTCCCACAATGTGTTGTGCCCAAAGGGGCTGACAGAAAGCATCCCTAACATCAAAATAGAGAACACTGGGAATACAACCAGAACACGCCAGTAAGTTCAAAATAACAAAAGTCAACTATTTAGCAAACACAGAATAAATTCAATTAAAACAAAACAAAACCCCAACCCATTAGGCTTAAGAACACAAATACAAAGCGAAAATGTATATTAACCAACAATAAAGTTTCTGGTCCTGGCTTTGCTGCTCTGCAAGGAGCCTGGCTTAAATGCAGTTCAGAGGGGAGAGCATGCAGCTGGCTCCCATGTCTTTACTCCAGAGGAGGCTGGCGGCAGCAAAAGGTCAATCTCGGGGAGGACAACGATGGTCCGTGTCTGCCTCAGCCTCCTCAAAGTACCAGCTGCTGGTGCAGGTCTAATTGCACTTCCCTCCTCCTCATTCTGTTGAAGGGGGCACTGGATATCTGCCCCCAAAGTCTCACCCTATTGGCACCAAGTGGCTGAGGATTTAATACATTTACACACAAGTTTTCAATAACAACCCTTCCCAAAGAGGTTTCAGAGATACCACAATGTCACGTTCAGGGATCCCCTTCTTTCTTTGAATTCTAGGAAGAAGAGCCAGTGTGGTGTAGTGGTTAAGAGTGGTGGACTCGTAATCTGGTGAACCGGGTTTGCTTCCCCGCTCCTCCACATGCAGCTGCTGGGTGACCTTGGGCCAGTCACACTTCTTGGGCTTCCCGTCGGAGGCATTGGGTTGGCCAGTGTGAAAACAGGACACCAAGCTAGATGAACCCTCTTTGGCCTGATCCAGCAAGCCTTGGCCTCTTGCATGATCAACAGCAGTGGGATTTACACCTAGGAAAGGTCAAGACTCCCAATAGTTTGGAAGTCAGTTCTAATGGAAGTGTCAGAGTTGGGTAGCACCAGGAGCCAACTGTCCGCAAGAAGTCCTGGAGAAGATAGGCATTTATTTATTTATTTATTTATTTATTTATTTATACATACATACATACATACATACATACATACATACATGTTGTTGTTGTTTAGTCGTTTAGTCGTGTCCAACTAAACAACAACATGTATGTATGTATGTGTGTATGTATAAATACATACATACATACATACATACATACATACATACATACATACCCCGCCCATCTGGCTGGGTTTCCCCAGCCACTCTGGGCAGCTTTCAACAGTGCAGTACCCACTGCACCTCACAAACAGCCACCTCTCCAACCATTTTCCAACGCCAGGGTCTCTTTGGCAGTGTGACTGAGCAAATGATGGACACTTTTAGACATCATTCTTCTCCACAGCAGGGACGTGGGTGGCGCTGTGGTCTAAACCACAGAGCCTAGGGCTTGCGGATCAGAAGGTCGGTGGTTCGAATCCCTGTGACGAGGTGAGCTCCCGTTGTTCAGTCCCTGCTCCTACCAACCTAGCAGTTCGAAAGCACGTCAAGTACAAGTAGATAAATAGGTACCGCTCTGGTGGGAAGGTAATCGGTGTTTACATGCGCTGCTCTGGTTCACCAGAAGCGGCTTAGTCATGCTGGCCACATGACCTGGAAGCTGTACGCCGGCTCCCTCGGCCAATAAAGCGAGATGAGCACCGCAACCCCAGAGTCGGCCATGACCTTTACCTTCTCCACAGCAGCCTTGCAGAGCAGGCCTGGAACACAGGGAAACCCACAAGTGATGGTGTGAGGCTGAGTGGGTGGTTTGGCTCCAATGTGGACCTGGTTCTAGCATAAGGTTGTCTAGGCAGCAGCCAACTTCATCTGAAGCACAGAACAGCTGGTTCTTGCTAGATGCCCAGAAGGAAGATGGGAACCACGTTGAAATAAACCAGCCAGGCTCCTTCCACAGACAGCACATTTATTGTAGCATAGCCACCCCTCTGCTTGTTTGCTTTTTCTGTGGCATCTGCACAGCATCAGGAACAAAACATCCTCCTCTTAGGTTTTCCCTTTTTGGCTCCCATCCCCTCTAGAGCTCAGAAGACCCACCTTTTAAAGGTGCAATGTCCAAAAGAGTGGATGGCCCACGGCATTGCTTGTTAGCCTGTTGAAACCTATACAGTCACTTCCCAAATTGGTCTCTGTGTTCCCCTCTTCGTGGCCTGCCTCTCCTCTGTAGGAATTGGCTCTGTCACCCCAACTCTTCCCTTTCCAAATATCATTGTGACCATATCACTCCCTCCTCCTTTGCTCCCTCACTCCTAAATTGTCGGCAAGTGGGGGCACAGCCATGACCGAGAGTGCAATGGCGAGGGAGGGTGTGCTTAACCTTTTCTCCTCTCAGGAGAACCAGGGTCGTGCAGTGGTTAGAGTGCTGGTCTAGGACCTGGGAGAGCAGGGTTCAAATCCCCCCACTCTGCCATGAACCTCACTGGGAGACCCTGGGGCCAGCCACTGCCTCTCAGCCTAACCTACCTCATAGGGTTGTTGTGGGGGTTAAAAGAAGAAGAAGAGGAGGAGGAGGAGGAGTTTGGATTTGATATCCCGCTTTATCACTACCCTAAGGCATTTCCGTGCGCTGCTCTGGTTCGCCACATGACCCAGAAGCTGTCTGTAGACAAATGCTGGCCTATAGAGTGAGATGAGCATGCAACCTGAGTCATCTGCGACTGGACCTAATGGTCAGGGGTACCTTTACCTTTAAGGAGTCTCAAAGCGGCTCATAATCTCCTTTCCCTTCCTCCCCACCACAAACACTCTGTGAGGTGAGTGAGGCTGAGAGACTTCAGAGAAGTGTGACTGGCCCAAGGTCACCCAGCAGCTGCATGTGGAGGAGCGGAGACATGAACCCAGTTCACCAGATTACGAGTCTACTGCTCAGTCCAGTATACCTGAAGGAGCATCTCCACCCCCATCGTTCTACCTGGACACTGAGGTCCAGCGCCGAGGGCCTTCTGGCGGTTCCCTCATTGTGAGAAGCCAAGTTACAGGGAACCAGGCAGAGGGCCTTCTCGGTAGTGGCGCCCGCCCTGTGGAACGCCCTCCCACCAGATGTCAAAGAGAACAACCACCACCAGACTTTTAGAAGACATCTGAAGGCAGCCCTGTTTAGGGAAGCTTTTAATGTTTGATATATTACTCTATTTTAATATTGTGTTGGAAGCCGCCCAGAGTGGCTGGGGAGGCCCAGCAGATGGGTGGGGTATAAATAAATAAATTATTATTATTATTATTATTATTATTATTATTATTATTATTATTATGTTTAGGTGTACTCTCTGACAAGAAAATTACAATTTTATAGTTCAAAATGGGGAAAATACCGGTAAATACAGTAATTGGACAAAAGTTACAAAGATTCACAAAATGTTGAGGGGTAAGTGTACCCCTGCATCCCCCCAGAAAAAAAACACTGATTATTATACCGGAGAGACATGATTTGTTGCAACTTGGGCAGATGAAGGTGTCCAGTTGCTGTGTTGCAGAAGCGCCATGCAGATGCTTCCAACTCTACTTTTCTTTGATTATGACTCAGGGCCCCACCCTCCCCCACCAACCCATCTCCTGGTCCCACCAGAGGTTTTGGGGGCCCCCAGTGACTTTGCCCCAAAGCCCAGACCTGTAGCAACCAAGAGTGGAGATGGCCACCACTATTGTTGAGAAAGAGAAGCAGGAGAGCAGTGAGACTGTTGGCTTTTGTTTATAACATTGCGTGGACATTAAAGTCAACCCATTTCAGAAGCCCCAGCCTACCAGAGGAGACCCTTTCACCGCCCTCACAGTCAGAACAGCCTCCGGTGGCCCCCCAACTGTTCAGCAAGAAGGGGACCCCTTCCCTCCAAGCTTCCTGCTCTTGTCCGTGGGCAAAGGGTGCTGTCGGGGCTTTGTGGTGGCGCAGCAAGTTTATTCTTGGGAGATCTGAAGCTTGCCCAGGAGTTGGGTGGTCTTGGTGCCTTATTCAGAAGCTGCCGACCCCGGGCAGGGGTAGCCATTGACCCAGGGGCTCACCCCCGTGGAGTAGCCTTTCAAGCGCAGCATGAACCATGGAACCAGCACGGGCGCCTCGGCCATCAGCGCCTGGAGCCCTTGTTCCATCTGCACCCAGGCCTGGATGGCTTTGGGGTTGGACATGGCGGCCACCATCTCTGGGCTCTGCATCTGCTGGGAGAAGTGGAGGACCTGCTCCTGTTGGGCCACCGGAGGACCTTCTGCGGCCCACAGGGCGCTCTGCATGAGGGAGAAGATCATGCGCTTGGTGTAAGCGTTGCAGAGGTTGACAATCAGCTTCGGGATCTCACTGGCGTCCGGTGGTGGGAGGCTGCCCAGGCCAAACGCCCCAGCCCCGGACGTGGGCGGCAGGTTGGGCATGGAGGAGCTTTGCCCTGGAGGGGGAGCCAGGCTACTGAAGGCAGTGCTCTCCTCGCTGCAGGTGCTGTGGGTGCTGTGGGAGCTGTGGCAAGGGGGCAGAGAGCCCACACGCTCCAGGCTCTCCAGCTGGGACCCATGGCTCCTCCCCAGGGTGGAGGCGAAGAGCTCCTGGATGGCGTTCAGCCCTGGTTCTGGTAGCTCACTGTTCAGCTGCCTCAGAGGGTTGTCCCCTCCAGGGATGCTGCCGTGGAGGCTGATCAAGGCTTGGTCTGGAGCCTTCAGGTCCTGGAACATCTCTGGGTTCTTTGCCAGGTCCACAATCTCCCTCATCTTGTCCAGGATCACCCTCATGATGTCCATATTGTTGAGTATGTGTCTGATGGCCGGGACTTGCTGGGCCAGCTGCTGGATCTCTGGGTTGGCCAGGATCACCTGCCGGACCTTCTCGACAATCATCTCTGAGGTGGGCACCAGCTGCCACTCGGAGCTGGAGGGGGCTGCTTCAAGGGACCCCCAGGAGCCCCGCAAGCTCGAGCCGAAAGCCGGGGAGGGAAGGCTGCCCCCAGATGGTGTCAGGGCAGGTGGCATAGTCCCAGGAACATAGGGAGACTGAGGAGGGTCTTCCAGGTCCCTTTTGAGAGTCCTGATCACCAGGTGTACAGTCATCCCATCTGTGATCCCGCAGTGGCGGAGCGTGTCCTTGTCCTTCAGGATCCTCCCAAAGTAGACCAGCACCAGCTGGCTGGTGTCGCAGGAGAAGTGCTTGGCAAGCTCCTCCTTGAACTGCTGGATGGTGCTGAGCTCTGGGAGCAGGAACTGGGCGCTGCTCTTGGGGGACTTTGCCGTGATGCAGATGAAGTTGGGGTTGGAGGCGAGGATGGGGCAGGCCGCTGGGGGCCCTTCCGGGTCTTTGTCCATGGTTTCCATGATGCACGGAGGAGGAAGAGGGGCTTGCATGGGAGAAGCGGGGCAGAGGCGTCTCGCTAGGTAGAGAAGGTGCCTGGGGAAGGACGGCACTGCTTAAGTCACCTGGAGGACTGAGCTAAGACAGCCACTGCGGTTGTGGTCCTTTAGGAAAGCAGCTGGCTGCCCCATACACTGGCGGTGGGGCAAGCCTGATGGCGTGCGTGACAGCCCCCTCCCTGGACCTTCTTCTCTCCCCTCCCTCCCTCCCTCCCTCCTCCTGAGCGAAGGAGCTGCTCTCCACACCGCAGGTACATCAAGGAGTGGGGGGGGTCACTGTGACATCGCCAGTGATGCCAGCAATGATGTCGCCGCCACCCGCAAAGCTCTTGGTAGCTGGCAGAAGGAGCCTCCAGGAGGGATCGCAGCCCTCAGGTCCCCTCTGGAAGGGACAGGGCTGCTGCTCTGAGGCAAGGCCACCCGAGGCCAGGACCTAGAGTTACCACTTCATAGAATTGAAGAGTTGGAAGGGATCCCCGAAGGTCCTCTATTATGATCCCCTGCAATGCAGGAATCACAGCTAAGGAATCTCTGACAGATGGCCATCCCAACCTCTGCTTACAGACCTCTAAGGAAGGAGAGTCTGCCGCCTTCTGGATGAGTCTCTTCCATAGCTGTCAACTTTTTCCTTTTTTTAAGGGAAATTCCCTTATTCCGAATAGGATTCCTTCCAAGAAAAGGGAAAAGTTGACAGCTATGGTCTGTTCCACCGTCCAGCGGTTCAGGTCACAAAATACTTAATTAGGCTCTCCTGGTGTATGTGCTGGAATCTTTTTGGGGGCTGGTGGGGAGCTTTTATCCTCCGAGGCTTTTCAGAAACTCATTTTTTTCATGCATTTCAGCTTAAAAAACAGCAGCCCTCTTTTACTCTCCCCTTTGGATTTTAAAGCTTTTTATACTGATTTCTTTTTTTAAAAAAAAGAAGAATACTTTATTTAGAATTCAACAATAACAAAGGGGGAAAAACCACAGTAATTGTTACACCAATTCATTACAAATAACCTGATTTTAACAATATACAAATAGTAATAGAAAAATTACACAACATCACTTTTAACTTACTGAAGTTTTCATATTACACTTTTTTATCTTTATCTCTTTCTTAACAAATCAAAAAGAGAAAAGCTAAAAAAAGGAGGCACAAAAAAAGAAAAGAGAAAAGGAAGAAGAAAAGGGGGAGGGGAAAAAAGAAGGAAACAAAACAAAACAAAATAAATATATTTGACTTCCGAGTAGACTCATTGTATTACTATTTCTACTATTTTTTCACACACAGTTCCAATATGATAGAATACTTTATAGTGATTTTATGCTGCTCTATGATAGCATTATATCGGCCACGCTTGGTGTGGATTGTTTTAGGGTTAGAATTTGAATATTGCATTTCTATTGATTCCCCCCCCCCCCCGACAATGGGTGGTGATAACATTCCAAAGGCGGAGGGATAGTGAGCAGAATACACCTCTCTCCTTTTCCAAACCGTTTCCTGTGCCTGACGAGCCGCAGAAAAGATTCCTGCATTGCAGGGGGTTGGAATAGACAACGTTTGTGGTCCCTTCCAACTCTACAATTCTATGGTTCCATGAGTTCCCTCATCCTAAACAACCCTTACCTTTCCATCCTCTGGACAAGACCTTCCTCACTGCACTGCACCAAATATCATATTACTGGCACAAAATAAATGTTACATCTTTCTCTCTCTCTCTCTCTCTCTCTCTCTCTCTCTCAAACACACACACACACACACACACACACACCATTTCTTCTTCATCTTCTTCCTCATCCTCTTCTTTCTTCTTTGGCGGCCCCTCGTAGCCAAGTTAAAACATGGTTTTAACAATGAGTCTGTAAGTGTCTGTGGAGGCCAATTCTGGATCCACAAGTCCTTCCACAGGGGGGACATTGGTTTCTGGGTGGGAGTTGATCCCAGTGAGGGTTTGGCAAGCGTGCCTTCCTCTTAGCACATTTTTCCCTTGCGTCCTGAGTTCTAGCATCTTCAAAGTCCATGGCACCTTTGGTCAAGGCTGTTCTCCAACTGGAACGCTCACAGGCCCGTGTTTCCCAGTTGTCAGTGTTTATATTACATTTTTTTTAGATTTGCCTTGAGGCAGTCTTTAAACCTCTTTTGTTGACCACCAGCATTACGCTTTCTGCTTTTAAGTTTGGAATAGAGTAGCTGCTTTGGAAGACGATCATCAGGCATCTGCACTCGCTGGATCATCACCTTGTCGTGGTGAGTGGGCTTGCATGTTCCTATGACTCTTGTGAGCGAAGCCATCGGGAATCTCGTACTCCTAGCAGGGTCACCCAAGGTGGTACGGTCAAAGAGAAGGAGCTAGACAAAGAATGATCCAAGAAGTCCTCAACGGCTTTGAAGGCGGATGAAGGCTGCAGCAGATAGGAATCTACTGGTTTGTCGTGACTACTTCATACCATCGGAAAAGAGCCCTACTGTGAAGACTGTGCATTGGTCAGCGTGCACTGATCTACACACATAAAACAAATTCACGCACAGGTGTCTTCCAAAACACACACACCTAGCAGCTCATCTGTACAATTCTTGATGCATTCTGCAGAAGGCACATGCAGAAGACGATGGTAGGGGCAATCTTTTCTGGAAGATATTTGTATTTCAAGGAGTTTAGTGATCTGACATGGTCGTCTCTTCCTGCCTCTCTTTACCTCCCCTCTCTGTCTCTTGTTCTGCTCTTTGATGGCTGAGAATAGCCTTTTAATGCCCTGGTTTGTGGAAGGAAGTAATAGTGTTGGGCACTGTCCTTCTTTGAAGTGAGACATTGGAGAGGTGGGTAGCTAAGGAATCATCTGCGCTAGCTAGTCGGGCGAGGCACGTAGGCTAACAAGTTAGCTATCTATAAATCAAATGGTTTGGGGGCATAGCTCTCAGAAGCTCATGCTACCTGAGTCCACCTGGGGTCCCTTCACCACTTCTTGATGGCTTCCCAGTGGCAGATCAAAGTGCTTCCTTGGTAATGTATATAATGCTTGTTGTTTAGAATAAAATCTTTAATCTCGCTTGTGTTTGTATTGCTTCTGAATCTCATCAAAAGAACCATCTGCATTTGGCAAAACAACAGCCTAGCTCAGGGTGCTGAGCACAGCACTGCTATGGTTACTCTTGGTATATTAAAAAATGTAGATGAATACATCAGATGGAAACCTCTCTCCCTTCATTCTAGGGATCGCCCTCCATCCCTTCAACTTTCCTTGTCAGTGAATGGGGAGCTGCTTTTAGGTAACTGGTCTGTTGAAACATTGGTGGAACAAGCTGGTGACTCTCCGCAGGATCTCCTTGGTCTTCACCCCATAAACAATGGGGTTCAGCATGGGAGGGATGAGGACATACAAGTTGGCCAGTAGGATGTGAACATAGCCTGGGATGTGGTGGCCAAAGCGATGGGCAAAGAAGGAGAAGAATGCAGGTGTGTAGAACATGAGGATGACGCAGAGGTGGGAGCCACAGGTGCTGAGTGCCTTCAGGCGAGCGTCTTTGGAGGAGAGCCGAAACACAGCCCTCAAGATCAGACCGTACGATGCTGCTATCAGCAAGGTGTCCACACCGATGGCCAAGATGGCCACCATGAAGCCATACCAGATGTTGACCGTGATGTCGGAGCAAGCCAGCCGGGCAATGCCCATGTGCTCGCAGTACGTGTGGGGAAGGATGTTGCGTTGGCAGAACGTCAAGCGCTTAACGAGGAAGATGACCGGGAAAATCACGCAGAAGCTTCGGACCATGGCAGCCAGCCCAATTCTCCGGATGACTGAATTGGTCAGCAAGGTGGTGTAGCGCAGCGGGTCGCAGATGGCGATGTAGCGGTCGAAGGCCATGGCCATGAGGATGGCCGACTCGGCGATGAAGATGCTGTGGATGAAGAACATTTGGGCTAGGCAACCTTCGAAGGAGATCTCCCCGGCCTTGAACCAGAAGATGGCCAGCATTTTGGGAGCGGTGGAGGTGGACAGAAGCAAGTCAGTGACAGCCAGCATGGAGAGGAAGAAGTACATGGGCTGGTGGAGGCTGCGCTCTGTGAAGATGGTGAACAACAGAGTGCTATTCCCCACCAGAGCCACAATGTACATCAGGCAGAAGGGGATAGAGATCCAGATGTGAAAGGCCTCCATCCCTGGGATGCCAGTCAAGATGTAGGTGGTGGGGGGCAAGGAGCTGTGGTTGGCTGGCAGCATCTGGGGCCTTGGAAGGGCTTCCTGGTAGCTGTGGTGGATGTAATCAGGAATCCGTTCCCTCTCCAGCAGGCGCTGGATGGAAGACAGTTCACAGGGAAGAAAATCTACTGGGATCCGGAACAAATCCTGAGGAAGATGAGGCAAGTATGTCTTCTGCTGCTCCAAAGGGGAGGACCCAAACTGATGGATTCAAACCACAAGAACGGAGATTCTGATAAGCATTAGAAATAATTTTCTGAGGCCAAGAGCTGTTCGACAGATGCCCTCGGTGGATTTTTTAAACAAATTTGGGTATTCTTTTGTATTGTGCTTCCTGCATTTACGAAGACAGCAGAGTCAACACAGAGTTAAGCCAGAATGTGGAAACCCTGCAGCCGCGTAGCGGGTCTGTCTGGGGGGGGGTCTCCTCTCCCGCCCACCCTGAACAAGGAAGCTTTGTGTGTGCTAACAAATAATAAATAAATAAATGATACACACGTCTAGGGAACTCATTCAGCTGTCAAACCTCTCCTTCCTTCCTTCCCTCCCTCTGGCCTTCGTCTCCTGTTAATCTGACTTTAGCAGGAATGGCACAGCAGACACACAAAGGTGTACGAAAACACTTCTGTGTTTCTTTGAAGAGGGTCCACCTGGCAGCAATGGCAGGTTGCAAGCAATAGGTGTCAAGTTTAATGCATATACCTCTTTAATTCCCCCATAATTTCCATCTCACATTGGACTTCCCTTCTGTGGTTCCCCGTATTTTCTAATATTGCTGCATATGATAACTTATTCTGCACCCTGCCCTCACCATACTATTCCAAAAGTCATCATTTACTGCTGCTCCTTATTCAAATCCCACTTGTGTCTTTATATGTTTACAATAGCTTTTTAAACATTCTGCAAATAGTTTCCAGTCCTCCTTAAAACCTGCCTTTTCTGGATCTCTAATTTCACTGGGCAGCAATGTCAAGGGCCCTGCCAGATAAGTCCTTTCTAGTCCACGCTGCCCCTCCTAACCCCGTCTAACAGATTTGAACCACACCTGCCCCGGATATTTTGCCCAGCTCCTCCTTGGAAGGCGGCAGCAAGAAACGGCTCTGTGCAAAGTTCTCACCTGCCTTTAGCCCCAGCAAGCAGAGAAGCTCAGAGATGGGATTTGGGTCCCCCCGGCAGCAGCAGAGACAGGCATTTGAAGGAGGCTGGGTCCAAGGAGCTGAGGGACTTGATCTGCCTCGTGTCTCCTTGGGAGTCCTGAGGGGGATTTGGAGGCAGGTGCTGGTGGAGGAGAAGGGACCTCCTGGGACCCATTTTTCTCAGGCTCAGGGGGAATTTTCAAAAGGCAAGGAGAGCATAACCCTTAGTTTGCTCTGGGAGGCTAAACGATCTTTTCTTTTGTTGCACAGTAAGGTACTTGCTTTGTAGTCAGGTCCCAGTCCCACCTGCGCCTTGGGTTCAGGAGAGTCTGGGATTTCCCCAGACATCCTCAGTGGGCATGTTTCCCTACATGCAAACTCTGTGGCCCAAGAACCCCACCCCTGACTCTGTGGGCTTCACAGATAGCCGTGGATTTGAACCCATTTGCAGAGAATCAGAGACTCAACTTGTAGAGTTGGGAGGGACTCCTAGAGTCATCAAGTCCAACCCCCTGCAATGCCAGAATCCCAATTAGAGCATCCATGACAGACGGCCATCCAACCTCTGCTTGAAAACCTCCAAGGAAGGAGAGCCCAACACCTCCCAAGGGAGACTGTCCCACTGTTGAACAGCTCTTACTGTCAGAAAGTTCTTCCTGATGTATCTTCGGAACCTTCTTTGTTGTAATTTGAATCCATCGGTTCAAGCTTGCTCCACCCGCCATGTGGAAGCCCTTCAGCCTACAGTGGTACCTCAGGTTACAGATGCTTCAGGTTACAGACAGTTCAGGTTACAGACTCTGCTAACCCAGAAATCGTACCTCAGGTTAAGAACTTTGCTTCAGGATGAGTACAGAAATTGTGCTCCGGTGGCGCGGCAGCAGCAGGAGGCCCAATTAGCCAAAGTGGTACCTCAGGTTAAGAACAGTTTCAGGTTAAGAACAGACCTCCAGAAAGAATTAGGTTCTTAACCGAAGGTACCACTGTATTTGAAGATGGCTATCACGTCAATTCGCTGTCTTTCCTTCTCCATCTCCATCCTTTGTCCCAAAGTGTCCACCTCGATCTCCAGAGCAGCCTTGAAGCCATAGGGATTCTCAGCTCCTAAGAGCTGAAGCACTTTTGCCCCCTGGGGGGTTTTTGGGCCACCGAGAAGAGGCTGCTGGACTAGATGGTCCCCTCTTTGGCCTGGCCCAGCTTTTTAAGTTCTTATAGTTGGTTTAATGGTTTATTTCATTTTTTAAAAAATGTACACTGCTTGATTGTTGTTGTTGTTGTTTTTAAACCCACCCTCAAAGCATTTTACAAAAAGATGAAACAAGAAAATCAAGAACAAATGGCAGCCATACCATGTCCCCCAACATTCCTGGGATGAAAATAGGGACATTTCTCAGCCCCCCCCATGACCCTCATTGATGTCCCATTTTTGTGACCCCCCCCCCAAGCATTTCCTATCTGGAGGACGCTTGCAAGTATTCCCTCCCCCCACAAGCAGGACACCCTCTACCGTCCTGAGAAAACCCATTGATCCCAATTTTATTCTTTGGTAGATTTACACAAAGAAAAACACACAGAGATAAAAAAAAAAATAGATGCGGACACACAAATCATTTCTTTTCTTACTTTTTTTTTAAAAAGTCAAGACTCCTTGTGCTCCAGTCCCCATTTCTTTACCCCCCCCCCCCAGGGCGGCTCTGTCCTCTGCCTGCACCCCAGAGCTGGTGTATTATGCAGGTGGGGCCTTGGCAGTGATGGCCTCTCTTCATCCTCACCCGCTCTTTAGCAGCTGCCATGAGCTGCCCAAGGGAGGAGAGGCCACGGAGAGACAACGGGATGCTCCCTCGCCACCACTCAGGGCAAACGCCAGCTCACCCCAAGCTGGGTGGTGGCAGCACTGGCAGGAGGAATAGGGACATTCTGGGATCCAATCAGAAGCTGGGGTAGCTTCTGTATACCTGAAGGAGTGTCTCCGCCCCCATCGTTCAACCCAGACACTGAGATCCAGCTCTGAGGGCCTTCTGGCGGTTCCCTCACTGTGAGAAGTGCGGTTACAGGGAACCAGACAGAGGGCCTTCTCGGTGGTGGCGCCCTCCCTGTGGAACGCCCTCCCATCAGATGTGAAGGAAATAAGCAGCTATCTTATCTTTAAAAGACATCTGAAGGCAGCCCTGTTCAGGGAAGTTTTAAATATTTAATGCTGTGTTGTTTTTAACACTCGATTGGGAGCCGCCCAGAGTGGCTGGGGAAACTCAGTGGCTGGGCAGGGTATACACAGATTATTATTATTATTAGTAGTAGTAGTAGTAGTAGTAATTCCATGACTGTCCCTGGGAAATCGGGGCGCTTGGAGGGTACGCCTACCAACAGAGGAGCCAACAGATGAGACTTTTTGAAAGATTTAAAGCCTTTTAATCACAAACCATGCAATCCACGCCTTTGCAGAGCTCCAGCATCGGCACAGCAGCTGCAGGAGTCCAGCCTCGGCTCAGCTTCCGTCCTCTTCCGCCTCAGAGTTTGTACGTCCGCTTCTGCTTGGAAGATGGCTGCGCGGACGAGCCCCGCAGGCGGCTGGCGGTCTTCACGCCAGCTAAGAAGTCAGCGCCCACCAGAGTCTCCAAGATCTGCTGGGCAGTGACATCCTGGCGCCCCACCCTCGAGACGGGGGGCACCATGTCGCAGAGGGAAGTGATGGAGTGTGCCCTCCGTGCGGGCCGCTCGGATCTTCCTCGCCTCTCTGTTCCCGGCTCGTCTGTGGCGAGTGCCTGCAGCCTCTGCTGGATTTCTACGAGCCCCTGGATCTCCTTGGGGCTCCAGTTGGCCAACAGGATGTCTGTGTTTTGAATCTGCTGGAGGAGGTCTGGGACCTGCGGGGCCGCCTGCCCCCGGGGACTCCTGGACACGGAGGTGTTCCTGCGGACCATCTTGGCCACCACCTCTGGGGTGTGGCTGCTCCTGGATGGGCTGCTAGATGCGAGGTTCTGCATCAGATGCTTTATGATTTGGTGGAGGAGGTTCTTCACCGCTGCCGAGGCGAGTTGTCCTGTCTCTCCTCTGAAGGCGCCGCTTTCCCCGTTGCTCTGATCGTTGCCGTTGGGCACTAGGTTCTGGGCACCAGGCTTTGGAGGCCAAGTTCTGGGAGAAGGCAGCCTCTCCCGGGCCCGTTCAAGCCTTTCTCCGTGGTCAAAGGTGGGTGGGTGGCCCCCCAGGGATCCTGGCGAGGGGCTTGCCCCACACCGCTTTGGAGTGGCCTTCTGCCCTAGTGCTCTTTGAGCTTCAGGGAACGCACCCTGAAGGACACTGTTGTTGTCTCCACCGGGGACGCTTCCAGGACAAGTGGTGGCCTGGGGAGGCGATTTGATGAACTCCTTCACGACCGCTGGGTTCCTTGCCAGTTCCACCACCAACCTCATTCCTTCTGGGGAGCTGAAGACGTGGCTGATCTCAGGGGCTTTCTGCATCACCTGCCGCACCTGCGGGTTGCTGGTGACCAACTCCTTCATCAGGTCAGGGCTGGAGAGCTTGCTCTGGATGAAGGGGTTCTCCAGCAGTTGCACCATCATGTCTGGGTTGGACATGAGCTGGCTCTGGAACTCTGAAAAGTTGGCTGTGTTGAGGCCCAGGCTGGCGGTCAGCTCCCGGAGGCCATCACTGGCAAAAGCGTCTCCCCGGGGAGGCTTCTGATCTGGGGCAGTGCTGGTAGGGCTGGCGGAAGCCTGTCGGGACAGGCGCCCCCGGGGAGATCGGACAACCACGTAGACTGTTGCGTCGTAGTCTAGGTGGATGCCATGCTGGCCAAGGGTCTTGTGGTCTTTCAAGATCCTTCCAACATACACCAGCACAATTTGGTCAGGAGAAGAGGAGAAGTGCCTGGCGACATGTTCTTTGAATTCTCGGACCAACATCTCCCTGTGGACCAGAAACTCTTCCTTCTGCCACGGAGTCTTCACAATGATCCGAACAACTTGGGGCTCAGCGGCTCTGAGGTCAACCCCCGGGATTCTCTGGCTTTCGACCATAATGCTGCCAAGATTTGAGAGCAAGAAGCAAAGACCAAAGTCAGGCTTGGCTTCTCATCGCACTCCAAAGTGGTCCTGCCTTCTTTCCTCTGTCACCACGCAAGCTGTGGGGTCCCTCTTCTCGACACCCCCTCCCTCCCCCAGCCCAGAGGCCCTACACAACCTTCTGGTGTGGAACCCGTGATTTGTGATGTCAGCGCTGAGGTCGCCAGATGCAACTGCCCTTGGCCCAGTGACCCAAGAGGGACTCTGTAGCCCAACCCAGCCCAGAATTCCTCCCCGGCCCCCATATAATTTTAACTGGAGTTTTAACATTCCTTATTTTCCGACTGTAAATCATTCCTTTTCTTACAATGCTACAGTTTACAGAAAGAAAATAAGGAAGAGCAGTGAGAGAAAGATGATACAGAGAAGGGCCACCACGATGATCAAAGGTCTGGAGACCAAGCCTTGTGAGGGAGCAGGTTTAGCCTGGAGAAGAGGAGGCTGAGAAGGGATATGAGAGACATCTTAAAATATGTTAAGGGCTGCCACATGGAGGATGGAGGAAGCTTGTTTCTCCTGCTCTAGAGGGTAGGACTGGAACCAACAGATTCAAGAAAGGAGATTCTGACTAAACTTGAGGAAGAACTTTCCAACAGAGCTGTAGAAAGGACTCCCTTGGGAGGTTATGGACTCTCCTTCCTTGGAGGTTTTGAAGCAGAGGTTGGGTGGCCACAGTCATTATTGTGATTCCTGCACTGCAGGAGGTTGGACTAGATGGCATTTGGTGCATCTTTCACCCCTACATTTCTATGATTTTATGCAGCATCAATGCAGACATGGAGTATGACATGCAGCGTGAGTACAGCAGGGTACTTTTGAGGCTGAGCAAATATTCCTACATCTTTGGAAAAGAAAATACCGCAGGAACTGTTGGTATGCTGAACACAAGGGGGATGAAACAGAAATGTCAATCCTAATTCCCTCACTTTCTTATCATGTGGACACCATATGGACAGAGATGCAAAGGGCTTAGGACTGCAATACCCCCCAAGGACCACCTCTCCCCATATGAACTGACCTAGACCCCGTGATCATCAGCTGAGACTCTTCCTCATGCGCTTCCCCCACAAGGGGTGCATAGGGTGGCAACACGAGAACAGGGCCTTTTCTGCAGTGGCTCCCCACTTGTAGAATGCTCTGCCCAGGGAGGCTCACCTGGTGCCTTTGTTACATATCTTTAGGTGCCAGGAGAAAACCAGGCCTTAGGCTCATTAACATTCTATGGCCTTTTGCGTGTGTTTGTGGGAGAGGGCTGTTGGTTTGTGTTTTATTATGTATTTTGTCTTCTCGTTTTCTATTTTTATGCTGTGATCTGTCCTGTGGCCTTTGGAGGAAAGACGGTATGCAAATTTAATTACTAAATAGAATAAAATAAAACACAATATAAACAGATAAAATAAAAGAGCATGGGTGCGTTGCATCTTATTGGTTATATTTTCATGCAACCCACACTTTAGCATAAGTTGAAGGGCCCATCCATCCATTTGACTCCAGTCCAGAATTCCCTCCTCGCATTCCCCAAAGGTTCCCACCACATCCAGAATGACAGAGTTGTGAAGAAAATTCCTGAAACTAAAATCCAAGCCAACCTGCTGCTGTTGAATGCACTGCCAGGGTCCTTTTCAGAGTTAGCAACGAACATACTCAACTGTTACAACCATAGTTTCCCTTTTGCAAAACACCCTTCACAAGCAACGCTTCCTGGGATTATTTGGGGGGAGTCATGTGCTTTCAATGTGCACTGAATGTGCTTTGAATGTAGAGTGTGGGTCCGCCCAGAAAATCACCCGGCTACCGATTCGACATTAGAAGCTGCCTTCTCTTGAGTTGCCACGCAGGTGGTGCCGTGGGGGTGATTCCACTGTCCTTCAGACCTTGTGGGGAGCCAAACTATATATTTGGGGGGGGGGATGAACGAATTCCTATGCCCCACAAATAGCCCATAGATAGGTTTTAAATAAAAGCACACAATCTACTCATGTAAAAACATGCTGATTTCCAGGCCATCAGCAGGCCAGATTTAGAAGGCGATTGGGCCGGATCCAACCCCTGGGTCTTAGTTTGCCTACCCATGGCCTAGGGCTTGCCGATCAGAGGGTCGGCGGTTCAAATCCCCACGACGGGGTGAGCTCCCATTGCTCGGTCCCTGCTCCTGCCCACCTAGCAGTTGGAAAGCACGTCAAAGTGCAAGTAGATAAATAGGTACCGCTCTGGCGGGAAGGTAAACGGTATTTCTGTGTGCTGCTCTGGATCACCAGGAGTGTTTTAGTCATGCTGGCCACATGACCCGGAAGCTGTCTGCAAACAAATGCTGGCTCCCTCGGCCAGTAAAGTGAGATGATCGCCACAACCCCAGAGTTGTCCGCAACTGGACCTAACGGTCAGGGTGAGGAGATTTCACCCCTCCCATATCCAAGAATCTCCTGATGAGTCTGCTGATTCTCCAGAGAGGAGGAGGCGTGTTCTGCTCTCTACTTATTCTACTCCAGCACCAAATCAGTCAGTCAGTGAAGAGAGAGAGACTGAGTGTTACAGATCGTGTGTAGAGATAAGGTTGCTGCTAAGAGCAGCTGCAGACACTCAGTGTAGTGCAGCATTCATTTATGCTTAGACCTCGTCAAGCTCTGTACATAGCTGTATAATAGCTGTAGATAGAATAAAAGAAGTTATTCTACAGAGCTGCTCCCCAAGTCGTTTATATACTCTGCTAGACTCTGCTGTACTCTGCTATGCGATGACTGTCTTCTTGTTGGAGTGAATCCGGTGCTCACAACTCTAAGCTGTGAGTCCACAGCCCTTTGACCTGTTCCTGTCCAGAAGGTGGTCTCTGGAAGTGCTACCCAGCTCGCCTAGCCCAGTCGGGGCTGAGTGGATGAGTCCAGTTGGTGGTACTGGCTCAAGGGCGATGCTGACACAGGGGTCCCTTTACCTTTACCTTCTCTTGAGTCAAACCATTGTTCCACACAGCTTAGGGTTGTTCCTTCTGCTGCACCAACTGGAAGTGGCTGTCATGGGTTTCAGCCTGGAGGTGCCCTTGGGAACTGAAATTGGGACCATACACACACACACACACACACACACACACACCATATATATATATATATATATATATATATATATATATATATATATATATATATAATATTTTTATTAAATTTTCAACAAAAATAACAAAAACAAAACAAAAACACACAATAACCAATACAATAACAACCACAAAGAAAATTGTGCACAAAAACAATGTCAAATCCATAAAACGGGATTCTCTTAACCCTGTGACTCCCCCTCCCGCCCCCCCCGCCGTTCCTTAAGTTTTCTACATTCCAAGCAGGGGCTCTACCACTTAACAACGAGGCTTCCCAATTCCAATGGACTTTCAGTATCACAGCTTAGGGCTGTGTCACATTCTGTGTCACAGTGGCTGACCACATGTCCTAACGAGACGCCATCAAGCAGAATCTGAGCACAGAGCACCTGTGGTTTCTAGCAACCAGTATTCAGAAGCATTGGTGCCTCTGATTGTGCAAGCAGGGCAGAGCCGTTGATGATCTCCTCTGTGAATTTGTTTAATCCTCTTATAGGTTGGTGGTCATCGTCTGGTGGGCATGAGTTCCACAGTTTAACTCTGTGCGGAAAAAGTCATTTCTTTTATCTGCCATGAATCTTCCAGCATTCAGCTTTATTAGATCTCCATCGTGTTAGGTGAGAGGGAGAAAAACGTTTCTCTATCCATTTTCTCCATGCCAAATACAATTTTATCATGGCACCTCTTCGTTTTCGTAAACTAAATATTCACAAAAGTTGCTACATTTCCTTGTTGGGGAGTCATTTCACCCCTTGATAATTTCGGTTGCCCTTTTCTGAACTTTCCCCCAGCTCTATGAAACTGAGAGCAGAGAGCCGGGTAAGAATCGCACCATAGCTTCCTGCTCACCCAATTTCTCAGCTGCCTACCTTCCTTCTCTCATGAAGGAGGGTCTCCATATCTCAGGCAACCTTCCGCAAAGGTTCGGGGGGCTGATGCACAAAGCACAGCCTTCTAGCAGCACCTCCACCTCCCTGTCCGCGAGAACACGAGGGTGACTCGCTCCCGTATCTGCCTCGTTCTCACCCCATAGACGATGGGGTTGAGCATGGGAGGAACGATGACATAAAGGTTGGCCAGCAGGATGTGAATGCAGCTGGGGATGTTGTGGCCAAAGCGGTGGGTGAGGAAGGAGAAGAAGGCAGGCATGTAGAACATCAGGATGATGCAGATGTGGGAGCCGCAGGTGCGGAGAGCCTTGAGGCGGGCCTCCTTGGAGGAGAGCTGGAAGACGGCCCTGAGGATCAAGCCGTAGGACAAGGCAATGAGCACCACGTCCACCCCTGAGGACAGGAGGGTCGTCGTGAAGCCATACCAGATGTTGATGGTGATGTCTCCGCAGGCCAGGCGGGCAATGCCCATGTGTTCGCAGTAGGTGTGCTGCATGGTGCTGTGGCCGCAGTAGGGCAGCCTCTTGAGGAGGAAGATGGGTGGGGACATGATGCACAGCCCCCTGACCACGGCCGCCAGGGCCACCTTCCCAATCACCGATGGGGTCAGGATGGCCATGTAGCGCAGTGGATCGCAGATGGCAACGTAGCGGTCAAAGGCCATGGCCAGCAGGATGGTGGACTCCGCAATGAAGCTGAAGTGGGTGAAGAACATCTGGGCAATGCAGGCATCGAAGGAGATCTTCCTGGAGCCGAACCAGAAGATGACCAGCATCTCGGGCACAGTGACCGTGGACAGCAGGAGGTCCGACACAGAGAGCATGGCCAGGAAGAGGCACATGGGCTGGCGAAGGCTGTGGTCCGTGGCAATGAGGAAGAGGAGGAACGAGTTCCCCAGGAGGGCCACGACGTACATGAGGCAGAAGGGGACAGAAATCCACACGTGGGATTTCTCCATGCCAGGGATGCCAGTCAGGACAAACGTGACGGGGTCAAAGCTGCTGTCATTGAGAGCAGCCATGATGATGGGAGGCGAAAGGTCTTCTCCACTGGTGTCTCCTGCTCCTAGGGAGAGAGAAAGAGAGAAAGATTACAAAATCAATAGCCCGCAGGACCACATCAAGGAAGTAAGAGCACCACTGGACTGTAAGCAGGAACAGAGGGAAGGAGAAGCAGCACTTTGAGGGTGTGTGTGTGTGTGTGTGTGTGTGTAATGCAAATCTTTAAATATGTGTTGAATTTGAATTAATTTGTTCTGAATTTCTTAACAAAGTTGGAAAACTAATAAAAATTATTTGGTAAAAAGAAAAGGTAGCAGCACCCCTGTATTCTGCCTTGGTGAGGCCCCACCTGGACTCTGGTGTCCAGTTCTGGGCACCCCAGTTTCAGAAGGATATTTTCAAGCTGTGCAGAGGAGGGCAACCAAGATGATCCAGGGTCTGGAGACCAAGCCTTATGAGGAACGGTTCAGGGAGTTGGGGATGTTTAGCCTGGGGGAAAAGGAGACTGAGAGGTGATGAGAAAGCCATCTTCAAATATCTGAAGGGCTATCACATGGAAGATGGAGCAAGCTTGGCTTTTTGCAGTTTTGGACGGCAGGACCCAAACTAATGGATCTAAATGACAAGGAAGGAGATTCTGGCTAAACATTTGGAAGAACTTTTTGACTGTAAAAGCCTATTGGCGGTGGAATGGGCTCGCTTGGGAGGTTGTGGACTCTCATTCTTTGGTGGCTTTTAAGGTCCGTATAGTGAAAGCTCTGGTTTTCCCAGGAGTGATGTATGGAAGTGAGAGCTGGACCATAAAGAAGGCTGATCGCCGAAGAATTGATGCTTTTGAATTCTGGTGCTGGAGGAGACTCTTGAGAGTCCCATGGACTGCAAGAAGATCAAACCTATCCATTCTTAAGGAAATCAGCCCTGAGTGCTCACTGGAAGGACAGATCGTGAAGCTGAGGCTCCAAGACTTTGGCCACCTCATGAGAAGAGAAGACTCCCTGGAAAAGACCCTGATGTTGGGAAAGATGGAGGGCCCAAGGAGAAGGGGACGACGGAGGACGAGATGGTGGGACAGTGTTCTCGAAGCTACCAGCATGAGTTTGACCAAACTGCGGGAGGCAGTGGAAGACAGAAGTGCCTGGCATGCTCTGGTCCATGGGGTCACAGCTAAACCACTAAACAACAACAATAAAGCAGAGGTTGGATGGTCACCCTCATTGCAGGGGGTTGAACTAAATGACCCTTGGTGTCCCTTTCAACCCTACAATTCTATGATTCTGTTACTCTCTTTCAGCAAGCTGAATTGGTACATCTGTGGAAAGCCAGTACGAAGAGTTCCCTGATCCTGATTGTCCAGAGCTACAAGGGTTTGTTTGATAGCTGCCAGCGTTGGTCTCACCTTTGACCTTTTCACACCTTTTCTGGGCTCTCTTGGTGCTTGGCACTTCCCCATCTGCTGCTTCTGGCCCCATTGAGAGACACAGACACAGCCTGTTGTTACAGCAGGAGGCAGGGGCAGCCTTTGGGCAAGCCTTTTGGAAGGGAAGGAGGGAGGGAGGGAGGAGGGAGGGATGTCCAGAAATTAGAAACACAAGACGCATTTAGGTGTTCCGTTCCCTGCACAGCTTTTAAAAATGATTAACGAAATAATTATTTGGGTGCCCCAGGCTGTTCTAGACGTGTCCTGGAAACAGGGCAAAGGAACAAGTTCTGCACTCCCTGCCCACTTATCCCCAGCCGCTGAGAGACACAAAGATTAAATCCTAGGAGCATTATTAGCCTCCCTGGGGGCCCCATGTTGTTGTCTTGGTCTGCTTCTCTGTGCGGCATCTAACTGGATCTCTTTGGCCTGTTTCAGCTGCCAGACACCTCTGAGGTTCTCATGCAAGTAAGGCAAACTCTGCTTTCTCGGTGAATTCAGCCAGACTTGAGTCCAGTCCTTCACTGCCAGAAGGTGGCTTTGAATAGGTCTCCCCATAGCTCAGGAAAAATCCCGTAATAGCACATGACAAACAATGATGCTTTCATGGTCCTACATTCCATTCCCAGGGCCACGCACAGAACGGTCTCACAGAAGTTCGTTCCTGCCCTGAGTGTCCTCATCAGTTGGCAGCAGAGCCACGATGGGAAGGATCTTGGTGCCTCTGCACTGTCATTGCTCAGTGGGTGACCTTCACGGCCAAGTGGAGATCTGAACCCTGGTGTCCCAGGTCCCTGTCTCTCAGGGCCAAGCATTGTCTGCTCCCCATCTCGGGCCAGTCATCCTGTCTCCACCAAACATAGGAATGTAGGAAGCTGACTGATACGGAGCCAGCCTCTTGGTCCATCTAGCTCAGGGAGTCCAGCACACAGCCCAAGGGCCACATGTGGCCCTCAAGGCCTTTCTGTGGCCCTCAACAACATTTGGTGCCTTTCCAAAACCGGTAAGCAAGGCACTGGGCTTTGGGAAGGAAATGTGAGAGCTCTGCCAGTGAACTGGGACCTCCGCCATGCCTGACAGAAAAGCTGAGCCACATCCCTTCCCTTGCAGGGTTGCAGTGAGGATAGAACAAGCCCGAGGGGCAGCTGTTTAAGCACCTTGAGTTTTCAGGGCATGAAAGCAAAGCAACAAGCAGGACTTACTTTCAGGGTGGCTGCTCTTGAGTTCTCAGGGGCTCTCCTTCGTGAGTGAAGGCCAGTTGGCTCGCCTTGAGCAGCAGGAGGTGAGGAAATGCCTTTGCTAGGAAGAGAACGGGCAGAAAAGCCCCACCACCGCTGGGGAAGGAAGTGGCACTGGTCTCAATGCTTCCGGACTGGGAATTCCAGCAGGGGGGGCGTGCTATGGGGAGCTCCCAGCTGCAGTGGGGCATCCAGGCTTCGAATTAAAGATTAACAGGACCTGTCTGAGCTCTTTCCTTCCTGCCTGCTCCTTTGGCATTTGCATGCCAAGGGATGGGAGTCCTCTGCATTGCCATGGAAACCTCTGCCTGCCCACCCCCACCCTTGTCTTTCCCTGTCCGTGCCAGCCCCTTCTCCCTAAGACTGCCAGCAGAGCCCTTTGCGGTGGAGGGAGAGAGGAGAACCATCTGCTACCCGCTGCCAAGGACTGGCGAAAGAGGCGCAGCCTGCTTAGCAACTGGGAAAGGGGACGTCCAGGCAGGATACCTACATAAGAACCTAGGAGGAACCTAGGTTCATCTAGTTCCAGTGCCCTGTTCTCAAAGTAACCAGGGTTTGCCCCCCACTGGAACTCAGTTCAGGCCCCTCTCAAGTGGGTGCCATTGCCATTATAAGAGAACAAGGGAGAAGTTCATGGTGAGTTCCGGCAGCTCTTTTTCTAGGAAAATTGCACAGGCAGTAACCAACAAGTTGCCCCCAGTGGGAAGCCCTCAGGCAGGATTCAGGAGCTCTCTCCCTTCCTGTGTTTTCCAGCGACTGCCCTTCAGAAGCATCGCTGCCTCCAACTATCAAGAGCCCTTTCCGCCTCCATGAATTTTGAAATGTGGTTGTGAAGAAGAGCAGAGGTCGCAGAGAGAGAGCGAGAGCGCAGGGAGAGTTATTGGCACGGGGTGATGGCAGGGTCATGCACTGCCTTTGAAGGGTGCTGAGTCCCTGCAGTTCCTGAATTATCTGGGAGGTGCCCCTTCATCATTGCCCAGGGAGCTTCTCTTGAGTGCCACCTGTGTCTGCAGAGCAGACACCATTCTGAGCGTAGGTCAGCCAACCTTTTCAGCAGGGGGCCGGTCCACTGTCCCTCAGACCTTGGGGGGGGGCAGACTATATTTTGGGAAAGGGGGAATGAACGAATTCCTATGCCCCACAAATAACCCAGAGATGCATTTTAAATAAAAGCACACATTCTACTCATGTAAAAACACACTGGTTCCCAGACTATCTCCGGGCCAGATACAGAAGGTGATTGGGCTGGATCCGGCCCCTGGGCCTTAGTTTGCCTACCCATGGCGTAGGATATGCAGTGTGGCGAACAGAGCTATTAGAAAAATCATCTCATAAGACCAAGGGGACAAGAGGACAAAAGGACCACGGCCATTTTCATGCTATTGGGCATGATTTTATTGTACAAATGAATAATGAAGCACACAGATGCACCTTCAGCATATAATATGGTCTGGCTTGTATGAATGTGTCTTATCATCATCATCATAATTTTTGACCCATTACAATCTGACTCCTTCAGAGAAACAGTTAGTAATGAAATAGCTGCAATAATAAGAGAAAACCAGTGGGTTATAATTTATCCAATTCAGATCTGAAGCGGGTTTCATGTATATGCAAAAATTCGTTTATGATGTCTCATTATCCTGCATTTTGTTGATTTTTTTAATGATGATATTAGTTATAGCTTTTGCATTTTAAGCTGTCTTTCTATTGACAATTCCACCAAAAATTCAGCAAGACCCTGTGGTTTGTTGATACTGCAGATTGAGCAACATCCCAATTAAATTTCATTTCATGTATTTTATAAAATTTACACAGTGCTTGATTGAAACAACAACAACTACAGGCAAAAATAAAATAAAGTAATTGAACACATTCCTGGATTCCTCAGCGCCACTTCCCAGGCCGCCAGAGCAGCTGAACCAGGCACTCGCGGATCTGCTTGGTTTTCACCCCATAGACAATGGGGTTCAGCATAGGGGGCACAGTGACAAAGACATTGGCCAACAGGATGTGAGCAGGGCGAGGGATGCTGTTGGCTGCAAACCTGTACGCGAAGATGGAGAAGAAGGCTGGGACATAAAACATTAGGATGACACAGACATGGGAGCCACAGGTCCCCAGGGCTTTGGCCCGGGCGTCCCTGGACGGGAGGCGGAAGACGGCACGGAGGATCAAAGCGTACGAAATGGCGATCAAAACCGTGTCGACCCCAGTGGTCAAGAGAGCCACAGTCAGTCCATACCAGATGTTGAGCGTGATATCAGCGCAGGCCAGCCTAACGATGCCCATGTGCTCACAGAAGGTGTGGGAAATGACGTTGCGGCCGCAGAAGGGCAGCCGCAGTAGGAGGAAGGTCAAGGAGGCCATCAGGCAGAAGGCCCTCACCACTGCAGCCACCAAGATCCTCACAATCCATGAGGGTGTCAGCACAGTGGTGTAGCGCAGCGGGTCGCAGATAGCAACGTACCGGTCATACGCCATCGCCAGGAGAATGGCCGACTCGGCTACGAAAAGGAAGTGGATGATGAACATTTGGGTGACGCAGGACCCAAAGGCGATCTCCTGGGCGTGGAACCAGAAGATGCTGAGGGTCTTGGGCATGGTGGTGGTGCACAGCGTCATGTCAGCCACGGCCAGCATGGCCAGGAAGAGGAACATGGGCTCGTGGAGGCTGCGCTCCTTGGCGATGACGAAGAGGAGGAGGCCGTTGCCCAGGAGAGCGAGGAGATACATGAAGCAGAAGGGAATGGAGATCCACGTCTGAGATTCCTCCAGGCCTTCCACACCAACCAGGATGCACTTGGCAATGGTGAAGCTGGAGCGATTGACAGCTGCCATGGCGGGGAGATGTTTCTCTCTTGATGGCCCTGTGAAAATGGAAGGAAGTGCAAGCATCAGCCAGGTGAGCAGCCATTCCCTCCCCCTGCCCAGCAGCATCCAGCGCATGATCTGTAGACACACATTCACACATTCTGCTTCCACCCAGGTCCTCCCACTATTGAGCTGTGAGTTGGCTGAGGTACATTGGGAGGTCTGAGGCAGAGGCGACTGCAGAATGCCCCCTTGCTCAACCTTCCATTAGCTGCCACGTGTGGGATGTGACATAAGCAGTCAAATACAACATTTCCTGTTTGCCTAGAGTGGACTCACAGGGGGGATGTTGCTCCAGCCAGGAGGACTTCCTGTTACACCTGGTCTGGAGCATCCTTCCTTTGCATGTGACCAGGTAGGTGGACGTGACCCTTCCAGACCCCACAAACTTCAATCATGTTGCCTCTTCCTCATATTTGCTCTAAACTAAAAAGTCCCAAATCCTCCTGCAACCTTTCCAAATATGGGAAGTTGTTGCCATATCTCCCGGATCATTTTTTTCACCCCTTTCTGGACCTTTTCCAACTTTGCAACCTTGTTTTCGAGGGGAGGCGTCCGGATCTCTACACCCTGCGGCATTTGCAAAGTAAATTCATAAAATGGCATTACAATAGCGTCCCCTTTATTTCCCACCCGTTTCCTAATTAATCCTGCCATGGGCTGCGGAGCTCATACCTTTGATCCAGTCACTCTGTTTGGATAAGAAACAGATGAGAAGTGCACTTACGGCAAGTGCAGAACCCAAAGAAAAACAATATAAACTCTACCAGTTCCTTGGTGCAGATGGCCTAGTGAGTTGACCCAGGAAAGCTCTGGGTGGGGCTGGGCTTTTCCTGTTCTTCATAGCTTCCCTGCTTACACAGAGGAGACTGGACAGCTGGCAGACAGTCTTCATGAGTCCAAACTCCTGAGGTCCAGCTAAACTGACAGCATCTGTGTTATCTCCCGCTTGGACTACTGCAATGCGCTCTACGTGGGGCTACCTTTGAAGGTGACTCGGAAACTGCAACTGATCCAGAATGCGGCAGCTAGACTGGTGATTTGGAGCAGTCGCTGAGACCACATAACAACAGTCTTGAAAGACCTACACTGGCTCTCAGTATGTTTCCGAGCACAATTCAAAGTGTTGGTGCTGACCTTTAAAGCCCTAAACGGCCTCGGTCCAGTATATCTGAAGGAGCGTCTCCACCCCCATTGTTCTGCCCGGACACTGAGGTCCAGCTCCGAGGGCCTTCTGGTGGTTCCCTCGCTGCAAGAAGCCAAGTTACAGGGAACCAGGCAGAGGGCCTTCTTGGTAGTGGTGCCTGCCCTGTAGAACCCCCTCCCGTCAGATGTCAAGGCAATAAACAACTACTTTACTTTTAAAAGACAACTGAAAGCGGCCCTGTTTAGGGAAGCTTTTAATGTCTGGTGCTGTATTGTTTTTAATATTCGGTTGGAAGTCGCCCAGAGTGGCTGGGGAAACCCAGCCAGATGGGCGGGGTATTATTATTATTATTATTATTATTATTATTATTATTATTATTATTGGAATCTGCTGGATCACCTTTTCCAGCCTCCTGTTCTCACAATGGCCAACCAGATACCCCAATGGGGAAGCAGGACCTGAGCACAAGAACAGCTCTCCCTTCCTGGGGTTTCCAGCAACTGGCACTCAGGAGCATTGCTGCTTCTGAGGGTGCCTAAGAGCCATTTATAGCCCTCACCTCCTCCATGAATTTGCCTAATCTTCTTTTAAGGCCATCTAGGCAGGAGGCCATCACTACCTCTTGTGAGAGGGAGATAAGAAGAAATTTCTCTTATCTGTCCTGAATCTTCACCATCTTCTATCCTGCCAGTGCCTGTCCACTGGGAGTGTTTGCCTGCTTGCTCTTGCCAGGCGGTTCTGTCATTCCCCTTACCTCAGTCACCAAAAAGGTTGTGCAACGTCTTCCTGCTTTTAGCAAGCATAAGGCAATAAACAGTCCGATCTGGGACTTTTCAGCCCTGATGGAAGATGGACCTCAAAGCGACTTCTCCAGAGCACTTCATGAGAAGGCAGCCACTGAAGGTCAGCAAACGGGGGAAATTTATATGTCTTCTTCCTCCTCCCTACCTCAGAGTCCCAAGAGAGGACCTGCAGACAGCAGAAGTCCAGAGGGAGAGAGTCGGTTGCAGTAAATGAAAGCGCAGGGACATCATTTATCCCAAGAGCTTCAGGGCTGAGCAGGGATTTCAGCAGGAACTCCTATGTTCAAAAGCAACAGAGCATCCCCCAAAGAGGTCCCTATTCACTCTCCCCAGTTCTGCAAGTGAAGTCCAGAGCTACAGAACTGCTAGGTTTAGTTATTTTCTTATTGCACACTAACATTTCTCTGCTTTAAGGGGGGGGGGGTGAGCCAAGGTTCAGCTCCAGTTTCTGCTGCTTTCAAAACTGTGAGGAATACTAAGTTAAGGGTCAGAATTCAATCACGCACCAAGACCTCACATCCTCCCTCTTGGCCAGGATTAGTAAAGGTAAAGGGACCCTGACCATTAGGTCCAGTCATGACCGACTCTGGGGTTGCGGTGCTCATCTCGCTTTATTGGCTGAGGGAGCCAGCGTACAGCTTCCGGGCGTCATGTCGCCAGCATGACTAAGCCGCTTCTGGCAAACCAGAGCAGCGCATGGAAACGCCGTTTACCTTCCCGCCGGAGCAGTACCTATTTATCTACTTGCACTTTGACGTGCTTTCAAACTGCTAGGTTGGCAGGAGCAGGGACCGAGAAACAGGAGCTCACCCCGTCGCGGGGATTTGAACCACCATCCATCTGATCGGCAAGCCCTAGGCTCTGTGGTTTAACCCACAGTGCCACCCGCGTCTCTTGGCCAGGTTTGGGTTGTAGCAATTGCTTCTGGGAAACAGAGCGCCTTGTATACACTAGCCGGACCAGGACATTTTATTGCCCCCACTGGCCATCTTGGATGAGCCCAGGTTGGTGTGGGGCATCTGAACCTGGGAAAGCCAAGTCTTTCCTGGTGGGGGGGGGGGGGCAGAATGTCACCTCCTAAGCAAACGACAGAACAGAACGACCTTGCCTGCTCTTCCACCGTCTCCCAGATTCCATGGACTTGCATTCTTGCCAATCCAGCACTTCCCACTACTCTCCTATCTTTTGGAGGTGCCACATTAAAGCTTGCTTTGTGGCCCAACAGCTTGCAAATTTGTCACAAATTCTGCCACATACACACACCTGAGATGTGGCCAAATCTCCTCCCCACTTGATAGAATGATACAGTTGCCCAAACTACAGGAGAGCAGGAGGGCGGCCCTTGGGCAGAGTGCTGGAACTAGTTAGATCCTGTTAGATCTGGACGGTGGCGTTAGCAGTGCACATAATTCCATGTGTCAATTTATGGCTGTCAGTGAAATTTTGGACCCATCTACCACCTGCTAGCTTTGTAACCTGCAGTGTTGACATAAGCACTATCTCAACAAGGAAACACTATTTATTGATTAGGGACAATCCCAGGAATGACTATAAATTAGCGGTTTGGTCTCCAGTTTCACAAGGCGACATCGGTGGACTGCAGAGAAGATGGGTGGCCCAACTTCAAGGTCCCTGCTCTTCCTCCTCGTCCATGGCATCTGTGTGGCCAGCATGAGCACCACCATTACCACAGAAAGCGAGGTAAGGAGAGGGTCCCATGAGTCATGGCAACAGGGACAAGGGGAGAGAGGAGACACAACAGCCAGAAATCAGGAAGCAGGAAGGAGGCTGGATTCACAAAGACCTGCTTGGTCTGTGCTGGAGCCAAAGCTGTGACTGATGGGGAAGCAAGATCTATTGAGGTGTTAATGTTGAGATTCCCCACTCCATCTTATACTCAGGTTGTATACATGTTTAAATAAAACCATATTTCCTAAAGACACCACTGTCTCCACCGACCATTCTAAGGAGACCAAATTTAGCTAAGCAACTGGAACACCCTGGAGTCTTTCACTGCTCAGAGATCAAGGTGCTGTGTAAAATAAACCAGAAGGTCTTAAAGCATCTAAGATTCTAAAACAAAAATGCTTCACAAACATGCAAGATTTAAAAAGAAACCTGCAGTCCAGCAAGAAGTTTTGCTGACCTAGTTCAGTTATTAACACATCCTTTTTTCCAGCTTTAGGTCTCTCTGTGACCCCATCACTGGGCGGAGAATGCTGTAAAGAATACAAGCCATCCACCATTTTTGCAGAAGCAATTACCTTGCCCTGCTTCTTAATAAAACACTCATCACCCTCAAAAATAAATTCAAAACCAACATTTGTAAGGCATGAAACTGACAATAAAGAAAATTCTAGTTCTTCAACAAACAATACATGCCCCAATTCTGCATCTAGGCATGGCAAATAGCCCTTGCTCACATCCTACTTTGGAACAAGACACTGGGTGGTAGTCAACTAAAGGAATGCATGAGCAGAACTTCTCCCACTTGCACACTGGGACTTCCTCCCCTATTCTCTCCCCATGGGTGCCCCACACCATCCCCAGATATGCTCTGGAGTGTTGAAGGAACCCCCAGAACAGATTTAGGGGGTGCAGAGGGGGAGGGAAGAGGGGAAGTCCCATTGTACAGCAGCAGATTTGCTGCTTCTCAATGCCACATTGACTACCTTCCGTCATGTGTCATCATCACTGCCTTGCCACCCTGATCCACCCTCTGGTAATCTCCTGATTAGACTACCGCAATGTGCTGTGCATGGGCTTCCCTTTGAAAACTGCTCAGAAACTTGAAATAACTTCCCATGTGATGTTTGTGTTTTCCTCTGGTAGACATTGGTTACAGAAGCCCCATTTCCAAGCGTCTTTTCCCGACTGCCCAGCTGGAAAGCGACATCTACCACCGCCTCCCAGGTAGGAAACAATCTTGCTGTTCAATGGCGATGTGTCTTACCTGAGGGCACAGAAAGAGGAGGTTCTGCCTTGAACTCTCATGAGAGTCAAGCGGAATCAGAAGCATTGGTGAAATCAAGAAAAAAACACTCTTGGTACTTCTGTGCAAACAAACCACCTCTGTTTCGCTTTGGGACAGCAAAAGCCACAGGTTGGTGGCAATCACAGGTGTGGGGAGACCTCTGCTTGTAGGCTTCCTGTTGGGGGAACTGGTTGGCCACTGGGAGAAGAACAGGGTGCTGTGCTAAGAGGGCCTATATGCCCTAGTCCAGCTGCAGAACTCCTTGGGTGTTCTTACCCTTTCCCTCCTTGCTCTTGCAGCTGGTCACACGTGTCAATGGCTCCATGGACAATCACGGGATATGCCAATGCTCCGTGTTCCTGCCAGAAGACGCTTTCCCTGCCCAGCAGGTGGAGGCCTTGGAAAAGCTGGCAGGGTCGCTCTCGGAGAGGTTCAACAAGGAGCTTTCCAAGGTGAATGAGGACTTGATTTTAGGAATGCAGGCCTTAGGCCTTCTTAATGACTAAACGGCAAGAAATTGGTATTCCATTCCCAATGAAATGTAGGAGGATGTGGTGCCATGTATATGATCAACACACTGTATCTTGAGCCCTGCATTGCAGGGGGGTGGGCTAGATGACCCTTGGGGTTCCTTCCAACTCTACAATTATATGATTCTATGATTAGCTAATAAAGCAAAACCTGCCGCTGGGCAAGACTTGCAGTTCTTTTCTCATATTCATATTTCCTGGGTTAATGTATCATTTGTTCACTCCTTGCCCATTCCTGCCCCCAGTTCTGCCCCAAACAAGACCATATTCTAGGGATGAAATAAATTATGCAAGTCAAGTAGTTGGTTATTAAGATTAAGACAGCTTTGCTGGAGCAAGGGCTGCAGACTGGAGCAGTTGTCACTCAAAACAAGACTGAATAGGCCGGCTCTACAATCACACCAGGACCTCTCTTTCTTTTGGAGAAACATCTGCCTCTTTTTGGAAGCAAGCCTCTCTTCTCCTCTCCTTCCATATTTCCTCCATCCTCACCTTGACCACTCTTCATTGCTTTCATGACTTTTCACCTTATCTAGTTTGCCAGTTGTGCTTAGCCTTCAACACCAGAGCAAAAGAAGCTCTCCTCATGTGAAATCTTGAGAAAAGAAGGAGGGAGCTGCTTCAGTTTAAGAGTGGGAGGAGAACATGAATGGGCCAGTTCAGTAAAGGGGCGCTCATCAGTTCCTTCCCTTCTCTCCCTGCCTGGCTTCTCCTCCTCCTTCTTCCTATAGGTGACCGAGTATATGAAGATTGTGGATGTCTATGGCCATAAGCTCTTCAACCTCACGCAACGGGTGGAGGAGATGCACAAGAGCCAAACCTCCTACACGGAGCTGGATTTCGAGGTCCTGAAGCTGGAGATCCAGGAGATGGAGAGTCTAGTGGTTCAGTTGAAGGCCTCCATGGGAGAGAGCAACGTGGTGGTCCAACAGCTCTATGTGGAGGTGAGGCTGGATCAGACAGACAGACAGATGGATAGGTTTTATCTTTTGTGAAATATAAAAAACCCCAATAGAGCATAGAATTTTTTAAAAAATAAAATAAAAAGGCACATATTAGAAAGGCAGAAGGACATCAGTGTGCCTGCATTAATTCAGGTTGTCCCTGAGTTGACAAAGGGGGTTGCCAGTGGGGAATGGCCAGGAGACGGAGACAGGAGTTGCAGCCCAACAATATCAGGAGGGCAGCGTGTTGGTCACGAGATCTGTATCTTTCCTTTTCTCTTCAGATTAAGAACATGAGCCTGATGGTGGCTCATCTGGAGAATCTGGACAAGAACAATGTCCTGGCCATCCGACGGGAGATCCTGGCCCTGAAGCAACGGCTGAAGGAATGTGAAGAGCCAGGCTCTGGTCAGCTGGTTCCACCAGGTCAGCAGGGCTTCTAAGATAGTCCGTGGGAGACAGTGGAGGCCCTCAGCACTGCTTGGGACTTTGGGGTGGGGGAAGCCTGAGGATTGGAGCACATTCATTGGTCTCGTATGGCTGGTTTCTAGCTGCTTCCACAGTTCTTGGGTCATTGCATACCTAACTAAATCCTCCCCACACCCCACCATAAACCATAGGTGAAGATCCTCTTCACAATTTCCTGGAATTTGCAAAGTGACAGGGAAATGCATGGAAAAGTGTGGGTTGAAAGAGCAGCTAATGGGAAGACATTCAAACCAGGGCAAATGATCCTGCACCATAAATAGGTTGTTTGGCGTTCTGCATGGTGGAAGCATAATGTATGTGTCTGCAAGGATCTGGGCCTCTCATAGGGCATGATGGGCTTCCCTCATGGAGTGGAAAGAAGAGAGTCAGCATGAAGTGCGTGAAAAGGTGAAGGAAGTATGGGATGTTTGAGGTTTTTGACCAGTAATGCTGCCTTTCCTGTAAAGCAAGTTTCTTTTGGTTCCTTATTAAATGAGTTGCAATGACTTTGTCATCACTATAAAAGCTGTTAACCTCTGAATGGCAGTAGAAACACCCTTTCCATCAGCTCAGAAGATTGCCTAGCTGGTGGGGTTTTCTCCAGCTCAATTGCATTGACTTAATCAGAAGAGTCTTGAAAACAGACTTCTTAAACCCTAGCAGACTTTTACCCTACACCACGATGTGAAGGCTTAATGTTTCTCTCACCATGTTCATGTCTCCCAGTAGTTTCAAATCATCTTCTCTTTCTCTGTTTGGTTCTAGGCTTCTGCAACCACAGTGGCCTTGTGAACATCAGCAAGCCACACCTCCACAGCTGGAGCTGGAGAGGGTCTGGCTACCGGTATGGTGTCTGGGGCAAGGGCTACTCTCCAGGCAGCCCTACAAGTGAAGCCTATTGGGCGGCCCCAATGTATGATGAAAGGAACATGCAGACAATTGATCTTTACTCATCCTATGAAAACCTATTATTTTATGCACCATCTAAGAGACTTAGTCTATCTGGGCAAGGAAGTGGAGCAACAGTATACAAGAATTTCCTGTACTTTAATTACTACAACACCAATCAGATGTATAAATTAGAATTGAACTCTAACACTGTGGTTTTGAAAAGCACGATCACAGGGGCTGCCTACAACAACCGCTTTTCCTATGCAGGGACGGCTTGGCAAGATATAGACTTGGTTGTGGATGAAAGTGGGTTGTGGGCCATTTATTCCACAGAGGCAAACACAGGGAACATCGTGATTAGCAAGATAAACGAGGACACCCTCCAGATGCAGAAGACCTGGTTCACACGGCAGTACAAGCCGTCTGTGACAAGTGCCTTCATCATCTGCGGAGTCCTGTACGTCACTCGGTCTCTGAACACACAGCAAGAGGAGATCTTCTATACATTTGACACAAACACGGGGAAGGAGGGCCGGATTAGCATAGTGCTGGAGAAGCCTTTTGGTACCGTGCGGGGGGTTGACTACCACCCAACAGACCGCAAGCTCTATCTGTACAATGATGGCTTCTTGGTTTCTTACAACCTGGTGTTCCAGCTAGCCTCTCCATGAAGGTAACACTACAGTTCTATGATTCTTAGCTTCCTTTTCTTTGCAAATCTTCTCTGCTGACCAATCATGTCCATGATTACAATTAAAAAAACAATCTAACAAGTGAAATGTGGATGTAAAATTGGATCAAATAAAAGTCCATTGTAACTGCAAAGATGAATGGTGTGTGTGTCCTTCAGGCATTGCAATCCTTGGGTCAACGAGTGTCAGTGTAGGCTGAGTCAAAAGTAAGTCCCGTTGAGTACCCTGGGGTTTATTCCCAGGTATGTGGGTTGAGGATGGTAGCCTAGTTACTTCTTACTAGCTTGAGCAGAATCTTAGGTTTCAGAGCATGTACAGAGTTCCATGCAACACAAAGGTATTGAGAGAGACAGCATCTTTGGACTCCAGTTAGATGTTTCCTGGAAGAAAAGGTCCACAATTAAAGCCTCACAGATTTATGGGAATATGAGACTAGATGAATCTGGCCTTTTTACCAAGACAGACTGTGGTTTTGTCCAATGGTGAGTCACACCTGATTTCTGATGTAATCAGTCTATGCAGCCGTGCTAAGAGGCTACCTCTACTTTCCTAACGACACTGCAATTAGGTTTGAAAGGTGGACAGTTAGCATTTGTGAGCAAAAAGTGGGGAAGCATATCTAGAAACAAAACATTGAACAGCTACCTATTTGTGGTTTATGGCAGCGGTGTGTAAATCCCAGGTGCTCTAGGTGGCAGTCTTGAGCTACATTTGAATACAAGGGCTTGTCATAGGAACCCTCTACCACCATCAGAACTCCCTACTTTCAGGTGGGGGGGGGTGTGAGTTATGAGACCCAAGAGAGATGGGAGAGATAAGAAGCCAGCTGGAAAAGGAGGCAGGAGGAATCCAGTGCTAGCGGAGGAGAGTGAGACACCTCAGTGGAAAAGCTTGAGAGCTGGCAGAAATGGGGGTGAGAGGTGAGGGCAGAAGAGACGGAGGGTGATTGGGGAGGAAGGGTGGAAAGGGCGAACAGGGACACGGAAGAGAGAAAAGGGGAGGGTGGCAGTAAAGGAACTGCAGCCCATAAAGCAGCATCTAAGGAGATGGTTTGGCAGGCTCTGTCTCGAAGGCTAAGTAGCAAAGCAGGATAGTGACCCTGGATCATAGAATTGTAGAGTTGGAAGGCACCCCAAGGGTCATGTAGTCCAACCCCCTACAATGCAGGAATCTCAGCTGAAACATCCATGATAGATGGCCATCAAACCTCTGCTTAAAATCCTGCAAGAAAGGAGAGTCCACCATCTTCTGGTGGAGATCGTTCTACTGTCCAACAGCTCCTCTTACCCTCAGAAAGCTCTTCCTGATGTTTAGTTGGGATTTCCTTTCTTGCAATTTGAAGCCACTGGTTTGAGTCCTTCCCTCCAGAGCAGCAGGAAACAAGTCTTGCTCTACCTTCCATGTGACAGCCCTTGAGATATTTGAAGGTGGACATCAGAGCAGTTGTAGTTCTTGGGATGCCCATATTATACGCCTGCCCAGAAGAATGACCGCCTGGGATGCCTTGAGTTCTGCCATGGGCAAAAGGTAGGTGCAAATGTAATAAAATATTAATTTCTGCATTGAATCACAGTTATAATTCTGCTTCTGGGTGATAAGCAACCACTCATCAGCCCTGGTGTGGAAAGGGCTTGCGTAAGCAGAAGTATGAACTTTGTAGCCAGTCATCATAAATCTTCTATTGCAACAAGACAATGGGTGGGGAAGCTGCTATGGCCTGGCCCTGGGAGACCCATCCTTCACATGGGTGTGGCAGCCTTTTCAGAAAATGGATCTTGTCTCTTGAGCCCTTTTAACTAAACGTGCTGAGGCTGAAGCTAGGAACTTCTGCTCCTCCACCCAAATGTAAGGTAAAGGGACCCCTGACCATTAGGTCCAGTCGTGAACGACTCTGGGGTTGTGGCGCTCATCTCGCTTTACTGGCTGAGGGAGCCGGCGTACAGCTTCTGGGTCATGTGGCCAGCAGGACTAAGCCACTTTTGGCAAACCAGAGCAGTGCACAGAAACCCCATTTACCTTCCCACTAGAGCGATACCTATGTATCTACTTGCACTTTGACGTGCTTTCGAATTGCTAGGTTGGCAGGAGCTGGGATGAAGCAATGGGAACTCACCCTGTTGCGGGGATTCGAACCGCCAACCTTACGATCGGCAAGTCCTAGGCTCTGTGGTTTAGACCACAGCGTCACCCGCGTCCAAATGAAGTCCTACCCAAATAAACTGCCTTGCAGGGGGTCTTTTAAACAGAAAGGCAGGAAACAAACTACTGTGGAGGCTGCAGTGACAGAGCCCTGCAAAGCTGATTCAAGGATCGGCAGCACTGCTGTCCGCTAAAGGAGTACCCCTTTGCCCGCCATAGGCTCTGCTTGTCCATCAATACAAGCCCACACTCTTGTCTGAAACCCAAGTAAACCCAGTAGCCTCCTGGCCCCCTGGGCATCGCCCTACTTGGAGTAGTGCATCCCTGGCTGAAATTCCAGCTCAGCCCTGAGGTTCTCCCTTTTCACTTATGGTAACCGACTTTATTCCTCTGGAGTCTAATTGGCTCCCCTCCTGGGACTCTGAGGTAGGGAAGAGGAGGACACATAAACTTCCACTATTTACTGCTCTGGCTGATGCTTTCTATGGCTTCTTCTGAGGTGGTCTGGAGAAGCCACTTGGCGGTCCATCTTGGGTCTAATAACTCAGATTTTTCACCAGTTTGACAGGACAGCAATGTCCCAGTTCTGACTGTATATTGCCTCAGGATTGGCAAAAATGGATAAACAGCACATACCTGACTGCAAGAGAGGAAATGCCATGTAGCCCCTGACTGGTCGTTTCTACCAGGGAGAACTTTGTGGTCTGAAGATCAGCACCAGAACTGGACTGAGGGCAGAGGAGGTGGTTCCCCTGCACACGGCCCTGATCCGAGGAGGGGCAAAATTGAGAAGACCCACCACTGAGTAGATTCATTTTGGGGCGCCAAATATTGGCCTCACTCAGAGTGCCATACTACCAAAGAATACCCAAGTCCACCCCTGACCAGCACAAAGAAGGAAAGAGACCCAGAGCTGGATCTTGGTGACTTGTTTGCTCTCCATGTCTGGGTTCCCGGCTAGAACAGGAATACCTGAATGGCTGGGGGGGGCAGTAGAGCCTGCGAGGAAAGCAGGGGGCAAGGAGGGGCATAAAAGCAGAGGGGGGGTAGAGGAGGGATGGCCCAGAAAACCCAACACTGTCATATTTGTTTTCAAAAGAGGAAGCTTCCTATAAGTGAAGAGATTGCTAAAAGGGAATCTGGGGGGGGGGGGGAAGGAAGGAAGGAAGGAAGGAAGGAAGGAAGGAAGGAAGGAAGGAAGGAAGGAAGGAAGGAGGAAGGAAGTAAGTTATTGGGGGATGGGGCGGGAGAAGACGGAGTACTGAATCAGTGTTGGAACTGCTGGCCAGGAAATCTGTCAAGCAGCTTGTGGAACCAGACAGAAGAAGTCAGTCTGCCCTAATAAATAAAAATAAAATAAAAAAATTGTCCAGTAGCACCTTAGAGACCAGCTAAGTAGTTCTGGGTACAGTGGTACCTCGGGTTGCATACGCTTCAGGTTACAGACTCCGCTAACCTAGAAATAGTACCTCAGGTTAAAAACTTTGCTTCAGAATGAGAACAGAAATTCTCATTCAGGATGAGAACAGAAATCGTGCTCCGGTGGCGCAGCAGGAGGCCCCATTAGCTAAAGTGGTGCTTCAGAACGGACCTCCGGAATGAATTAAGTACTTAACCTGAGGTACCACTGTATAAGCTTTCGTGTGCATGCACACTTCTTATACCCATAGCTTATACCCAGAACTACTTAGTATTCTCTAAGGTGCTTCTGGACAATTTTTTAATTTTTTAATTTATTTCGACTGCTTCAGACCAACATGGCTACCTATCTGAGTCTGCCCTAAGTATGGAAGGGAAAGTGAGCCCTGCTTTGTAGGTGCACATTTTATGTGCCCCCTAAATTTGATGAAGAGGAGTAGCCAGCAGCCCAGCTGAGGATTCAGGAACCAACCGGTCATTGGAAGCTCTTTCTAATCTGACGTTCTTATGAGGCATGGCAGTCGGATGGGATCAGCTTTTTCTGAGGGCACCCTAGGAAAATGCCCTCCCTAGAGTAACCTCAGCATGGCGCTTTGCAGTTTAATGGGGCTGTTCTCCAGTCACCTCTGCTCCGATAAATCTCGGCGGAGTCACAGCTTGACACTGGGAGGAGTTGGGTGGGAGCAGGTGTGTGATTGTGTGTGTGATTGTAAATGTGTGTCCACAGAGCATCCACTAGCTTCTTCCTGGATGAATGAAGCCAGTGGCTACTAACTGGGCTGGCCCTGGCAATTCCTCCCGTTTTCACAGGGGTACCAAGAGAGAAGCTTCCCCACACCTTGGTGGCTGCCAATCGCTCCAGCTTCACCATCACCAAGCGCCTCTTTTGTTCCTCTAAGCCGGCTGGAAGAATCTGAGAAGTCATGTCTGCCATGTCCCCTTCCAATCACACAGGCATCAGCCCTTCTTTCTTTATCTTGGTGGGCATCCCAGGCAAAGAGGATCTCCACCTCTGGATCTCCATCCCCTTCTTCCTGATGTACCTGGTGGCCCTTTCAGGGAATTCTGGCCTCCTCTTGATCATCGCCACTGAGCGCAGCCTCCACCAGCCCATGTACCTCTTCCTTTCCCTTCTGGCGGGGGCCGATCTCATGCTCACCACCACTACGGTGCCCAAAATGCTCGACATCTTCTGGGCGGATGCCGGGGAGATCCCCTTCGCCGCCTGCATTGCCCAGAATTCCCTGCTCGTTTTCCTTTTTGTTTCAGAGTCGGCCGTCTTGCTGGCCATGGCATTTGACCGCTATGTTGCCATCTGCAGGCCGCTCAGGTACACCACGGTATTGACGCCTCGGCTGATGGTCCAGATGGGGGTTGCTGGGGTGGTCCGCAGCTGCTGCACAGCCATCCCCTTTGCCTTCCTCTTGAAGAGGTTGCCATATTGCAAGACGAACGTAATTCCCCACACGTACTGTGAGCACATGGCTGTGGCCGCTCTGTCCTGCGGAGACATCACCGCCAACAACATCTACGGGTTAGCCGTCTCTCTCCTGTCTACGGGGCTGGATGTGGTGCTCATTGCGATCTCCTACATCCTGATCCTAAGGTCCATCTTCTGGATGCCGTCTAGAGATGCCCGGGGAAAGGCGCTCAGCACCTGTGGCTCCCACGTCTGCGTCATCCTCATGTTCTACACCCCAGCCTACTTCACCATCCTGGCGCACCGCTTTGGCCAGAACATCCCCGGTACGTCCACATCCTCTTAGCCAACATGTACCTGCTTCTTCCACCCATGTTGAACCCCATAATTTACGGGGTGAAAACCAAGGAGATTCGGGAGCAGGCAGTTCTCCTCTTCTCCCAAATTGGGAAGAGGTGCTGAATGCTGGCTCTTAGCTGAGGGGTGGAACCGAGAACCAACTTCTTGCTGAAGGTTGACCTGAAGTCGGGGCTCTTGGCTGCTCCTGTGGGCACATTTGGGAAAATTGCCGTGGGCACTACTGTAACTATTATATCTTTGTTCTGTGTGATTCTTAAAGTTCTTTTAATGTTTAAAATATCTTTCAGTAAAAAACCGGAGGCATTCATTTTAGGTTTAATTACAAATGATATTCCCTAAAATCAAAGGAAAGTATTCCTTTATGCAACAACAGCTGCCAGGATGCTTATAGCAAAAAACTAGAAAGGGAGAAAAATTCCATCAGTGAAAGATTGGCAAATTAAATTTTGTGAATACATAAATCTGGCAAGACTCACAGCATACATAAGGGGACAATCGGACCAGAAATTATTAAAAGAATGGGGTTGTGTTATAGAGTATATGAAAAAACATTGTTCTGCAGTTAGTATATTGGTATGTAATGAATGATGCTTTACAGGGTTAAAGAACAAGAAAAATGGTGTAAAAAAAAAGTACAAAGGTGGAAGTAATCTAATTAGACACAACAATATAGTAAGAGTAAATTTTTGGAGGTCTTTTTTGTGTAAATCTTTTGAGGAAGGAAGTCAATATGTGTTTATGTACGTAATGATACGGTTTTTTTCTGTTGATGTTGCTTTTTCGTTTTTGTTTAGTTTAGTTTTGTTTCCTTTGGGTTTTTTTCCCTTTTTCTTTTCTGTTTTTTTTTTTCATTTTTTTTTTTGTATAGTATTATTTTGGATTCAATGTTTGTAATTTTTGTTATGATTCTGCATTAGGGGGGAAATTAAAAAAAATGGTATTTTCTTCATCAATAGTTTTGTTAAGGGTCTCTGAAGAGACTTTGAAGGATTTATACACAGGTAAGTAGCATAGACCTCTCACACATCAAATGGCTGTACATGAACTTTACACAAATGATAAATCTGCTGGCCAAAAGGTCTAAGGAAGTGAAGGATGTGGAAAACTAATGGTAACTTCTGCTGGTGTAGATGTGTTGCAGGTGAAATTAAAGTGGTGGAGCAAGAAATAAAAAGTGTGTCATGATGCAGCAACAAGAAAAGCTAATGCAATTCTGGCTGCATTAACAGAAGTGCAGTGTCCAAGGGAAGTCATAGTACTGATCTGTTCTGTCCTGGTCAAACCCCACCTAGAGTCCTGGGTTCTATTCTGGGCACCCCAGTTGAAGAAGGGTCTTGACAAGCTGGGGGTGTTTAGCCTGGGAAGGAGGAGACTGAGACAGCATCTGAGAGTCATCTTCAAATCACTCTAGAGCTGCCCCATGGAAGATGGAGCAAGCTTGTTTTCTCCAGTGTGGTGTAGTGGTTAAGAGCGGTGGACTCATAATCTGGTGAACCGGGTTCGATTCCCTGCTCCTCCACATGCAGCTGCTGGGTGACCTTGGGCTAGTCACACTTCTCTGAAGTCTCTCAGCCCCACTCACCTCACAGTGTTTGTTGTGGGGGAGGAAGGGAAAGAAGAATGTTGGCCGCTTTGAGACTCCTTAGGGTAGTGATAAAGCAGGATATCAAGTCCAAACTCCTCCTCCCCCTCCTCCTCCTTTCTGGTCTGGAGGGTAGGACTCAAACCAATGGCTTCAAGTTACAATAAAAGTGATTCCAACGAAACATCAAGAAGAAGGTCCTGATAGTAAGAGCTGCTTGACAGTGCAAAGGTGGTGGGCTCTCCTTCCTTGGAGGCTCTCCCATCAATTCCACGTTCTCCTTGTGTTTCTGAGTGTCCAAGCCACATTATTGCAGGTGAGACTGAATAAAACGCTTCCTAGGGAAATCCTTTGGGATCCCTTTCCCAAAATGGAAAACTTTTCTCCCAGCTGTTGCCCACAGGGTCAACATTTTCTGCCACCCACTCCCACCCCCCTCCGATGACCACCCTCAGTCATGGGGTCACAGAAGTGTGGTTTCTAAACTGGCTGAATCTAGAGTCTGGATACATCAACGAAGTGCTTCAGTTAAAGGTGTTGTAAATTCAAACACTGAAAACAGGTAGAGAAAATCAGGACTCCACTGCACCATCCGGTGGCACAATGTTATATTGCACATACAATGCATATCAATCGCTTTTTCTTTGCCCATCTAATGATGATGATAATAATAATAATAATTTATTATTTATACCTCACCCATCTGATTGGGTTTCCCCAGCCACTCTCAGTGGCTACCAATTGAGTGTTAAAACAATACAGCATCAAATATTAAAACTATTAAAACTATTATTAAACTATTAAAAATAACTATGTGCACAAACAAGGGCTTTCTCGCCCCCCCACCCATCCTGAATCTTCCATCATTCAGCTTCATTCACATACCTGTCAACTGATAAATGTATCTATGTACTGGCTCACTGGGAAAACTTCAGAAATTCATCTAGACCTGTGAGCTCAGCTACTCAGCAGCCCCTCTGCCTGAGCGATAATCTGTGGCATCCTGAAACCTGAGTGCCAGACAGGTAGCCATTCCAGAAATAACAAACCCAGATTGAGACAAAAGGATGTGATTAAGTTGGCTGGGAAACAGGGAAATGTACGTAAATATCTATTTTGTTACACTCCATGTGTGTTTGGTGGAGGGCAAGGAGAACCATGGGGCAGGGTCCAGGATGCTCAGATTACTGCCACCAGACCTCCCCTTTCATGATGTATTAGTGATAAAGTTGGGGTTGTATAACATGAGGATTAGCAGCTGATAAATGTTTGGGGGCTCTCTTGTTCTGGGCATCCATCTTGTTCCACCTTGTGGCAGGTGGGAGTCCTGTCACGACAGTCTACAAGAAAGACCAAGCCTACTGGCTGCTCTTTTGCTCTGCTATTCCTGGCTGGTGTTCTTGTTTTTTGTCCAAGGGAACCCCCAGATTTCGCCATTAACAAAACATGCCCAAAGCCTTCAAAATGTGCCCTTTCCTGCATTTTGCAGCTCAGCAATGTGTAGTCCCAGGAGAGGCAGGGACAGCGTGTCTTCCTGTTCCTCCCTCAGCTGAGACCTGGCTGGATGGAGACCTGAGAGCCACATCTCAATTTCTGGGGGGCTGACCCATGGAAGAGGGAGCCAGCTTGTTTTCTCCTGCCTTAGAGGGGAGCACCCAGAATAAGGGACCCAGAGGACCAGAAAGCAGTTTCTGCTGCCTAAAGAGCAGGAAGAACATTCTGAGGGGAAGAGCAGCAGAATCCCTTGGGAGATGGCGGACTCTCCTTCCTTGGAGGTTTTGAAGCAGAGGTTGGATGCTTTGGCTGAGATTCCTGCCTTGCAGGGGGGCTGGAATAGATGACCCAGGGGGCTCCCTCCCATTCTAGGAGGAGGTTCCTTGCTTCCTGCAAACCCCTTTTCCCTGCAACCTCTTCCTCCAGTTTCTGGCCAAGGGAGGGAGCGGATCACAGACCAACCAAGAGCAAAAATAAAATGAGCATCTCTGGGATTCTGCAATGCAGGAGAGAAAAGGCAGAGAGGACTGAGCAGGGTGGACTCAGCTCTGCAAGGGTTAAAGGGAACCGAGCTGCATTCCTAGAGAGGACAGGATGTAAAGGGGGGCCAAGTCCTCCAAAGGAAAAGTCTCTCCCTCCCCTTCCTGCAAGCGGGGGGGGGGCAGGGTTGCTTTGTGCTATTGCAAAGGCTGCATTGCTCTCTTCCACGGGGATCTGGTGAGTCTCTTCCTCCTCCTCCCAGAGGGTGCAGTGGGGAGAAGGGGGGGGGTCCCAGGGATGCAGCAGGGGAGGGTGGCTCAGGTGGGGGGGGGAGCCCCAGGGAGCAGGGGGTCCTGCCAGGGAGGGGCGAGGTTGCAGGAACTGTCTCCTTCCTTTAGATATTTTGTGGGGGGGAGGAGGTTACCGCCCCCCTTCCAGAAAAATAATTATTCAGAGCCCCCTGGGAAATCTAGCAGATAGAAATCTGGCTTCTTTAAATAAGGCTCTCAGTAGGACTTCTGCTGTGTGTGACACGGGTCAGCGTCATTGCACAAGAGAGGAAACGTGTCTGAATGGTTGCTCCCAAACCTCTTTGTCTGTTTCCCTTCTTTCTTTCTCCTTATTGGCAGAGGAGGCCAGCCAAGCAGATCAAGCCAAGCTTTGTGAGGAGCTGGGTATGTTTACATGGAAAAGAGAGGAGACAGGAGAGCCATGTCAGATTAGATAATTTATTACGGTCAGAGACCAGCTTATAAAACACACTTGGGGGTACAGTCACAGAAGTAAAACAGGCAATTTATGTACAACAACAAATTTAAAAACAATGCACACCAACAAACTACACCAGGGACTTGACTCAGAGTCACCCATGAAACTGAGTTTGGGGATTTTCATGACGGACTATTTTGAGTTGGGAGATGGTCTGCGCCTACAGATCTGTACACAGAATCTGGCGACCATCCAGGTCATCTTCTGATCTAACAGGAAAAGGTCTAATTTTTGCTTTTGCGGGAGGTCAGCGAGCCTCACCAGCAGGGGACCAATGGTCTTACTACGTGTCTCTTCGTAAAAGGGACGTCTAAAGAGCAAGTGTTTTGGCTTCCTATCTCTCCCAATGGGCAGGTGAAAAGTCTCTGAGCATACGGGACTTTTCTAAAGGCTCCATCCAGGACCAGCGAGGGAAGAGCCGAGCTTCTGGCGAGTGTAAAGGCCCTTCTTGCATTTCTAGATGCGAGAAAGAAGAGATATTCTGCC
This sequence comes from Podarcis melisellensis, assembly GCF_964234715.1. Classification (NCBI taxonomy): domain Eukaryota; kingdom Metazoa; phylum Chordata; class Lepidosauria; order Squamata; family Lacertidae; genus Podarcis; species Podarcis melisellensis. Next base: position 103,465,456 of record NC_138531.1, on the reverse strand, counting down.
AGTGCAGCTATATATTTCTCGATTTCTCCAATTATATAGTCTGAGCACCTTGCGCAGTCCTGTTCTCTCTCGGTATCTAATATTCTTTGCCTGGCCCAAGCCCAGACTTAGAAGGGCTTGAGGGGCAAAACCCAGTTTCTGGAGGGTGTTCAGGACTGCAGTCTGCCAGCCTGCTTGGAATTGGTCGCAGAGGGTCAGTGGGGCTATCCCTCGGGGCAGCAGGTTCAATGTCAGCCATTTGTAGATTGATGTTAGGCAGATGCTAGCCTCCACTCTCACCATCCCCGTTTCTCATCTAACCCATGCGTTTGAGACACATCTGGGCACTTGGAGGAGAGCTCTAAGAAGTCTAGATTGAACTCTCTCAAGGGGGGAGAAAGCCGAGGAAGGCGGGCGCAAAAAGGAACCATAAAGGAGTTGTGCCAAAGTTTTGTGGTTTTTTTTGTTTGTTTTTTATATAAATTTTTATTAAGGTTTTTTTTTAAATACAAATGCATAGTTAATAAACAACTTTGCTTATATAACATCTTTTCATTACTACTTTGGACTCCCTCACGTCTCCCGCTCCCACTTACATCGTTGTAAAATTTTTCCAAACAAATTATCATTTTGTTTACAATCTTAATTCCAATCATTTAAATACAATCTGTTCCTTTCTCCAAAAAGAAATGTATACTTTCCTAATTTCACTTATCGTCAAATTTCAGATCTAATTTAGTGGTAAACAGTTGTTTCTAATCTGGCGTCCTTATTAACATTCAACCAAATTACAATACTTTTGTAGATAAATCTTAAATTTCTTCCAGTCTTCTTCAACCCTCTCTTCTCCCAGGTCTCGGATTCTGCCAGTCATCTCAGCTAGTTGCATATAGTCCATCAGCTGCATCTGCCACTCTTCCAGTGTGGGTAAATCTTGAGTTTTCCAGTTCTTAGCGATGAGTATCCTTGTTGCATACATAAAAAATGTTCGGTCCTTCTTTAACACATTCTGGCCGACAATACCCAAAAGTAAGGCCTCTGGTTTCTTGGTAAAGGTGTATTTAAACACCTTTTTCAGCTCGTTATATATCATTTCCCAGAAGGCCTTCACTTTAGGGCAAGTCCACCAGAGGTGAAAGAATGTTCCTTCGTTTTCCTTACATTTCCAACATTTATTATCAGACGAATGGTATATTTTAGCCAATTTAACTGGGGTCATGTACCATCTATATATCATTTTCATTACATTTTCCTTCAGAGCATTACATGCAGTGAAGTTCAGCCCTATGGTCCACAACCTTTCCCAGTCTTCAAACATAATATTATGCCCAATATCCTGTGCCCACTTTATCATAGCCGATTTAACCATTTCGTCTTGTGTATTCCATTTCAGCAGCAAGTTATACATTCTTGAAAGTACCTTAGTTTTAGGTTCTAACAATTCTGTTTCCAACTTCGATTTCTCCACCTGGAACCCTAACTTTTTATCATTTTTGAACACTTCTTTAATCTGAGCATAATGTAACCAGTCTCGCACTTTGTCTTTCATTTTCTCTAAACTCTGCAATTTCCAATTGTCTCCATCTCTCTCTAATATTTCCCAATACTTTGGCCATTTGGCCTCCATATTGGGTACTTTTCGGGCCTTGGCTTCCAGGGGTAAAAGCCACCTCAGAGTTTTGTTTTCCAATAAGTCTTTATATTTTGTCCAGACATTAAACACTGCTTTCCTGACAATATGGTTCTTAAAGGCCTTATTGATCTTAACCTTATCATACCATAAGTATGCATGCCATCCAAACGCATTGTTAAAGCCTTCCAGATCTAGTAGGTCCGTGTCTTCGAGAAGTAGCCAGTCTTTTAGCCAGCAGAAAGCTGCGGCTTCATAATACAACTTTAAGTCTGGCAGGGCAAAGCCCCCTCTTTCTTTCGCATCCGTTAATATCTTGAACTTAATTCTGGGCTTTTTGCCCTGCCAGACAAATTTAGAAATATCTTTCTGCCACTTCCGGAAGCACTCCGTCTTGTCCACAATTTGTAATGTTTGAAACAAAAACAACATTTTTGGCAATACATTCATCTTAATGGCAGCGATTCGGCCTAACAAGGAAAGTTTTAGTTTTGACCAACTATCCAAGTCTCTCTTAATTTCCAACCAACATTTTTCATAATTATCCTTAAATAGACTCAGGTTTTTTGCTGTTATATTTACCCCTAGGTATTTCACTTTCTTAACCACAACTAATTCTGTCTCCCTCTGAAACCGTTCTGACTCTGTGTCTGTCAATTTTTTTCCCAACACCTTAGTTTTCTGTTTATTTAGTTTAAATCCCGCCACCCGACCAAAATCTTGAATCAGTTGTAATACTCTTTTCGTACTAGATTCTGGCTCCTGCAATGTCAAAACTAGGTAATCTGCAAAAGCTTTAAGTTTATATTGTTTCGCTCCGACCTGGATCCCTTCCACCAACCGGTCCCCTCTGATCATATTCAGGAGCACCTCCAGAACCGAAATAAATAGCAGCGGGGAAATCGGGCAGCCTTGTCGTGTTCCTTTTTCAATTTTAAACTCTTCTGTAACCACATTGCTAACTATCAGTTTGGCCTTTTGTTCTGAATATATTGCATCAATCCCATTCTCAAACCCCCGTCCCACTCCCATTTCCTTTAAATTTCCCTTCATAAATTTCCAGGATATGTTGTCGAAGGCCTTCTCCGCGTCTATAAAAATCAAAACTGCTTTTGTGTTTATGTCTGTTTGCAAAAGTTCCAATATGTCAATAATATTCCTTGTGTTAGCAAACATGTGTCTGCCTGGGAGAAAGCCTGCCTGGTCTTTATGAATTATTTCATTTAAAACCTTTTTGAATCTACTTGCCAAAACATCTGCAAATATTTTGTAATCCACATTTAAAAGGGAGATGGGACGGTAGTTCTTAAGGAGTTGTGCCAAAGTTTTGGCCTTGTATAGTTTTCGAGCTGCGGGAACGAAGAAGCCCCCTTGTGCTCTGAAAAATTTAAGGATACAATTTGTGGGTTTTTCCGCTGAACTCCCGATAGAGTTTATGTGTAGTTTGTTGGCTCCTGAGGTCTGTACCACCATTCCTAGATACTTGTAGTTTGAGACTTGTTTTAATTTATGGCCTTGGAGTTCCCAGCTTTTAAGCTTTGGTTTTGCCCCCAAAGCGAGTATCTTAGTCTTTTGATAGTTGATTTTGAGACATTCAAATTGACAGTTTGCTGTGAGCTTTCTTGGTGCCCTTTTGAGTCCAATGGGGGTTCTAGATAGAATTACTGCATCGTTGGCATATAGCAGGACCGAAATATGCCGATTTGCGAGCTTCGGAGGGTGGAGTTCTGAGTCATGGAGTGCAGATACTAAATTATTTAGACCGAAATTGAATAGTAGAGGGGCCAATAGGCACCCTTTCCTGACTCCTTTAGAGGTTTTAATAGGGTCCGTTAGGTGTCCTAGGCGGCTACACCTGACTCTAAGAGCCGTGTTTGTGTGCAGTGCCTGAATTAAGAGCAGAAGCTCTTAATTCTATGTAGGTACCCTGTAGTCTGTCCCAGAGTCTGGTTCTGGAGACTATATCAAAGGCTGCTTTTAGATCAACAAAGGCAGTGTATCGTGAGGCCGGCCTTTAGGAGAGCCATGTCACCTGGGCGTAGGATTCCAACCAATGTCTTCAAGCTACAAGAAAGGAGATTCGGACTCAACACACCTAGTCATTTTTCACTAGGAACCAATGACTCCCTTGTCAATCAGTTCTGATTTCATGCATTGACTGGAATGAAGGAGCAACCAGGCTGATTCGCCTCGCATTAATCTCTTCGCTTGACTCCACATTTCCACAATCTCCCTTCTAGAGGCCTACATCTCCTCCTCCTCCTCCTCCTCCTCATTTATAGAAAGATAGCTCAAAGTCTGGGCTGTGGTGCAGTCCTACCCTGGTTCCCAGCAACTCATCCATGCTTGCTCAGGGAACCTTTTTCTTCTCCTGATATTGTACAACTTTTGTAACAGAACAATGTATTTGCTTTGTAGGATTTGCTAGAGCTTCTCCTTAAGACAGACAGAACTTGGCAGAAGACCAAAAGGTTCCTTCCGATCTCTCAGAAGCTTCCTGAGAGCACAGATGGATGAGCGAGACACAGCTGGTCCTAGAGCAGGAAGAGGCCATGTCATCCAAACTGGGAGCAGTGGGGGATTCTGGGAAAACTCTGTGCAGAAGATCCTGGGTGAGGAGGATACTCACTGCTCAGAGGTGCAGAGCCAGCAATTGAGGCAGTTCTGCTTCCAGGAGGCCAAAGGACCCCGAGAGGTTTGCAGCCGACTCTACCACCTTGACCGGCAGTGGCTGAAGCCAGAAAGGCACACGAAAGCTGAGATGCTGGACTTGGTGATCTTGGAGCAGTTCCTGGCTGTCCTTCCTCCGGAGATGGAGAGCTGGGTGAGGGACTGTGGAGTGGAGACCAGTTCCCAGGCAGTGGCCCTAGCTGAAGGTTTCCTCCTGAGTCAGGCAGAGGAGAGAAGAGAGCAGGCAGAGAGAAAGCAGGTGAGAGAGACTTTCCTCTGGATACTCCCAAGGGGCTCCAAATAGGATGGAGAACATCCAAAAATGGTCTGCTGATGGCCCCTCCTTTTTCAGGGAATAAGATCTAACACCCTTAAAGTATCTGTCTTTGCGTTCTCTTTCTAATATTTCTCACCTTTCATGTATGTTTTGAATTCTTGTTGTTCTTTCAGAAAAGGGATCATTTTGCAGAAATGGACCTGGATTCCTGTGAGGCAGAGAGGCCTCCGTTGGACACCAGAGAGAGGCCTCTGGGTAAGGAGGAAGGTGGTTTTTCTCTGTTTGATCTCGTTCTGTTGGCTTTCCAACTCATCTGAGGGTTCTTTTCATCTTGGTTGTCTTTTGTTTTGTTTTTTGAGGGGTGGGGGTTGGGGTTCAGAGGAGGGGAGATGTATTTCTGCACACCTAACATGAAATGGGCAGAAACCTCCAACTGCACTCAGCAGGTAAGGCTTTCTCAAAGCCCATCTGTCCTGTTTCCCCTGTGAGAGAAGCAGGCAATCCTGCTTACCTTTTTTTCTCTTGCAGGTGACGGAATGATGCCGGCACGACCTCCCTATCCACGTTTTCATGGGGGCAGAAGGGAAGCAGTGGCTGTGGAACCAGATCAGGTCAGGGGAAGCTGCCTTGTGGGGACAGAGGCCGAGGGATGGAGCAATGTCATGGACTGGTTGGGCACAGAGGAGAGGTGGGAGGAAGCAGCCAGGGAACCAGGAACAGAAGTGTCACGGCTAAAATGGCCGCTGTTTCTTTAATGCGAATAAAGCTGGGTCAGCATGACTCAGCGGTCTGCACCAAGTTGTATATATAAGTGAGAAATGTTAGTTTGTTGCTGAGGCTGGTGTTTGGGTTGGTTGATGCTGGTGTGTGGAGTTATTCAGTCGTGTTTTGCACAAAGACTTTTAAGAATAAAACTCTGCAAGGATATTCTCGTGGACTCTTTTTGTGCCGACAAGGGTCCGAGGACCAGGCTGAAGAGGCAAAGGGAGGTCAGAACCTTTTCCTCCTTTTTTTTGCTTTTTACAAACACTGACAGGTTATGGGCCCAGTGTTTCTGAGCATGTGCAGAGTGCAAAATGACTGACAGCATCTCAGCAGGGAGCTGGTGAGTCCTGGTGGTGTATGGAGCCGGTGGCTGTGCGTTGGAGCAGTTGGTGGCAAGCTGTAACTGTCTGCAGCGACGCTGGAGCAGCTAGGATCTGAGGACCAGAAAAGCACTCAGCGTCGGCTACTGGAACAGTTTGAACTGCTAGAGGACCACAGTAGGCGACTCACAGAGCAGCTACACCAGTTGCAGAGCCAGGCGGGACCTGAGGGTCAACAGAGGCAGCAGCTAGAAGCCGGTGAGTGCCAGCCAGGACCATCTAGTGGGACTCTAAAGAGAGAGTCTGGAGAGTTTGCTGGAGGCCCCACAGAAGGGGCTCAGCAAGCACCAGCAGAGATGGCAGATTTCCAGTCTTCCCAAGTTGTAAATATTGGGGGAGGCATCCCTTTTGAACTTCTCTCAGAAAGCAACTGGCTGAGTTGGTCAATTAAAATGCAGCAGTTGTTAAGGAGAGATGTACTATGGGACTGTGTTGAAACTGAGGTTTTGAGGACTGACTCTGCTGAGAAAAAACGGCTAGATGAAAGGGCTCGTGCCCAAATTATGCTGTGTTTGAGCAACTCTCAGTTATTGCATGTAGCAAATGCCAGCACAGCGTTTGAGTGCTGGAATTTATTAAGGGCAATGCATGCCAGAGAAACTGCTGGAACTATAATTTCTCTGACCAGAAGGCTGTTCAGGACTGTTATGAAAGAAGGTGAGAGTTTGGCAACTCATCTTCAAACGCTGAAATCTCTGTTTCTTCAACTACAGCAGAGAGGTAAGCGTTATGATGAGACTGACCAAACCTACATTATTCTTTCAAGTTTGCCTGAAAGCTGGTTGCCCGTGATTAACAGCATGGAGAGTATGCGTCCCCGAGATCTGACCCTTGAGTATGTGGTTGGAAGATTGACCGAAGAAGCAGAAAGAAGGTCAGATAAACAAGCTGAACTCCAAGAGCGGAGGAATTACAGTCGAGGGGGCCAGCAGCAGAATCTGCCAATGGAGCAACGCCAAGGTTTGGACTTGGCCATGGCAGTGAGGAGATGCTATAGATGCAACCAACCCGGGCATCTCCAACGTCAATGCAGGGCAAGACTTCCAGGAGACGACGTGGAGCAGAGACAGCAATCAACGCAGAAACGTAAGCAGAAGGGGTTCTCTTCAGAGAAGAAGAACACGCGTTCTGCTCAGTTTGTTTCTGCATTTTCTCGAGAGGAGAGGAAGATACCTCGAGGAACATGGTTGCTGGACTCTGGGAGCAGCAGGATTATCTGCAACAGTCGGGAGGACTTTAAGACCCTGGGGAAGCCAGCTGATGGAAAAGACTCAATTTATCTTGCTGATGGTCGTAGAAGCAAGATTGATGGCCAGGGAACATGTTTCCTGCAGTGCTTGAACACTACTCTACCAGAGACTCTGTTTGTCAGCAGTTTGGACTATTGTTTGCTGTCTGTAAGCTGTTTGATTAATGCAGGGTATAGTGTTAACTTCACACGGGATGGCTGTCTGATAAAGAATGGAACTCAGGTATGTGGCCATGCAAAGTTGGAAAATGGGTTATATGTAATGCAGGACAAGCCTGTTAAAGCAGCCCAGGTGGTTCAGGATAATTTGCCAGTTCATAAGGGGTGTGTACATGAACTGCACAGAAAACTGGGTCACGCCAATTTCCGTGTGCTTTCAGAGATGCAAAAGGTGTGCAAGAACCTAAAAGTAAACAGCTGTAACTGTTTCCTAGATTGCAATGTATGTAAAATGGCCAAATCTAAGAGGAAGCCTGTGGCTTCTAAAAGTGACAGAGTATCTAAAGAGGTTTTAGAACTTGTCCATTGTGACGTGATAGGCCCTTTTCCACAGAAGACTGAAGGAGGCGCCAGATATGCTTTTCTGGTAATTGATGATAAATCACGTTTTAGTTGGTTGTTTTTGTTAAAGCAGAAATCTGAGTGTTTCCCCACATTCAGAGAATGGGTTGCCCAAGCTGAAAAGCTCTTCGCTCGCCCTGTTGTGCAGTTGCAAACAGATAGGGGTGGAGAATTTCTGAACAAACAATTTGGGACATGGTTGCGACGTAAGGGGATCACTCATCGTTTGACTAACCCTTATAGCCCTGCTGAAAATGGTCTGTGTGAAAGGCGTGGGGCTGTAATACAGTCAGTAAAGGACTGCCTGCTAGTGGATGCAGGATTGGGTCACAACCATAGGCTGTGGGGCGAAGCTTTTCTGACAGCGAACTTTTTGATTAATAGAACCTGGTCTAGCTCTATAAAAGATATTCCTTATCGTGTGTTGTTTGGGAAAGAACCAGAGTGGACAATGCTCCATAACTGGGGTGCTTGGGCACATGTAAACATCCCCAAAGCTCAGCGCCAGAAAGGGGGTGCTAGAGCGCAGAGACTGCGGTTTGTGGGATATCAGTCCTATGGCAAAGGGTGGCGTTTCAATTTACGCCCAGGACGAGTAGTTCTGTCACGAAGTGCAGACTTCGCTGACCAGGACAGATGGACTGTGATCCATGCCAACCCAGATTGCCTACTGCCCCTGCAAGTAAGAGAAGAGGCTTCTTCTCAGCCATTGGCAACGCAGGAGCAAGAGGAGGAGGAGGCACAGATTTCCCCAAAAGATGTGGCAAAAGATAATACTTCTCTAGAGGAAGAGGAAGAAGAGCCAGAGATAAGGGGGGAAGAAGAAGTAATAGTGCCTAGGCGCTCCCAGCGTTCAAACAAGGGTGTACCTCCTCAGCGTTTGACCCTAGGAGGAGTGAGAGTATGCAATGTGAGTTGTGTGGAACCACAAAGTTATAATGAAGTCTTAGACTTACCCCCTGGGGAACGTGCTTTGTGGGAACAAGCTATGAAAGAAGAAATGGACTCTTTTAAACGTAACAAAGTGTTTGAGGTCATAATGCCGCCACCTGGTGGCAGAGTGGTGTCATGCAAGTGGGTTTACAAAAGGAAAACCCTTGCATCTGGGGAACCACGTTTTCGAGCCAGATTAGTAGCCAGAGGGTTCACTCAGATTAAAGGGGAGAGTTATGATGAAGTGTTTTCTCCCACTGTAAAGAGTGAAACTTTTCGCTTAATGCTTTCCATTGCTGCTGTAAGACAACTAGCAGTGCACCATTTTGATGTTGATGCTGCATATCTGCATGCAAATTTAGACCATGAAGTATTAATGAGACAACCCCCTGGGTTTGAAGAGGAGAATGGTGCAGTCTGGCGTTTGAGAAAGGCTGTTTATGGTCTCAAACAAAGTGGAAGGTGTTGGAACCAGTGTTTAAATGAAGCCCTTGTAAAACTTGGTTTTAAAAGGAGTGTGGCTGATCCATGCCTGTACACCAAGGGATCAGGCAACAAATATCTAATGCTCTTAGTCTTTGTTGATGATTTGCTTGTGGCAGGGAGTTCCACAGATGAGATCCAGAAGCTCACAAGTCAACTGGAAAAGAGGTTTAAGCTTAAAGCCTTGGGGCCTGTAAGCAATTACTTGGGAGTAGAAGTAAGGCAGGAAGCTGATGGAAGCTTCCTATTGAGTCAGAAAGAGAAAATTCTTCGCTTGATAGAGCAGTTTGGCATGGAAAACTGCAAGCCAGTTCAGACTCCCATGACACCAGATTTCCCAAAGACAGTGTGTGATGATAAATTTGATCAGCCTGAGTTGTATCACTCAAAAATAGGATCGCTGTTATATTTAAGCCAGTGGTCAAGGCCAGACATTGCATGTGCTACAAATGTTCTGAGTCAACGTGTATCTAAACCCAGTACTGCTGATTGGTGTGCTTTGAAAAGGCTTATCAGATATCTAAAGGGGACATTAAATGTATGTTTGAAGATATCTAGTACACAAGACGAAAAACTAGAAGTATTTGTTGATGCGGACTGGGGAAGCTGTGTAGCTACCAGAAAACCTACAAGTGGAATGGTTATGATGTTTGCCAATTCCATAATTGGATGGAGGTCAAAGAAACAAGGATTTGTTGCAACCTCATCCTGTGAGGCAGAATATGGGAGCCTGTCGCTAGCATGCAATGAAATCATGTGGTTTATACAGATACTAAAAGATCTAGATTGTAAAGTTGATTTGCCTATCCAAGTGTATGAAGATAGCCAATCGTGCATTGCATTAGCGGGCTCGGAAATAATGAAATCCGCATCAAAACATATTGCTATCCGTCATGCGAATGTTAGAGATTGTGTACAGAATGGGGTAATCAAACTGGAGTATTGTCAATCACAAGATAATATTGCTGATTTGTTCACCAAGCCTTTGCCAGCAACATGCCATAATGAACTGATGACAAAACTGGGTTTATGTATATAATGTATGTATGTATTGTTTCTGTTGGGGTTTTTCGCATTTAAAGAAACAGAAGGGGTGTCACGGCTAAAATGGCCGCTGTTTCTTTAATGCGAATAAAGCTGGGTCAGCATGACTCAGCGGTCTGCACCAAGTTGTATATATAAGTGAGAAATGTTAGTTTGTTGCTGAGGCTGGTGTTTGGGTTGGTTGATGCTGGTGTGTGGAGTTATTCAGTCGTGTTTTGCACAAAGACTTTTAAGAATAAAACTCTGCAAGGATATTCTCGTGGACTCTTTTTGTGCCGACAAGGGTCCGAGGACCAGGCTGAAGAGGCAAAGGGAGGTCAGAACCTTTTCCTCCTTTTTTTTGCTTTTTACAAACACTGACAAGAAGATGGCTCAGAGCCCAAGGAGTGGAGGTGGAGGAAGGATGAGCAGTCAGAGGGAGAAGAGGGAGAAGGCTGGGAAGAGGAGGTGTCAGAAGCTGAAGAGGTAACAGGGCTTAGTGAGCTGGGAGACTCTGTGGCAGAATCCAGTGCAGAATCAGAGGCAGAAGAGGAAGGAGGCGAGTGGGAGGAGGAAGGTCGAGAGGCACAGGTGAGTCAGGAGGAGGAGTCAGCGGGGGCTCCTTCTCCTTCTGCCAGAATCCACCCTCCCTGCTTGTCTCTCAGAGCCAAGAGAGGTCTAACATGGAGGAGCAAAGGCAGGCTGCACACTGGCGCACTGTTCAATCGCTTGCCAGAAACCCCAAAAAAGAGGGGACTTGGAAAGCTGTGGGGAGCCGGGGGCCTTCACTCTCTGCAACTGCTTTTGTGGAGGAAGAGGCTCGAAACTCAGCCAAGTCTGTAAACATCGTGCTCTTGCTAATAAAGAGTAAACTCCAGCTGTGAAGTGTGGGATTTCCTGCCCATATGTGACTCCAGCCTTCTGAATGTTTCCAGTAGGATTCATCTGTAGTTGCAGTTTTCATAGAATCCTAGAGTTGAAAGGGACCCCAAGGGTTATCAGGTCCAACCCCCTGCATTGCAGGAATCTCAGCTAGATAATCCAAGACAGATGGCCTTCCAAACTAGGCTTCTTGTATTTCTATATTCATCAGTGAATGCTAAAATAGGCTTCTAAGAAGCGGACAGACGATAACAAATAATTTCCAGGATTCACCTAGCTAGCCCTATCTGCTGCAAAATGGGGCCTGCTCCCCAGTCCTCCCCCTCTCCATGCCCCCATGAACCCCTTGAATTTGGATCTAGGGCATTGGGAGGGAACCTCCCCAGAACAACGCACGAGGAGAGGAGAGGAGAAAGTGGATCCTTCCATCGGGGAAACTGGAATGCTTGCGTAGGCAGAATAACGTAAACATAAGCTGGAGTACGACCTATTTGCACAAAGACGAATACCCATAGTTAAAATGCAGAATGAAAGAAATCATTTAAAGCGTTAGAATAGGTACCCATAATTAAAATGTACAGCAAAGGAATCATGTTGAAATAACACAGCAATTAACAGGAAGGAAATAACAGCGCATTGTGTAGCAGATCATATTTCTGCTGTCTCAGAGGAGGACATTTCCCTTTTTCTTTTAGGGTCCAGTGTGCTTTGAAGATGTCGCTGTTCGCTTCACGGACGAGGAGTGGGAGTTGCTGGATCCTGACCAGAGAGCTCTGCATAAGGACGTCATGGAGGAGAATCGGGGGATCGTGGCCTCTCTTGGTAAGCCTCCGTGTGGGATCGTCCTATCTGCCAGGAAATTCAAAAAATACCTCTATGTGACAAACCTCATATATTTTCACAGCGCCCCCTACAACACCTGGGAACCTAACACCCCCACAAGAAATAGTAGGTTACAGTTTTTTCTGTGAACAATCTTCCTCCAGTTCTGCCTCCTTCTGCCACAATTGGGCTGATCTGAACTGCCCAGGCATCTTAAATGTCGGCTTCAGAATTGTTAGAATAGATAAGTAGCTTCTGTCAGGATTTCTGTTTTTGTTTTTGCTGCTGTCAGTCTTGGGTTGACCAAAGAGACGACTGACATTGGCGATGGAGGGGATGCCATGACTGGGCCAAACAACATCTGCCCCAGAGAAGAGCCAGGCTGACTGAATCTCAGGTAGTACTAGCAGTGAAAATAATAATATTAATAATAGTTTTTATATATACCCTGACCATCTGGTTGGGTTGCCCCAGCCAATCTGGGAAGCTTCCAACACATATACAGTCGTATTTCTGGTTGCAAATGGGATCCGTTCCGGAGATTCGGCCAGATCCCGAGGTTTTCGCAACCCGAGGATCACTGTTCTGGGCATGCGCATGGATTTGTCGCTTTCATAAGCTGATGTTTATATAACCCGAGGGTTACGTAACCCGAGGTGCTACTGTATAAACATGAAACAGTAATAATAGCATCTAAAACAATGAAAAAAGTACATTTTTTTTACAAAAAGTACAAAAATTTTAAAATGCGTAACTTACTTCAAACAAAGCAACATTTAACCAACGATTAGAATCCAATAATAAATACATTGGTTTATTGCAAATAACAAAGGTAATGAAGACTGCCTTCTCTACAACAAATTTAATGAACATTATTCCCTAACTGGCGTCTCCATTTGTTCCTGAGGCGCTAATCCCTTTTTCTCTCCATTGCAGATTGTGATGAATTGGAAATCAAGAACAAAGGTGACCACAACACAATCTGCAGAGTGGAGAAGTCACGTAAAAATTTGGAATGTGGAAAGAGCTGCAGTCAGAGCTCCCATTCCAGTTCCCATCAACGAAATCTCATTGGAAAGAAACCCTATCAGTGCATGGAATGCGGAAAGATATTCAGTAAGAGATCCTCTCTCACTTCCCATCAAAGAATTCATACAGGGGAGAAACCCTATCAGTGTGTGGAATGTGGAAAGAGCTTCAGTCACAGCCACAGTCTCACTGCCCATCAAAGAATTCATACAGGGGAGAAGCCCTATCAGTGTATGGAATGTGGAAAGAGCTTCAGTACGAGCTCCAATCTCACTTCCCATCAAAGAATTCATACCTGGGAGAAACCATATCAATGCATGGAATGTGGAAAGAGCTTCAACTACAGCTCCTCTCTCACTTCCCATCACAGAATTCATACAGGGGAGAAACCATATAAATGCTTTGAATGTGGAAAGAGCTTTAATAAGAGCTCCGATCTCCGTAAACATCAAAGAATTCATACAGGGGAGAAACCCTATCAGTGTATGGAATGTGGAAAGAGCTTCAGGCAGAGCTCCAATCTCACTTCCCATCAAAGAATTCATACCTGGGAGAAACCCTATCAATGCATGGAATGTGGAAAGAGCTTCAACTACAGCTCCTCTCTCACTTCCCATCACAGAATTCATACAGGGGAGAAACCATATAAATGCTTTGAATGTGGAAAGAGCTTTAATAAGAGCTCCGATCTCCGTAAACATCAAAGAATTCATAAAGGGGAGAAACCCTATCAGTGTATGGAATGTGGAAAGAGCTTCAGTCAGAGTTCCGATCTCACTTCCCATCACAGAATTCATACAGGGGAGAAACCCTATCAGTGTATGGAATGTGGAAAGAGCTTCAGTATGAGCTCCAGTCTCACTTACCATCAAAGAATTCATACCGGGGAGAAACCCTATCAGTGTATGGAATGTGGAAAGAGCTTTAGTATGAGCTCCAGTCTCACTTTCCATCAAAGAATTCATACAGGGGAGAAACCCTATCAGTGTGTGCAATGTGGAAAGAGATTCAGTCAGAGCTCCGATCTCGCTTCCCATCAAAGAATTCATACAGGGGAGAAACCCTATCAGTGTATGGAATGTGGAAAGAGCTTTAGTATGAGCTCCAGTCTCACTTCCCATCAAAGAATTCATACAGGGGAGAAACCCTATCAGTGTGTGCAATGTGGAAAGAGATTCAGTCAGAGCTCCAGTCTCACTACCCATCAAAGAATTCATAAAGGGGAGAAACCCTATCAGTGTATGGAATGTGGAAAGAGCTTCAGTCAGAGCTTCAATCTCACTTCCCATCAAAGAATTCATACAGGGGAGAAACCCTATCAGTGTATGGAATGTGGAAAGAGCTTCAGTCAGAGCTCCAGTCTCACTTTCCATCAGAGAATTCATACAGGGGAGAAGCCCTATCAGTGTATGGAATGTGGAAAGAGCTTCAGTATGAGCTCCAGTCTCACTTCCCATCAGAGAATTCATACAGGGGGGAAACCCTATCAGTGTGTGGAATGTGGAAAGAGCTTCAGGCAGAGCTCCAATCTCGCTAAACATCAAAGAATTCATACAGGGGAGAAACCCTATCAGTGTATGGAATGTGGAAAGAGCTTCAGTATGAGCTCCAGTCTCACTTCCCATCAGAGAATTCATACAGGGGAGAAACCCTATCAGTGTACAGAATGTGGAAAGAGCTTCAATCAAAAGGCCAGTCTCACTTACCATCAAAGAATTCATACAGGGGAGAATCACGGAATTGTAGAATATTTGAGCTTGAAGTGATCCCTGGTGCAATCTATTCCACCCATGTGATGCAGGAATAGCAAGTAAAGCATCCATAACAGATGACCATCCAACTTCATTTGAAAACCTCAAAGAATGGAAATTCCAGCACTCCCATGGGAGTCCAATACACTAACAGCTCTTGCTGTCAAAAATTTCTTCCGCATCTTTAGTCAGTCTTTTTTAAAAAAAAAACTTGAAGGCATTGGTTTGTGTCCTACCCTGTGGAGCAGGCGTCCTATTGGGAAGACCCAGTTCTCTGAGTGCATATTCTGGAAGTTGGGCAATAGGCGCAGTACAGGATTCCTTTTGGTGTACAGAGCTCCCCACTGCACCAAGGATTCCCTGCCCGAGTTGCTCCAGGTCATGGCGGATATTCTCCTGGAGACACCTAGTTTGGTTGTCCTAGGGGATTTTAACATCCACACCGACACGACCTTACAAGGGGCCGCTTGGGACTTCGTGGAAAGCATGGCCTCCATGGGGCTTTCCCTGAATATGTTTGGCCCAACTCATAGTCGCGGACATGCCTTAGACCTGGTGTTAACCTTATTGAGAATGCCTGCCGGAAGGTGAAAACGAGATGCAAAGAGCCAGAAAATCATTATTGGGACTCACAATTTCTCTAAAACAAAGAATCACCAGAGAGCCAACGGCATCTTCCCTGGCTCAGAAACAGAACAGGTTGAGGAAGCCAAGAAAACGGAGCAAATAGAAGAAGCAGTGAGTAACAACGTTGGGGGAACCTTACCCCACTTTAAGGAGGATGACAATGACCCGACCCCCCTCCTCACAGAAAAAGCTAATCCATCCAAGAGGGCAAGAGCAGGAGCAGGAGGGATTCCTCCCACTCCTAGCGCTGACCCACCCATGCCTCTAGAACAAGATATCAGAGGAGCCTACTTTCAACCGATTTCAGATAAGTACCCCTACCAAGAGATTTGCATCTTGTCTGCAGAAATTATGGTTCTGGTTCTCCAAAGACTGAATGAAATCCTCACCAAAATAGTTAACATTGAGAAACAATTGGATACTAGCTCCTCCCCTTTAAATGCCCAAGGGCTTAAAAGGATGATAAGAAATGACTTTGTTAACAACTCACCAACTCAATCTATGGATGAAGTGAGGTCCTGTCAAGTCTTGCAAACGAACCAGATAATGCTTGAGATTCACCGATACACTCATAGATGGATGAACCGCAGACAAATTACTATGTTCTTGTCTCAGTTCCTGAATTACCATTACCGAAATGTAGCTCTAGAAAATTTCCACTTCCTGCCTACTGTGAGAAACACCATGCGCTTATTTATGACCTTTAGGTCATCAGCCCTCCCATCTCGACTCATGGAGATAAAGGATACTCTATGGTGGTTCCATTCTCTCCGCCCAGTGAGGGTATTTAAGGACGAAACAAGGAGGCAATTGCTCCCTTGCATAGAATCAAAGCTATTGCGGATAAAGGAAACCAAGCTCAACACTAGAAACACTAATTGCCCAAAGGAAGAAAAGAACTCTGCAAGCCTAGAATTACAAGACCTGAAGAAGAGGCTAATGAGTATAAAGACTGAGATTTCTACCCAAAATATAAGGACAGTAGAGCCTAGAGCACAATGTTTAAAGACGTCCAACAGCTCTTTATCCCATGGAAAGACATCAGTGCAACTCCCTGTTCCCTTTTCAAACGACACCGAATTAGATGAGGAATTTGGCACCTCCGACATTTCTATGGCAACAACACCTAAAGAACTCTATGTTGCTGACAATCTGGAGATATCCAGCACCAAATCTACATCTGGACCTTTGCCTAATGTTCCAAAAACTTATCAGAATGATCAGCCTTCTCTACTGTACTCTTGGCGAGACAGGATGGACAGATCTTCCAAATTCGAATCTGGCTCTTTGTTGGCCAGTGATCCACATCTTATAACACATACCTCATTAATACTTCCACAGCCACAGATAGAACCAACAATCCTCCAATTAACCCAGGAGGGAGAGGGGGATTGACAGTTAACGAAACACCATGGGACTGTCCTCCCCGCTTGGGGTGTGGTTGGTTGGGTTCTATCTTCTAGGGATACTTACCCTATCAAACCTCCACCTCTTCCCCATACCATTTTGACCCAGGAGTCCTGGCCCAAGGATGACTTGTTATTGAGGGGATGATACCCATCTATTGGGGAGGGTAGTATGGGATCTGGGATTTCCACAATTGAAGGGCTAGGGAGGAATGGCGGTGGGGCTAGATATCTCTATTGGTGAAGGGCTTCGAGATGCAGTGATCCTCGAACCCCTTCCAATCTATGCCCCATCCCAAAGGATGAGGGTAGGGCGAGCAAGGATTACCCACCTCCGTCATTGGTGCTTTGCAATGCCAGGTCCATAGGCAACAAAACCGCCACAATGCATGACTTTTTTCTCACGGGATTGACCTGGATTGCGTGACGGAGACCTGGGTACGGGAAGGCGAAGTAGTCTCCCTACATGAGAGAACACCCACAGGTTTCTGTCCTCTATCAATCGCGGACTGTGGGTTGGGGGGGAGGAGTAGCGTTGTTATTCCGGGAGGATTGCTCTTTCAGAGCTCTGCCATCCCCGGCGATCTCCGGCATTGAATGTGTTGGTCTCGTGTGGGGCACCAAGGAGAGCTTGGATGTCTGGCTGGTGTACTGACCACCCAGCACACAGGCAGCCACCCTGTCAGACCTGCTGGAGGTGGTGGCGGGCTGGGCCTTGGAGTTCCCACACCTACTAGTTTTGGGAGACTTCAACGTCCATGCCGATGCTGCTCCCTCCTCACAGGCTCTGGACCTAGTGACTTCCATGGCAACACTAGGGCTTTCCCAGTTTGTTTTGGGCCCCACTCATCAAGCAGGCCACACGCTGGATCTGATCTTTGGGGCTGGCATAGATGTGATCATGCTCCCCCCTGTGGAAGTGCCATGGTCTGATCACTACGCTCTGAAAGCCAAGATTGACTTTCCGCTCCTCCCCGGCTCGGGTGGCGAACCTATTTGGGCTCGTCCGCGAAAACTGATGGATCCTGATAGATTCCAACAAGTCTTGCGGGACCCTGCTCCTCCTGGCGACTCATTAGATGACCTTGTTGAGGACTGGAATAACCGGCTCTTGGCAGCCATTGATGAGATCGCGCCTAAGTGCCCTCTGCGACCCCGTCGAAACCAGGCCCCTTGGTTTACTAAGGAGCTCCGGAAAATGAAGCGGGATCTCAGACAGCTAGAGCGAGTATGGCAACGGACTCGTGACGGAGCCTCAAGAACATCTTATAGGACGCTTATGAAAGCCTATGAAATGGCTATGAAAGCTGCTAAGAATTCTTACTTTGCAACTTCCATTGCATCCGCTAGCTCTCGCCTGGCACAACTTTTTAGAATAATTAGGTCAATAACGTCCTTAGGAGGACAACCAAATTTAAGCACAAATTCAACCCACAGCTGTGAGGCATTCGCGAGCTTTTTTGTGGAGAAAGTCCTGTTGCTCCGCTGTGACCTCCCTGCCAATTTAGATACAGTGACTGAACTGGAGGCCCCTCAACTGACCTCAGGTCCAGTGTTGGACCATTTCGATCGGATACTCCCAGCTGACGTGGATAGATTCCTCCAAGTTAGTAGGCCCACCACCTGCCTCCTTGATCCGTGCCCATCTTGGCTGATTAGGGAGTGTCCAGATGTTGCGCGGACCCCCCTGGTTGAAATTATCAATTTGTCCCTTGACACGGGGACATTCCCAGGGGAACTGAAGGAAGCAGTGGTGTGTCCACTCTTAAAGAAAACTTCATTAGATCCCTTAGACCTATCCAATTACCACCCAGTTTCAAATCTTCCATACCTGGATAAGGTAATTGAGAGAGTGGTTGCTGAACAGCTTGGTAGGTTTCTGGAGGAAACATTGGCTTTAGATCCATTTCAGTCCGGGTTCTGTCCTGGTTTTGGGACCGAGACGGCTCTGGTTGCCCTAACAGATGATCTCCATAGATAACTGGATTGAGGCGCGTCAGGACTGCTGATCCTTTTAGATTTGTCAGCAGCCTTTGACATGGTCGATCATGATCTTCTGGACCACTGCCTCGCAGACGTAGGGATACAGGGCATAGCCCGTAACTGGCTGTGCTCTTTTATCTCTGGTCGGGCACAGAGGGTGGCACTCGGGAGGGAAATGTCATCGCACCATTCCTTGGTGTGTGGAGTGCCGCAGGGTGCAATTCTCTCCCCAATGCTTTTTAACATCTTTATGTGCCCCCTTGCCCAGATTATCCAGAGCTTTGGGCTGGGCTGTCACCAATATGCTGAAGACACTCAGCTCTATCTGCTGATGGATGGCCACACTGACTCGGCCCCGAACATACTGACCAGATGCTTGTAAGCTGTAGCTGGATGGTTTCGTGGGAGCCGATTGAGACTAAATCCTTCGAAGACAGGTCCTATGGCTGGGTCGGGATGTCATGGGGATGAGGGACCAACTCCCTTCTCTTGCGCCCATGGTTTTGAGGGTCCCCGCATCGCCGGCGCGGTGGGACCCAGCCCCTGCCTAACCCTCCGGAGCTTGGAGGGAGTCCGCCATTCAGCGATGGCGCCAACCCGGAAGTCCTTGTGGGGGGGGGGCCAATTAGTGCCATTGCCTTCCGTTAAGAGTTTGGGTGTAATCATTGACGCCTCCCTTTCCATGGAGGCGCAAGTTACAGCAACAGCCAAGGCGACATTTTTCCACCTTTGCCGCATCAAGCAGTTGGTCCCTTACCTTTCCCACCCCGACCTGGCCACAGTGATCCATGCGACGGTCATCTCCAGGCTTGACTACTGTAATTCGCTCTATGCGGGGCTGCCCTTGAAGCTGTCCCAGAAACTCCAGCGGGTACAGAATGCTGCAGCGAGGCTCCTCACGGGGTCTCTGCCATGTGAGCATATTCACCTTGTGCTTTTCAAGCTGCACTGGCTCCCGGTAGAGTACAGGGTCAGATTTAAGGTGCTGCTTTTGACCTTTAAAGCCCTTCACGGCCTAGGACCCTTGTACCTACGGGACTGCCTCTCCCGGTATGCCCCACGGAGAGCCTCAAGGTCCATAAATAGCAACACCCTAGGGTCCTGGGCCCTAAGGAAGTTAGATTGGCTTCAACCAGAGCGAGGGCCTTTTCAACTCTGGCTCCGGCCTGATGGAACACTCTGCCTCATGAGACCAGGGCCCTGCAGGATCTGATTTCTTTCCGCAGGGCCTGTAACACAGACTTGTTTCGCCTGACCTTTGACTTGGAGCCAATTTGATTCCCTCCCTCTTTCTTTTTTCTTTCTCCTGCTGCGAAGAGGCTAAATTTTAATATTTTAATATTTCAATATGTTAATATTGTATTTTAATTTTGTTTTTAAATTGTAATCATTCAACTTGTTTTTATTATTGCTTGTAAGCCGCTCTGAGTCCGGCCTTGGCTGGGGAGGGCGGAGTATAAATAAATAATTATTATTATTATGGATGTTCGTGATCTGCCACGGTCAGATCACTTCCTGGTGCAACTGGACTTCTCCGTGAACCTTCCCCTCTGCAGAGAGGTGGGACCGATTCAGATGGTCCACCCCTTAATGGATCCAAATGATTTCCAGTGGTTGGGGATGTTTTATGCCATGTTGATGGCCTTTCAGTTGATTCCTGGTGGCCCGCTGAAATGTGGAGTTAACCAGGGCTATTGACTGTTTGGCTCCGAAGCACCCTCTCCGATTGCATGGAGCTCGGACAGCCCCGTGGTTTTCCCCGGAGCTGAGGGTGATGAAACAATCGCTGAGACGGCTAGAGCGCCAGTGGCAGATAACCCATTCTGAAGCTGACCAGATACGGGTTAGAGCTCAATGTCGAGCCTACCAAGTGTTGATAGTGACGGCAAAGAAGACTTTCTTCACCGCCTCTATTACATCTACAGAAAACAGCAGCAGGAGACTCTTTCAAGTGCTTTGCAATTTAGCAGAACCACCTGCTCCAGTAGGGCCCAGTACAGGCCACATGATCTCCTGCAATGATTTTGCAAAGTTTTTTTGCAGACAAAGTCGCTCAGATTCGAGAAGATGTAGACTCCACCATGGGAGCAGGGCGGGAGAGTGCTAGAGCCCTGTCTAGTCAAGTTGTGTGGTATCAATTCCAATCTGTTACCCCCGAGGATGTGGACAGGCTGCTTGGACGAGTGAAACCAACCACTTGTCTCCTTGACCCTTGTCCATCCTGGCTTATAAAAGAGAAGGGCTGGGCGATGGGCTTCGTGGGGTGGTGAATGCTTCCGTGAGGGAGCCTTCCGGGACCCATCTTTAGATGCGGCCACGATGGCCAAATATCGCCCAGTCTCAAATCCTCCATTCTTGGGCATGGTGATTGAGCGAATGGTTGCTGAACAACTCCAGGCACGCCTGGAGGAAGCGGACCATTTGGATCCCTTCCAGATGGGATTCAGGCCTCAACATGGGACTTGAAACTCCCTTGGTCGCGCTGGTTGATGATCTCTGGTGGGTTAGGGACAAAAGTGAGAGCGGCGTTTGATACCATCGACCATAACATCCTTCTGGAGCGTCTTGAGGGGCTGGAAGCTGGGGGCACTGTCATACCGTGGTTCCGCTCCTTCCCCCTGTGCTGTGTTCAGAAAGTGGGGGGGGTGAGTATTCAGACCCCTGGGCTCTCACTTGTGGGGTGCCTCAGGGATCCATCCTCTCCCCAATGCTTTTTAACATATATATGAAGCTACTGGGAAGGATCATCAGGGGGTTTGGGCTGGGTGTTCATCAGTATGCGGATGATACCCAGCTCTACCTCTCTTTTAAATCAGAACCAGTGAAGGCGGTGAAGGTCCTGTGTGAGTGTCTGGAGGCAGTTGGGAGGATGGATGGCAGCTAACAGATTGAGGTTGAATCCTGACAAGACAGAATTACTGTTTTGGGGTGACAGGAGGGGGCAGGTATGGAGGACTCCCTGGTCCAGAATGGGGTAACTGTGCCCCTGAAGGACCAGGTGCGCAGCCTGGGAGTCATTTTGGACTCACAGCTCTCCATGGAGGCACAGGTCAAATCTGTGTCCAGGGCAGCTGTTTACCAGCTCCATCTGGTACGCAGGCTGAGACCCTATCTGACTGCAGACTGCCTCGCCAGAGTGGTGCATGCTCTGCTTATCTCCCGCTTGGACTACAGTAATGCGCTCTACAATGGGATACCTTTGAAGTTCTACCCAGACACTTCCTATCTGCTCAAAGGGCCTCTGCTGCACGATACCAAATGTAACAATTCACTGATAAATGCATCTATGTACTGGCTCACAGGGAAAACTTCAGAAATTCATCTAGACCTGTGAGCTCAGCTCCTCAGCAGCCCCTCTGCCTGAGGGATAATCCCTGGCATCCTGATACCTGAGTGCCAGACAGGTAGCCATTCCAGAAATAACAAACCGAGAGGAAGACAAAAAGGTGTGATTGACTTGGCTGGGAAACAGGGAATATCCGCCCACCCTTCCCCACAGGTGGGCGGGGTTTGTGGCACCAAGCGAGGCTCACCTGGGCGGGTGCCACCCACCTGCTTGAGCTGGCCTTTGACCCGCCCTCGGCCAGGGAGGACAATGGACGGCTGGCTGGGGGTGGGCCTAAGGCCAAAAGAAAAGAGGCTGACCCCTGAGGTCAAGCCTCTTTTGCTGTTCTTCCTTCTAGGATCAAGATCAGGATCAGGAGCGTATCCAGGCGGCCGGACTGAGGTAAGTAACCGGCCTTCTTTACTTTTGCTTGCATTTGGGTGACGGGGGGGCATAGCTCCCCACCACCGCCTGTCCGGTGCCCCTTCCGACCCAGGCGGGCAGCGCGGGGCTCCAGCGAGGCTGCGGCTGGGCCTGCTTGCTTTTTTTGGGCGGGGGGGCACCGGGAGGGCAGTGTGGGCCTCACTAGGCCTCAAAACGCGGCCTAGTCCCTTTCTCAGCGGCGTGGGGGCGGCGGCATTGCCCCCGCAGGAGGCCCTGCTGACCCGGGAGGCTCTGTTGAGATTTATGACTTAATTTGTCTGTTGAGGCTTATTGTTGTGGTTTGTTGAAGCTGCTGCTGCCGACCCGAGCAGGATGCACAGGCCCTAGCTAGGCAGCAGCCACTGCCTGCTTGTTTTTTGCAGCTGGGGGGTGGCATTGCTGCCAGCCACTGGTGTTGCTGGCCAAAATGTGGCGCAGGCCTCAGCTGGGTCGCTAGGCTGGCCTGCTGTTTTGCCACCCGCAGAAGAGGGCCATAAGGCGACCTTTTTGACTTGAATCACGCTGGGGGGGGGTGCCTTGCTGGGCTGCAGGGCAACCCACTTCAGTTTTTCCTTATCGGGGGGGGGGGGGACTAAGTCAGGCCACATGGCGGTCATGCTTCCACCCCCACCCCCCGTTCCCCCAAGTTGGTCTTGTTACAGGAAAATCCGAGGGCTCTCTTGGACAAAGGAAGACACCGACCAGGGCAAATCAGAGCAAAACAGCAGCCAGTAGGCTCGGTCTTTATTAAGGAAAAGACTGTCGCGACAGGGCTCCCACCGTCCACGAGGTGAAGTAAGATGGAAGCCCCGAACAAAGGATGACCCTAACTTTTATTAGTTGCTAATCCCCCAAACTACACCCCCAGAATTACATCATATTTACATCATGATTACATTAGAATTAGGAGGAGTCGAGGAGGGGCTTCACAGGTAATCCGAGTGTCCTGACACCTGGCCAGAGCTTCCTCTCCCCTCCCCACATGAGTCACCCTGAAAAACAAAGGAGAAGGGTGAAGTTTCCTGCCCCCTGAGGGGAATCCGGTCAGTGTCCTTTGTGAGAGTCTGCGTGGAATACACTAAGATATGCAAGTTATTGTATCCCTGATAGCCTTGTGTCTGATCCCATCACGATGGCTATCAAGGTTGTCCTGTCAGCGGGGAAGGGTCGCCGAGTACGTGACCGCTCGGTCGAGGGATTATGGCCGCTCCGACCCAAGTCACCCCCCTTTGATAGTCCTTGTAACGTGCAGTGGAATAAAAGCGGTCCGATGAAAATCCGACATACGGCTGATTTTTGGTGAATATAAAACGGCAAAAGACTTTGAAGTTCAAACCAGCTCCAAGTTCAGGAAACAATGTAGCAAGGTCTTGATTGGATCAGTCACGGTTGACTGAACTCGGAAACGTTGTATCAGTGAGCTGTCAAACAGGGACGCAGCGAATGCCGGCTGCAGTACCAGTGTAGTCACCACCAGGGGCGCTGTTTGGCAACGATGATTGGCTGAGGCGGCCGTTGTTTGACCTAGAGTTCAGGCGCCCGGTCTACTCACAGTAAAATGGGGCGAAGCGGATCGCTTATGGTGAAAAAGCTGTCAATCTAGCACTTCCTTATTTACGGAAGGCTTTTAAGAGATGACCCTCTAAAGGGACATCTCTCGGGTCAGGGAGGGGAGATGCGTGTATGTGTGTGTGCTTATGCGGTACACGTGTAGATGAAAAAGGGGGGGGTGATTTCCGGTGACAGTCTTCAGGATGTGTGCTAACTGTCTCTATTTTTTGCAGTCTTAGCGTTTGTGCGCAGTTAGGTTGGCTGGTTCTGTCTTTCACCTAAACATTCCAATTGCAAATATAAATAAATCTAATAATTATAATTAATATAACAAACAAGCAAAAACAAACAAACAAAAACAAATACAACAAACTGCCATCATACTTAGGTATTTGTAGGCCTTAGTAGTGGTTGACTTGCTTCAAGGTGCATTATGTCTCTAGCCGTGGCTGCTGATCAAAGAGAAGGCTCCCCCTCACACTCTCTTGGTGCCGTAGGGGTGGGCACCCCAAGAGCCGCATCGAGGGGTACCCCTAGCAATGCAGTAAAGGCGGCCAACAGGATTTTTAAAAAGGGCCTTTCAGCCGGAAGGTCCCACCTATGAAGTTAATTATCTCTAAGAAAAAAGTGAGGGAGTATGGCCCCTCCACCTTTGATGCCAGGCCCTACAGGGCCCTTCCTAAGAAGAAAAAGCGGACATACACAGAGGAGCTCACTGCTGAGAGTGATTCTTCCCAGTCCAGTGACAACGATGTGCAGGAATTGCTGCGTCAGAACCGCATCCTGCAGCGTCACCTGGCTAAGGAGCGCTTAGATAAGTCTAAGTCCCCTCGTCGACGCTCCCGCGAGGGTAGGCATAGGCATAGCTCACCGGTTTCGAGTTCATCAGACAGCTCCTCCAGCCCTGATTCACGCAGAACAGGTCGCAGGAAGAAGAGGTCTTGCAGATTGAGGAAGCATGGGCGTAAGTGCAGGAGGGACTCTTCGGATTCTTCAGATCTTTCAGGTACGTGTGATTCCTCCTGTGGCGAGTCGGAAGAACGGTGCAAAGGGTACTGGGTTACTACCCACAAGGCCCCTGGCCTGCCTAGTTGGATTTGGGAAGGTCGCACCCGGCGCCATCGCCGTGCCTTTGTGGCCAAGGAACCATGTGGGGAGGATGTGAAAGGGAAGGTGCGGGCATCTAACTTCAAGGCCACGGATCAGCCTCCTGGCATCCGGTTTAAAAAGAATATACCCAACCGTATTCTAAATGGGGAATTTGTGGACTTGTTTGCCCTGCTCTCCCCAGCTTATTCTTGTAGTTCCAAGTTTAAGGCTGAATCGCGTCGCAAGAAGGAGAAGGCAGTGGATATTGATACAACTTTTGACAATTGGCTAGCTGTCCACCTCTCCGCGATGCTACCTTTGTTACAGGCTTATCCCAACAGGACTGCAGCCAATTACTTGGAAGCAGGGTTTCGTTTTGGCTTCCGCATCCCTGTCTCCAATACACCGGTATCCAGAACCCCTCCTAATCAAAAGTCGGTAATGGAAATGCCCCTTGTTGCTTTTAACAAAATTGAAAAAGAGCGGCGTTTAGGCAGGGTGGCCGGCCCTTTCCCGGCTCCCCCTTTCAAAAAGTTTATAGTTTCCCCTCTTGGCATAGTGCCCAAAAAACTTCCTGGTGAGTTCCCCATGATACACAACCTTTCTTATCCTAGGGGTGGGTCTGTAAACGATGCCATACCGCGGGAGCTTTGTTCAGTTAAATATGCATCCTTGGATGTGGCCATTAAAATGATTAGGGAATTGGGCACTGGGGCCTTATTGGCAAAATGTGACATCGAGTCAGCCTTTCGGCTGAAAAATTTGGCTGCTTGGATTCAAATTCAGGGATAGCTGGTACTTTGACAAGGCTATGCCCATGGGCTGCTCTGTGGCCTGCGTAGCCTTTGAAACCTTCAGCACATTCATTGAATGGGCCTTCAAAACCACATCTGGTTCCCCTTTTGTGACCCATTACTTAGATGGCTTTCTTATCTTTGGGGCTCCAGACTCCCCCAACTCTGCCCTATCCCTAGCTACATTCATGCGCCTTGCAGCTGACTTTGGCATACCTCTGGCTGCTGACAAGACCGAGGGCCCTTCGACTCTCCTTTCCTACTTGGGTATTGAATTGGACACAATTCAGCAGTCGTCGCGCCTACCGCAAACCAAGTTGGAATCCTTGAAAGCTTTGCTGGAGGCAATGCTTGGGGTTAAGAAGACCACCCTTCGCCAGGTGCAATCCCTGTTGGGTCATCTTAATTGTGCGTGTAGAGTAGTGGCGCCAGGCCGTGCCTTTTGTGCCCGTCTGGCACGGCTCACAGCCATGGGGGTAGCCCCCCACCATCACATCAGGGTGACAAGGCAGATAAAGGACGATCTGAGGGTTTGGCTTGCATTCCTGCAGGATTATAATGGGGTGTCTTTTTGGCAGAAGTGCCTTAACCCCGGGGTGGAGTTCCAGGTTCATTCTGATGCTTCTGGCCGCTTTGGCTGTGGCGTGTTCTTCAGGGGACATTGGTGCGCCCAGCCATGGCCATCTTCTTGGCACGCAGCAGGCATTACTCGGGATTTAACCTTTCTGGAGTTCTTTCCTATTCTAGTCGCCATTCGCATCTGGGGAACCCTCTTTTCGAATTCCAGGGTCTGTTTCTGGTCTGACAATCAAGCAGTGGTAAGAGTTATATCTAGGCAGTCAGCAAAGTCCCAGAGGGTCATAAGGGCCCTGTGCCTGTTTGTGCTGGAGTGCCTGCAGCACAATATTTCTTTCACTGCCCACTTCATACCTGGCCTTAACAATAACATTGCTGATGCCCTGTCTCGTTTCCAGATGGAGCGTTTCCGCAAACTGGCACCAGGAGCAGCCCAGTCCCCAGACGCCTTCCCAGACAATCTGTGGGAGATTGGAAGCGAGAAGTAAACCAGGGAGTATTGGCAGCAATAGCAGCCTCCACTAGACGTTCTTATTCCAGGGCCTGGGATGCCTTTGGGCGCTTTTGTGGCTCTGTAACACGGCGCGCATCCGAGGAGGAGGTGCTTCAGTTCTTGGTGCTCCTAAAGCGCAAGGGCCTTGCCATAAAAACTTTAATGCTTTACAGGGCAGCTATTTCTTTCTTTTGTAAGTTCCGTCACTGGCCAGACCCCTGTGACAGCTTCCATGTCAAGAAGTTACTGGCTGGGTGGCAGCATGTCATTCCCCCTCGTCAGGATGGCAGGAAGCCTATCACCATAGACATACTTTATCTAATTTGGAAAAAACTACCAGAGATCTGCTGGTCAAATTTCGAAACGCGTCTCTTTTGGGCAGCATTTTCCTAGCCTTTTTTGGTGCCATGCGCATTGGGGAGTGTTTGGCTGGGCCCCTGCAATCAGGGTTGGCAGACAACGACATCAAGTTCTCTGGGCATACGTTGAATGTTAAGATTCGGTCCTCAAATACTGACCAGTTGCGGAAAGGGGTCACGCTCGCGCTGTCCCCAACGGAACAGGCGGGCCCCTGCCCATATCACGACACACGCTGCTTCTTCAGGGTCCGGCCCCAGTGCAAGGGCCCTTTCTTCATTCACTCAAACACAGGCCCGTTGACGTGATCACAATTCACAGCGGTTTTACGCAAAGCCTTATCTGCTTGCGGTGTTAGTCCCCAGGAATATTCCGGGCACTCGTTTCGTATTGGGGCTGCTACTTCAGCAGCGATACAGGGTTGGGACCCCGCACACATCAAGACACTGGGCCGCTGGCGCTCGACAGCCTACAAAAGTTACATTCGTCCCGGCTCCTCCTCCTTATCACTTGCAATTTAATTGTCTTACAGGTTTGCCCACCATGAAGATCTGGGTGATAGGCCACAGCATTGTCCATTGGGCAGCAGATTATGCACGGTCTCAAAATTGTGGCCTTAACCTTAACATCCACCCCAAGGTACGCTTTTATTGGATGGCCCAGCGGGGCATGCGTTGGCGGAGCTTGATGCCCATGCTGCGTAGTGCCGCAGCGGCCCAGGGCCCTCCAAGGGTCTTGATTATGCATGCGGGGGAGAACGATCTAGTGGAGCAAAAAGGCATTGCCCTTACCCTTGCTGCAAGGGCAGATCTAAAAAGCCTGCATGCCTTGTACCCATCAATGACCATCGGCTGGTCCAATCTCCTACCCCGTCTTCGCTGGAGAGGGGCTTCCAATTGCGGGGTTTAATTGGTCCTCGGTTGTGGGACTTGGCGGCGAGGCCCTTTAGGGCCTCGAGTGGCGGTTTTAGGCCTTGGCAAGGTAGCCTTTAGTCTAACATCAAGTTGGGGGGGGATGCATTCATGCTCCCTCCCCATGCGGCGGTGCGTGCAGGGCCTGTTAAAGGGCAAACTGGGAGTCCCTGGCCCTAGAGCGGCGGCATATAGGTCAAACTCCCCGGACGAGGTCAGTGGAAGGCCATGCTGTGTAAGCTTGCGCTTTGCAGTCCCCTCTCACTGGGCCTCAACTGCCTGCATATCCTCAGCCAGGCGGGCTGAGAGGGTTACCTGCCAAGGCCTATGCCAAGTTTCCCACTTCTGAAGTTCAATAAAGTTGTGGCCAATTTGAACCCATACTCTGGTCTCTTGTGTTATCATTTGGGAAAAGGGATAGGCACCACAGACAGGGTTTAGCGTGTGTGCCTGCAAATGTAAATATCTCTTTTGTTACACTCGATGGGTGTTTGGTGGAGGGCAAAGGGAACCATAAGGGACGCAGGTGGCGCTGTGGGTGAAACCACAGAGCCTAGGACTTGCATATCAGAAGAACGGCGGTTCAAATCCCCGCGACCGGGTGAGCACCCATTGCTCAGTCCCTGCTCTTGCCAACCTAGCAGTTTGAAAGCACGTCAAAGAGCAAGTAAATAAATAGGTACCGCTCCATTGGGAAGGGAAACGGCGTTTCCGTGCACTGCTCTGGTTCGCCAGAAGCGGTTTAATCATACTGGCCACATGACCCGGAAGCAAGATGAGCGCCGCAACCCCAAAGTCGGCCATGACTGGAACAAACGGACAGGGGTCCCTCTACCTTTACAGGGAACCATGGGGCAGGGTCCAGGATGCTCAGATTACTGCCACCAGACCTCTCCTTTCATGATGTAACCATGATGTATTAGTGATAAAGTTGGGGTTGTATAACATGAGGATTAGCAGCTGATAAATGTTTGGGGGCTCTCTTGTTCGGGGCATCCATCTTGTTCCACCTTGTGGCAGGTGGGAGTCCTGTCGCCACAGTCTTCAATAAAGACCGAGCCAACTGGCTGCTGTTTTGCTCCGGTATTCCTGTCTGGTGTCATTGTTTTCTCCTCAGATTTCTCCATTCACAAAATATGCCCAAAGCCTTCAAAATGTGCACTTTCCTGCATTTTCAGCTCAGCAATGTGTAGTCCCAGGAGAGGCAGGAACAGCGTGTCTTCCTGATCGCCCCTCAGCTGAGACCTGCCTGGATGGAGACCTGAGAGCCACCTCTCAATGTCTGGAGGGCTGACCCATGGAAGAGGGAGCCAGCTTGTTTTCTCCTGCCCTAGAGGGGAGCACCCAGAATAAGGGACCCAGAGGACCAGAAAGCAGTTTCTGCTGCCTAAAGAGCAGGAAGAACATTCTGAGGGGAAGAGCAGCAGAATCCCTTGGGAGATGGCGGACTCTCCTTCCTTGGAGGTGTTTAAGCAGAGGTTGGATGCTTTGGCTGAGATTCCTGCCTTGCAGGGGGGCTGGAATAGATGACCCAGGGGGCTCCCTCCCATTCTAGGAGGAGGTTCCTTGCTTCCTGCAAAGCCCTTTTCCCTGCAACCTCTTCCTCCAGTTTCTGGCCAAGGGAGGGAGTGGATCACAGACCAGCCAAGAGCAAAAATAAAATGAGCATCTCTGGGATTGTACAATGCAGGAGAGAAAAGGCAGAGAGGACTGAGCAGGGTGGACTCAGCTCTGCAAGGGTTAAAGGGAACCGAGCTGCATTCCTAGAGAGGACAGGAAGTAAAGGGGGACCAGGTCCTCCAGAGGAAAACCCCCTCCCTCCCCTTCCTGCAAAGGGGGGGGTTGCTTTCCTGTGCTGCAAATGCTGCATTGTTCTCTTCCAAGGGGATCTGGTGAGTCTCTTCCTCCCCCCCCAGGGGGGAGTGGGGAGAAGGGGGGGGTCCCAGAGCTGCAGCAGGGGAGGCTGGCTCATGTGGGGGGGGGAGCCCCAGGGAGCAGGGGTCCTGCCAGGGAGGGACGGGGTTGCGCGAGGTTTGCAACTACAGTACTCTATATTCTGCATTTGTATAAAGACGCTGCTTACTCCTTTGGGAAGGGCGATCCTCTCCTGGGATCTGGTGAGTCTCCTCTCGCTCCCCCCCCCCCGAGGGTGCAGTGGGGAGGGTGGCTCATGGGGGGAGGGCAGACCCCGGGAGCAGGGGGTCCTGCCAGAGAGGGGCGAGGTCGCAGGAACTGTCTCCTTCCTTTAGATCTTTTGTGGGGGGGAGGGGAGGAGTTTACCGCCCCCCTTCCAGAAAAATAATTATTAAGAGCCCCCTGGGAAATCTAGCAGATGGAAATCTGGCTTCTTTAAATAAGGCTCTCAGTACGACTTCTGCTGTGTGTGACACAGGTCAGCGTCATTGCACAAGAGAGGAAATGTGTCTGAATGGTTGCTCCCAAACCTCTTTGTCTGTTTCCCTTCTTTCTTTCTCCTTATTGGCAGAGGAGGCCAGCCAAGCAGATCAAGCCAAGCTTTGTGAGGAGCTGGGTATGTTTAGTTGGAGAGGAGACAGAGAGGAGACAGGAGAGCCATGTCAGATTAGATAATTTATTAGGGTCAGAGACCAGCTTATGAAACACACTTGGGGGTACAGTCACAGAAGTAAAACAGGCAATTTATGTACAACAACAAATTTAAAAACAATGTACACCAATAAGCTATCCCAGGGAGTTGACTCAGAGTCACCCATGAAACCGAGTTTGGGGATTTTCATGACGGACTATTCTGAGTTGGGAGATAGTATGCACCTACAGTTGGGAGATGGTCTGTGCATCTTCTGATCGTTGCCTAACACGAAAAGGTCTCATTTTTGCATTTGCGGGAGGTCAGTGAGCCTCACCAGCAGGGGATCAATGGTCTTACTACGTGCATCTTCATAAAAGGGACGTCTAAAGAACAAGTGTTTTGGCTTCCTATCTCTCCCAGTGGACAGTGTATAGTGAGGCCGGGCTTTAGGAGAGCCATGTCACCTGGGCGCAGGATTCCAACCAATGTCTTCAAGCTACAAGAAAGGAGATTCGGACTCAACACACCTATTCATTTTTCACGAGGCATCAATGACTCCCTTGTCAATCAGTTCTGACTTCATGCATTGACGAGAAGGAAGTAGCAACCAGGCTGAGTCCCCTTGTATTAATCTCTTCGCTTTACTCCACATTTGAACAGGCATCCTACAGGCCTACATCTCCTCCTCCCCCTCCTCCTTTTTAGAAAGATAGCTCAGAGTCTGGGCTGTGGTGCAGTCCTACCCTGGTTCCCAGCGAGACTCATCCATGGTTGCTCAGGAAACCTTTTTCTACTCCTGATACTGTACAGCTTTTGTAACAGAACAATGTATTTGCTTTGCAGGATTTGCTAGAGCTTCTCATTCAGACAAACAGAACTTGGCAGAAGCCCAAAGGGTTCTTTCCGATCTCTCAGAGGCTTCCTGAGAGCACAGATGGATGAGCAAGACACAGCTGGCCCTAGAGCAGGAAGAGGCCATGTCATCCAAACTGGGAGCAGTGGGGGATTCTTGGAAAACTCTGTGCAGAAGATCCTGGGTGAGGAGGACACCCTCCGCTCAGAGGTGCAGAGCCAGCAGTTGAGGCAGTTCTGCTTCCAGGAGGCCAAAGGGCCCCGAGAGGTTTGCAGCCGACTCTACCACCTTGATCATCAGTGGCTGAAGCCAGAAAGGCACACGAAAGCTGAGATGCTGGACCTGGTGATCTTGGAGCAGTTCCTGGCTGTCCTTCCACCAGAGATGGAGAGCTGGCTGAGGGACTGTGGAGCAGAGACCAGTTCCCAGGCGGTGGCCCTGGCCGAAGGTTGCCTCCTGAGTCAGGCAGAGGAGAGAAGAGAGCAGGCAGAGAGAAAGCAGGTGAGAGAGACTTTCCTCTGGATACTCCCAAGAGTCTCCAAACAGAACGTAGAAGATCCAAAAATGGTCTGCTGATGTCCCATCCCTTTTCTGGGAATGAGATCTAACATCCTTAAAGTTTCTGTCTTTGCCGTTCTCTTTCTTATATTTCTCACCATTCATTTACTGTTTTGAATCCTTGTTGTTCTTTCAGAAAAGGGATCATTTTGCAGAAATGGACCTGGATTCCTGTGAGGCAGATGAAAGAATGAAGCCAACAAGACCTCCATATTTAACTTTTCATGGGGGCAGAAGTGAAACAGCGGCTGTGGCACCAGATCAGGTCAGGGGAAGCTGGCTTGTGGGGACAGAGGCTGAGGGATGGAGCAGTGTCATGGACTGTTTGGGCACAGAGGAATGGTGGGAGGAAGCAACCAGGGAACCAGGAAAGGAAGACATCTCAGACCCCACGGAGTGGAGGTGGAGGAAGGATGGGCGGTCAGAGGGAGAAGAGGGAGAAGCCTGGGAAGAGGAGGTGTCAGAAGCTGAAGGGGAAACAGGGCTTAATGAGCTGGGAGACTCTGAGGCAGAATGCAGTGCAGAATCAGAGGCAGAAGAGGGAGGAGGCGAGTGAGGGGAGGAAGGTCAAGAGGCAGAGGTGAGTCAGGAGAAGGAGCCACCGGGGGCTCCCTCTCCTTCTGCCAGAATCCACCCTCCCTGCTTGTCTCTCAGAGCCAAGAGAGGTCTAACATGGAGGAGCAAAGGCAGGCTGCACACTGGCACACTGTTCAATCGCTTGCCAGGGTCATCAAGTCCCACCCCCTGCATTGCAGGAATCTCAGCTAGATAATCCAAGACAGATGGCCATCCAAACTAGGCTTCTTGTATTTCTATATTCATCAATGAATGCTAAAATAGGCTTCAAAGCAGTCGACAGACGAGAACAAATAGTGTTCAGGATTCACCTAGCCAGCCCCATCCACTGCAAAATGGGGCCTGCCCCCCACTCCTCCCCCTCTCCATGCCACCATGAACCCCTGGAATTTCGCTCTGGGGCATTGGAAGGGAACCTCCCCAGAACAACTCACGAGGAGAGGAGAAAGGGGATCCTTCCATCGGGGAAACTGGAATGGTTGCGTAGGCAGAAAATCGTAAACATAAGCTGGAGTACCACCTATTTGCAAAAAATCAAATACCCACACTTAAAATGCAGAATAAAATAATTCAATTAAAGCGTTAAAATAGGTACCCATAATAAAAATGTGCAGCAAAGCAATCCTATTGAAATAACACAGCAATTAACAGGAAGGAAATAACAGAGCATTGTGTAGCAGATCATATTTCTGCTGACTCAGAGGAGGACATTTCCCTTTTTCTTTTAGGGTCCAGTGTGCTTTGAAGATGTCGCTGTTCGTTTCACGGACGAGGAGTGGGAGTTGCTGGATCCTGACCAGAGAGCTCTGCATAAGGACGTCATGGAGGAGAATCGGGGGATCGTGGCCTCTCTTGGTAAGCCTCCATGTGGGATCGTCCTATCTGCCAGGAAATTCAAAACATACCTCTATGTGACAAACCTCATATATTTTCACAGCGCCCCCTACAACACCTGGGAACCTAACACCCCCACAAGTAATAGTAGATTACAGTTTTTTCTGTGAACAATCTTCCTCCAGTTCTGCCTTCTTCTACCACAGTTGGGCTGATGTGAACTGCCCAGGCATCTTAAATGTCAGCTTCAGAGTTGTTAGAATAGATAAGTAGCTTCTGTCAGGATTTCTGTATTTGTTTTTGGTTGCTGTCAGTCTTGGGTTGACCAAAGAGACAACTGACACTGGAGATGGAGGGGATGCCATGACTGGGCCAAACAACATCTGCCCCAGAGAAGAGCCAGGCTGATTGAATCTCAGGTAGTAGTAGCAGTGATATTAATAGCAATGGCTGATTAGTGCGTGTCCAGACGAGGTGCGGGCTCCCCTGGGGGATATCATAAATTTGTCCCTTGGCACCGGGATATTCCCAGGGGAACTGAAGGAGGCAGTGGTGCACCCGCTCTTAAAGAAAACATCATTAGATCCCTTAGATCTATCCAATTACCTTCCGGTTTCGAATCTTCCATTCCTGGGTTAGGTAATTGAGAGAGTGGTTGCTGAACAGCTTGGCAGGTTTCTGGATGAAACATTGGCTCTGGATCCATTCCAGTTCGGCTTCCACGCTGGTCATGGGACCAAGACGGCTCTGGTCGCCCTAACAGATGATCTCCGCAGGCAGCTGGATTGAGGCGGGTCGGGGCTGCTGATTCTTCTAGACCTGTCAGCAGCCTTTGACATGGTCGATCACGAGCTCCTGGACCACCACCTTGCCAACATGGGGATCCAGGGCACATTCCTTCAATGGCTGCACTCGTTTCTCTCTGGTTGGGGACAGAGGGTGGCGCTTGGGGGGAATTGTCATCGCGCCACTCCTTGGTGTGTGGAGTGCCTCAGGGTGCGATACTCTCCCCGATGCTTTTTAACATCTTTATGCGCCCCCTCGCCCAGCTTGTCCGGAGTTTTGGGCTGGGTTGCCATCAGTATGCTGATGACACCCAACTCTATCTGTTGATGGATGGCCATTCTGACTTGGCCCCTGCTGTGAGATCACATTCATCCAGTACTATACCAGCTGCACTGGCTCCCGTTGGAGTACAGGATCAGGTTTAAGGTGCTGGTTTTAACCTTTAAAGCCCTAAACGGCCTAGGGAGACTTCCGGGTTGGTGCCTCCGGCAATGGCGGAATTCCTCTGATCGGGAGTAATTTGCCCCGTGGGAATCTGGGTCTGGCTGCCACGGCGAAGGCGGAGACCCGCAAAAAATCACAGGCGGGAGAAGCCTGTGAGCATGGGATTCGGCGGGCACCTTTTGCGCCTCCCCTACTCGCGGGGAAACCCGGTTTCGGGGATCCAGAGCGAAGTGGGGTGAGCGGCGCGGTGCTTTGAATCGTCTGCTTCTTCCACTGAGCGAAGTCGCATAGCTGTTGCCGGAGAGCACTTTTTCCTGTGGACAATTTGACTCCAAAGTAATTACCCATGAGTAGAGCTGAAGCGGGAGAATTGGATTTTAAACATTTAATTTGGCATCGAAACGGGGAGGTTCAATACAGGAAATCCGCCTTCTCTATTTGTAAATAGACTGAGGCAAGGAGGCTGCAAGCTGAAGTCTTGGAAAGCCTTCTGTAAAAGACTAGATTTCCATCGGCAAAGAGCATAAAACCCCCCTTGGAGGCAGGAGAAAAGGGGGGGAGTTGTGGATTGAGTATGCCTGCAGGAGAGAGTGAAGAGAGTTAAAATACCGCCGCTCTGACCCTGGAAACGGGCTGCTAGCAGGACTGACGTTTTGGAATGTTCATTGACAGCACTTAGAACGTTCCTTGACAGCTAGCAAAATAAGAGAAACACATTGTTTCTACTGTCTCCAGCTGCTTCTAAAAAGGACTAAAAAGTAACTGAAAACTGAAACTAACTTTGGATTGTATGAGTTGCGTTTAAAGGGGACATTATCGACTATTATAAATAGAAACTGTTTCCCCCTAGTGGAAATCTCTGAAATTGGTTGCTTTATAAGAGCTGGGCTAGGGGAATTTCCAGCTGCAAGATAAAAAATTGTGAGACTCTGGGATTGACCTTGAATCTCTTAAGTGTTATGGCAAATGGAAAGGAAAAAACAGACGAAATGTCGACAGAAGAGGCCTTAGTGGTCGCATTAGTGAAAATAAACGATTCGCTGGAACAGCTTCACAAGAAAACAGACGTGATAAATGTGAAAGTGGATGCTGCAAATATTAAAATCGACTTAATTGTAGAAAGTTTAAATAATCTGGGACAAAAGGTGAACACCAATACGGAAACCATCCAGAAATTGATACAGGAATCTACTTTGATATGGCAAACTGCGGATGAAGTCAGGGAGAAAACCCTTGTTGCTGAATGCAAAGCAATACAACTGGAGAGAGAGAGAGTCCCATCCATTCAGAGGCAACTCGATGAACATAAGCTGACATTTGTTATGATGGAACATAAAGAAAAACAGACGAATTTGAGGACCAGAGCCCTACCTGAATTGGGAAAGGAAAGTTTGACAGAGTTTCAGGAGGAGACAGGACTAACATCGGTTGAGAAAGAGAGGTATTTGGGGGTCAGTATGACCGCCAAAAATGTGAATCTATTTAAGGATAACTGTGAAGGACGTTGGATTGAAGAGAAGGGGGATTGGGAAATATGGGCAAATCTGAAGTTGTTATTGTTGGGCCGAGTTGTTGTAGTGGGGATTGTTGGAATCAAGCCTTGTCAGAGGAATGTGCCACTTTTCAGGCACCGGCTGATATCCTTGTTGACCTCCCCGGCAGGATACAAGCGAGGTCTCTTATCGGTGATCCTTCTCAAATGTGAGAAGAACACACCACTCCTTCACTCTCCTCCCTGCTATCCCCAGGGAGGGGAAAGAGACAGACAGAAATATATTTACATGCCTTTATTTCTGTCTTTAGCAGCAGTACAGAGAAACATGTCTGCACTCACAGCAGAGAGACTATAACTCCTCCCATGTACTTCCAGTACAGGTCAGATGACACACACTGAGCTAACATCCGGTGCTCAGTACAGTGAATGGACTGCCCCCTTCTTCCCACGGTAACAGTCACAAACATCAACATCCTGTTTGGCTTTCCAGCCAGATGAAGAAGCTGCTGCTCGCTGCTGCATTGCTCCTTTTTGGTAACAGGGATGAAGGTTGCTGTGTTGCCGGGGATGTTGCTTTTGTTTCAAACAGTGCAAGTTTTGGATGGGATGGATTGTTTCAGGAGGTGGCAGAAGGATGTTTCTAATTTGTTTGTCAGGGCAGGAAGCCTCGAGTAAAATTTAAGATATTGACGGATGCCAAAAAAGGAGGTGGACCTGCCCTGCCAGACCCCTAAACTTTGTTGTGAACCATCTGCTTTTTGCTGGCTGAGAGAATGGCTGCTTCTTGAAAGCACTGAAGTGTTGGATAATGGCAGATGAAGTTGATGGACTATATGGAATTGGCGGAAAAGTCTGGCAAGATCCGAGACCAGGGAGAAGAGTCGGTGGAAGAAGACTGGGAAAAGTTTAAAGACTATTTATAGAAATACTGTAAAATTAATGAATGTTAGAAGAATGTTGGAATGAAGTTATATGGCTTTAGTAGAAATGTTATAAGGAATTAAGTATAAATACATTAATAGAGTATTAAAGGAAAAATAAGAGTAAAATGTGTTAAGATAATTATAGGATAGAAAACGGGAAGATGGAAAGGAATTGCTGAAATAATTAATAGAAGTGGAATACAAAAAGGGAGGTGTGAGGAGGCCGTGGAAATATGTGAAAGAAAGATAAGATTTTGAATTTTTTTTCTTTTTTTGATGTGTTTTTAAATTGTTTTTGTTTTGTCTTATTAGTTTAATGTTTTAGTGTTATGTAGTGTTTTTGTATTGTAATGTACTGTTTTTTCTTTGTTTTTTGTAAGTGTTTAAATTGTTGTAAAAGTAATAAATATTATTTTAAAAACTAAAAAAATAAAGCCCTATACGGCCTAGGACCTTCGTACCTACGGGACCGCCTCTCCTGGTATGCCCCATAGAGGAACCTACGGTCTGCAAATAAAAACATCCTGAAGGTCCCAGGCCACAGAGAGGTTAGGCTGGCCTCAACTAGAGCCAGGGCTTTCTCGGCTGCGGCTCCAATCTGGTGGAACGCTCTGTCACAAGAGACTAGGGCCCTGCAGGACCTGACATCTTTCTGCAGGGCCTGCAAGACAGAGTTGTTCCACCAGGCTTTGGGTCAGGGCGCAGCCTGACTCCCTCCTCTGGCAACCTGCACAGAATTTTGCTTAACGGTTGCCATCAATTTGATTTTAATTAATTTTTATAATGAAATATTTTTAGAATGTTGGATTATTTGATTGTTGTTAGCCGCCCTGAGCCCGGCTTCGGCTGGAGAGGGCGGGATATAAATAAAAATTATTATTATTATTTATATTATTATTAATTTTTATTTATACCCTGACCATCTGGTTGGGTTGCCCCAGCAAATCTGGGAAGCTTCCAACACATATACAGTCGTACTTCTGGTTGCGAATGGGATCCATTCCGGAGGTCCGGCCAGATAACGAGGTTTTCGCAACCCGAGGATCACTGTTCTGCGCATGCGTATGGATTTGTAACTGTGATGGGACGATGAGCTGCTTGTGCGTAAAATGCAAGTCCCTCAGAGTTTGATCAGGTTTTCAAACCTCTGCCTGTGACGGAGCCCCTCCAGCATGGCTGCGTCAATCACTAGTAGAATCCGAAAGTGGCTGCTTTCGGAAACGTTTCCAACATAAAAGCTCCTTAACGGAAACACGTCGTCTGGCCTCTCGGCGTGACAGTTTCCGTCGAGGTGTGGGTGTCCCTATAGGAGGTCCTGAGACCTCCCCACTGGTTTCGCTTGAAGCGTCTCTGAGCCATCCCTCCGACTCACTTTCCCTTGGAGTTCTTGCTCGCCCTCTACTGGTTCCCTCTTCCGCTGCTACTGCTCTCTCAACCTCAGGGAGCCTTTGCACCTGTGGCGCTTTAGATGTCAGTTCCCTGACATCCACCTCCCCTCCAGGGCCCCCTTCACCCCCTCCCGTCTCCTCTCCTACTGGCGGTGAGGAGGTAAAACCCCTGAAAGAACCTCCCTCATCTTCCGACGTCGCGAACACTTCCTTCCACTTGTTGCTGTTCCTACTCTCTAGGTACTCTTCGTCATCAGAGTCCACTCCATCTTCCAACTCCGACTCCGCGAACCCTTCCATTTCCTCTTCCTCATCGGTGGTGCTGAAATACTCCCTCCTAAACCTTGCTATAGGCTGAGGTTTCCTCGGGAACCTTTGGTGGAACGTTTCTGTTAAAACCTCGTCATTGACTTCCTCTGCACTTACCCAGGTGTTTTCTGACTCCGGTTCCCCTTCCCACGCCACCAAATACTCCACCTGATTACCCTTCCACCTGGAATCGAGGATTTCCGCTACATGGTTGCGGCGTTCCCTCTCTTCCAAGGCTGGTCCCCTGACGTGCTCCCCTTCACGTCCCCCCCTGTATGGTGACAGTAACGACCTGTGGAACACTGGGTGCAATTTCATGTGGTTGGGTAATCGGAGTTTGAAAGCTACCGGGTTGACCTGCTGAATCACCTCAAAGGGTCCCAATCTTCTGGGCCTCAGTTTCTTACAACCCCCTTTGAACGGCAACCCTTGGGTTGACAACCACACTTGATCCCCCACCCTTATGGTTTCACCTTCCCTTCTGTTCTTGTCTGCCTGCTTCTTATATTGTGCCTTGGCCCTTTCTAAGTTGAGCTGGAGCTGCTGATGGATGGCTTCCATCTCTTCTACAAAATGTTCAGCCGCTGGAACGCTCCATCTCTCCCCTCCTTCCCCTGGAAATGCCCTGGGGTGACACCCGTAATTAGCCAAAAAGGGACTCATCCCTGTGGACACATTCTCCGCATTATTGTAGGCAAATTCTGCCAACGCCAACTTTTCGACCCAATCGTTCTCTCTGTCATTGACATAACACCTAAGATATTGTTGAAGAATGCCATTTGCCCTTTCCGCCTGCCCGTTGGTTTCAGGGTGCCGGGCAGTTGAAAAATTAACTTCCACGTGTAGCAAGCTCATGAGCTTCCTCCAGAACCTGGAAGTAAATTGTTTGCCTCGATCTGAGATCACCCTCGAGGGAGCCCCGTGCAACCTAAAGATATGTTCCACAAACAACTTCGCCGTTTCTTCCGCTGTAACTGCATGTGAGCATGCTACAAAATGGCACATCTTAGTTAACAGGTCTACTACTACCATGATGGCTGTTTTCCCCTTGGACCTTGGCAGATCCGTCATAAAATCTATTGATATCGCTTCCCAAGGCCGTTCTGGTGTGGGTAAAGGTTCTAATAACCCTGCCGGCGCCCTTCTTTCCCCTTTGGCTCGCTGACATTGGTCACACCCTCTTACATACTCCCTTACATCTTCCCTCACCTTAGGCCACCAAAATTCCCTGGTAACCAACCACATGGTTTTGTGTTGCCCAAAATGTCCCGCCGTGGGGCTATCATGCAACTGCTTGAGTACTCTCCCCCTCAATTCACCTTCGGGTATATACAGTGCCCCTTTGTAATACAATGCCCCATTTCTTTCCTCAAAACCTCCGGGGCTCTCGCCCTCCCCCCTGAGACCTCTGAGCTTATCCTGGGCATATTCATCATTTTCCGTTTCCTCCACCAGTTCCCGTTGCCCCACCAGCGCCGCCCCACACACCCAGCGGTCCTCCGGGATGACATGTCTCTCTTCGATCACCTCCTCCCCTTCCCAATATTCTGGTTTGCGTGAGAGCGCATCCGCCCTGACGTTTTCTGGGCCTGGCACATAACAAATCTCAAAGTTAAATTTGGAGAATTCCTGTGCCCATCTCACTTGTCGTTGGTTGAGCACTCGAGCTGTTCTCCAATACTCTAAATTTTTGTGGTCGGTGCACACTTGCACCTTGTGTTGTGCCCCAATTAATAAATGTCTCCACCTCCGGAATGCTTCGTGAATGGCAAGTAGTTCCCTGTCATACACCGTGTAATTCCTCTCGGACTTATTCAGTTTCCGCGAGAAGAATGCACACGGTCTCCACTCCGACGCACTCCTCCCCGGTTGAAGAAGGACCGCCCCTATAGCCCGGTCGGATGCATCTGTTTCCACTCTCATGGGTTTTTGTAAATCCACATGCAGAAGTTGTTCTTCCGAGGCGAAAGCCCTTTTCAGTTCTTCAAAGGCTCGATCCGCCTCCACCGTCCAAACAAATTTCTTCTTGCTGCTGAGGCAGTCGGTGATGGGCGCCGTCAAGTGGGCAAAGTTCTTGATGAACTTCCGATAAAAGTTCCCAAACCCCAAGAATCTTTGCACGTCCTTCTTGGTCTTCGGTGTCTTCCATTCCAGTACCGCTTGAACCTTGCCTGGATCCATGGCCAATCCCTTGTCTGACAAGCGGTACCCCAGGAATTCCACCTCCTTGGTATGAAACTGGCACTTCTCCAGTTTCACCCACAGCTGGTTGGCTTGCAGCCTGCCCAACACTTCTCGAACGTCCCTCACATGCTGTTCCTCATCTTCCGAATACACCAACACGTCGTCTAAAAAGGCCACACAGTTCTTGTAGAGCAAAGGTCCCAGAACGTGGTTTATAAAAGCTTGAAAACAGGCGGAGCCCCCTTGTAGACCGAAGGGCATAACGAGGTATTCAAAGGCTCCCAAAGGGGTAAACATGGTGGTCTTCCATTCATCTCCCTTCCTTATGCGTATCAGATTGTACGCCCCCCGCAGGTCCAGTTTTGTAAAAATCTTTCCCTTCCTTACTCTGGTCAAAATGTCGTCAATTCGGGGCATAGGGAAAGCCAGGGGCTCCGACACTGCATTGAGGGCCCTGAAGTCACACACCAGTCTCGGTTTGTCTGTGTTCTTTTTGTCCACAAAGAACACTGGGCTGCCCCCCACCGCTCGGGACTCTCTGATGAAACCTCGCTTCAAGTTTTTGTCAATGAACTCCCTCAGCTCCTGCATCTCCCTGTCTGACATGGCGTACAGCTTGCCTACTGGGAGTTGGGCCCCTGGGAGTAGGTTGATTTGACAGTCAAAGGGTCTATGCGGTGGCAGTTTGTCTGCTTCCCTTTCGCTGAATACGTTGCTCAGATCTGCGTATTGCGGGGGCACCTTCCCTTTGCCCATCACTTCCATCCCCGCTAGGGTGACTCTGTCTCCTCCCGAGACCTTCCCCTCCTTGCAGTGTTCTAGGCAATGCGCTGACCCAAAGGAGACCACCCTCTGATGCCAGCCCACTAGCGGATCGTGTAGCGCCAGCCAGCTCATCCCCAAAATGATGGGCGCTCCTCCCAGGATGGCCACATTAAACGCTATCTGTTCGGTGTGCCTTGCCACTCTCATTATCATCGGGACAGTCTGTTGGCTAACTTCTCCCCCCAACAGCTCTCTGCCGTCAATCGTAGTCACCTGCAAGGGGTTACTTAAAGGGATGGTCTGTATCTGGTGCTCAGCTGCAAACTCCTTACTCATGAAATTACAGGAGCTGCCTGAATCCAAAAGCGCCTTGACCTTTAGTGGGTGTCCGTTTGGCAGTTCTAGTAACACCTCTATCACTAAAGCAGGTCTGGGAGGTTCTGGCATGGGCACTTTCATTGCTCTTTGGCCTGGCTGCTGTGCCCCGACGGTGGCAGCCAGGCGTTGGCTTTTACTTGCTCCTTGCTTTCCTCTTCCTTTCCCCCAACAGCTCCTGCCATCCCTTGCCATTCCTTTCTTTGTGGGCAGACTCTGGCAAAGTGCCCTGGCTGTTGGCAGAGATAACATCTCTTGGCGCTCTTTCCCTCCTTCTTCCGCCCTTCACTGGGATTTGAAACTGCGCGCGCCCGCGCTGTTCCAACTTCCATCGGCTCTGCCGGCGGGAAAGATGGCTCTGGAATGTCTGGAATGCGGAACTCCCTCCAACGGTCTCCTTTCCCTTCCCGCCTTTCCAAAGCCCTCGCCTCCTGGCGCGCTCCTATGGCCAGCGCAGATTTGGTTAATTGGTCCATAGACTCCGCCCTGGGCCCCCGGGAAAGCTCATCTTTGACGGCTGAAGAAAGCCCCTCTTCGAAAAGCATTTGGATGGGCTCCGCCGATAGGTCCCACCCCAATTTATGAATCAGCATAGTAAATTCAGTCCAGTACTCACGGACAGATCTGCTTCCTTGCTGGCAAGCCATTAACTGCCTTCGCACCACCCCCTGCTCAATATCGCTGGAAAACATCAGGTCCATGGCACGAAAAAACTTCCTCGTGTCCTTTAAGATCTCATTATTCGCTGCCATCAGGGGTCTAACCCAATCTTTCGCCCCGGATTCGAGATGGCCAATCACATACGCCACTCGCGATTCCTCGTCGGGGAAGTCATCAAACTGCAAGTTTAGAGCGTATTGCATCTCTGTTCTAAAGGCATGATAGTTCCTGGGATCCCCCCCGAATTTCTGCACCAATCCTGGTACCTTTCTGGCGAGCGGGGTGGTTTTCTCCTTTCCCTTTTCTGCATCCTGAGCCCTCCTCTCCTCAAGCCTCGCCGTTTGCAGCGCCAGCTGGATCTCCAACGCTCTGTACCTTTCTTCCAGGCTTGGACCCCCTCCAGCTGCTCCTGCACCCCCGGTTCCGGCTGGGTTGCTCATGATGCTTCTCTCTGCACAAGCTGGCTTTCGGTGACTTTCGGATTGCTGTGATGGGACGATGAGCTGCTTGTGCGTAAAATGCAAGTCCCTCAGAGTTTGATCAGGTTTTCAAACCTCTGCCTGTGACGGAGCCCCTCCAGCATGGCTGCGTCAATCACTAGTAGAATCCGAAAGTGGCTGCTTTCGGAAACGTTTCCAACATAAAAGCTCCTTAACGGAAACACGTCGTCTGGCCTCTCGGCGTGACAGTTTCCGTCGAGGTGTGGGTGTCCCTATAGGAGGT
The DNA here is from genome assembly GCF_964234715.1 of Podarcis melisellensis. NCBI lineage: Eukaryota > Metazoa > Chordata > Lepidosauria > Squamata > Lacertidae > Podarcis > Podarcis melisellensis. The sequence continues at coordinate 103,422,066 of NC_138531.1, read as the reverse complement.
CCTGAGACCTCCCCACTGGTTTCGCTTGAAGCGTCTCTGAGCCATCCCTCCGACTCACTTTCCCTTGGAGTTCTTGCTCGCCCTCTACTGGTTCCCTCTTCCGCTGCTACTGCTCTCTCAACCTCAGGGAGCCTTTGCACCTGCGGCGCTTTAGATGTCAGTTCCCTGACAGTAACTTTCATAAACTGAAGTATATATAACCTGAGGGTTACGTAACCCGAGGTGCTACTGTAAAAACATGAAACAGTAATAATAACAACAATATAATCTAATGTAAAAAGTACAAAAATTTTACAAAAAGTACAAAAATTTTAAAATGAGTAACTTTCTTCAAACAAAGCAACATTCAAACAACGATTAGAATCCAGTAATAAATACATTGGTTTATTGCAAATAACAAAGGTAATAAACACTGTCTTCTCTACAACAAATTTAATGAGTATTATTTCCTAACTGGGGGCTCCATTTGTTCCTGAGGCTCTAATCCCTTTTTCTCTCCATTGCAGATTGTGATGAATTGGAAATCAAGAACAAAGGTGACCACAACACAATCTGCAGAGTGGAGAAGGCACGTAAAAATTTGGAATGTGGAAAGAGCTGCGGTCAGAGCTCCCATTCCAGTTCCCATCAACGAAATCTCATTGGAAAGAAACCCTATCAGTGCATGGAATGCGGAAAGATATTCAGTATGAGATCCTCTCTCACTTCCCATCAAAGAATTCATACAGGGGAGAAACCCTATCAGTGCATGGAATGTGGAAAGAGCTTCAGTAGAAGCTCCGACCTGACTAAACATCAAAGAATTCATACAGGGGAGAAACCCTATCAGTGTGGGGAATGTGGAAAGAGCTTCAGTCACAGCCACAATCTCACTTTCCATCAAAGAATTCATACAGGGGAGAAACCCTATCAGTGTGTGGAATGTGGAAAGAGCTTCAGTAGAAGCTTCGATCTCACTAAACATCAAAGAATTCATACAGGGGAGAAACCCTATCAGTGTGGGGAATGTGGAAAGAGCTTCAGGCAGAGCTCCAATCTCACTTCCCATCAAAGAATTCATACCTGGGAGAAACCCTATCAGTGTGGGGAACGTGGAAAGAGTTTCAGTATGAGCTCCAGTCTCACTTCCCATCAAAGAATTCACACAGGGGAGAAACCCTATCAGTGCATGGAATGTGGAAAGAGCCTCAGTACGAGCTCCTGTCTCGCTATCCATCAAAAAATTCATACAGGGGAGAAACCATATAAATGCTTTGAATGCGGAAAGAGCTTTAGTAAGAGCTGCACTCTCACTTCCCATCAAAGAATTCATACAGGGGAGAAACCCTATCAGTGTGGGGAATGTGCAAAGAGCTTCAATAGAAGCTCCACTCTCACTAAACATCAAAGAATTCATACAGGGGAGAAACCCTATCAGTGTGTGGAATGTGGAAAGAGCTTCAGTAGCAGTTTAGATTGCACTTCCCATCAAAGAATTCACATAGGGGAGAAACCCTATCAGTGCATGGAATGTGGAAAGAGCTTCAGTAGCAGCTCCATTCTCACTAAACATCAAAGAATTCATACAGGGGAGAAACCATATAAATGCTTTGAATGTGGAAAGAGCTTCAGTATGAGCTACAATCTCACTTCCCATCAAAGAATTCATACAGGGGAGAAACCCTATCAATGCGTGGAATGTGGAAAGAGTTTCAGTCAGAACTCCTCTCTCACTTCTCATCAAAGAATTCATACAGGGGAGAAACCCTATCAGTGCGTGGAATGTGGAAAGAGTTTCAGGCAGAGAGGCCATCTGAATACCCATCAAAGAATTCATACAAGGGAGAATCATGGAATTGTAGAATTTTCAAGCTTGAAGTGATCCCTGGTGCAATCTATTCCACCCATGTGATACAGGAATAGCAAGTAAAGCATCCGTGAAAGATGACTATCTAACTTCATTTGAAAACCTCAAAGAATGGAAATTCCAGCACTCCCAAGGGAGTCCTATCCACTAACAGCTCTTGCTGTCAAAACGTTCTGTATTATTTAGTCAGTCTTTTTTTAAAAAAAAAAACACACTTGAAGGCATTGGTTTGTGTCCTACCCTGTGGAGCAGGCGTCCTATTGGGAAGACCCAGTTCTCTGAGTGCATGTTCTGGAAAGTGGGCAATAGGTGGATAAATTTTGGAACAAGAAGGGGACAGATTAAAATTGCAAAGTTTTGAGAAGCTAAAAGGGAAAGTGAGAGACTGGCTTCATTACTATCAAATAATGGAAGTTTTTAAAATGGACAGGAAAATTGGCTTCCAGGTGGAAAAATCAAAATTAGAGACTGAACTGTTAGAACCCAGTACTAAGAATTTGGCAAGAATGTATAACTTGCTGTTGGAATGGAATACACAAGATGAAATGGTTAAATCTGCAATGATTAAGTGGGCACAGGCCATTGGTCATAACATTATGTTTGCTGACTGGGAAAGGTTGTGGACCACCGGTATGAAATTTACGGCATGCAATGCCCTAAGAGAGAATATTATGAAAATGATTTACAGGTGGTACATGACCCCAGTCAAGCTTGCAAAAATCTATCATTTGCCCGATAATAAATGTTGGAAATGTAAAGAAACTGAAGGAACATTCTTTCACCTTTGGTGGACAAGGATTAAGGATTAAGGATTAAGGGATTAAGGCTTTCTGGGATTAAGGATTAAGGCTTTCTGGGAAATGATCTATAATGAACTGAAAAAGGTACTTAAGTACACTTTCCCTAAGAAACCAGAGGCCTTTCTCCTGGGCATAGTTGGCCAATTGGTGTTAAAGAAGGACAGAACATTCTTTATGTATGCTACAACAACAGCAAGAATACTCATTGCAAAGTATTGGCAGACGCAAGATCTATCCACATAGGAAGAGTGGCAGATGAAGGTGATAGACTATATGGGTTTGGCAGAGATGACGAGCAGAATCCAAAACCAGGGAGGAGAAACGGCGGAAGAAGATTGGAAAAAAATTAAGGACTATCTAAAGAAATACTGTAAAATTAATGAATGTTAAAATGACGCTGGATTATAAAATAAGGAGTTAATAGCGGTAAGGGATAATTTAAAGAAAATGAATAACATTAAAATTAAGCTAAAAGTAAGGGAAGGATTTGCTGACAAATTAATCAGAAACTAGAATACAGAAAGGGGAGGTATGAGGAAGTCGGGAAAGTAAGCTATAAGAAAGTAAAAATTGAATTTGCATGTGTTTTTTGTTTGTATTTTTTATATTGTCTTTTTTCTTTTTTGTTTGTTATTGTGTTTTCTTGTTGTGTTAAAAATTTGTGGAAACCTCAATAAAAAATTATTTTTAAAAAATGGAAAGTGGGCAATAGGGGCAGTACAGGATTCCTCTTGGTGTACCGACCTTCCCACTGCACCAAGGATTCCCTGCCCGAGCTGCTCCAGGTCGTGGCGGATGTTCTCCTGGAGACACCTAGTTTGGTTGTCCTAGGGGATTTTAACATCCACACCGACATGACCTTACAAGGGGCCGCTTGGGACTTCGTGGAAAGCATGGCCTCCATGGGGCTGTTCCTGAATATGTTTGGCCCAACTCATAGCCGTGGACATGCCTTAGACCTGGTGTTCACCTCTATGGATGTTGGTGATCTGACACTAAGTAAAAGCGAAACTAAAGAAGTGTCATGGTCAGATCACTTCCTGGTGCAACTGGACTTCTCCGCGAACCTTCCCCTCTGCAGGGAGGTGGGACCGATTCAGATGGTCGGCCCCTTAATGGATCCAAATGGTTTCCAGAGGGGGGTAGGGGATGTTTCATCCCATATTGATGGCCTTCCAGCTGATTCCTGGTGGCCTGCTGAAATGTGGAGTTAACTAGGGCTATTGACTGTTTGGCTCCGAAGCGCCCTCTCCGATTGCATGGAGCCCGGACAGCCCCGTGGTTTTCCACGGATCAGAGGGCAATGAAACAATTGCTGAGACGGCTAGAGCGCTGGTGGCGGATAATCCATTCTGAATCACAGTTTCTTCCTATATTCTGCACTATACCAAATGTAAGAATTCACTGATAAATGTATCTATGTACTGGCTCACTGGGAAAACTTCAGAAATTCATATAGACGTGAGCTCAGCTACTCAGCAGCCCCTCTACCTGAGTGATGATTTCTGGCATCCTGATGCCTGAGTGCCGGACTGGTAGCAATTCCACAAATAACAAACCCAGAGGAAGACAAAAGGGTCAGGTTACATTCCATGGGTGTTTGATGGAAGGCAAGGGGAACCATGGGGCAGGGTCCAGCATGCTCAGATTACTGCCACCAGACCTCCCCTTTCATGATGTATGAGTGATGTAGTTTGGGGGGGGTGCAACATGGGGATTAAAGGTAAAGGTACCCCTGCCCGTACGGGCCAGTCTTGACAGACTCTAGGGTTGTGCGCCCATCTCATTTAAGAGGCCGGGGGCCAGCGCTGTCCGGAGACACTTTCCGGGTCACGTGGCCAGTGTGACAAAGCTGCATCTGGCGAGCCAGCACAGCACACGGAGACGCCGTTTACCTTCCCGCCAGTAAGCGGTCCCTATTTATCTACTTGCACCCAGGGGTGCTTTCGAACTGCTAGGTTGGCAGGCGCTGGGACCAAAAAAACGGGAGCACACCCTGCTGCGGGGATTTGAACCGCTGACCTTTCGATCTGCAAGCCCTAGGCGCTGAGGTTTTACCCACAGCGCCACCTGCATCCCCAGAAAGGTTACATGGGGATTAGCAGCTGATAAAAGTTTGGAGGCTCTGCTTTTCGGGGCTTCCATCCTGTTGCAGCTTGCAGGTGGGAGTCCTGCCACGACAGTTTTCAAGAAAGAACAAGCCTACTGGCTGCTGTTTTGCTCTGGCATTCTTGGCTGGTGTCCTTGTTTTTTGTCCAAGGGAGCCCTCAGATTTCTCCACTAACAAAACGTACCCAAAGGTTTCAAAATGTGCACTTTCCTGCATTTTGCAGCTCAGCAATGTGTAGTCCCAGGAGAGGCAGGAACAGCGTGTCTTCCTGTTCGCCCCTCAGCTGAGACCTGCCTGGATGGAGACCTGAGAGCCACCTCTCAATATCTGGGGGGCTGACCCATGGAAGAGGGAGCCAGCTTGTTTTCTCCTGCCCTAGAGGGGAGCACCCAGAATAAGGGACCCAGAGGACCAGAAAGCAGTTTCTGCTGCCTAAAGAGCAGGAAGAACATTCTGAGGGGAAGAGCAGCAGAATCCCTTGGGAGATGGCGGACTCTCCTTCCTTGGAGGTGTTTAAGCAGAGGTTGGATGCTTTGGCTGAGAGTCCTGCCTTGCAGGGGGGCTGGAATAGATGACCCTTAGGGCTCCCTCCCATTCTAGGAGGAGGTTCCTTGCTTCCTGCAAAGCCCTTTTCCCTGCAACCTCTTCCTCCAGTTTCTGGCCAAGGGAGGGAGCGGATCACAGACCAACCAAGAGCAAAAATAAAATGAGCATCTCTGGGATTGTGCAATGCAGGAGAGAAAAGGCAGAGAGGACTGAGCAGGGTGGACTCGGCTTTGCAAGGGTTAAAGGGAGCTGAGCTGCTTTCCTAGAGAGGACAGGAAGTAAATGGGGCCAGGTCCTCCAGAGGAAAAGCCCCTCCCTCCCCTTCCTGCAAGGGGGGGGGTTGCTTTCCTCTGCTGCAAAGGCTGCATTGCTCCACGGGGATCTGATGAGTCTCTTCCTCACCCCCCCCCCCCGGATGGTGGAGTGGGGAGAAGGTGGGGGGTCCCAGGGCTGCAGCAGGGGAGGGTGGCTCGTGTGGGGGGGGGGGCGAGCCCCAGGGAGCAGGGGGTCCTGCCAGGGAGGGGGGAGGTTGCGCGAGGTTTGCAACTACTGTACTTTATATTCTGCATTTGTATAAAGACGCTGCTTGCTCCTTTGGGAAGGGCAATCCTCTCCTGGGATCTGGTGAGACTCCTCTCCCCCCCCCCCAGGGTGCAGTGGGGAGGATGGCTCATGTGGGGGGGAGCCCCAGGGAGAAGGGGGGGCAGGTCCTCCAGAGGAAAAACCCTCCCTCCACTTCCTGCAAGGGGGGGCAGGGTTGCTTTTTGCTATTGCAAATGCTGCATTGTTCTCTTCCACGGGGATCTGGTGAGTCTCTTCCTCCCCCCCCCCCCAGGAGGGTGCAGTGGGGAGAAGGTGGGGGGTCCCAGGGATGCAGCAGGGGAGGGTGGCTCATGTGGGGGCGAGCCCCAGGGAGCAGGGGGTCCTGCCAGGGAGGGGCGAGGTGGCAGGAACTGTCTCCTTCCTTTAGATATTTTGTGGGGGGGGGAGGAGGTTACCGCCCCCCTTCCAGAAAAATAATTATTCAGAGCCCCCTGGGAAATCTAGCAGATAGAAATCTGGCTTCTTTAAATAAGGCTCTCAGTAGGACTTCTGCTGTGTGTGACACGGGTCAGCGTCATTGCACAAGAGAGGAAACGTGTCTGAATGGTTGCTCCCAAACCTCTTTGTCTGTTTCCCTTCTTTCTTTCTCCTTATTGGCAGAGGAGGCCAGCCAAGCAGATCAAGCCAAGCTTTGAGAGGAGCTGGGTATGTTTACATGGAAAAGAGAGGAGACAGGAGAGCCATGTCAGATTAGATAATTTATTACGGTTAGAGACCAGCTTATAAAACACACTTGGGGGTACAGTTACAGAAGTAAAACAGGCAATTTATGTACAAGAACAAATTTGAAAACAATGTACACCAACAAACTACACCAGGGACTTGACTCAGAGTCACCCATGGAACCGAGTTTGGGGATTTTCATGACGGACTATTTTGAGTAGGGAGATGGTCTGCGCCTACAGATCTGTACACAGAATCTGGCGACCATCCAGGTCATCTTCTGATCTTTGCCTAACAGGAAAAGGTCTAATTTTTGCTTTTGCGGGAGATCAGAGAGCCTCACCAGCAGGGGATCAATGGTCTTACTACGTGTCTCTTCGTAAAAGGGACGTCTAAAGAACAAGTGTTTTGGCTTCCTATCTCTCCCAATGGGCAGATGAAAAGTCTCTGAGCATACGGGACTTTTCTAAAGGCTCCATCCAGGACCAGCGATGGAAGAGCCGAACTTCTGGCGAGTGTAACGGCCCTTCTTGCATTTCTAGATGCGAGAAAGAAGAGATATTCTGCCAGTGCAGCTATATATTTCTCGATTTCTCCAATTATATAGTCTGAGCACCTTGCGCAGTCCTGTTCTCTCTCGGTATCTAATATTCTTTGCCTGACCGTGGCATTTGCCTGGCCCAAGCCCAGACTTAGAAGGGCTTGAGGGGCAAAACCCAGTTTCTGGAGGGTGTTCAGAACTGCAGTCTGCCAGCCTGACTGGAATTGGTCACAGAGGATCAATGGGGCTATCCCTCGGGGGAGCAGATTCAATGTCAGCCATTTGTAGATTGATCATAGAATCATAGAGTTGGAAGAGACCACAAGGGCCATCGAGTCCAACCCCCTGCCAAGCAGGAAACACCATCAGAGCACTCCTGACATATGGCTGTCAAGCCTCTGCTTAAAGACCTCCAAAGAAGGAGACTCCACCACACTCCTTTTTTAAAAAAAAATATTTTTATTCATTTTCCACAAAAGAAAAAAAACAACAACCATTTTTATACAATTAATTCACATTTTATCACACATTTATCTCTTTTTTTGACTTCCTTCAGCTCCTCTGCCGATCTTTCGTTTGCATCAATATTATTAACAATATTCCTCTGTTTTTCACAGAGTCTCTTGAAAACCAACAAACGTTATCTGTTCATCACATATGCCTTTCAGATAATCTGTAAATCTTCCCCAGTCCTCGATGAACTTTGGTCTCGTTGATATCGGATCTTCCCTGTTAGTTTGTCCAGTTCTGCATATTCAGTCAATTTCAGTCTCCATTCTTCCACCGTCGGTAACTCTTCCTGTTTCCATTTTTGGGCCAGAAGTATTCCCGCTGCTTTAACTGCGTATTGGAAAGGTTTACATTCTTTCTTACTTATCTCATTTCCTACGAATCCCAATAAGAAGGCCTCCGGTTTCTTAATAAACGTATATTTCAACATCTTTTTCAATTCATTATATATCATTTCCCAGAAGCCTCTCACCTTTTTACACTCCCACCACATATGATAGAATGTCCCTTCTTTTTCTTTACATTTTCAACACTTATTACATGTTTTGTACATTTTAGCTAGTTTTACTGCTAGCCGTTCCTCATAAGGCATCGTTTCCAGGCCTTTAGCTAGCTGTTCCTCATAAGGCATCGTTTCCAGGCCTTTGACCATTTTGGTTGCCCTCCTCTGGACATGTTCCAGTTTGTCAGTGTCCTTCTTGAACTGTGGTGCCCAGAACTGGACACAGTACTCCAGGTGAGGTCTGACCAGAGCAGAATATAGAGGCACTATTACTTCCCTTGATCTAGATGCTATACTCCTATTGATGCAGCCCAGAATTGCATTGGCTTTTTTAGCTGCCGCGTTACATTGTTGGCTCATGTCAAGTTTGTGGTCAACCAAGACTCCTAGATCCTTTTCACATGTACTGCTCTCAAGCCAGGTGTCACCCGTCTTGTATTTGTGCCTCTCATTTTTTTTGCCCAAGTGGAATACTTTACATTTCTCCCTGTTAAAAGTCATCTTGTTTGTTTTGGCCCAGTTCTGTAATCTGGAAAGGTCGTTTTGAAGTGTGATCCTGTCCTCTGGGGTGTTAGCCACCCCTCCCAGTTTGGTGTCATCTGCAAATTTGATCAGGATGCCCTTAAGTCCATCATCCAAGTCGTTGATAAAGATGTTGAATAAGACCGGGCCCAAGACAGAACCCTGTGGCACCCCACTAGTCACTCTTCTCCAGGATGAAGAGGAACCATTGATGAGCACCCTTTGGGTTTGGTCAGTCAGCCAGTTACAAATCCACTGAGTAGGTAGCATAGTCAAGACCGCATTTTACCAGCTTCTTTAGAAGAATATCATGGGGCACCTTGTCAAATGCCTTGCTGAAATCAAGGTAGGCTACATCCACTGCGTTCCCTTCATCTACCAGGCTTGTAAGGCAGATGTTAGGCAGATGCTAGCCTCCACTCTCATCAATTTGCGGGTTTTTCCGCTGAACTCCCGATGGAGTTTATGTGTAGTTTGTTGGCTTCTGAGGCCTGTACCACCATTCCTAGATACTTATAGTTTGTGAGTAGTTCTAATTTATGGCCTTGGAGTTCCCAGCTTTTAAGCTTTGGCTTTTCCCCAAAATCAAGTATCTTGGTGTTTTGATAGTTGATTTTGAGACATTCAAATTCACAGTTTGCTGCGAGCTTTAAATTATTTAGATAGAAATTGAATAGTAGAGGGGCCAATAGGCACCCTTGCCTGACTCCTTTAGAGGTTTTAATAGGGTCCGTTAGATGTCCTAGGCGGCTACACCTGACTCTAAGAGCCGTATTTGCATGCAGTGCCTGAATTAAGAGCAGAAGCTCTTAATTCTATGTAGGTCCCCTGTAGTCTGTCCCAGAGTCTGGTTCTGGAGACTGTATCAAAGGCTGCTTTTAGATCAACAAAGGCAGTGTATAGTGAGGCCGGTCGTTAGGAGAGCCATGTCACTTGGGCGCAGGATTCCAACCAATGGCTTCAAGCTACAAGGAAGGAGATTCAGATTCAACACACGTAGTCATTTTTCACTAGGAACCAATGACTCCCTTGTCAATCAGTTCTGATTTCATGCATTGACTGGAAGGAAGGAGCAACCAGGCTAATTTGCCTCGTATTAATCTCTTCGCTTGCCTCCACATTTCCACAATCTCCCTTCTAGAGGCCTACATCATCTCCTCCTCCTCCTCCTCATTTTTAGAAAGATAGCTCAAAGTCTGGCCTGTGGTGCAATCCTACCCTGGTTCCCAGCAAGACTAACCCATGCTTGCTCAGGGAAACTTTTTCTTCTCCTGATACTGTACAACTTTTGTAACAGAACAATGTATTTGCTTTGTAGGATTTGCTAGAGCTTCTCATTCAGACGGACAGAACTTGGCAGAAGACCAAAGGGTTCCTTCCCATCTCTCAGAGGCTTCCTGATAGCAGAGATGGATGAGCAAGACTCAGCTGGCCCTGGAACAGGAAGAGGCCATGTCATCCAAACTGGGAGCAGTGGGGGATTCTTGGAAAACTATGTGAAGAAGATCCTGGGTGAGGAGGACACCCTCCGCTCAGAGGTGCAGAGCCAGCAGTTGAGGCAGTTCTGCTTCCAGGAGGCCAAAGGACCCCGAGAGGTTTGCAGCCGACTCTACCACTTTTGCCACCAGTGGTTAAAGCCAGAAAGGCACACGAAAGCTGAGATGCTGGACCTGGTGATCTTGGAGCAGTTCCTGGCTGTCCTTCCACCAGAGATGGAGAGCTGGGTGAGGGACTGTGGAGCGGAGACCAGTTCCCAGGTGGTGGCCCTGGCCGAAGGTTTCCTCCTGAGTCAGGCAGAGGAGAGAAGAGAGCAGGCAGAGAGAAAGCAGGTGAGAGAGACTTTCCTCTGGATACTCCCAAGGGGCTCCAAACAGGATGGAGAACATCCAAAAATGGTCTGCTGATGGCCCATCCATTTTCGGGGAATGAGATCTAACACCCTTAAAGTATCTGTCTTTGCGTTCTCTTTCTAATATTTCTCACCTTTCATTTGCTGTTTTGAATTCTTGTTGTTCTTTCAGAACAGGGATCATTTTGCAGAAATGGACCTGGATTCCTGTGAGGCAGAGAGGCCTCCGTTGGACACCAGAGAGAGGCCACTGGGTAAGGAGGAAGGTGGCTTTTCTCCATTTGGTCTTGTTCTGTTGGTTTTCCAATTCATCTGAGGGTTCTTTTCATCTTGCTGTGGTTTTTTTGTGTGTTTTTTTTTGAGGGGTGGGGGTTGGGAACAAGGGTTCAGAGGAGGGGAGATGTATTTCTGCACACCTAACATGAAATGGGCACAAACCTTCAACTGCCCGCAGCAGGTAAGGCTTTCTCAAAGCACATCTGTAGTTAAAGATGTCCTGTTTCCTCTGTGAGAGAAGCAGGCCCTCCTGGCATCCTGATTACCTTTTTTTCTCTTGCAGGTGACAGAAGGATGCCAGCAAGACCTCCTGATCCGCGTTTTCATGGGGGCAGAAGGGAAGCAGCGGCTGCGGAACCAGATCAGGTCAGGGGAAGCTGCCTTGTGGGGACAGAGCCCGAGGGATGGAGCAATGTCATGGACTGGTTGGGCACAGAGGAATGGTGGGAGGAAGCAGCCAGGGAACCAGGAAGAGAAGATGGCTCAGAGCCCAAGGAGTGGAGGTGGAGGAAGGATGAGCGGTCAGAGGGAGAAGCTTGGGAAGATGAGGTGTCAGAAGCTGAAGGGGCAACAGGGCTTAGTGAGCTGGGAGACTCTGTGGCAGAATGCAGTGCAGAATCAAAGGCAGAAGAAGAAGGAGCCGAGTGGGAGAGGAAGGTCGAGAGGCAGAGGTGAGTCAGGAGAAGGAGGAGCCACCGGGGGCTCCCTCTCCTTCTGCCAGAATCCACCCTCCCTGCTTGTCTCTCAGAGCCAAGAGAGGTCTAACATGGAGGAGTAAAGGCAGGCTGCACACTGGCGCACTGTTCAATCGCTTGCCAGAAACCCCAGAGAGGAGGGGACTTGGAAAACTGTGGGGAGTCGGCGGCCTTCACTCTCTGCAACTGCTTTTGTGGAAGAAGAGGCTCAGGGAATGAGCTGCTGTTCTCATGAAGGCCGAAACTCAGCCAAGTCTGTGAACATCGTGTTCTTACTGATAAAGAGTAAACTCCAGCTGTGAACTGTGGGATTTCCTGCCCAGACAACTCTGTCATACCAGCCTTCTGAATGTTGACAGTAGGATTCATCTGTAGTTGCAGTTTTCATGGAATCCTAGAGTTGAAGGGGACCCCAAGGGTCATCAAGTCCCACCCCCTGCATTGCAGGAGTCTCAGCTAGATCCTCCAAGACAGATGGCCATCCAAACTAGGCTTCTTGTATTTCTATATTCATCAATGAATGCTAAAATAGGCTTCTAAGCAGCGGACAGGCGATGACAAATAATTTCCAGGATTCACCTAGCCAGCCCTATCTGCTGCAAAATGCAGCCTGCCCCCCACTCCTCCCCCTCTCCATGCCCCCATGAACCCCTTGAATTTCACTCTAGTGCATTGGAAGGGAACCTCCCCAGAACAACTCACGAGGAGAAGAGAAAGTGGACCCTTCCATCGGGGAAACTGGAATGCTTGCGTAGGCAGAAAAACGTAAAGATAAGCTGGAGTACCACCTACAGTGGTGCTCGCAAGACGAAATTAATTCGTTCCGTGAGGCTCTTCGTATAGCGGTTTTTTCGTCTTGCGAAGCAAGCCCATTGACAGCTTAGCGGATTAGCGCTATTAGCGGTTTAGCGGCTTTTAGCGATCAGCTGTTAAGCGGCTTATCAGCAGATCAGCTGATAAGCGGCTTAGCGGCTTAGGAAAAGGGGGGGAAGGGGAAAAAACCCGAAGGAACTCGCAAGACTTTTTTGTCTTGCTAAGCAAGAGCATAGGGAAATCCGTTTTGCGAAGCGCCTCCAAAACGGAAAACCCTTTCGTCTAGCGGGTTTTCCGTCTTGTGAGGTGTTCGTCTTGCAGGGCACCACTGTATTTGCAAAAAGACGAATACCCACACACTTAAAATGCAGAATGTTGTTGTTGTTTAGTCGTTTAGTCGTGTCCGACTCTTCGTGACCCCATGGACCAGAGAACGCCAGGCACCTCTGTCCTCCACTGCCTCCCGCAGTTTGGTCAAACTCATGCTGGTAGCCTTGAAGACACTATCCAACCATCTCGTCCTCTGTCGCCCCCTTCTCCTTGTGCCCTCCATCTTTCCCAACATCAGGGTCTTCTCCAGGGAGTCTTCTCTTCTCATGAGGTGGCCAAAGTACTGGAGCCTCAGCTTCACAATCTGTCCTTCCAGTGAGCACTCAGGGTTGATTTCCTTCAGTATGGAGAGGTTGGATCTTCTTGCAGTCCATGGGACTCTCAAGAGTCTCCTCCAGCACCATAATTCAAAAGCATCAATTCTTCGGCGATCAGCCTTCTTTATGGTCCAGCTCTCACTTCCATACATCACTACTGGGAAAACCATAGCTTTAACTATACGAACCTTTGTTGGCAAGGTGATGTCTCTACTTCTCAAGATGCTGTCTAGGCCTGTCATTGCCCTTCTCCCAAGAAGCAGGCGTCTTTTAATTTCGTGGCTGCTGTCACCATCTGCAGTGATCATTGAGCCCAAGAAAGTAAAATCTCTCACTACCTCCATTTCTTCCCCTTCTATTTGCCAGGAGGTGATGGGACCAGTGGCCATGATCTTCGTTTTTTTGATGTTGAGCTTCAGACCATATTTTGCGCTCTCCTCTTTCACCCTCATTAAAAGGTTCTTTAATTCCTCCTCACTTTCTGCCATCAAGGTTGTGTCATCTGCATATCTGAGGTTGTTGATATTTCTTCCGGCAATCTTAATTCCGGCTAGGGATTCATCCAGCCCAGCCTTTCGCATGATGAGTTCTGCATATTAGTTAAATAAGCAGGGAGACAAAATACAGCCTTGTCGTACTCCTTTCCCAATTTTGAACCAATCAGTTGTTCCATATCCAGTTCTAACTGTAGCTTCTTGTCCCACATAGAGATTTCTCAGGAGACAGATGAGGTGATCTGGCACTCCCATTTCTTTAAGAACTTGCCATAGTTTGCCGTGGTCGACACAATCAAAGGCTTTTGCATAGTCAATGAAGCAGAAGTAGATGTCTTTCTGGAACTCTCTAGCTTTCTCCATAATCCAGCGCATGTTTGCAATTTGGTCTCTAGTTCCTCTGCCTCTTCTAAATCCAGCTTGCACTTCTGGGAGTTCTCGGTCCACATGCTGCTTGAGCCTTCCTTGTAGAATTTTAAGCATAACCTTGCTAGCGTGTGAAATGAGTGCAATTGTGCGGTAGTTGGAGCATTCTTTGGCACTGCCCTTCTTTGGGATTGGGATGTAGACTGATCTTCTCCAATCTTCTGGCCACTGCTGAGTTTTCCAAACTTGCTGGCATATTGAGTGTAGCACCTTAACAGCATCATCTTTTAAAATTTTAAATAGTTCAGCTGGAATACCGTCACTTCCACTGGCCTTGTTATTTGCAGTGCTTTCTAAGGCCCATTTGACTTCACTCTCCAGGATGTCTGGCTCAAGGTCAGCAACCACACTATCTGGAGTATACGGGACATCCATTTCTTTCTGGTACAGTTCCTCTGTGTATTCTTGCCACCTCTTCATGGATCACTGCCTTGTCGTGGCGAAGGGGCTTGAAGAACTCAGAGAAGCTATGAACTATGCCGAGCAGGGCACCCAAGATGAACAGGTCATAGTGGAGAGTTTTGACCAAACGTGATCCACCTGGAGGAGGAACCGGCAAGCCACTCCAGTATCCCTGCCAAGAAAACTCCATGGACAAAGACAACAGGCATATAAAAGTTATGACGCTGGAAGATGAGCCCCTCAGGTCGGAAGGCGTCCAACATGCTACTGGGGAAGAGCGGAGGGCAAGTACAAGTAGATCCAGAGCTGATGAAGCGGCTGGGCCAAAGCCGAAAGGACGCTCAGTTGCGGATATGCCTGGAAGCGAAAGGAAAGTCCAATGCTGTAAAGAAAAATATTGCATAGGAACCTGGAATGTAAGAACCATGAACCTGGGTAAGTTGGAGGTGGTCAAAAATGAGATGGCAAGAATAAATATTGACATCCTGGGCATCAGTGAACTAAAATGGACGGGAATGGGCGAATTCAGTTCGGATGACCATCATATCTACTACTGTGGGCAAGAAACCCGTAAAAGAAATGGAGTGGCCTCATAGTCAACAAAAGAGTGGCGAAGGCTGTACTGGGATGCAATCTCAAAAATGATAGAATGATCTCGATACGAATCCAAGGCAGACCTTTTAACATCACAGTAATCCAAGTTTATGCACCAACTACTGGTGCCGAAGAAACTGAAATTGACCAATTCTATGAAGACTTACAACACCTTATAGAAGTGACACCAAAGAAGGATGTTCTTCTCATTATAGGGGATTGGAATGCTAAAGTAGGGAGTCAAGAGATAAAAGGAACAACTGGCAAGTTTGGCCTTGGAGATCAAAACGAAGCAGGGCAAAGGCTAATAGAGTTCTGTCAAGAGAACAAGCTGGTCATCACAAACACGCTTTTCCAACAACACAAGAGACGACTCTACACATGGACATCACCAGATGGGCAGCATCAAAATCAGATTGATTATATTCTCTGCAGCCAAAGATGGAGAAGCTCTATACAGTCAGCAAAAACAAGACCTGGAGCTGACTGTGGCTCAGATCATCAGCTTCTTATAGCAAAATTCAAGCTTAAACTGAAGAAAGTAGGAAAAACCACTGGGCCGGCAAGATACAATCTAAGTCAAATCCCTTATGAATACACAGTGGAAGTGAGGAACAGGTTTAAGGATTTAGATTTGGTGGACAGAGTGCCTGAAGAACTATGGATGGAGGCTCGCAACATTATACAGGAGGCAGCAACGAAAACCATCCCAATGAAAAGGAAATGCAAGAAAGCAAAGTGGCTGTCCAATGAGGCCTTACAAATAGCGGGGGAGAGAAGGCAAGCAAAATGCGAGGGAGACAGAGAAAGATACAGGAAATTGAATGCAGATTTCCAAAAAATAGCAAGGAGAGAGAAGAAGACCTTCTTAAACGAGCAATGCAAAGAAATAGAGGAAAGCAATAGAATGGGAAGAACCAGAGATCTGTTCAAGAAAATTGGAGATATGAAAGGAACATTTCGTACAAAGATTTCCATAATAAAGGACAAAAGTGGAAAGGACCTAACAGAAGCAGAAGACATCAAGAATAAAACATGCAGACATGAAGACATGCAGAATAAAAGAATGCAATTAAAACGTTAAAATAGGTACCCATAATAAAGATGTGCAGCAAAGCAATCCTATTTAAATAACAGCAATTAACAGGAAGGAAATAACAGAGCATTGTGTAGCAGATCATATTTCTGCTGTCTCAGAGGAGGACATTTCCCTTTTTCTTTTAGGGTCCAGTGTGCTTTGAAGATGTCGCTGTTCGTTTCACGGACGAGGAGCAGGAGTTGCTGGATCCTGACCAGAGAGCTCTGCATAAGGACGTCATGGAGGAGAATCGGGGGATCGTGGCCTCTCTTGGTAAGCCTCCGTGTGGGATCGTCCTATCTGCCAGGAAATTCAAAAAATACCTCTATGTGACAAACCTCATATATTTTCACAGTGCCCCCTACAACACCTGGGAACCTAATACCCCCCACAAGAAATAGTAGATTACAGTTTTTTCTGTGAACAATCTTCCTCCAGTTCTGCCTCCTTCTACCTAATACCCCCCACAAGAAATAGTAGATTACAGTTTTTTCTGTGAACAATCTTCCTCCAGTTCTGCCTCCTTCTACCACAATTGGGCTGATCTGAACGGCCCAGGCATCTTAAATGTCAGCTTCAGAATTGTTAGAATAGATAAGTAGCTTCTGTCAGGATTTCTGTTTTTGTTTTTGCTGCTGTCAGTCTTGGGTTGACCAAAGAGACGACTGACACGAGATGGAGGGGATGCCATAACTGGGCCAAACAACATCTGCCCCAGAGAAGAGCCAGGCTGACTGAATCCCAGGTAGTACTGGCAGTGATAATAATAATAATAATTTTTATTTATACTCTGACCTTCTAGGAAGCTTCCAACACATATACAGTGGTACTTCTGGTTGCGAATGGGATCCGTTCCGGAGATCCGGCCAGATCCCGAGGTTTTGGCAACCCGAGGATCACTGTTCTGGGCATGCGCATAGATTTGACGCTTTCATAAGCTGATGTTTATATAACCCGAGGGTTACGTAACCCGAGGTGCTACTGTATAAACATGAAACAGTAATAATAGCATCTAAACCAATGAAAAAAGTACAAAATTTTTACAAAAAGTACAAAAAATTTAAAATGTGTAACTTACTTCAAACAAAGCAACATTCAACCAACGATTAGAATCCAATAATAAATACATTGGTTTATTGCAAATAACAAAGGAAATGAAGACTGCCTTCTCTGCAACAAATTTAATGAGCATTATTCCCTAACGGGGGGCTCCATTTGTTCCTGAGGCTCTAATCCCTTTTTCTCTCCATTGCAGATTGTGATGAATTGGAAAACAAGAACAAAG
Organism: Podarcis melisellensis; assembly: GCF_964234715.1. NCBI lineage: Eukaryota > Metazoa > Chordata > Lepidosauria > Squamata > Lacertidae > Podarcis > Podarcis melisellensis. The sequence continues at coordinate 103,404,864 of NC_138531.1, read as the reverse complement.
GTGACCACAACACAATCTGCAGATTGGAGAAGGCACGTAAAAATTTGGAATGTGGAAAGAGCTGCAGTCAGAGCTCCCATTCCACATCCCAACAACGAAATCTCTTTGGAAAGAAACCCTATCAGTGCATTGAATGTGGAAAGAGCTTCAGGAAGAGGTCTGACCTCACTTCCCATCAAAGAATTCATACAGGGGAGAAACCCTATCAGTGTATGGAATGTGGAAAGAGTTTCAGTCAGAGCTCCAGTCTCACTTCCCATCAAAGAATTCATACAGGGGAGAAACCCTATCAGTGTATGGAATGTGGAATGAGCTTCAGTAGGAGCTCCAATCTCACTAAACATCAAAGAAGTCATAAAGGGGAGAAACCCTATCAGTGTGTGGAATGTGGAAAGAGCTTCAGTCAGAGCTCCAATCTCACTTCCCATCAAAGAATTCATACAGGGGAGAAACCCTATCAGTGTATGGAATGTGGAAAGAGCTTCAGTCAGAGCTCCAATCTCACTTCCCATCAAAGAATTCATAGAGGGGAGAAACCCTATCAGTGTATGGAATGTGGAAAGAGCTTCAGTTTGAGCTCCAGTCTCACTTCCCATCAAAGAATTCATACAGGGGAGAAACCCTATCAGTGTATGGAATGTGGAAAGAGCTTCAGTATGAGCTCCGATCTCACTAAACATCAAAGAATTCATACAGGGGAGAAACCCTATCAGTGTATGGAATGTGGAAAGAGCTTCAGGAAGAGATCTGACCTCACTTCCCATCAAAGAATTCATACAGGGGAGAAACCCTATCAGTGTATGGAATGTGGAAAGAGCTTCAGTCGGAGCTCCAATCTTAGTTCCCATCAAAGAATTCATACAGGGGAGAAAGCCTATCAGTGTATGGAATGTGGAAAGAGTTTCAGTCAGAGCTCCAATCTCACTTCTCATCAAAGAATTCATACAGGGGAGAAACCCCATCATTGTATGGAATGTGGAAAGAGCTTCAGTTTGAGCTCCAGTCTCACTTCCCATCAAAGAATTCATACAGGGGAGAAACCCTATCAGTGTATGGAATGTGGAAAGAGCTTCAGTATGAGCTCCGATCTCACTAAACATCAAAGAATTCATAGAGGGGAGAAACCCTATCAGTGTATGGAATGTGGAAAGAGCTTCAGTTTGAGCTCCAGTCTCACTTCCCATCAAAGAATTCATACAGGGGAGAAACCCTATCAGTGTATGGAATGTGGAATGAGCTTCAGTATGAGCTCCAGTCTCACTACCCATCAAAGAATTCATAGAGGGGAGAAACCCTATCAGTGTATGGAATGTGGAAAGAGCTTCAGTCAGAGCTCCAATTTCACTTCCCATCAAAGAATTCATACAGGGGAGAAACCCTATCAGTGTATGGAATGCGGAAAGAGCTTCAGTATGAGCTCCAGTCTCACTTCCCATCAGAGAATTCATACAGGGGAGAAGCCCTATCAGTGTGTGGAATGTGGAAAGAGCTTCAGTCAGAGCTCCAATCTCACTTCCCATCAAAGAATTCATACAGGGGAGAAACCCTATCAGTGTGTGGAATGTGGAAAGAGCTTCAATCAAAAGGCCAGTTTCACTTACCATCAAAGAATTCATACAGGGGAGAATCACGGAATTGTAGAATTTTTGAGCTTGAAGTGATCCCTGGTGCAATCTATTCCACCCCTTGTGATGCAGGAATACCAAGTAAAGCATCCATGACAAATCACCATCCAACTTCTTTTGATAACCTCAAAGAATGGAAATTCCAGCACTCCCAAGGGAGTCCAATCCACTAACAGCTCTTGCTGTCAAAAATTTCTTCCGCATCTGTCAGAGCTGCCTCTAGGTCCCAGCTCACAGAGGACCAACGCTAGTCAGTAATAACGTACAAAAGTCTTTATTGAAGATTAGTTTCCATTTCCAAACCGCAGCGTGCAGCTCTACGTCTTAGAACTTAGACCGGTGAAGCTCCATCTGAGTCTCCGCCCCCTAGACACCAATTTAAGACTCTAGCCTTACTCCACCTCTTCCGTTGTTCTTTCCTCCTCTGGGTCCTTCTGCCCCCTAGGGTTTCATCCTTTCTGGACTCTTCTGACGCTGACCCCCCTGATTCTTGCCCCTCCTTCCGGCGGGCTTTAGGACCTGGTTCCCTATCCGGGCTATCTGCTGTGCCGCTCGCCTGTACATTTGAACTTGGCGTGCGCGTGCCCAGCCGGTAACCTTCCTCTTGACTTTCCCCGCTCTCCGATGGAGGCGTGGTCAATCCTGACTCATCTCCTCTCGCTGGTGGTGAGAACACTGGTCCCGGTGCCTGAGACTCCTCCCCCCCACTGCGCTCTGGTGGGGAAGCTGGTCCTGATTTCCAACTGCTGCTCTGGGAGTCCCCGCTGGCCCCTTCCTTCTGGGGTATCCCCCTTGGCACCCCCCTTGCCCTGGCCATCGGCGCTCCCTTCTGTGAATCTTCCGATTCGCTGGAGAGGCTCATGGAATCCCTCGGACCACTGTCACCGCCTACACTCCCCTCGGATTCCTCCCCCTCGCTCTCCATTTCCTCCCTCTCCTGTGCCTCTGCTCCTGAGCCCCTGACAGCATCTTTAGTCAGACTTTTTTTAAAAAAACTTGAAGGCATTGCTTTGTGTCCTTCCCTGTGGAGCAGGCGTCCTATTGGGAAGACCCAGTTCTCTGAGTGCATGTTCTGGAAGTTGGGCAATAGGGGCAGTACAGGATTCCTTTTGGTGTACAGACCTCCCCACTGCACCAAGGATTCCCTGCCCGAGTTGCTCCAGGTCATGGCGGATATTCTCCTGGAGACACCTAGTTTGGTTGTCCTAGGGGATTTTAACATCCACTCCGACACGACCTTACAAGGGGCCGCTTGGGACTTCGTGGAAAGCATGGCCTCCATGTGGCTTTCCCTGAATATGTTTGGCCCTACTCATAGTCGTTGACATGCCTTAGACCTGGTGTTCACCTCTCTTCCTTATTGAGAATGCCTGCCGGAAGGTGAAAACGAGATGCAAAGAGCCAGAAGATCATTATTGGGACTCACAATTTCTCTAAAATAAAGAATCACCAGAGAGCCAACGCCATCTTCCCTGGCTCAGTAACAGAACAGGTTGAGGAAGCCAAGAAAATGGAGCAAATAGAAGAAGCAGTGAGTAACAACGTTGGGGGAACCTTACCCCACTTTAAGGAGGATGACAATGACCCGACCCCCCTCCTCACAGAAAAAGCTAATCCATCCAAGAGGGCAGGAGCAGGAGGGATTCCTCCCACTCCTAGCACTGACCCACCCATGCCTCTAGAACAAGATATCAGAGGAGCCTACTTTCAACCGATTTCGGATACGCACCCCTTCCAAGAGATTTGCATGTTGTCTGCAGAAATTATGGCTCTGGTTCTCCAAAGACTGAATGAAATCCTCACCAAAATAGTTAACATTGAGAAACAATTGGATACTAGCTCCTCCCCTTTAAATGCCCAAGGGTTTAAAAGGATGATAAGAAATGACTTGTTAACAACTCACCAACTCAATCTATGGATGAAGTGAGGTCCTGTCAAGTCTTGCAAACGAACCAGATAATGCTTGAGATTCACCGATACACTCATAGATGGATGAACCGCAGACAAATGACTATGTCCAAATCAGCGAACTTACCCTTGCTTCCTGCGGAATGGTTCAAAGCCAAACGTAAATATAAATATCTGATTAAAAGAAAAAGCTTCAGGCCCAAAGGGGGGAGTGGCAATGCTTATTAGAGGCCTCTCGAAGGAAAGACTCAGCCACGTTTGGGAAAATAGTTGCAAAAAGTTGGCAAGACTCCCCAATTGAAATTGATTATACTATACCAGTTGGGATTTGGGAGGCTTACTTTTCATCTTTATATACATCAAATCAACATTTGCAGGCCATGCCCCCAGCTTCGAGTGATATTGGCGCCGAATGGCGCCCAGTAGCAACTGAAGAGATCTATAGGCTCATCCAATCCCTTAAACCTGGAAAAGCACCCGGCGTAGACAACATTACACCGGAACTCCTTAAGGCTAATGCTGAATGGTGGGCCCCTGTCCTAGCTGCCCTATTTACCAGCATAGATCAATCGGCCACTATCCCTGAGGACTGGGGATTAGCAATCATCATCCCTTTATTCAAGAAAGGGAGCCGATCAGATCCGGCTAATTACAGGCCAATTAGCCTCCTAAGTATCATTAGCAAATTGTGCGCTGCCCACCTATGCGATAAATTAGTGGACTGGCTGGAACAAAACCACATTCTTTCAGAAGCACAGGCGGGTTTTAGGGCAAATCGGTCAACCTTAGACCAGGGCCTTGTTCTCCAACATCTTGCGGAGAAATATACATCAAGAAAAGGAGGTTCCCTATACGTGGCCTCTATAGATTTCAAATCTGCTTTTGATTTAATACCGAGGGACAGGCTTTGGGGAAAGCTAAGCGCCGCAAATATAACCAAACGCCTACAGTCTATATGAAAATACACGAATCCGGGTAAGGTGTGACCGACAGGGCCACCTATCCAAGGAAATCCAAATCTATCAGGGGGTTAGGCAAGGGTGCGTCCTTGCGCCTACTTTATTTAACTTCTATATCAACTCGCTAGTAGGAAATATGGAGAAAGAAAATGCCCATCCCCCCAAATTGGCTGGTACGCCCCTCCCGGTCCTTTTATATGCGGATGACACAGTTTTAATTTCTTTTCTTGTGTTGGATTAAGAAAACTTTTGAGATCTTTTACCAAATACTGCAGCATCAAACAACTAACAATTAACTACAACAAATCCAAAGTCATGGTGTTCTCTAAAAAAAGGAGGCGGCACAAATGGAGAATAGACAATCGCTCAATAGAACAGGTAGCAACCTTTAAATACCTGGGTGTAACCTTCCAGGAAAGGGGCTCCTGGCGCTTTCAGATTAATAATACTATTGCAAATGCAGAAAGATCTACCAAAGCGTTAATAAGATTCTTTTATGGGAAAGGGGGCCAACACATAACGGCAGCCTCCCAGGTCTTTGCTGCCAAAATACTATCACAATTGTTATATGGATCCCAGATCTGCAGCTTTAAAAACCTTACTCTCTTAGAGGCATTCCAAGCTAAGTTTTCCCGCTGCCTGCTGGGGATTCCCTCTTGCGTATCCAACATAGCGGTTCGTTTGGAGGTTGGGCAAATTCCTATCAGTACTCGGATATGGATATTGAAGATCCATTATTGGCTAAAGCTTATTTTCTTCCTGGTTGGGCTGGCACCTTTAACATTATTAGATACCTACCAATCCAGATGGAAAGCTACACTGCTGGAAAATTTAAAGGCTTGGGGATCCCACAGCAGACCCTGATAGCGATAGGCTTCGAGAAAGCTAGGACTACAATTCACCAGCGTATCTGGGACATAGAATTACAATGCCACATGAGCGAAATGATCAAACATCCAGCAATAAGGGACCATGGAAGAGGTTTCTCTCCAGCTAACTATCTGTCAGGTCTTCAGGTACCCAAATACCGACGGTCTTTTACCCTCGCCAGATTTAACGTTCTCCCTTCTGCCTTACTTCGGGGTAGATTTGAGGGTAAACCATACACAGCACGGGTCTGTCCTTGTGGCTCGTTGGAAGTTGAAACTGCTTCACATGTATTATTACGTTGTCGTCTTTATGAGGATATACGTTCGACTTTTATTACACCTGTTTTGCATAAGTCCAGGAAAGAATCGGAATACCATAGTTTAAAACTACAGCTAGAGGACAAGAATCCCAAGACTATATTAAATGTAGCTAAATTCTGTGCGTCTGCAATCAATCGCAGGAAGCAAGTGGTATCCCATAATGACCAAACCCCTAAATGTTAATTACAGGGGGCACGCTAACAATTAATTTTAATTTTTATATTTAAATCCTTGTTATATTCATATTGTCCCTTGTATTTCTGATATTTTTTATGATCTGTTATATTGTGTGTGTTGACGCTGGTCTGTGACCGTATTAATAAATTCATTCATTCATTATGCCCTTGTCTCAGCTCCTGAATTACCATTACAGTGGTGCCCCGCAAGACGAATGCCTCGCAAGACGAATGCCTCGCAAGACGAAAAACCTGCAAGACGAAAGGGTTTTTCGGTTTTTGCGTCGCTTCGCTAGACGATTTTCCCTATGGGCTTGCTTCTCAAGATGAAAGCCCATAGGGAAATCTCCGGGGACCTCTTTTAAATGCTGGCGGTGGGGAGCAAAGCCTTCCCCCCCCCTTCGGACTTCAGAAGAGGTCCAGGAAGGCCGACGGGGGCCGAAAGGCTTTTCTCCCCACCGCCAGCATTTTAAAAGCGGTCCGGGATAGCAGGGAAGCGCTTCCTGCTATCCCGGACGGCTTTTGAAGGCAGGCGGGGGGGGGAGCAAAGACTTTTGCCCCCCGCCAGCCTTCAGAAGAGGTCCAGGACCTCTTCCAAAGGCGGGCGGGGGGCAAAAGTCTTTGTCCCCCCTGCCTTCCCGGGGGCTTTTAAATCGCCCCGGGACTGTCCTGGGGCGATTTAAAAGCCCCCGGACGGCTTTTTGAAGGCGATTTAAAAGCCCCCGGGAAGGCAGGCAGGGGGGACAAAGACTTTTGCCCCCCGCCCGCCTTCGGAAGAGGTCCTGGACCTCTTCTGAAGGCCGGCGGGGGGCGAAAGTCTTTGCTCCCCCCCCCCCCGCCTGCCTTCAAAAGCCGTCGGGGAGAGCGGAGAATCGCAGTGCGTTTTTCCGCTTTCCCGGGAAGGTCAGGCAGGGGGGAGCAAAGACTTTCGCCCCCCGCCGGCCTTCGGAAGAGGTCCAGGACCTCTTCTGAAGGCCGGCGGGGGGCGAAAGTCTTTGCTCCCCCCGCCTGCCTTCAAAAGCCGTCCGGGGGCTTTTAAATCGCCCCGGACAGTCCCGGGGCGATTTAAAAGCCCCCGGGAAGGCAGGCAGGGGGAACAAAGACTTTTGCCCCCCGCCCGCCTTTGGAAGAGGTCCTGGACCTCTTCCGAAGGCGGACGGGGGGCAAAAGTCTTTGTCCACCCTGCCTGCCTTCCCGGGAGAGCGGGAAGGCAGCGCTGCGTTTTCCGCTCTCCCGGGAAGGCAGGCAGGGGGGAGCAAAGACTTTTGCCCCCCGCCAGCCTTCAGAAGAGGTCGGGGGACAGACTGTCCCCGGACCTGGTCTGAAGGCGGTTTCCATAGGAACGCATTAATTGATTTCTAATGCATTCCTATGGGAAACCGTGCTTCGCAAGACGAAAAACTCGCAAGACGAAAAGACTTGCGGAACGAATTAATTTCGTCTTGCGAGGCACCACTGTACCAAAATGTAGATCTAGAAAATTTCCACTTCCTGCCTACTGTGAGAAACACAACACGCCTATTTATGACCTTTAGGTCATCAGCCCTCCCATCTCGATTCATGGAGATAAAGGATACTCTATGGTGGTTCCATTCTCTCCGCCCAGTGAGGGTATTTAAGGACGAAACAAGGAGGCAATTGCTCCCTTCCATAGAGTCAAAGCTAATGCAGATAAGGGAAACCAAGCTCATCACTAGAAACACTAATTGCCCAAAGGGGGGGGGAAGAAAAGAACTCTGCAAGCCTAGAATTACAAGACCTGAAGAAGAGGCTAATGAGTATAAAGACTGAGATTTCTACCCAAAATATAAGGACAGTAGAGCCTAGAGCACAATATTTAAAGACGTCCAACAGCTCTTTATCCCATGGAAAGACATCAGTGCAACTCCCTGTTCCCTTTTCAAACGACACCGAATTAGATGAGGAATTTGGCACCTCCGACATTTCTATGGCAACAACACCTAAAGAACTCTATGTTGCTGACAATCTGGAGATATCCAGCACCAAATCTACATCTGGACCTTTGCCTAATGTTCCAAAAACTTACCAGAATGATCAGCCTTCTCTACTGTACTCCTGGCGAGACAGGATGGACAGATCTTCCGAATTCGAATCTGGCTCTTTGTTGGCCAGTGATCCACATCTTATAACACATACCTCATTAATACTTCCACAGCCACAGATAGAACCAACAATCCTCCAATTAACCCAGGAGGGAGAGGGGGATTGACAGTTAACGAAACACCATGGGACTGTCCTCCCCGCTTGGGGTGTGGTTGGTTGGGTTCTATCTTCTAGGGATACTTACCCTATCAAACCTCCACCTCTTCCCCATACCATTTTGACCCAGGAGTCCGGGCCAAGGATGACTTGTTATTGAGGGGATGTTACCCCTCTATTGGGGAGGCTAGTATGGGGTCTGGGATTTCCACTATTGAAGGGCTAGGGAGGAATGGCGGTGGGGCTAGATATCTATTGGCGAAGGGCTTCAAGATGCAGTGATCCTCGAACCCCTTCCAATCTACACCCCATCCCAAAGGATGAGGGTAGGGCGAGCAAGGATTACCCACCTCCGTCATTGGTGCTTTGCAATGCCAGGTCCATAGGCAACAAAACCGCCATGATGCGTGACTTTTTTGTCTCACAGGGGATTGACCTGGATTGCGTGACGGAGACCTGGGTACGGGAAGGCGAAGTAGTCTCCCTACATGAGATAACACCCACAGGTTTCTCTGTCCTCCATCAATCGCGGACTGTGGGTCGAGGGGCAGGAGTACGGTTATTCTGGGAGGATTGCTCTTTCAGAGCTCTGCCATCACCGGCGATCTCCAGCATTGAATGTGTTGGTCTCATGTGGGGCACCAAGGAGAGCTTGGCTGTCTGGCTGGTGTACTGACCACCCAGCACACTGGCAGCCACCCTGTCAGACCTGCTGGAGGTGGTGGCGGGCTGGGCCTTGGAGTTCCCAAACCTACTGGTTTTGGGAGACTTCAACGTCCATGCCGATGCCGCTCCTTCCTCACAGGCTCTGGACCTATAGTGACTTCCATGGCAACACTAGGGCTCTCCCAGTTTGTTTTGGGCCCCACTCATCAAGCAGGCCACACACTGGATCTGATCTTTGGGGCTGGCATAGATGTGATCATGCTCCCCCCTGTGGAAGTGCCATGGTCTGATCACTACGCTCTGAAAGCCAAGATTGACTTCCCGCTCCTCCCCGGCTCGGGTGGCGAACCTATTTGGGCTCGTCTGCGAAAACTGATGGATCCTGATAGATTCCAACAAGCCTTGCGGGACCCTGCTCGACTCATTAGATGACCTTGTTGAGGACTGAAATAACCGGCTCTTGGCAGCCATTGATGAGATCGCGCCTAAGTGCCCTCTGCGACCCCGTCGAAACCAGGCCCCTTGGTTTACTGAGGAGCTCCAGAAAATGAAGCGGGATCTCAGACGGCTAGAGCGAGTATGGCGACGGACTCGTGACGGAGCCTCAAGAACATCTTATAAGACGCTTATGATAGCCTATGAGATGGCTATGAAAGCTGCTAAGAATTTTTACTTTGCAGCTTCCATTGCATCCGCTAGCTCTCGCCTGGCACAACTTTTTAGAATAATTAGGTCAATAACGTCCTTAGGAGGACAACCAAATCTAAGCACAAATTCAACCCACAGCTGTGAGGCATTCGCGAGCTTTTTGGGGAGAAAGTCCTGTTGCTCCGCCGTGACCTCCCTGCCAATTTAGATACAGTGACTGAACTGGAGGCCCCTCGACTGACATCAGGTCCAGTGTTGGACCATTTCGATCGGATACTCCCTGCTGATGTGGATAGATTCCTCCAAGTTAGTAGGCCCACCACCTGCCTCCTTGATCCGTGCCCATCTTGGCTGATTAGGGAGTATCTAGATGTTGTGCGGACCCCCCTGGTTGAAATTATCAATTTGTCCGGCAGAAAGACATTTCTAAATTTGTCTGGCAGGGCAAGAAGCCCAGAATAAAATTCAAGATATTAACTGATGCAAAAGAAAGGGGTGGATTTGCCCTGCCAGACTTTAAACTTTATTATGAATCAGCAGCGTTCTGCTAGCTGAAAGACTGGCTGCTTCTTGAGAACACAGACATTTTGGATTTAGAAGGTTTTAACAATGTTTTTGGGTGGCATGCATATTTGTGGTATAACAAAGTCAAAGAACATAAAGCATTTAAAAATCATATTGTTAGGAAAGCTTTGTTTAATGTTTCGATTAGATACAAGGATTTATTGGAAAATAAAACCCCAAGGTGGTTGTCACCAATGGAAGCGAAAGCTCAGAAAAAGCTCAATATGGAGGCCAAATGGCCGAAATATTGGGAAATTTTGGAACAAGAAGGAGATAGATTGAAACTGCAGAGTTTTGAGAAACTAAAAAACAAAGTGCAAGACTGCCTTCATTATTTTCAGATAATGGAGGCTTATAATTTGGACAAGAAAATTGGCTTCCAGGTGGAAAAATCTAAATTAGAAACAGAATTGTTAGAACCCAAAACTAAGATTTTGTCAAAAATGTATTACTTGCTGTTGAAATGGAACACTCAGGATGAGACGGTTAAATCTGCTATGATTAAATGGGCACAAGATGTTGGACATAACATTATGGTTGCTGACTGGGAACAGTTGTGGACCACTGGGATGAAATTTACGGCATGTAATGCCTTAAGAGAAAATATTATGAAAATGATATACAGGTGGTACATGACCCCAGTCAAGCTTGCAAAAATTTACCATTTGCCCAATAATAAATGTTGGAAATGTAAAGAAAATGAAGGTACATTTTTTTCACCTTTGGTGGACGTGCCCTAGGATTAAGGCTTTCTGGGAAATGATTTATAATGAATTGAAAAAGGTATTTAAATATACCTTTGTGAAGAAACCAGAGGCCTTTCTCTTGGGCATGGTCGGCCAGTTGGTGTTCAAAAAGGATAGAACTTTCTTTATGTACGCTACAACAGCAGCAGGAATACTCATTGCAAAGTATTGGAAGACGCAAGATTTACCCACTCTGGAAGAATGGCAGATGAAGTTGATTGACTGTATGGGATTGGCAGAAATGACTGGCAGAATCCGCGACCAGGGAGAAGAGTTGGCAGAAGAAGATTGGAAGAAATTTAAGGACTATTTACAGAAATACTGCAATATTAATGAATGTTGAATGATGTTGGATTGAAACTAAGTGGTTTCTAGCTGTAATGGTATAAAAGAATATGAAAAAATGGTTTTTTATAAGTAAAAGTTTAAGCTACAATAATTTAAGATATTGGATAGAAAATAAGGTGTTTTTTAGCTGTAATGCTATGAAATAAGGATTTGCTGGACAAATAATTTGAACTGGAATACAAGAAGGGAAGGTATGAGGAGGTCAGGGAAATATGTTACTGAAAAATAAGTTGTGAACTTTATGTGTTTTTTAAAAAAATTCTTTTTACTTTTTTCTCTTTGTTTGTATAAAATTGAAAACTCTAATAAATATATTATAAAAAAAGAGAAATTATCAATTTGTCCCTTGACACGGGGACATTCCCAGGGGAACTGAAGGAAGCAGTGGTGTGTCAAATCTTCCATATCTGGGTAAGGTAATTGAGAGAGCAGTTGCTGAACAGCTTGGTAGGTTTCTGGAGGAAACATCAGCTTTAGATCCATTTCAGTCCAGGTTCCGTCCTGGTTTTGGGACCGAGATGACTCTGGTTGCCCTAACAGATGATCTCCGTAGACAACTGGATCGAGGCGGGTCAGGACTGCTGATCCATTTAGATTTGTCAGCAGCCTTTGACATGGTCGATCATGATCCTCTGGACCACTGCCTCGCAGACGTAGGGATACAGGGCATAGCCCGTAACTGGCTGTGCTCTTTTATCTCTGGTCGGGCACAGAGGGTGGCATTAGGGAGGGAAAGGTCATCGCACCATTCCTTGGTGTGTGGAGTGCCACAGGGTGCAATTCTCTCCCCAATGCTTTTTAACATCTTTATGCGCCCCCTTGCCTAGACTATCCGGAGCTTTGGGCTGGGCTGTCACCAGTATGCTGATGACACTCAGCTCTATCTGCTGATGGATGGCCACACTGACTCGGCCCCGAACACACGGACCAGATGCTTGGAAGCTGTGGCTGGATGGTTTCGTGGGAGCCGATTGAAACTAAATCCTTTGAAGACAGAGGTCCTATGGCTGGGTTGGGATGGCATGGGGATGAGGGACCAACTCCCTTCTCTTGCGGGGGCCCAATTAGTGCCATTGCCTTCCGTTAAGAGTTTGGGTGTAATCCTTGACACCTCCCTTTCCATAGAGGCGCAAGTTACAGCAACAGCCAAGGCGACATTTTTCCACCTTCGCCGCATCAAGCAGTTGGTCCCTTACCTTTCCCGCCCCGACCTGGCCACAGTGATCCATGCGACGGTCATCTCCAGGCTTGACTACTGTAATTCGCTCTACACGGGGCTGCCCTTGAAGCTGACCCAGAAACTCCAGAGGGTGCAGAATGCTTCAGCGAGGCTCCTCACGGGGTCTATGCCATGGGAGCATATTCACCCTGTGCTTTTCAAACTGCACTGGCTCCCGGTAGAGTACAGGGTCAAATTTAAGGTGCTGCTTTTGACCTTTAAGGCCCTTCACGGCCTAGGATCCTCGTACCTACGGGACCGCCTCTCCCGGTATGCCCCACGGAGAGCCTCAGGGTCCATAAATAGCAACACCCTAGGGTCCCGGGCCCTAAGGAAGTTAGATTGGCTTCAACCAGAGCCAGGGCCTTTTCAACTCTGGCTCCGGCCTGGTGGAACGCTCTGCCTCATGAGACCAGGGCCCTGCAGGATCTGATTTCTTTCCGCAGGGCCTGTAAGACAGAGTTGTTCCGCCAGACCTTTGACTTGGAGCCAATTTGATTCCCTCCCTCTCTTTCTTTTTTCCTTCTCCTCCTGCGATGAAGCTAAATTTTAATATTTTAATATTTCAATATGTTAATATTGTATTTTAATTTTGCTTTTAAATGTAATCATTCAACTTGCTTTTATTATTGCTTGTAAGCCGCTCTGAGTCCGGCCTTGGCTGGAGAGGGCGGGGTATAAATAAAAAATTATTATTATTATTATTATTATTATTATTATGGATGTTGGTGATCTGAAACTAAGTAAAAACGAAACTAAAGAAGTGCCATGGTCAGATCACTTCCTGGTGCAACTGGACTTCTCTGCGAACCTTCTCCTCCTGCAGGGAGGTGGGACCGATTCAGATGGTCAGCCCCTTAATGGATCCAAATGATTTCCAGTGGTTGGGGGTGTTTTATCCCGTGTTGATGGCCTTTTAGTTGATTCCTGGTGGCCCGCTGAAATGTGGAGTTAACCAGGGCTATTCACTGTTTGGCTCTGAAGCGCCCTCTCCGATTGCATGGAGCCCGGACAGCCCCATGGTTTTCCCCGGAGCTGAGGGTGATGAAACAATCGCTGAGACGGCTAGAGCGCCGGTGGCAGATAACCCATTCTGAAGCTAACCGGATACGGGTTAGAGCTCAATGCCGAGCCTACCATGTGGTGATAGTGACGGCCAAGAAGACTTTCTTCACCGCCTATATTACATCTGCGGAAAACAGCAGCAGGAGACTCTTTCAGGTGGTTCACAATTTAGCAGTACCACAATTTACCCAGTACAGGCCACATGATCTCCTGCAATGATTTTGCACAGTTTTTTGCAGACAAAGTCGCTCCGATTCGAGAAGGCGTAGACTCCACCGTGGGAGCAGGGCGGGAGAGTGCTAGAGTCCTGTCTAGTCAAGTTGTGTGGGATCAATTCCAATCTGTTACCCCCTAGGATGTGGACAGACTGCTTGGACAAGTGAAACCAACCACTTGTCTCCTTGATCCTTGTCCATCCTGGCTTATAAAAGCTAGCCGAGAAGGGCTGGGCGATGGACTTCGTGGGGTGGTGAATGCTTCCCTCCATGAGGGACCCTCCCCGGACCCATCTTTAGATGTGGCCACGATGGCCAACAATCGCCCAGTCTCAAATCCTCCATTCTTGGGCAAGGTGATTGAGCAAATGGTTGCTGAACAACTCCAGGCACGCCTGGAAGAAGCGGACCATTTGGATCCCTTCCAGTTGGGATTCAGGCCTCATCATGGGACTGAAACTGCCTTGGTCGCACTGGTTGATGATCTCTGGTGGGCTAGGGACAAAGGTGAGAGCTGTTTCCTAGTTCTGCTGGATCTCTCAGCGGTGTTTGATACCATTGACCATAACATCCTTCTGGACCGTCTTGAGGGGCTGGAAGCTGGGGGCACTGTGATACAGTGGTTCCGCTCCTTCCTCCTGGGCTGTGTTCAGAAAGTGGTGGGGGGGATGCTGGGCTCTCACTTGTGGGGTGCCTCAGGGATCCATCCTCTCCCCCATGCTTTTCAACATCTACATGCAGCCGCTGGGAGAGATCATCAGGGGGTTTGGGCTGGGTGTTCATCAGTATGCGGATGATACCCAGCTCTACCTCTCTTTCAAATCAGAACCAGTGAAGGTGGTGAAGGTCCTGTGTGAGTGTCTGGAGGTGGTTGGAGGATGGATGGCAGCTAACAGATTGAGGTTGAATCCTGACAAGACAGAAGTACTGTTTTGGGGGACAGGACAACAACTACCAGACTTTTAGAAGACATCTGAAGGCAGCCTTGTTTAGGGAAGCTTTTAATGTTTGATGTATTAGTATTTTAATATTTTATTTGAAGCTGCCCACAGTGGCTGGGGAAGCCCACCCAGATGGGCGGGGTATAAATAATAAATAATAATAATAATAATTATCATTTTATTTTCTTTCTCCTATAGTAACCTATGTTATCCATCATTTGAGAACCATGATATTCTTCTCCCTTTGCTCTTCTTTCATTTTTATCACAGTCTTTGAACTCTAATACTTTGAAGGAGCGAGGTTTTAATTTCATGAAGTGAGGCAGCTCATCCTCTATTAACAGTCGTAGCTGAGATAGGAAGACCATGTTGAGGGTCTGGAGAGAGTGTTCAGACGGGACTTAATCTGGAGGGAGAAGCTGTGGGAAGACTCTTCTTCTGGGGTCTCCTTCCATTCGGGAGGGGAAAGTTTTTCTAGGAAAAGGAGATTTCTGAGTCAGTAAAAAGGACTCAGATGATCCCCTGGGTCTGACATACAAAGGAAAATACCTTGGGAGTGGGATTGCTAAGAGAGAGGGGAACCGAGGAAAAGTGGCCCCTCGCTCACGGACCAAAGTATGAAGCCATGAAGGAAACTGGGCTGTCCTGTCATAACTAAGGAAGGGAATGAGAGAGAAGCAGCAGAAACAGAGAAGCAGTGGCGCCCGCCCTGTGGAACGCCCTCCCATCAGATGTCAAAGCGATAAACATCTACCTGACATTCAGAAGACATCTGAAGGCAGCCCTGTTCAGGGAAGTTTTTAATATGTTTTTAATATGTGACATTTTAGTGTATCATTCATCTTTGTTGGAAGCCGCCCAGAGTGGCTGGGGATACCCAACCAGATGGGCGGGGTACAAATAAATTATTATTATTATTATTATTATTATTATTATTATTATTATTATTATAATAAACAGAGTTAAGCCTTTTAGCATTTATTCTGGATACCTGAAGTGTAACAACTGATTATGAGAGAAGGAAGTTTAAGAGAAGCTGTGCCTGTACAGTGGTACCTCGGGTTAAGTACTTAATTTGTTCTGGAGGTCTGTTCTTAACCTGAAACTGTTCTTAACCTGAAGCACCACTTATCGAATGGGGCCGCCGGAGCACGATTTCTGTTCTCATCCTGAAGCAAAGTTCTTAACACGAGGTACCATTTCTGGGTTAGGGAAGTCTGTAACTTGAAGCGTATGTAACCTGAATCATTTGTAACCCGAGGTACCACTGTAGTACCTTGTTTAATCCTGTGACATTTAGCTGAAGTAATAAGTTAGCGTCTACCTGACAGAGGCCTTCCAGAATCTGATTCAGAGCCAAATTTGGAGACATATGTCACACAGACAATTTCAGAATGGATGGGAGAAAGCAAAGATTGGTTGGATGGGCTTTCAGAGAGCTGTTTCAGAATTAGATTGCGTGAAAATTGAGAACGGAGGCAGCCAGGAGATGTTTTATTAACACTAGTAACAAAAAGAGTGAAGGACGCAATCCTTCAGAACAGTTTTTGAAAAAAATCATGTGGTTGCCAGACAGAAAGTAGATATCTTTAGAGAGATTCCACTGAAATTGAGACTTAGTACCAAATATAGATATTTAACAATAGCACTCAGGAGAGCTGACATTAGATATAAATGGGAATTCCCAGAGGGCATTTCCTTTACATACATGAAAAGGAGATACAGGCTAACATCAGAATTTCAGAGAGTCCTTTGACAAATAAAGGAGAGACTATTAGATTCCAACTGCTGAAAGGTACATACGGTATTCTGTTAGAATGGGAGACGAAAGACGAAGAGGTGAAACCAGTTATGATTAAATGGGCACAAGATATAGGTCATAATATTATTGTGGAAGATTGGGAAAGGTTATGGAAAACCAATTTAAAATTCACAGAGTGTTTCTTGCTGAAAGAAAATTATATGATGTATAGATGGTGTATGACACCAGTGCAGTTAGGAAGAATGAAGAAAACCAGCTCAAATATGTTTTGGAAGTGTAAAGAAAGAGACGGGACTTTTTACCATATGTGGTAGGATTGTAATGAAATCAAAAAGTTTTGGGAAATGATATATAATGAGTTGAAGAAAATGTTCCAATTAACATTTGTTTAAAAACCTGAAGCATTGTTGTTAGGGATTGTAGGAAAAGACCTGCCAAGGAAACTGAAAAATATCTTTATGTATGCGACAACGACGGCAAGAGTCTTAACAGCACAAGGATGGAAGAATGAGGAAATCCCAACTAAAGAACTATGGCAAGAGAAATGGATGGAAATCACAGAATTGCCAAACTTGACACACAAACTACGTGACAAGGATAACTGTGGTTTTAAAGATGAATGGGAACCCTTTACAAAGTACTTACAGAAGCAACAAAATGAACTGGACTCCTTGGCAGGTTTTGAATAAACATTTACAAACTTTTTATTGATAACATTTAGATAGATAAATTAAGGATCTGTACAGTTTGGTAACATGCAGAAAATAACATATGTTGATAAACCAGAGAGAGGAGCTGGGGGAAGTTGAGGGGCTCAGGTTTTTTGGAGAGGGGGAAAATAAGGGGGGGTGAAGGATGATATGTTGGATAAAATGTTATATTGAAATTACTAATAAAAATATTTTTAAAAAACATTTTGAAAGTGTGTGTGTGTTTTTACAATCAAGCAATGTATACATTTTATGAAAATTACAATACATCATAACATCATATAACATAAGAAAGAGTTATAATTTTTTTCATAAAATAGCGCACTGTCTTTCAGTTTGCATCTTCCTGGAGTTCCACAACTCTTCTGGGTGGAGAGGGAATGGTCTCTCCTCCTTCATCTCAGCTCCACAGCAGTTCTCTCAAAAAGGCTTGGCACTCCAGAAGGCGGAACTCAGAGCCCTTTATAACATAAAAACATCATCAAACAAGGAACTTATGGTGCTGGGAAAATAATAATAATAATAATAATAATAATAATAATAATAATAATAATAATAATAATAATAATATTTATTCAATTTATATACCACCCTTTATCAGAATATCCCAGGGGGGTGTACAACATTAAGAGCACAATACAGAACAACAATGATAAAAACATAATGGGATTGATGGGAATTGTAGTCCCAAAACATCTGGAGGGCCGAGTTTGCCTAAGCCTGCCATAGTCAATATGTCTGCCTTTCCCACTGGCTGAGATGCTTCTACCCATTTCATCTGCTTAGCCAATCCAGATATTCACGGCCAACAGGTCCCACCCCTGCCTCCAGCAATCTCTTTTGTTACACTCAATGGGTGTTGGGTGGAGGGAAAGGGGAACCATGGGGCAGGGTCCAGGATGCTCAGATTCCTGCCACCAGACCTCCCCTCTGAGGTCCCCCCAGGGCACCTGCTCAGCTGAGAGGAGGGCGTCATAGCACAGGTAGCAAATCAGCTGCTGCTCCGTCCCTTGAGGGATTCCCTGCCTCACTTAATTGGCCAAATATTCCCTAAGGGCATCACCCGCCACTATATAAACCCTCTCACCCCCGGCAGCAGCAATGAGGTGGTACAGCTTTCGGGTGCTAAGAGTGTGTCCCTGCTTTGGGAGGGGGAACACAGCCCCCCAGCAAAGTTTGTAGGACGAGCCAAGAGGTATAGCCAGACACTGGAAAGCAAACAGTTGCAGGAATTTATGTATAGGTTTTTTTGAGGGGGTTACCCCTGCAGCAGATATCATGCACATGCAGCCCACTACCAAAATCAGCACCATCACTTTTGTGACATTTGTGATGTAGCAGGAACCCCACCCCACCCCAATCATTCTGTTTGTACAAACTTCACACACACACTCACACACTACATACGCCACATTTCTGTTATAAATTCATAGAAAATCAACCATACATCGGATTTGCACGGTTCCATTTTTATTTTACTCCATATGACAAGAACTAACAAAGGGGGGTGGCTTGGTTCTGGTCAGCCATAATCCCTTCACTGTCTCAGCACATCCACAGGAGCCCTGATGATCCCAGACAGAAGACAATCAAGATCACAAAGAACTTGCATATGGGAGTGGATTCAGAATGGACTGAAACAAAGGCCAATGATCAGATCTTCCCTCTGGGGGCAGGAAACTGCAAACTCCCCTTTGTCTCCTGGAAGTGACTCATGGGGGGGGGGGAGGAACCAGCCAGGTGACAAGACACTCAGGTTACCACCAACTCCTCCCTCAACCCCTCCTTTCTGTAATGTTTGCATGATGTTTCTGGGGGTGGGCTTGACCTAGAGGAGGGGAATTTCAAAAGTTTTTATAAGACCTTGCACACTATTTTTCTAGGTCTTTCCTCTTACCTGCAAGTGAGGGGAGCACCCTGTAGTGACAGTCTTTCTTCAATAAAGACCAAGCCTACAGGCTGCTGATTTGCTTCAATTTACTCTGGTTGGTGTCTTTACTTTTTGTCCAAGGGAGCCCTCAGATTTTTCCGGTAACAGTGACTTGTCCCCACAAAACACTTCATCACAGTTTCTTCCTATCTGCTCAAAGGGCCTCTGCTGCACAATACCAAATGTAAGATTTCACTAATAAAGGTATCTATGTACTGGCTCACTGGGAAAACTTCAGAAATTCATATAGACATGTGAGCTCAGCTACTCAGCAGCCCCTCTACCTGAGTGATGATTCCTGGCATCCTGATACCTGAGTGCTGGACAGGTTGCCATTTCAGAAATAACAAACTCAGATGAAGACAAAAGGGTGTGATTGACTTTGTTGGGAAACAGGGAAATGTAAATATCTCTTTTGTTACAGTTACAGATAGGTAGCCGTGTTGGTCTGCCATAGTCAAAACAAAAAAAATTCCTTCTAGTAGCACCTTAAAGACCAACTACGTTAGTTCTTGGTATGAGCTTTCGTGTGCATGCATGTGTATCTGAAGAAGTGTACATGCACACGAAAGCTCATACCAAGAGAACTAACTTAGTTGGTCTTTAAGGTGCTACTGGAAGGAATTTTTTTTCTTTTGTTACACTTGATGGGTGTTTGCTGGAGGGCAAGGAGAACCATGGGGCAGGGTCCAGGATGCTCAGATTACTGCCACCAGACCTTTCCTTACCCTGATGTATGAGTGATGTAGTTGGGGGGGTGTAACATGGGGATTAGCAGCTGATAAAAGTTTGGGGGCTCTGTTGTTCTGGGCATCCATCTTTTTCCACCTTGTGGCAGGTGGGAGTCCTGTCGCCACAGTCTTCAAGAAAGACCAAGCCAACTGGCTGCTGTTTGGCTCTGGTATTCCTGTCTGGTGTCATTGTTTTCTCCTCAGATTTCTCCATTCACAAAACATGCCCAAAGCCTTCAAAATGTGCCCTTTCCTGCATTTTGCAGCTCAGCAATGCGTAGTCCCAGGAGAGGCAGGAACAGCGTGTCTTCCTGTTCGCCCCTCAGCTGAGACCTGCCTGGATGGAGACCTGAGAGCCACCTCTCAATATCTGGGGGGCTGACCCATGGAAGAGGGAGCCAGCTTGTTTTCTCCTGCCCTAGAGGGGAGCACCCAGAATAAGGGACCCAGAGGACCAGAAAGCAGTTTCTGCTGCCTAAAGAGCAGGAAGAACATTCTGAGGGGAAGAGCAGCAGAATCCCTTGGGAGATGGCGGACTCTCCTTCCTTGGAGGTTTTGAAGCAGAGGTTGGATGCTTTGGCTGAGATTCCTGCCTTGCAGGGGGGCTGGAATAGATGACCCTTAGGGCTCCCTCCCATTCTAGGAGGAGGTTCCTTGCTTCCTGCAAACCCCTTTTCCCTGCAACCTCTTCCTCCAGTTTCTGGCCAAGGGAGGGGGCGGATCACAGACCAACCAAGAGCAAAAATAAAATGAGCATCTCTGGGATTGTGCAATGCAGGAGAGAAAAGGCAGAGAGGACTGAGCAGGGTGGACCCGGCTTTGCAAGGGTTAAAGGGAGCTGAGCTGCATTCCTAGAGAGGACAGGAAGTAAAGGGGGGCCAGGTCCTCCAGATGAAAACCCCCTCCCTCCCCTTCCTGCAAGGGGGGGGGGTTTTGCTTTCTGCTATTGCAAAGGCTGCATTGCTCTCTTCCAGGGGATCTGGTGAGTCTCTTCCTCTCCCCCCCCCCAGAGGGTGCAGTGGGGAGAAGGTGGGGGTCCCAGGGATGCAGGGGAGGGTGGCTCAGGTGGGGGGGGAGCCCCAGGGAGCAGGGGGTCCTGCCAGGGAGGGGCGAGGTTGCGCGAGGTTTGCAAGGAAGGTAAAGGTAAAGGTACCCCCGCCCGTACAGGCCAGTCTTGACAGACTCTGGGGTTGTGCGCCCATCTCACTCAAGAGGCCAGGGGCCAGCGCTGTCCGGAGACACTTCCGGGTCACGTGGCCAGCGTGACATCGCTGCTCTGGCGAGCCAGAGCTGCACACGGAAACGCCGTTTACCTTCCCGCTGGTAAGCGGTCCCTATTTATCTACTTGCACCCGGAGGTGCTTTCGAACTGCTAGGTTGGCAGGCGCTGGGACCAAAAAAACGGGAGCACACCCCGCTGCGGGGATTCGAACCGCTGACCTTTCGATCTGCTGACGCCACCTGCGTCCCGGTTTGCAAGTACAGTACTCTATATTCTGCATTTGAATAAAGACGCTGCTTACTCCTTTGGGAAGGGCGATCCTCTCCTGGGATCTGGTGAGTCTCTTCCTCCTCCCCAACCTCGAGGGTGCAGTGGGGAGAAGGTGGGGGTCCCAGGGCTGCAGCAGGGGAGGGTGGCTAATGGGGGGGGGAGCCCCAGGGAGCAGGGGGTCCTGCCAGGGAGGGGCGAGGTGGCAGGAACTGTCTCCTTCCTTTAGATATTTTGTGGGGGGGGGAGGGGAGGAGGTTACCACCCCCCTTCCAGAAAAATAATTATTCAGAGCCCCCTTGGAAATCTAGCAGATAGAAATCTGGCTTCTTTAAATAAGGCTCTCAGTAGGACTTCTGCTGTGTGTGACACGGGTCAGCGTCATTGCACAAGAGAGGAAACGTGTCTGAATGGTTGCTCCCAAACCTCTTTGTCTGTTTCCCTTCTTTCTTTCTCCTTATTGGCAGAGGAGGCCAGCCAAGCAGATCAAGCCAAGCTTTGTGAGGAGCTGGGAATGTTTAGTTGGAGAGGAGGAGACAGAGAGGAGACAGGAGAGCCATGTCAGACTAGATAATTTATTACGGTTAGAGACCAGCTTATGAAACACACTTGGGGGTACAGTCACAGAAGTAAAACAGGCAATTTATGTACAACAACAAATTTAAAAACAATGTACACCAACAAACTACACCAGGGACTTGACTCAGAGTCACCCATGGAACCGAGTTTGGGGATTTTCATGACGGACTATTTTGAGTTGGGAGATGGTCTGCGCCTACAGATCTGTACACAGAATCTGGCGACCATCCAGGTCATCTTCTGATCTTTGCCTAACAGGAAAAGGTCTCATTTTTGCTTTTGCGGGAGGTCAGTGAGCCTCACCAGCAGGGGATCAATGGTCTTACTACGTGTCTCTTCGTAAAAGGGACGTCTAAAGAACAAGTGTTTTGGCTTCCTATCTCTCCCAATGGGCAGGTGAAAAGTCTCTGAGCATACGGGACTTTTCTAAAGGCTCCATCCAGGACCAGCGAGGGAAGAGCCGAGCTTCTGGCGAGTGTAAAGGCCCTTCTTGCATTTCTAGATGCGAGAAAGAAGAGATATTCTGCCGGTGCGGCTATATATTTCTCAATTTCTCCAATTTTATGGTCGGGGCACCTTGCGCAGTCCTGTTCTCTCTTGGTGTCTAATATCCTTTGCCTGACCGTGGCTTTGGCCTGGCCCAAGCCCAGACTTAGAAGGGCTTGAGGGGCAAAACCCAGTTTCTGGAGGGTGTTCAGGACTCCCTCGGGGGAGCAGATTCAATGTCAGCCATTTCTAGATTGATGTTAGGCAGATGCTAGCCTCCACTCTCACCATCCCCGTTTCTAATCTAACCATGCGTTTGAGACACATCTGGGCACTTGGAGGAGAGCTCTAAGAAGTCTATTTTTTTTTAATAATATTTTTTAAAGTTTTAAAAGTTACAAAAAGAAAAAAGAAAAACACCATATTAAACAAAAACAAAACAGCACATCACAATAAGAAAAAAGAAAAAAAGGAACAGAAATAAAGCAGAAAAATAGAAACAAGTAAAAAACACATCAAACCTTCCCATAACTTATCTTTCATTTGCTTGTTTCCTTGACCTCCTCACACCTCCCTTTTTTGTATTCTAGTTCAGTTAGCTATTTCAGCAAATCCTTCCCATCTTTTCCACTTTTTGTCCTGTAATTTATCTTAATATAATATAACTTAACTTTCCCTCCTTTCACCAATTAACAGTCTGTTTTTTCCTAAACCTTTATAACATTTCTGCTAAAACCACATAGCTTCATTCCAACATCCTTCTAACATTCATTAATTTTACAATGTTTCTGTAGATAGTCTTTAAATTTCTTCCAATCTTCCTCCACCAACTCTTCTCCCTGGTCTCAGATTCTGCCAGTCATTTCCGCCAGTTCCATGTAGTCCATCACCTTCATCTGCCATTCTTCCCGGGTGGGTAGATCTTGTGTCTTCCAGTACTTTGCAATAAGTATTCTTGCTGCTGTTGTAGCATACATAAAGAGAGTTCTATCCTTCTTTGGCACCAATTGGCCGACCATGCCCAGGAGAAAGGCCTCTGGCTTCTTCAGAAAGGTATATTTAAATACGTTTTTCACTTCATTATAGATCATCTCCCAGAAAGCCTTAATCCTTGGGCATGTCCACCAAACGTGAAAGAATGTACCTTCAGTCTCTTTGCATTTCCACCATTTATTATTGGGCAAATGATAAATTTTTGCAAGCTTGACTGGTGTCATGTACCACCTGTAAATCATTTTCATAATATTCTCTCTTAAGGCATTACATGCCATAAACTTCATACCTGTGGTACATAACTGTTCCCAGTCAGACATCATAATATTATGTCCAACATCTTGTGCCCATTTAAGCATAGCTGATTTCACCATTTCATTCTGAATATTCCATTTCAACAGCAAGTTATATATTCTTGACAAGTTCTTAATTTTGGGATGTAACAGTTCTGTTTCCAATTTTGATTTTTCCACCTGGAAGCCATTTTTTTAATCCAAATTATATGCTTCCATTATTTGGTAATAATTAAACCAGTGAGAGCTCTAAGAAGTCTAGATTGAACTCTCTCAAGGGGGGAGAAAGCCGAGGAAGGCGGGGGCAAAAAGGAACCATAAAGGAGATGTGCCAAAGTTTTGGCCTTGTATAGTTTTAGAGCTGCGGGAACGAAGAAGCCCCCTTGTGCTCTGAAAAATTTAAGGATACAATTTGCTGGTTTTTCCGCTGAACTCCCGATGGAGTTTATGTGTAGTTTGTTGGCTCCTGAGGCCGGTACCACCATTCCTAGATACTTGTAGTTTGTGACTTGTTCTAATTTATGGCCTTGGAGTTCCCAGCTTTTAAGCTTTGGTTTTGCCCCAAAAGCGAGTATCTTGGTCTTTTGATATTTGATTTTGAGACATTCAAATTCACAGTATGCTGCGAGCTTTCTTAGTGCTCTTTTGAGTCCAATGGGGGTTCTAGATAGAATTACTGCATCATCGGCATATAGCAGGACCGAAATATGCCGATTTGCGAGCTTCGGAGGGTGGAGTTCTGAGTCATGGAGTGCAGATACTAAATTATTTAGATAGAAATTGAATAGTAGAGGGGCCAATAGGCACCCTTGCCTGACTCCTTTAGAGGTTTTAATAGGGTCCGTTAGGTGTCCTAGGCGGCTACACCTGACTCTTAAGAGCCGTGTTTGTGTGCAGTGCCTGAATTAAGAGCAGAAGTCAGGCAGAGGAGAGAGAGCAGGCAGAGAGAAAGCAGGTGAGAGAGACTTTCCTCTGGATACTCCCAAGGGGCTCCAAACTGGATGGAGAACATCTAAAAATGGTCTGCTGATGGCCCATCCGTTTTCGGGGAATGAAATCTAACACCCTTAAAGTATCTGTCTTTGCGTTCTCTTTCTAATATTTCTCTTTTTTATATATAAGATATTTATTAAAGTTTTCAATATTAATAAAGTAAAAAGAAAATCAAAAAGAAAAAAGAAAAATATAACAAAAATACAAAACAGAAAATACTTAAAAACACACAAAATTTCAATAACTTATTTTTCATTAACTTATTTCCCAGACCTCCTCGTACCTCCCTTTTCTGTATTCCAATTCAATTGTTAGTTCAGCAAATCCTTATCAATATTTTTTTTAACCTACTTCTGAACCTTTTTTCCGTATTCACTTATAACATTACAGTTGAAAACCACTTAATTTCTATCCGACATCATTCTAATATTCATTAATTTTATAATATTTCTGTAGATAGTCTTTAAATTTCTTCCACTCTTCTTCCGCTGACTCTTCTCCCTGGTCTCAGATTCTGCCGGTCATTTCTGCCAGTCCCATATAGTCTATCACCTTCATCTGCCATTCTTCCAGAGTGGGTAGATCCTGTGTCTTCCAGTACTTTGCAATAAGTATTCTTGCTGCTGCTGTAGCATACCTAAAAAAGTTCTATCCTTCTTTGACACCAATTGGCCGACCATGCCCAGGAGAAAGGCCTCTGGTTTTTTCAGGAAGGTATATTTGAATACCTTTCTCATTTCATTATATATCATTTCCCAGAAAGCCTTAATCCTTGGGCACGTCCACCAAAGGTGAAAGAATGTACCTTCATTTTCTTTACATTTCCAACATTTATTATCGGGCAAATGGTAAATTTTTGCAAGCTTGACTGGTGTCATGTACCACCTGCAAATCATTTTCATAATATTCTCTCTTAAGGCATTACATGCCGTAAACTTCATACCTGTGGTCCATAACTGTTCCCAGTCAGCCAACATAATGTTGTGTCCAACATCTTGTGCCCATTTAATCATAGCAGATTTCACCGTTTCATCCTGAGTGTTCCACTTCAACAGCAAGTTATACATCCTTGACAAAATCTTAGTTTTAGGTTCTAACAACTCTGTTTCCAACTTTGATCTTTCCACCTGGAAGCCAATTTTCTTGTCCAAATTGTATGCCTCCATTATCTGGTAAGAATGAAGCCAATCTCGCACTTTGTTTTTTAATTTCTCAAAACTCTGCAATTTCAATCTGTTTCCTTCTTGTTCCAAAATTTCCCAATATTTTGGCCATTTGGCCTCCATATTGAGCTTTTTCTGAGCTTTTGCTTCCATTGGTGACAACCACCTTGGGGTTTTATTTTCCAATAAATCTTTATATCTTATCCAAACATTAAACAATGCTTTCCTGACAATATGGTTCTTAAATGCTTTATGTGCTTTAACCTTGTTGTACCATAAGTATGCATGCCATCCAAAAACATTGTTAAAACCTTCTAAATCCAAAATGTCTGTATTCTCAAGAAGCAGCCACTCTTTCAACCAGCAGAATGCTGCTGATTCATAGTAAAGTTTGAAGTCTGGCAGGGCAAATCTACCCCTTTCCTTTGCATCAGTTAATATCTTAAATTTTATTCTGGGCTTCTTGCCCTGCCAGACAAATCTAGAAATATCTTTCTGCCACTTCTTGAAAGAGTCCATCTTGTCCACAATTTGCAATGTTTGAAACAAAAACAACATTCTAGGCAATACATTCATCTTAATAGCTGCAATTTAACCCAACAAGGAAAGCTTCAAATTTGACCAAATTTCTAAATCTTTTTTCACTTCTGTCCAACATTTTTCATAATTATCTTTAAATAAATTCCCATTTTTAGCTGTCATATTAATCCCCAGGTATTTCACTTTCTTAACCACAGTCAAGCTGTTTCATTCTGAAACCTCTCTCTTTCAATCGATGTTAAACTTTTCTCTAAAACCTTAGTTTTTAACCTGTTCAGTTACGTGGGGCTCTACGTGGGGCTGCCCTTGAGACTGACCCAGAAAGTCCAGCGGGTGCAGAATGCTGCAGCGAGACTCCTTACGGGGTCTTCGCTGCGAGACCACATTCACCCGGTGCTATACCAGCTGCACTGGCTCCCGGTGGAGTACAGGATCAGGTTTAAGGTGCTGGTTTTAACCTTTAAAGCCCTATACAGCCTAGGACCCTCGTACCTACGGGACCGCCTCTCCTGGTATGCCCCACAGAGAAACTTACGGTCTTCAAATAAAAACATCTTGAAGGTCCCAGGCCACAGAGAAGTTAGGCTGGCCTCAACTAGAGCCAGGGCTTTTTTGGCTGTGGCTCCGATCTGGTGGAACGCTCTGTCACTAGAGACTAGGGCCCTGCGGGACTTGACATCTTTCCGCAGGGCCTGCAAGACAGAGCTGTTCCACCAGGCCTTTGGCCAGGGCACAGCCTGACTCCCTCCCTCAGCAATTTTCGTGGAGCTCTGCCACAATGGTTGCCAGTGGCCTGATTTGAATCAATTTTATAATGAATGATTTTAGAGTGTTGTTTGTACTGTACTTTTGTACTGTTTTATTTTTGTTAGCCGCCCTGAGCCCGGCTTCGGCTGGGGAGGGCGGGATATAAATAAAATTTATTATTATTATTATTATAAATCCTGCCACTTGACCAAACTCTTGAATTAGTTCCAACACCCTTTTAGTACTAGATTCAGGCTCCTGTAACGTCAATACTAAATCATCTGCAAATGCTCTCAGTTTGTACTGTTTGGCTCCGACCTGTATACCTTTAACCAACCGGTCCCTTCTAATCATATTCAGCAGGACCTCCAGGACTGATATCAAAAGTAATGGGGAAATTGGGCACCTCTGTCATGTCCCTTTTTCTATCCTAAATTCTTCCATAACCACATTATTTACAATTAATTAGGCTTTTGTTCAGAGTATATTGCACCTATACCATTTTCAAACCCTTGGCCTACCCCCATACCCTGTAGGTTCTTTTTCATAAAACTCCAAGAAATGTTGTCAAAGGCTTTCTCCGCATCCACAAATATCAGGACTGCTTTAGTGTTCATATTCACATCTAACTTTTCCAGAATGTCTATTATATTCCTCAAATTGTCAGACAAATGTCTTCCCGGGAGAAAGCCAGCTTGGTCCTTATGAATCTCATCCATCAGTACTTTTTTCAATCTCTTGGCCAAAATATCAGCGAAAATTTTGTAATCCACATTTAATAACTATATGGGACGGTAGTTCTTAAGTTGGGTCTTTTCAGTCTCAGTTTTTGGTATAAGTGAGATATACGTCTCTTTCCATGAATCTGGGGCCCTTTTCCCTTCCAAAATTTCGTTGCAGACTTCCTTCAAAGGTTGTAATAGCCACTCCTTTAAAGATTTATAGTATCTGGAAGTCAGCCCATCCGGTCCTGGAGACTTGCCTAGTTGCATGTTTTGAATGGCGCCTTCTACTTCCTGGTCAGATATTTTGTAATTCAACATCAATTTACTCTCTTGAGAGATTTTTTGTAATCCGTTTATCTCCAAAAATCGATCAATGTCCATTTCTTTCTGTGGCCCTTGTGAATATAGCTGTTTGAAGTACCTCTGGACGCAGTTTCTAATCTCCACTGGATTGTGTATGTTCTTTCCTTCCACTTCTAAATTAGTAATAGTATTTAGTTTTTGTCTTTTTTTCATTTGCCAAGCCAAGAGTTTCCCACATTTATTTGCTGATTCAAAAGTCTTTTGTCTCATTTGTTTAATTTTCCATTCTATTTCCTGATTCATCAGTTCCATGTATTGTACTTGGTATAGTTTTATTTCTCTTAGGATCTCCTGCGACTTTGGCTTTGCTCTCAATTTTTTCTCTCCATCTTTAATTTTCTCCAGTATTTTATCTTTTTTCTCATTTTGACTTCTTTATTGCATTCTGTTGAATCAAAAACCCTCTCATAACAGCTTTACTTGCATCCCAGATTACTCTTGTTTCAACATTGGTCTTCATATTTATTTCAAAGTAGTCTCTCAAAGTTTTTTGAGCCTTTCTATATATTTCTCCATCTCTAAATAAGGTGTCATTCATCCTCCATCTAAAGGAACCAGTTGTTGTTTGTTTCATCTCCATCCTTACAGCATTATGGTGGGAGCATGTTTTTGGGCAGATTTCCACTTTCTTTATCTTTGGTGCCATTCCTCTAGTAATCCATATTTGGTCAATTCTAGTCCAGGTCATCTTGGCTTCAGAGAAGAATTTTCCTTCTCTTCCAAGGGGATTCTTTGTTCTCCAAATGTCAGTCAGGTCCATATTGTCAGTCAATTCAAAAAAAGTTTTTGGTAGTCTACCATCTTTGGTGACTACCTGTTTTTGTGCCTTGTCCATATTTGTAGATACTACTCCATTCATGTCCCCCATCAGAATTAAGTTATAGTCCATGTGATCCAATAAAATCCCATGCAACTTCTTAAAAAATTCAGATTTCCCCTCCTTCAGTGAATAAATTCCTACAATCAGAAATTTCTCTCCTTGAACTTGGATTTCAATTGCCAAAAATCTTCCTTGTTCATCTTTAAAGATTAATTTCGGTAGCAATCTCTCCTTTGCATATATCACTACCCCTCTTTTTTTAACTTTATCAGACGAAATAAATTCTTGTCCCAATCTCTTGTTAATAAGTATTTTTCTATGTAACCTCATCACACGTGTTTCCTGTGGACAAATCAGGTCCAATTGTTCTTTTTTTAATATGTGAAAAACTGATTTTCTCTTCCGAGGTGAGTTCAGACCATTACAATTCCAAGTTAGAAGTTGCAGAGCCATGGTGATGGGGTTACTTCACTTTACCTCCTACTGCTCCAAGTAACTGTTCTTGATCTGTCGGTGGTGTCTCTTTCCCTGGACTGTCCAATCCAAAAGAAAGGTTTGCTATGTCGAGTATTCCTTTTTCCAGTGGTCTTGGGTCTTCTCCAGATTCTATTTCTTTTTGCAGGTTTTCTCCGTGGTCATACAAAAACCTCTCTTTGTCCTTAGCTGTTCTTATTCTTATCTTTCTTTCTTTTTTTATATAAAATTTTTATTAAAGTTTCAACAAATTTTTATCACAACAAAACAAAACAACACAGTAACAAACAAAACACAATGTAAAACATAAAAACAAAAAACAAATATAAGTTCAAATCTTAATTTCTTGTCACTTACTTTCCCGACTTCCTTGTACCTCCCCTTTCTGTATTTCAATTTCTAATTTATTTTCAGCAAATCCTTCCCTTACTTTTAGCTTAATTTTAATATTACTTATTTTCTTTAAATTAACCATTGCCGCTACTAACCACTTATTTTCTAATCCAGCGTCATTTTAACATTCATTAATTTTGCTATATTTCATCTTCTGTATTCCATTTCAACAGCAAGTTATACATTCTTGACAAATTTTTAGTACTGGGTTCTAACAGTTCAATCTCTAATTTTGATTTTTCCACCTGGAAGCCAATTTTCCTGTCCATTTTAAAAACTTCCATTATTTGATAATAGTGAAGCCAATCTCTCACCTTCCCTTTTAATTTCTCAAAGCTTTGCAATTTCAATCTATCCCCTTTCTTCCTTTATATTTAAACGATAGGCGTTGAGGAAATTCCCACCTGAAAAGGATTCCGTTTCTTCTCAACAGGGCGACTAAATCTCCGTAATTTGCTCTTAGTTCCAGAAGTTGTTTTGGAATGGCCTTGAAAATCTCCACTCTTGAGTCTCCAATTTCCAGAGGTCTTTGATAATGCAGATTCAAAATTTTATCTCTCTCCTCTTTTGTTTGAAGAGTAATCAGACAGTCTCTTATTTTGTTCCTCTTTTGTCCTTTGCCAAGTCTAAAAGCAGTCACTATCTTAAATTCTTCCTTCTCTAATTCCTGTTGCCAAAAATCTGTAAATTCACGTGTAAGGAAGTCAGCCGAATTGTCTTTCTCACTTTCTGGCACCGCCCTGATTCTTAGATTCTTCTCCTTATCTCTTAATTTGATCATAGAAAGTGTCAGGTCGTGATCCTGTAGTTTTTTATATACTGGTGGTAACTTCTCTTGAGTAGCCGTTGCAATTTCCTTTGCTTCTTCAGCAACCTTTCGAGTCGTAGCAGATTCTTCGATTAATTTTTCGATGGACTGTGTATTAAAATTCACTTTCTGTCCCAAATTGTCGATACTTGTAGTATTCACATCAATTTTGGCAGATGCTTAAGTTACTTGTTTATTTGTCTCAGCTACTTGCTTAGCCAGATTTTCCAAAGATGCATTAATTTTCCCAAGGGCCTGTGCCAGAACGTCTTCAGACATAACTTTTGCTTTAGCTTGTAAGGGTACAGCCCCTGTTGTACCAGCTCCAGATGTTGAAGCCCTGCGCTGATGTGTTGTGTACAATCTGCCAGACCTCGTAGTCTTTTCCTGTAGCTGCTCTAATTTTCCTTTACCATTTGCCATAACACTCTCATGAAGATCCAAGGTCACTTCCCACAGCTAGTAGAGATTGTTTTGAAAAGGAAATTTCCCAAAGCCCAGTTGTTCTTGCAACAATAGCAATGTTCCTCTAGGGGGACACAGTTACTGTCCAAAGTTTGCAACTTTCTTAAAGCAAAAGTCTTTTAAAGTCCCCCACCTCCCTTGGAAAACATCAGTTTCAAAGTAGCTCAAAGTTACTTTATAGTCAGAAGTCCAAAAACACTGTATCCCTTTCGCAGAGTCAATTCACAAAGTCTTACTTTGCAGACTGGCTTTTCACTAGCCGGCTTTCTCTGTCTGGTGGCAGCCCGTTCCCAGGTTTTAAGCAACGGATGTTAACTTTCTTTCCCCCTTTTTCATGCAGGTAAATAACTCCCAGTTCTTTTTTTCCCCCTACACCCCTGCAATCTGGAGGGGAATCCACCTTCTTAATGTCCGGATTTACGTCTTTTAAGAAGACTTTCAAAGTTTAAAAGTTTCCGCTTTGCAGTCTCTTTGCTTTGATCTGTTTACAAGTCGGGGAGGAAGACTTCCTGTTTATGCCTTCCCCGTTTCAGCGCCCAATTTCATCCAAATTTCTCTAATTTTCCTCCAATTAATTCTATAGACCTACTCACGGGTAGATGTTTTTTGTGTCCGAATGTCCCAGGAAAAAGTCAGCGCTCTCCGATAACGGCTGTGCGGCTTCGCTCCGCGGGAGAAGCAGTCGACTCTCATCCCTTGCGCCTCACCCCCTTTCCGCTTCAGAGCCCTTAAAAGGATTCCTTTGCAGTTTAGGGGGGCGCCCGCCGAGTCCCCACGCTCGCAGGCTTCCTCCGCCTGCGATTTTTAAAGGGTCCCCGCTTCGCCGCAGCGGCAAGACCCGAACCCACGGAGCTACCCCCTCTGAGCTCAGAGGGAATCCGCCATTAATCGTTGGCGCTGACCCGGAAGTCCGTCCTCTTTCTAATATTTCACCTTTCATTTACTGTTTTGAATTCTTGTTGTTCTTTCAGAAAAGGGATCATTTGGCAGAAATGGACCTGGATTCCTGTGAGGCAGAGAGGCCTCCGTTGGACACCAGAGAGAGGCCCCTGGGTAAGGAGGAAGGTGGCTTTTCTCCATTTGGTCTTGTTCTGTTGGTTTTCCAACTCATCTGAGGGTTCTTTTCATCTTGGGTTTTTTTTTGAGGGGTGCTGGTTGGGAACAAGGGTTCAGAGGAGGGGAGATGTATTTCTGCACACCTAACATGAAATGGGCACAAACCTTCAACTGCCCTCAGCAGGTAAGGCTTTCTCAAAGCCCATCTGTAGTTAAAGATGTCCTGTTTCCTCTGTGAGAGAAGCAGGCACTCCTAGCATCCTGCTTACCTTTATTTCTTTTGCAGGTGAAAGAATGATGCCGGCAAGACCTCCTGATCCATCTTTTCATGGGGGCAGAAGGGAAGCAGTGGCTGTGGAACCAGATCAGGTCAGGAGAAGCTGCCTTGTGGGATCAGAGGCTGAGGGATGGAGCAATGTCATGGACTGGTTGGGCACAGAGGAATGGTGGGAGGAAGCAGGAAGGGAACCAGTAGAGGAAGACGTCTCAGACCCCACGGAGTGGAGGTGGCGGAAGGATGGGCGGTCGGAGGGAGAAGTCTGGGAAGAGGAGGTGTCAGAAGCTGAAGGGGTAACAGGGCTTAGTGAGCTGGGAGACTCTGTGGCAGAATGCAGTCCAGAACCAGAGGCAGAAGAGGAAGGAGGCGAGTGGGAGAGGAAGGTCGAGAGGCAGAGGTGAGTCAGGAGAAGGAGGAGCCATCGGGGGCTCCCTCTCCTTCTGCCAGAATCCACCCTCCCTGCTTGTCTCTCAGAGCCAAGAGAGGTCTAACATGGAGGAGTAAAGGCAGGCTGCACACTGGCACACTGTTCAATCGCTTGCCAGAAACCCCAGAAAAGAGGGGACTTGGAAAGCTGTGGGGAGCCGGGGGCCTTCACTCTCAGCAATTGCTTTTGTGGAGGAAGAGGCTCAGGGAATGAGCTGCTGTTCTCATGAAGCCCGAAACTCAGCCAAGTCTGTGAACATCGTGTTCTTGCTGATAAAGAGTAAACTCCAGCTGTGAACTGTGGGATTTCCTGCCCAGATAACTCTGTCATACCAGCCTTCTGAATGTTGACAGTAGGATTCATCTGTAGTTGCAGTTTTCATGGAATCCTAGAGTTGAAGGGGACCCCAAGGGTCATCAAGTCCCACCCCCTGCATTGCAGGAGTCTCAGCTAGATCACCCAAGACAGATGGCCATCCGAACTAGGCTTCTTGTATTTCTATATTCATCAATGAATGCTAAAATAGGCTTCTAAGCAGCGGACAGACGATAACAAATAATTTCCAGGATTCACCTAGCCAGCCCTATCTGCTGCAAAATGGGGCCTGCCCCCCACTCCTCCCCCTCTCCATGCCCCCATGAACCCCTTTAATTTCGCTCTAGGGCATTGGAAGGGAACCTCCCCAGAACAACTCACGAGGAGAGGAGAAAGTGGATCCTCCCATCGGGGAAACTGGAATGCTTGCATAGGCAGAAAAACGTAAACATAAGCTGGAGTACCACCTATTTGCAAAAAAACGAATACCCACACTTAAAATGCAGAATAAAAGAATTCAATTAAAGCGTTAAAATAGGTACCCATAATAAAAATGTGCAGCAAAGCAATCCTATTGAAAAAACACAGCAATTAGTAGGAAGGAAATAACAGAGCATTGTGTAGCAGATCATATTTCTGCTGTCTCAGAGGAGGACATTTCCCTTTTTCTTCTAGGGTCCAGTGTGCTTTGAAGATGTCGCTGTTCGTTTCAAGGATGAGGAGTGTGAGTTGCTGGATCCTGACCAGAGAGCTCTGCATAAGGACGTCATGGAGGAGAATCGTGGGATCGTGGCCTCTCTTGGTAAGCCTCCGTGTGGGATCGTCCTATCTGCCTGGAAATTCAAGAAATACCTCTATGTGACAAACCTGATATATTTTCACAGCACCCCCTACAACACCTGGGAAACTAACACCCCCACAAGAAATAGTAGATTACAGTTTTTTCTGTGAACAATCTTCCTCCAGTTCTGCCTCCTTCTACCACAGTTGGGCTGATCTGAACTGGCCAGGCATCTTAAATGTCAGCTTCAGAGTTGTTCGGAAAGATAAGTAGCTTCTTTCAGGTTTTCTGTTTTTGTTTTTGCTGCTGTCAGTCTTGGGTTGACCAAAGAGACGACTGACACTGGAGATGGAGGGGATGCCATGACTGGGCCAAACAACATCTGCCCCAGAGAAGAGCCAGGCTGATTGAATCTCAGGTAGTACTAGCAGTGATAATAATAGTAATAATAATAATTTTTATGTATACCCTGACCATCTGGTTGGGTTGCCCCAGCCAATCTGGGAAGCTTCCAATACATATACAGTCGTATTTCTGGTTGCGAATGGGATCCATTCCGGAGATCCGGCCAGATCCCGAGGTTTTTGCACTCCAAGGATCACTGCGCATGGATTTGTCTCTTTCATAAGCTGATGTTTATATAATCCGAGGGTTACGTAACCGGAGGTACTACTGTATAAACATGAAACAGTAATAATAACAACAATCTAATCCAATGAAAAAAGTACAATTTTTTTTCAAAAAGTACAAAATTTATAAAATGAGTAACTTACTTCAAACAAAGCAACATTCAACCAACGATTAGAATGCAATAATAAAAACATTGGTTTATTGCAAATAACAAAGGTAATGAGCACTGCCTTCTCTACAACAAATTTAATGAGCATTATTCCCTAACTTGGGGCTTCATTTGTTCCTGAGGCTCTAATCCCTTTTTCTCTCCATTGCAGATTGTGATGAACTGGAAATCAAGAACAAAGGTGACCACAACACAATCTGCAGAGTGGAGAAGGCACGTAAAAATTTGGAGTGTGGAAAGAGCTGCAGTCAGAGCTCCCATTCCAAACCCCATCAACGAAATCTCATCGGAAAGGCACCCTATAGGTGCCTGGAATGTGGAAAGATATTCAGTAAGAGCTCCCATCTCACTTACCATCAAAGAATTCATACAGGGGAGAAACCTTATCAGTGTGTGGAATGTGGAAAGAGCTTCAGTAGCAACTCAAATCTCACAAAACACCAAAGAATTCATACAGGGGAGAAACCCTATCAGTGTGTGGAATGTGGAAAGAGCTTCAGTCACAGCCACAATCTCACTTCCCATCAGATAATTCATACAGGGGAGAAACCCTATCAGTGTGTGGAATGTGGAAAGAGCTTCAGTATGAGCTACAATCTCACTAAACATCAAAGAATTCATACAGGGGAGAAACCCTATCAGTGTATGGAATGTGGAAAGAGCTTCAGTATGAGCTACAATCTCACTTCCCATCAAATAATTCATACAGGGGAGAAACCCTATTGGTGCATGGAATGTGGAAAGCGCTTCAGTAGAAGCGCCGATCTCACTAAACATCAAAGAATTCATACAGGGGAGAAACCCTATCAGTGTTTGGAATGTGGAAAGAGCTTCAGTATGAGCTCCGATCTCACTAAACATCAAAGAATTCATACAGGGGAGAAACCCTATCGGTGCATGGAATGTGGAAAGAGCTTCAGTATGAGCTCCCATCTCTCTTTTCATCAAAGAATTCATACAGGGGAGAAACCCTATCAGTGTGTGGAATGTGGAAAGAGCTTCAGTATGAGCTCCAGTCTCACTTCCCATCAGATAATTCATACAGGGGAGAAACCCTATCAGTGTGTGGAATGTGGAAAGAGCTTCAGTAGAAGCTCCGATCTCACTAAACATCAAAGAATTCATACAGGGGAGAAACCCTATCGGTGCATGGAATGTGGAAAGAGCTTCAGTAGAAGCGCCGATCTCACTAAACATCAAAGAATTCATACAGGGGAGAAACCCTATCAGTGTGTGGAATGTGGAAAGAGCTTCAGTATGAGCTCCGATCTCACTAAACATCAAAGAATTCATACAGGGGAGAAACCCTATCAGTGCATGGAATGTGGAAAGAGCTTCAGTCAGAGCTCCAATCTCACTTCCCATCACAGAATTCATACAGGGGAGAAGCCCTATCAGTGTGTGGAATGTGGAAAGAGCTTCAGTAGCAGCTTTGATCTCTCTAAGCATCAAAGAATTCATACAGGGGGAAAACCCTATCAGTGTGTGGAATGTGGAAAGAGCTTCACTAATAGCTGCGATCTCGTTTGCCATCAAAGAATTCATACAGGGGAGAAACCCTATCAGTGTGTGGTATGTGGAAAGAGCTTCAGACAGAGCTCCAATCTCACTTCGCATCAAAGAATTCATACAGGGGAGAAGCCCTATCAGTGTGTGGAATGTGGAAAGAGCTTCAATCAAAAGTCCAGTCTCACTTACCATCAAAGAATTCATACAGGGGAGAATAACGGAATTGTGCAATCTATTTCACCCCTTGTGATGCAGGCATAGCAAGTAAAGCATCCATGACAGATGACCATCCAACTTCATTTGAAAACCTCAAAGAATGGAAATTCCATCACTCCCAAGGGAGTCCAATCCACTAACAGCTCTTGCTGTCAAAAAGTTCTTCCGCGTGTTTAGTCAGTCTTTTTTAAAAAAAACAACAACTGGAAGGCATTGGTTTGTGTCCTACCCTGTGGAGCAGGCATCCTATTGGGAAGACCCAGTTCTCTGAGTGCATGTTCTGGAAGTTGGGCAATAGGGGCAGTACAGAATTCCTTTTGGTGTACCGACCTCCCCACTGCACCAAGGATTCCCTACCTGAGCTGCTCCAGGTCATGGCGGATGTTCTCCTGGCGACACCTAGTTTGGTTTTCCTAGGGGATTTAAACATCCACGCCGACATGACCTTACAACAGTTACACTGTTTAGTGTTGTTAGCCGCCCTGAGCCCAGCTTCGGCCGGGGAGCGCGGGATATAAATAAAATTTATTATTATTATTATTGCAAGGGGCGGCTTGCGACTTCGTGGAAAGCATGGCCTCCGTGGGGCTTTCCCTGAATATGTTTGACCCAACTCATAGCCGCGGACATGCCTTAGACCTGGTGTTCACCTCTATGGATGTTGGTGATCTGACACTAAGTAAAAGCGAAACGAAAGAAGTGCCATGGTCAGATCACTTCCTGATGCAACTGGACGTCTCCGCGAACCTTCCCCTCTGCAGGGAGGTGGGACCGATTCAGATGGTCAGCCCCTTAATGGATCAAAATGGTTTCCAGAGCGTGGTAGGTATGTTTTATCCCATGTTGATGGCCTTTCAGCCGATTCCCTGGTGGCCCGCTGAAATGTGGAGTTAACCAGGGCTATTGACTGTTTGGTTCCGAAGCGCCCTCTCCGATTGCATGGAGCCCGGACAGCCCCGTGGTTTTCTTCAGAGCTGAGGGTGATGAAACAATCGCTGGGACGGCTAGAGCCGGTGGCGGATAACACATTCTGAAGCTGACTGGATACGGGTTAGAGCTCAATGTCGAGCCTACCAAGTGGTGATAGTGACGGCCAAGAAAACTTTCTTCACTGCCTCTATTACATCTGCGAAAACAGCAGCAGGAGACTCTTTCAGGTGTTTCACAATTTAGCAGTACCACCTGCTCCATTAGGGCCTAGTACAGGCCACATGATCTCCTGCAATGATTTTGCACAGTTTTTTGCAGACAAAGTCGCTCCGATTCGAGAAGACGTAGACTCCACCGTAGGAGCAGTGCGGGAGAGTGCTAGAATCCTGTCTAGTCAAGTTGTGTGGGATCAATTGCAATCTGTTACCCCCGAGGATGTGGACAGGCTGCTTGGACGAGTGAAACCAACCACTTGTCTCCTTCATCCTTGCCCATCCTGGCTTATAAAAGCTAGCCGAGAAGGGCTGGGCGATGGGCTTCGTGAGGGAGCCTTCCCAGACCCATCTTTAGATGCGGCCACGATGGCCAACTATCGCCGAGTCTCAAATCCTCCATTCTTGGGCATGGTGATTGAGCGAATGGTTGCTGAACAACTCCAGGCACGCCTGAAGGAAGCGGGCCATTTGATCCCTTCCAGACGGGATTCAGGCCTCAACATGGGACTTGAAACTGCCTTGGTCGCGCTGGTTGATGATCTCTGGTGGGCTAGGGACAAAGGTGAGAGCTGTTTCCTAGTTCTGCTGGATCTCTCAGCGGCGTTTGATACCATCGACCATAACATCCTTCTGGACCGTTTTGAAGGGCTGGAAGCTGGGGGCACTGTCATACAGTGGTTCCGCTCCTTCCCCCTGGGCTGTGTTCAGCCTGGGAGTCATTTTGGACTCACAGCTGTCCATGGAGGCACAGGTCAAATCTGTGTCCAGGGCAGCTGTTTCCCAGCTCCATCTGGTACACAGGCTGAGACCCTATCTGCCTGCGGACTGCCTCGCCAGATGGTGCATGCTCTGCTCATCTCCTGCTTGGACTACAGCAATGCGCTCTACAATGGGCTACCATTGAAGTTCTACCCAGACACTGAGGTCCAGCACCAAGGGCCTTCTGGAGGTAACATCACTGCAAGAAGCTAAGTTACAAGGAACCAGACAGAGGGCCTTCTCGGTAGTGGCGCCCTTCCTGTGGAACGCCCTCCCAGTAGATGTCAAAGACAACAACTACCAGACTTTTTGAAGACATCTGAAGGCAGCCCTGTTTAGGGAAGCTTTTAATTTTTGATGTATTAGTATTTTAATATTTTATTTGAAGCCGCCCAGAGTGGCTGGGGAAGCCCAGCCAGATGGGAGGGGTATAAATAATAAATAAGAATAATAATTATCATTTTAATTTCACGGACCAAAGTATGAAGCCATGAAGGAAGCTGGGCTGTCCTGTCATAACTAAGGAAGGGAATGAGAGAGAAGCAGCAGAAACAGAGTTCAGCCTTTTAGCATTTATTCTGGATACCTGAAGTGTAACAACTGATTATGAGAGGAGAGAGTTTAAGAGAAGCTGTGCCTGTACAGTAGTACCTCGGGTTAAGTACCTAATTTGTTCTGGAGGTCTGTTCTTAACCTGAAACTGTTCTTAACCTGAAGCACCACTTTAGCAAATGGGGCCGCCGGAGCACGATTTCTGTTCTCATCCTGAAGCAAAGTTCTTAACCCGAGGTACTATTTCTGGGGTAGCGGAGTCTGTAGCCTGAAGCGTATGTAACCTGAAGCGTTTGTAACCCAAGGTACCATTGTAGTACCTTGTTTAATCCTGTGACATTTAGCTGAAGTAATAAGTTAACATCTACCTGGCAGAGGCCTTCCAGAATCCGATTCAGAGCCAAATCATGTGGTTGCCGGACAGAAAGTAGATATCTTTAGAGAGATTCCACTGAAATTGAGACTTAGAAGAACCAAATATAAATATTTAACAATAGCACTCAGGAGAGCTGACATTAGATATAAATGGGAATTCCCAGAGTGCATTTCCTTTACATATATGAAAAGGAGATACAGGCTAACATCAGAATTTCAGAGAGTCCTTTGACAAATACAGGAGAGACTTAGATTCCAACTGCTGAAAGGCACATTCGGTATTCTGTTAGAATGGGAGACGAAAGAGTGTGTTTGTGTGTTTTTACAATCAAGCAATGTATACATTTTATGAAAATTACAATACATCATAACGTCATATAACATAAGCAGGAGTTATAAAACATAATAATAAAATAGTGCACTGTCTTTCAGTTTGTGTCTTCCTGGAGTTCCACACCTCTGCTGGGTGCAGAGGAAATGGTCTCTCCTCCTTCATCTCAGCTCCACAGCAGTTCTCTCAAAAAGACTTGGCACTCCAGAATGCGGGGAAATAATAAAATTAATAATAATAATAATATTTATTCAATTTATATACCCCCCTTTATCAGAATATCCCAGGGCGGTGTACAACATTAAAAGCACAATGCAGAACAACAATGATAAAAACATAATAAAAAGCATCCTGTGAGACAGCCGAGTAATGCAGCACTCCTTTTAAAACTTGAGGGGAGACTCACTGCTCACCTGCTTTTATGGCCACTATGGGGGTGTGGTGATTCATCCAAGGGAGGCTCCTCTGCTGGCCCTTCGAAGATTCTGACATCGTCCACTCTTTCTCCTGTCACCCACAGCCATAGAATATGAAGAGAGTTGTCCTCCCAAACTCTGCCTACCCTCCAACATGTTGGAGAGGGAATTTGGGACCTGCGACTTTTGGGGCCACACTCCTGAATGAGTCACGTAAATCACGCAAGAGCAAGGACCCCCCAAAATGGGCGTCTTTTGGGGCCACAGTTTCACGGGAGCCCAAACAGGATATCCTGGGAGCCAATCAGAAGCCAGGGTGGCTTCTGGAATTGCAGGACGTCCCACTCAAAGCAGGACAGTTGACAGGTATGTGAAGACCGCCAAAGATGGAGAGTCCACAACCCATAGTGCAGGCATCCCCAAACTCGGCCCTCCAGATGTTTTGGGACTACAACTCCCATCATCCCTAGCTAACAGGACCAGGTGTCAGGGATGAAGGGAATTGTAGTCGCAAAACATCTGGAGGGCCGAGTTTGCCTATGCCTGCCATAGTCAATATGGCTGCCTTTCCCACTGGCTGAGATGCTTCTGCCCATTTCATCTGCTTAGCCAATCCAAATATTCACGGCCAACAGGTCCCACCCCTGCCTCCAGCAACTCTCTCCCATGGGAATGGCTTGGCCAGGAGGTGGCTCCTGTTGTCACTTGTCCCCCCTTCTCTCTGTGAGAATCCAGGGAACGGGAAGGGGAAAGAAACCAAGCTAGAAGATGATCACAGGTTGTTGGGGTTTTTTTGGGGGGGGGGCTTCTTAGCAGTCCTGTGTGACACCTTGAAGGCTCTCCTATTGAAATATACTCGGAGTTGAGTGTGGATTTCATGCTCTTTATTCAGCACATATTTATGCGGAGGAATGGAAGTTCCCCCGGAATGTCTGCTTTATATTCATTATTTACACAATGGGCCCGACGTGATTGGCTTAGTCCAGGACTGACCTGCAGGTAAAATCACTTTTGTGACTTTTGTGCTCTGTCCCCACAAAACACTTCATCACAGTTTCTTCCTATCTGCTCAAAGCGCCTCTGCTGCACAATACCAAATGTAAGAATTCACTGATAAAGGTATCTCTGTACTGGCTCACTGGGAAAACTTCAGAAATTCATCTGGACATGTGAGCTCAGCTACTCAGCAGCCCCTCTGCCTGAGGGATAATCCCTGGCATCCTGATACCTGAGTGCCAGACAGGTAGCCATTCCAGAAATAACAAACCCAGACAAAGGCAAAAGCGTCAGGTTACATTCCATGGGTGTTTGATGGAAGGCAAGGATAACCATGGGGCAGGGTCCAGGATGCTCAGATTGCTGCCACCAGACCTCCCCTTACCATGATGTATGAGTGATGTAGTTTGGGGGGGTCTAACATGGGGATTAGCAGCTGATAAAAGTTTGGGGGCTCTGTTGTTCTGGGCATCCATCTTGTTCCACCTTGTGGCAGGTGGGAGTCCTGTCACGACAGTCTACAAGAAAGACCAAGCCTACTGGCTGCTCTTTTGCTCTGCTATTCCTGGCTGGTGTCCTTGTTTTTTGTCCAAGGGAACCCTCAGGTTTCTCCATTAACAAAACGTACCCAAAGCTTTCAAAATGTGCCCTTTCCTGCATTTTGCAGCTCAGCAATGCGTAGTCCCAGGAGAGGCAGGAACAGCGTGTCTTCCTGTTCCTCCCTCAGCTGAGACCTGCCTGGATGGAGACCTGAGAGCCACCTCTCAATATCTGGGGGGCTGACCCATGGAAGAGGGAGCCAGCTTGTTTTCTCCTGCCCTAGAGGGGAGCACCCAGAATAAGGGACCCAGAGGACCAGAAAGCAGTTTCTGCTGCCTAAAGAGCAGGAAGAACATTCTGAGGGGAAGAGCAGCAGAATCCCTTGGGAGATGGCGGACTCTCCTTCCTTGGAGGTTTTGAAGCAGAGGTTGGATGCTTTGGCTGAGATTCCTGCCTTGCAGGGGGGCTGGAATAGATGACCCTTAGGGCTCCCTCCCATTCTAGGAGGAGGTTCCTTGCTTCCTGCAAACCCCTTTCCCTGCAACCTCTTCCTCCAGTTTCTGGCCAAGGGAGGGAGCGGATCACAGACCAACCAAGAGCGTCCCCTCAAAATGAGCATCTCTGAGATTGTGCAATGCAAGAGAGAAAAGGCAGAGAGGACTGAGCAGGGTGGACTCGGCTTTGCAAGGGTTAAAGGGAACTGAGCTGCATTCCTAGAGAGGACAGGAAGTAAGGGGGCCAGGTCCTCCAGAGGAAAAGCCCCTCCCTCCCCTTCCTGCAAGCGGGGGGGGGCAGGGTTGCTTTCTG
Organism: Podarcis melisellensis; assembly: GCF_964234715.1. Taxonomy (NCBI): domain Eukaryota; kingdom Metazoa; phylum Chordata; class Lepidosauria; order Squamata; family Lacertidae; genus Podarcis; species Podarcis melisellensis. The sequence continues at coordinate 103,362,609 of NC_138531.1, read as the reverse complement.
CTATTGCAAAGGCTGCATTGCTCTCTTCCAGGGGATCTGGTGAGTCTCTTCCTCTCCCCCCCCCAGAGGGTGCAGTGGGGAGAAGGGGGGGTCCCAGGGCTGCAGCAGGGGAGAGTGGCTCAGGTGGGGGGGGGAGCCCCAGGGAGCAGGGGGTCCTGCCAGGGAGGGGCGAGGTTGCGCGAGGTTTGCAACTACAGTACTCTATATTCTGCATTTGTATAAAGACGCTGCTTACTCCTTTGGGAAGGGCAATCCTCTCCTGGGATCTGGTGAGTCTCTTCCTCCCCCCCCCCCCAGGAGGGTGCAGTGGGGAGAAGGTGGGGGGTCCCAGGGATGCAGCAGGGGAGGGTGGCTCATGGGGGGGGGGAGCCCCAGGGAGCAGGGGGTCCTGCCAGGGAGGGGCGAGGGGGCAGGAACTGTCTCCTTCCTTTAGATATTTTGTGGGGGGGAGGAGAGGAGGTTACCGCCCCCCTTCCAGAAAAATAATTATTCAGAGCCCCCTGGGAAATCTAGCAGATAGAAATCTGGCTTCTTTAAATAAGGCTCTCAGTAGGACTTCTGCTGTGTGTGACACGGGTCAGCGTCATTGCACAAGAGAGGAAACGTGTCTGAATGGTTGCTCCCAAACCTCTTTGTCTGTTTCCCTTCTTTCTTTCTCCTTATTGGCAGAGGAGGCCAGCCAAGCAGATCAAGCCAAGCTTTGTGAGGAGCTGGGTATGTTTACATGGAAAAGAGAGGAGACAGAGAGGAGACAGGAGAGCCATGTCAGATTAGATAATTTATTACGGTCAGAGAGCAGCTTATAAAACACACTTGGGGGTACAGTCACAGAAGTAAAACAGGCAATTTATGTACAAGAACAAATTTAAAAACAATGCACACCAACAAACTACACCAGGGACTTGACTCAGAGTCACCCATGGAACCGAGTTTGGGGATTTTCATGACGGACTATTTTGAGTTGGGAGATGGTCTGCGCCTACAGATCTGTACACACAATCTGGCGACCATCCAGGTCATCTTCTGATCTTTGCCTAACAGGAAAAGGTCTAATTCTTGCTTTTGCGGGAGGTCAGTGAGCCTCACCAGCAGGGGATCAATGGTCTTACTACGTGTCTCTTCGTAAAAGGGACGTCTAAAGAGCAAGTGTTTTGGCTGCCTATCTCTCCCAATGGGCAGGTGAAAAGTCTCTGAGCATACGGGACTTTTCTAAAGGCTCCATCCAGGACCAGCGAGGGAAGAGCCGAGCTTCTGGCGAGTGTAAAGGCCCTTCTTGCATTTCTAGATGCGAGAAAGAAGAGATATTCTGCCAGTGCAGCTATATATTTCTCGATTTCTCCAATTATATAGTCTGAGCACCTTGTGCAGTCCTGTTCTCTCTCGGTGTCTAATATTCTTTGCCTGGCCCAAGCCCAGACTTAGAAGGGCTTGAGGGGCAAAACCCAGTTTCTGGAGGGTGTTCAGGACTGCAGTCTGCCAGCCTGCTTGGAATTGGTCGCAGAGGGTCAGTGGGGCTATCCCTAGGGGCAGCAGGTTCAATGTCAGCCATTTGTAGATTGATGTTAGGCAGATGCTAGCCTCCACTCTCACCATCCCCGTTTCTCATCTAACCCATGCGTTTGAGACACATCTGGGCACTTGGAGGAGAGCTCTAAGAAGTCTAGATTGAACTCTCTCAAGGGGGGAGAAAGCCGAGGAAGGCAGGAGCAAAAAGGAACCATAAAGGAGTTGTGCCAAAGTTTTGGCCTTGTATAGTTTTCGAGCTGCGGGAACGAAGAAGCCCCCTTGTGCTCTGAAAAATTTAAGGATACAATTTGCATGTTTTTCCGCTGAACTCCCAATGGAGTTTATGTGTAGTTTGTTGGCTCCTGAGGCCTGTACCACCATTCCTAGATACTTATAGTTTGTGATTTGTTCTAATTTATGGCCTTGGAGTTCCTGAGTCATGGAGTGCCTTCTGAGTCATGGAGTGCAGATACTAAATTATTTAGATAGAAATTGAATAGTAGAGGGGGCAATAGGCACCCTTGCCTGACTCCTTTAGAGGTTTTAATAGGGTCCGTTAGATGTCCTAGGCGGCTACACCTGACTCTAAGAGCCGTGTTTGCGTGCAGTGCCTGAATTAAGAGCAGAAGCTCTTAATTCCATGTAGGTCCCCTGTAGTCTGTGCCAGAGTCTGGTTCTGGAGACTGTATCAAAGGCTGCTTTTAGATCAACAAAGGCAGTGTATAGTGAGGCCGGCCTTTAGGAGAGCCATGTCACCTGGACGCAGGATTCCAACCAATGGCTTCAAGCTACAAGAAAGGAGATTCAGATTCAACACACATAGTCATTTTTCACGAGGCACCAATGACTCCCTTGTCAATCAGTTCTGACTTCATGCATTGACTGGAAGGAAGGAGCAACCAGGCTGATTCGCCTCGTATTAATCTCTTCGCTTGCCTCCACATTTCCACAATCTCCCTTCTAGAGGCCTACATCATCTCCTCCTCCTCCTCCTCCTCCTCCTCCTCCTCCTCCTTTTTTGAAAGATAGCTCAGAGTCTGGCCTGTGGTGCAATCCTACCCGGGTTCCCAGCAAGACTCACCCATGCTTGCTCAGGGAAAGTTTTTGTTCTCCTGATACTGTACAACTTTTATAACAGAAATGTATTTGCTTTGTAGGATTTGCTAGAGCTTCTCATTCAGACAAACAGAACTTGGCAGAAGACCAAAGGGTTCCTTCCCATCTCTCAGAGGCTTCCTGAGAGCACAGATGGGTGAGCGAGATTCAGCTGGCCCTGGAACAGGAAGAGGCCATGCCAACCAAACTGGGAGCAGTGGGGGATTCTTGGAAAACCCTGTGCAGAAGATCCTGGGTGAGGAGGACATTCTCCGCTCAGAGGTGCAGAGCCAGCAGCTGAGGCAGTTCTGCTTCCAGGAGGCCAAAGGACCCCGAGAGGTTTGCAGCCGACTCTACCACCTTTGCCGTCAGTGGCTGAAGCCAGAAAGGCACACGAAGGCTGAGATGCTGGACCTGGTGATCTTGGAGCAGTTCCTGGCTGTCCTTCCACCAGAGATGGAGAGCTGGGTGAGGGAATGTGGAGCGGAGACCAGTTCCCAGGCAGTGGCCCTGGCCGAAGGTTTTCTCCTGAGTCAGGCAGAGGAGAGAAAGCAGGTGAGAGAGACTTTCCTCTGGATACTCCCAAGGGGCTCCAAGCAGGATGGAGAACATCCAAAAATGGTCTGCTGATGGCCCATCCATTTTCGGGGAATGAGATCTAACACCCTTAAAGTATCTGTTTTTGCGTTCTCTTTCTAATATTTCTCACCTTTCATTTACTGTTTTGAATTCTTGTTGTTCTTTCAGAAAAGGGATCATTTTGCAGAAATGGACCTGGATTCCTGTGAGGCAGAGAGGCCTCCGTTGGACACCAGAGAGAGGCCCCTGGGTAAGGAGGAAGGTGGCTTTTCTTCATTTGGTCTTGTTCTGTTTGTTTTCCAACTCATCTGAGGGTTCTTTTCATCTTTTTTTTTTTTTTTTTTTTGAGGGGTGGGGGTTGGGAACAAGGGTTCCGAGGAGGGGAGATGTATTTCTGCACACCTAACATGAAATGGGCACAAACCTTCAACTGCACTCAGCAGGTAAGGCTTTCTCAAAGCCCATCTGTAGTTAGAGATGCCCTGTTTCACCTGTGAGAGAAGCAGGCAATCCTGCTTACCTTTTTTCTCTTGCAGGTGACAGAATGATGCCGGCAAGACCTCCTGATCTGCCTTTTCATGGGCTTAGAAGGGAAGCAGCGGCTGGGGAACCAGATCAGGTCAGGGGAAGCTGCCTTGTGGGGACAGAGGCCGAGGGATGGAGCAATGTCATGGACTGGTTGGGCACAGAGGAATGGTGGGAGGAAGCAGCTGGGGAACCAGGAAGGGAAGACGGCTCAAACCCCACGGAGTGGAGGTGGAGGAAGGATGGGCGGTCGGAGGGAGAAGTCTGGGAAGAGGAGGTGTCAGAAGCTGAAGGGGCAACAGGGCTTAGTGAGCTGGGAGACTCTGTGGCAGAATGCAGTGCAGAATCAGAGGCAGAAGAAGAAGGAGGCGAGTGGGAGAGGAAGGTCGAGAGGCAGAGGTGAGTCAGGAGAAGGAGGGGCCACCGGGGGCTCCCTCTCCTTCTGCCAGAATCCACCCTCCCTGTTTGTCTCTCAGAGCCAAGAGAGGTCTAACATGGAGGAGTAAAGGCAGGCTGCACACTGGCACACTGTTCAATCGCTTGCCAGAAACCCCAGAAAAGAGGGGACTTGGAAAGCTGTGGGGAGCTGGGGGACTTCACTCTCAGCAACTGCTTTTGTGGAGGAAGAGGCTCAGGGAATGAGCTGCTGTTTTCATTAAGCCCGAAACTCAGCCAAGTCTGTGAACATCGTGTTCTTGCTGATAAAGAGAAAACTCCAGCTGTGAACTGTGGGATTTCCTGCCCAGGTAGCTCTGTGACACCAGCCTTCTGAATGTCACCTGTAGGATTCATCTGTAGTTGCAGTTTTCATGGAATCCTAGAGTTGAAGGGGACCCCAAGGGTCATCAAGTCCCACCCCCTGCATTGCAGGAGTCTCAGCTAGATCCTCCAAGACAGATGGCCATCCAAACTAGGCTTCTTGTATTTCTATATTCATCAATGAATGCTAAAATAGGCTTCTAAGCATCAAACAGACGATGACAAATAATGTCCAGGATTCACCTAGCCAGCCCTATCTGCTGCAAAATGGGGCCTGCCCCCCACTCCTCCCCCTCTCCATGCCCCCATGAACCCCTTGAATTTGGCTCTAGGGCATTGGAAGGGAACCTCCCCAGAACAACTCAGGAGGAGAGGAGAAAGTGGATCCTTCCATCGGGGAAACTGGAATGCTTGCGTAGGCAGAATAATGTGGAAAACATAAGTTGGAGTACCACCTATTTGCAATTAGAATAATACCCACACTTAAAATGCAGAATAAATGAATTCAATTAAAGCGTTAAAATAGGTACCCATAATAAAAATGTCCAGCAAAGCAATCCTATTGAAATAACACAGCAATTAGCAGGAAGGAAATAACAGAGCATTGTGTAGCAGATCATATTTCTGTTGTCTCAGAGGAGGACATTTCCCTTTTTCTTTTAGGGTCCAGTGTGCTTTGAAGATGTCGCTGTTCGTTTCACGGACGAGGAGTGGGCGTTGCTGGATCCTGACCAGAGAGCTCTGCATAAGGACGTCATGGAGGAGAATCGTGGGATCGTGGCCTCTCTTGGTAAGTCTCCCTGTGGGATCGTCCTATCTGCCTGGAAATTCAAGAAATACCTCTATGTGACAAACCTCATATATTTTCACAGCGCCCCCTACAACACCTGGGAACCTAACACCCCCACAAGAAATAGTAGGTTACAGTTTTTTCTGTGAACAATCTTCCTCCAGTTCTGCCTCCTTCTACCACAGTTGGGCTGATCTGAACTGCCCAGGCATCTTAAATGTCAGCTTCAGAGTTGTTCGGAAAGATAAGTACAGTGGTACCTCGCAAGACGAATGCCTCGTAAGACGAAAAACTCGCAAGACGAAAGAGTTTTTCGTTTTCTGAGTTGCTTCGCAAGACAAATTTCCCTATGGGCTTGCTTCGCAAGACGAAAACGTCTTGCAAGTTTGTTTCCTTTTTCTTAAAACCGTTAATACCCAGGGTGCATTGCTTGAAGAGGTGCAGTTGCGACTTGACTTCGAGGAGCAACTCATAGCACGCGGTGTGGTAGCCTTTTTTGAGGTTTTTGAGGACTCTGGTGATTTTTGAAGCTTTTCCAAAACTTCTTTTGCAGCCATTTGGTAAGTTAAACTTTTAAAACTTTTTTGTGGTTTTTGGATTTTGGGTTGTGGTGTTTGGAATTCAAGGACTTGGTGTTGGGTAGGGGTTTGCAAGAATCTGGAAGCCTGTGTGGTTTTCCCCCCTGAATTTTTATGATTTTCTGTGACCATTGGGCCACTCTGCTGTTTTTTTAAAAAAAATCTGGGTTTGAATTTCTGTGTGGTGGGTGGCTGGGGGAACAGTTGGGGAGGGGTTTGCAACAGTTGGGGAGGGGCTGGGGGAAAACTTGGGGAGGGGTTTGCAAGAGTTGGGGAGGGGCTGGGGGAACAGTTGGGGAGGGGTTTGCAAGAGTTGGGGAGGGGCTGGGGGAACAGTTGGGGAGGGGTTTGCGACAGTTGGGGAGGGGTTTGCAATTTCTGTGGTGGGTGGCTGGGGGAACAGTTGGGGAAGGGTTTGCAATTTCTGTGTGGTGGGTGGCTGGGGGAAGACTTTGGTGATTTTTGAAGCTTTTCCAAAACTTCTTTTGAAGCCATTTGGTAAGTTAAACTTTTAAAACTTTTTTGGGGGGGTTTGGATTTTGGGTTGGGGTGTTTGAAATTCAAGGACTTGGTTCTGGGTTTGAATTTCTGTGTGGTGGGTGGCTGGGTGCTTTTGAATTTTTTGGATTTGAAGGACTGATTTTTTTATTTGGGGGGGGTTTGCGAAGGTAGGAGCTGTGCTGCCATGGGACCCAAGAAGACTGCTGCTGCAGAGGCCGGCGAGAGGAAGAAGGAGAAGGTTACGCTGGAAATGAAGAAGGAGATCATCCGGAAGCACGACGGTGGAATGCGTGTGACAGACCTCGCCAGGGAGTACGGGAGGAATCCATCAACCATCGGGACCATCTTGAAGATGAGGGAGAAGATCCTTGCGACTGATGCAGCCAAGGGAGTCACCAGGATTGTGAAGAACCGCCCAGCTGTTCTGGAGGAGGTCGAGAAGTTGCTGCTCATCTGGTTAGAAGAGAAGCAGCGTGCAGGGGACACAGTGACTGAGGCCGTCATTTGTGAGAAGGCCAAGGCCTTGCACGCAGACCTCGTCCGGGAACAGCCAGGAACCTCAGGCGAGCCAGAAGTCTTCAAGGCAAGCAGAGGCTGGTTTGACCGGTTCAAGACAAGATCTGGAATCCACAGCGTGGTCAGGCATGGAGAGGCTGCCAGTTCTGATGTTCCTGCGGCTGAAGACTTTGCAGCGGAGTTCCTGGAGGTTGTGAAGACGGAGGGCTACGTTCCACAGCAGGTCTTCAACTGCGACGAGACCGGGCTGTTTTGGAAGAGGATGCCCAAAAGGACTTTCATCACACAGGAGGAGGCCAGGTTGCCTGGCCACAAGCCCATGAAGGACCGTCTGACCCTGCTCTTCTGTGCCAACGCAAGCGGCGACCTGAAGATCAAGCCCCTGCTGGTGTACCACTCGGAGAACCCACAGGCCTTCAAGAAACACAAGGTTGACAAAGAGCAGCTGAGTGTCATGTGGCGATCCAACAGTAAGGCGTGGGTCACACGTGTGCTGTTTGTGGACTGGGTCAATCTTGCTTTTGGCCCTGCTGTCAAACAGTACCTGCTGGACAATGACCTGCTGCTGAAGGCTTTGCTTCTGATGGACAATGCTCCTGCTCATCCTAAAGACCTTGAGGAGGACTTGTTGGAGGAGTTCAGCTTCATCAGCATCATGTTCCTGCCGCCTAACACCACGCCACTGCTCCAGCCGATGGATCAGCAGGTCATCGCCAATTTCAAAAAACTCTACACCAAGGAGCTTTTCAGGCGATGCTTCAAGGTGACTGATTGCACCACCATCACCCTGCGGGAATTCTGGAAGGACCACTTCGACATCGTCACCTGCTTGAAGATGATCACCATGGCCTGGAACGGGATCAGCCAGAGAAATTTGAATTGCGCTTGGCGCAGCCTGTGGCCGGACTGTGTGGCACCAAGTGACTCTGATGCACCAGAGTCAACAGTGGTGCAGGACATTGTTTCATTGGGGAGGACCATGGGCCTGGAGGTCACAGAGGAGGATGTCAGTGAGCTGGTGGAGGAGCACGAGCACGAGCTGACCACCCAGGAGCTGGTCGAACTGCAGGCAGAGGCTGCGCAGGAGCAGGCCTCGCTGGAAGAGGAGGAAGCAACTGAGGAACGGCTGCCTGAAGTGGAAGGATGTGCAGGCTTTTGCACAGCGGCACCACCCTGACAAGCACGTGGCACATGACCTTGTGAACACTTTTGATACGAGGGTCATGTCGCCTTTCAGGGAGGTGCTGAAAAGGCAGATGAGGCAGCAGACCATGGGTTCTTCAGCAAGAAGCAAAGAGTGGAAGAGGAACCTTCTTCGAGTTGTCCCCCAGAGTCTTAGAAAATGTACTGTACACTTTGTTGATTTTTTAATGTTTTTCTATCATGTTTAGAAACTTAATTTATTGTTCCTTAGATTTTTGAAATGCTCTTTACAGTATGTGTGACTTTAAAGAGCAGTTAATAAACTCTTGTTGTACCATATTTGGCTTTGTTTGGACTTTTTTTGACCATAGGAACGCATTAATTGAATTTCAATGCATTCCTATGGGATTTCGTGCTTCGCAAGACGAAAAATTCGCTAGATGAAAAAAACTCGCAGAACGAATTAATTTCGTCTTGCGAGGTACCACTGTAGCTTCTGTCAGGTTTTCTGTTTTTGTTTTTGCTACTGTCAGTCTTGGGTTGACCAAAGAGACTACTGACACAGGAGATGGAGGGGATGCCATGACTGGGCCAAACAACATCTGCCCCAGAGAAGAGCCAGGCTGATTGAATCTCAGGTAGTACTAACAAAATAAATGTATTTATTTTTCAGTGTATCTGAAGAAGTGTGCATGCACACGAAAGCTCATACCAAGAACTAACTTAGTTGGTCTTTAAAGTGCTACTAGAAGGAATTTTTTTATTTTGTTTTGACTATGGCAGACCAACACGGCTACCTATCTGTATCAGGTAGTACTAGCAGTGATAATAATAGTAATAATAATAATTTTTATGTATACCCTGACCATCTGGTTGGGTTGCCCCAGCCAATCTGGGAAGCTTCCAACACATATACAGTCGTATTTCTGGTTGCGAATGGGATCCATTCCGGAGATCCGGCCAGATCCCGAGGTTTTTGCAACCCAAGGATCACTGTGCATGGATTTGTCGCTTTCATAAGCTGATGTTTATATAATCTGAGGGTTACGTAACCCGAGGTGCTACTGTATAAACATGAAACAGTAATAATAACAACAATCTAATCCAATGAAAAAAGTACAAAAATTTTACAAAACGTACAAATTTTTTAAAATGAATAACTTACTTCAAACAAAGCAACATTTAACCCACGATTAGAATCCAATAATAAATACATTGGTTTATTACAAATAACAAAGGTAATGAAGACTGCCTTCTCTATAAGAAATTTAATGGGCATTATTCCCTAACTGGGGGCTCCATTTGTTCCTGAGGATCTAATCCCTTTTTCTCTCCATTGCAGATTGTGATGAATTGGAAAGGAAGAACAGAGAAGAACACAACACAATCTGCAGAGTGGAGAAGGCACGTAAAAATTTGGAATGTGGAAAGAGCTGCAGTCAGAGCTCCCATTCCAAACCCCATCAACGAAATCTCATTGGAAAGGCACCCTATCGGTGCCTGGCATGTGGAAAGATATTCAGTGCGAGCTCCTCTCTAACATCCCATCAAAGAATTCATACAGGGGAGAAACCCTATCAGTGCGTGGAATGTGGAAAGAGCTTCAGTACGAGCTCCCATCTCACTTCCCATCAAAGGATTCATACAGGGGAGAAACCCTATCAGTGTATGGAGTGTGGAAAGAGCTTCAGTCACAGCCACAGTCTCACTGCCCATCAAAGAATTCATACAGGGGAGAAACCCTATCAGTGTGTGGAATGTGGAAAGAGCTTCAGTACGAGCTCCGATCTCACTAGGCATCAGAGAATTCATACAGGGGAGAAACCCTATCAGTGCATGGAATGTGGAAAGAGCTTCACTGATAGCTCCTATTTCATTTCCCATCAAAGAATTCATACAGGAGAGAAACCCTATCAGTGTGTGGAATGTGGAAAGAGCTTCATTCGGGGCTCCTCTCTCACTTCCCATCACAGAATTCATACAGGGGAGAAACCCTATCAGTGCGTGGAATGTGGAAAGAGCTTCAGTAGCAGCTTCGATTTCACTTCCCATCAAAGAATTCACACTGGGGAGAAACCATATCAATGCGTGGAATGTGGAAAGAGCTTCAACTACAGCTCCTCTCTCACTTCCCATCACAGAATTCATACAGGGGAGAAACCATATAAATGCTTTGAATGTGGAAAGAGCTTTGGTAAGAGCTGCACTCTCACTTCCCATCAAAGAATTCATACAGGGGAGAAACCCCATCAGTGTGTGGAATGTGGAAAGAGCTTCAATCAGAGGTCCTCTCTCACTTCCCATCAAAGAATTCATACAGGGGAGAAACCCTATCAGTGTGTGGAATGTGGAAAGAGTTTCAGCCAGAGAGCCCATCTGAATATCCATCAAAGAATTCATACAGGGGAGAATCATGGAATTGTAGAATTTTCAAGCTTGAAGTGATCCCTGGTGCAATATATTCCATCCCTTGTGATGCAGGAATACCAAGTAAAGCATCCATGACAGATGACCATCCAACTTCATTTGAAAACCTCAAAGAATGGAAATTCCAGCACTCCCAAGGGAGTCCATTCCACTAACAGCTCTTGCTGTCAAAAATTTCTTCCGCATGTTTAGTCAGTCTTTTTTTAAAAAAAACAACAAAAAAACCAAAACTTGTAGGCATTTGTTTGTGTCCTACCCTGTGGAGCAGGCGTCCTTTTGGGAAGACCCAGTTCTCTGAGTGCATGTTCTGGAAGTTGGGCAGTAGGGGCAGTACAGAATTCCTTTTGGTGTACCAACCTCTGCACCGCACCAAGGATTCCCTGCCTGAGTTGCTCCAGGTCGTGGTGGATGTTCTCCTGGAGACACCTAGTTTGGTTTTCCTAGGGAATTTTAACATCCACGCCGACATGACCTTACAACAGTTGCACTGTTTTAGTGTTGTTAGCCGCCCGGAGCCCGGCTTCGGCCGTAGAGGGCGGGATATAAATAAAATTTATTATTATTATTACAAGGGGCCGCTTGGGACTTCGTGGAAAGCATGGGCTCCATGGGGCTTTCCCTGAATATGTTTGGCCCAACTCATAGCCGCGGACATGCCTTAGACCTGGTGTTCACCTCTATGGATGTTGGTGATCTGACACTAAGTAAAAGCAAAACTAAAGAAGTGCCATGGTCAGATCACTTCCTGGTGCAACTGGACTTCTCCGCGAACCTTCCCCTCTGCAGGGAGGTGGGACCGATTCAGATGGTCCGCCCCTTAATGGATCCAAATGGTTTCCAGAGAGCAGAAGGGGATGTTTTATCCCATGTTGATGGCCTTTCAGCTGATTCCTGGTGGCCCGCTGAAATGTGGAGTTAACCAGGGCTATTGACTGTTTGGTTCCGAAGCACCCTCTCCGATTGCATGGAGCCCAGACAGCCCCGTGGTTTTCTTTGGATCGGAGGCCAATGAAACAATCGCTGAGACGGCTAGAGCGCCGGTGGCGGATAACCCATTCTGAAGCTGAGCAGACACGAGTTAGAGCTCAATGTCGAGCCTAACAAGTGGTGATAGCGACGGCGAAGAAGACTTTCTTCACCACCTCTATTACATCTGCGGAAAACAGCAGCAGGAAACTCTTTCAGGTGGTTTGCAATTTAATAATAATAATTATTATTATTTATATCCCGCCCTCCCCAGCTGAAGCCGGGCTCAGGGCGGCTAACAACAACAAAACAGTACAAATGTACCGCACAAACAACACTCTAAAATCATTCATTATAAAATTAATTCAAATCAAGCCACTGGCAACCATTGGGCCAGAGCTCCGCGAAGATTGCCGAGGGATTCCTTATAAAATCAGTTCAAATCAAATTAATGGCAACCATTGGGCTAGAGTTCTCTGAGGATTACTGAAGGAGGGGGTCAGGCTGTGCCTTGGCCAAAGGCCTGGTGGAACAGCTCCGTCTTGCAGGCCTTGCGGAAAGATTTCAAGTCCCGCAGGGCCCTAGTCTCTGGTGTTTCACCAGATTGGAGCCACAGCCGAAAAAGCCCTGGCTCTAGTTGAGGCCAGCCTAACTTCTCTGTGGCTTGGGACCTTCAAGATGTTTTTATTTGAAGACCGTAAGTTTCTCTGTGGGGCATACCAGGAGAGGCGGTCCCGAGGGACGAGGGTCCTAAGCCGTATAGGGCTTTAAAGGTTAAAACCAGCACCTTAAACCTGATCCTGTACTCCACCGTGAGCCAGTGCAGCTGGTATAGCACCGGGTGAATGTGATCTCACAGCAAAGACCCCGTAAGGAGTCTCGCTGCAGCATTCTGCACCCGCTGGAGTTTCTGGGTCAGTCTGAAGGGCAGCCCCACGTAGAGCGAGTTACAACAATCCAGTCTGGAGGTGACCGTTGTGTGGATCACAGTGGCTAGGTCAAGGCGAGAGAGGTAAGGAGCCAACTGCTTAGCTTGGCGGAGATGGAAAAATGCCGCCTTTATTATAGCTGCAATCTGCACCTCCATGGAAAGGGAGTTATCGAAGATTACACCCAAACTCTTAACGGACGGTGCTGGCACTGATTGCACCCCTGCAAGAGATGGGAGTTGCCCCCCCAATCCCATATCGTCCCATCCCTGCAGAACCACCTGCTCCATTATGGCCCAGTACAGGCCACATGATCTCCTGCAATGATTTTGCCAAGTTTTTTGCAGACAAAGTCGCTCAGATTCGAGAAGACATAGATTCCACCGTGGAAGCAGGGCGGGAGAGTGCTAGAGTCCTGTGTAGTCAGGTTGTGTGGGATCAATTCCAATCTGTTACCCTCGAGGATGAAGCTAGCCGGGAAGGGCTGGCGATGGGCTTCGTGGGGTGGTGAATGCTTCCCTCCATGAGGGAGCCTTCCAGGACCCATCTTTAGATACGGCCACGATGTCCAAGTATCGCCCAGTCTCAAATCCTCCATTCTTGGGCAAGGTGATTGAGCAAGTGGTTGCTGAACAACTCCAGGCACGCCTGAAGGAAGCGGGCCATTTGGATCCCTTCCAGACAGGATTCAAGCCTCAACATGGGACTTGAAACTGCCTTGGTCGCACTGGTTGATGATCTCTGGCGGGCTAGGGACAAAGGTGAGAGCTGTTTCCTAGTTCTGCTGGATCTCTCTCATTCGATACCATCAACCATAACATCCTTCTGCAACGTCTTGAGGGGCTGGAAGCTGGGGGCACTGTCTTACAGTGGTTCCGCTCCTTCCTCCTGGGCCGTGTTCAGAAAGTGGTGGTGGGGGATGAGTGTTCAGATCCCTGGGCCTTCACTTGTGGAGTGCCTCAGGGTTCCATCCTCTCCCCCATGCTTTTCAACATCTACATGCAGCCGCTGGGAGAGATCATCAGGGGTTTTGGGCTCGGTGTTCATCAGTATGCGGAAGATACCCAGCTCTACCTCTCTTTCAAATCAGAAACAGTGAAGGTGGTGAAGGTCCTGTGTGAGTGTCTGGAGGTGGTTGGAGGATGGATGGCAGCTAACAGATTGAGGTTGAATCCTGACAAGACAGAAGTACTGTTTTGGGGGGACAGGAGGCGGGCAGGTGTGGAGGATTCCCTGGTCCTGAATGGGGTACCTGTGCCCCTGAAAAATCTGTGTCCAGAGCAGCTGTTTAACAGCTCCATCTGGTACGCAGGCTGAGACCCTATCTCCCTGCGGACTGCATCGCCAGATTGGTGCATGCTCTGCTTACCTCCCACTTGGACTACAGCAATGCGCTGTACATGGGGCTACCTTTGAAGTTCTACCCAGACACTGATGTCCAGCACCGAGGGCCTTCTGGAGGTTAACTCACTGTGAGAAGCTAAGTTACAGGGAACCAGCCAGAGGGCCTTCTCAGTAGTGGCGCCCTTCCTGTGGAACGCCCTCCCACCAGATGTCAAAGAGAACAACAACTACCAGACTTTTAGAAGACATCTGAAGGCAGCCCTGTTTAGGGAAGCTTTTAATGTTTGACGTATTAGTATTTTAATATTTTATTTGAAGGTGCTTAGAATGGCTGGGAAACCCAGCCAGATGGGCGGGGTATAAATAATAAATAATACTAATAATTATCATTTTATTTTCTTTCTCCTGTAGTAACCTATGTTATCCATCATTTGAGAACCACAATATTGTTCTCCCTTAGCTCTTCTTTCATTTTTATCACAGTCTTTGAACTCTAATACTTTGAAGGAGCGAGGTTTTAATTTCATGAAGTGAGGCAGCTCATCCTCTATTAACAGTCGTAGCTGAGATAGGAAGTCCATGTTGAGGGTCTGGAGAGAGTGTTCAGACGGGACTTAATCTGGAAGGAAAAGCTGTGGGAAGACTCTTCTTCTGGGGTCTCCTTCCATTCGGGAGGGGAGAGATTTTCTAGGAAAAGGAGATTTCTGAGTCAGTAAAAAGGACTCAGATGATCCCCTGGGACTGGCATACAAAGGAAAATACCTTGGGAGTGGGACTGCTAAGAGATAGGGGAACCGAGGAAAAGTGGCCCCTCGCTCACGGACCAAAGTATGAAGCCATGAAGGAAGCTGGGCTGTCCTGTCATAACTAAGGAAGGGAATGAGAGAGAAGCAGCAGAAACAAAGAAGCAGTGGCGCCCGCCCTGTGGAACGCCCTCCCATCAGATGTCAAAGCGATAAGCATCTACCTGACATTCAGAAGACATCTGAAGGCAGCCCTGTTCAGGGAAGTTTTTAATATGTGACATTTTACTGTATCGTTCATCTTTGTTGGAAGCCGCCCAGAGTGGCTGGGGAAACCCAACCAGGTGGGCGGGGTACAAATAATAAATTATTATTATTATTATTATAAACAGAGTTAAGCCTTTTAGCATTTATTCTGGATACCTGAAGTGTAACAACTGATTATGAGAGAAGGGAGTTTAAGAGAAGCTGTGCCTGTACAGTGGTACCTCGGGTTAAGTACTTAATTTGTTCTGGAGGTCTGTTCTTAACCGGAAACTGTTCTTAACCTGAAGCACCACTTTAGCGAATGGGGCCGCCAGAGCACGATTTCTGTTCTCATCCTGAAGCAAAGTTCTTAACCCGAGGTACTATTTCTGGGGTAGCGGAGTCTGTAGCCGGAAGAGTATGTAACCTGAAGCGTTTGTAACCCAAGGTACAATTGTAGTACTTTGTTTAATCCTGTGACATTTAGCTGAAGTAATAAGTTAACGTCTACCTGACAGAGGCCTTCCAGAATCCGATTCAGAGCCAAATCATGTGGTTGCCGGACAGAAAGTAGATATCTTTAGAGAGATTCCACTGAAATTGAGACTTAGAAGAACCAAATATAAATATTTAACAATAGCACTCAGGAGAGCTGACATTAGATATAAATGGGAATTCCCAGAGGCCATTTCCTTTACATACACAAAAAGGAGATACAGGCTAACATCAGAATTTCATAGAATCCTTTGACAAAAAGAGGAGAGACTTAGATTCCAACTGCTGAAAGGCACATACGGTGTTCTGTTAGAATGGGAGACGAAAGATGAAGAGGTGAAATCAGTTATGATTAAATGGGCACAAGATATAGGTCATAATATTATTGTGCAAGATTGGGAAAGGTTATGGAAAACCGATTTAAAATCACAGAGTGTTCCTTGCTGAACGAAAATTGACACACAAACTACATGACAAGGATAACTGTGGTTTTAAAGATGAATGGGAACCCTTTGCAAAGTAATTACAGAAGCAACAAAATGAACTGGACTCCTTGGCAGGTTTTGAATAAACATTTACAAACTTTTTATTGATAACATTTAGATAGATAAATTAAGGATCTGTACAGTTTGGTAACATGCAGAAAATAACATATGTTGATAAACCAGAGAGAGGAGCTGAGGGGAGTCGGGGAGGGGAGGGGAGGGGGGGTCAGGTTTTTGGGAGAGGGGAAAATAAGGAGGGGTGCAGGATGATATGTTTTTGGATAAAATGTTATGTTGAAATTACTAATAAAAATATTTTTAAAAAACATTTTGAAAGTGTGTGTGTGTGTTTTTACAATCAAGCAATGTATACATATTATGAAAATTACAATACATCATAACATCATATAACCTAATAAAGAGTTATAAAATTTTTCATAAAATAGCACACTGTCTTTCAGGTTGTGTCTTCCTGGAGTTCCAAAACTCTGCTGGGTGGAGAGGAAATGGTCTCTCCGCCTTCATCTCAGCTCCACAGCAGTTCTCTCAAAAAGGCTTGGCACTCCATAAGCCCTTTATAACATAAAAACAGAATCAATAGTAGTCGTCGTCGTCGTAGTAGTAGAAGTATTTATTCAATATATATACCACCCTTTATCAGAATATACCACGGATGTCTACAACATTAAAAGCACAATGCAGAACAACAATGATAAAAACATAATAAAAAGCATCCTGTGAGACAGCCGAGTAATGCAGCACTCCTTTTAAAACTTGAGGGGAGACTCACTGCTCACCTGCTTTTACGGCCACTATGGGGGTGTGGTGATTCATCCAAGGGAGGCTCCTCTGCTGGCCCTCCGAAGATTCTGACATCGTCCACTCTTTCTCCTGTCACCCACAGCCATAGAATATGAAGAGAGTTGTCCTCCCAAACTCTGCCTACCCTCCAACATGTTGCAAAGGGAAATTGGGACCTGCAACTTTTGGGGCCACACTGCTGAATGAGTCACGTAAATCACGCGAGAGCAAGGACCCCCCCAAATGGGCGTCTTTTGGGGCCACAGTTTCACGGGAGCCAAAACAGGACATCCTGGGAGCCAATCAGAAGCCAGGGTGGCTTCTGGAATTGCAGGACGTCCCACTCAAAGCAGGACAGTTGACAGGTATGTGAAGACCGCCAAAGATGGAGAGTCCACAACCCATAGTGCAGGCATCCCCAAACTCGGCCCTCCAGATGTTTTGGGACTACAGCTCCCATTATCCCTAGCTAACAGGACCAGTGGTCAGGGATGATGGGAATTGTAGTCGCAAAACATCTGGAGGGCCGCGTTTGCCTATGCCTGCCATAGTCAATATGGCTGCCTTTCCCACTGGCTGAGATGCTTCTGCCCATTTCATCTGCTTAGCCAATCCAAATATTCATGGCCAACAGGTCCCACCCCTGCCTCCAGCAACTCTCTCCCATGGGATAGCTTGGCAAGGAGGTGGCTCCTGTTGTCACTTGTCTCCCCTTCTTCTCTCTGTGAGAATCCAGGGAATGGGAAGGGGAACGAAACCAAGGTAGAAGATGATCACAGGTTGAATTTGGACAAACTTGAAGCTTTCCTTACTGGGTAGAATTGCTGTTATCAAAATTTATGTATTGCCAAGAATGTTGTTTTTGTTTCAGACGTTACAAATCATTGACAAAATGGACTGTTTCAAGAAGTGGCAAAAAGAAATTTCTAGATTTGTCTGGCAGGGCAAAAAGCCCAGAATAAAATACAAAATTCTTACTGATGCAAAGGAAAGAGGGGGGTTTGCCCTGCCGGACCTTAAGTTATATTATGAAGCAGCAGCTTTCTGCTGGTTGAAGGATTGGCTACTTCTTGAAAACACGGACATTTTAGACTTGGAAGGATATGATAATGTTTTTGGGTGGCATGCATATTTGTGGTACGGTAAGGCTAAAGTTTATAAAGCATTTAAAAACCATATTGTCAGGAAAGCATTGTTCAATGTCTGGATGAAATATAAAGATTTTTTGGAAAATAAAACCCCAAGGTGGCTTTCACCTATGGAAGCAAAGGCCCTGAAAAAGCTTAACATGGAATCTAATTGGCCAAAATATTGGGAAATTTTGGAGCAGGAGGGAGACAAAGTGAAATTGCAGAGTTATGAGAAACTTAAGGATAAGGTGCGAGACTGGTTACATTATTTTCAAGTAAGAGAGGCCTCCTATTTGGATAGGAAAATCGGTTTCCAGGTGGAAAAATCAAAGTTGGAAACAGAATTGTTAGAACCCAATGCTAAGATATTGTCGAGAATGTATAATCTGCTGTTGAAATGGAACACTCAGGACGAAACGGTAAAATCTGCTATGATAAAATGGACACAAGATGTTGGTCATAATATCATGTTTGTTGACTGGGAACAGTTGTTGACCACTGGTATGAAATTCACGGCATGTAATGCCTTAAGAGAGAATATTATGAAAATGATATATAGGTGGTACATGACCCCAGTCAAACTTGCAAAAATCTACCATTTGCCCGATAATAAATGTTGGAAATGTAAAGAAACTGAAGGGACATTCTTTCACCTTTGGTGGACGTGCCCAAGGATTAAGGCCTTCTGGGAGATGATATATAATGAACTGAAAAAGGTATTTAAGTATACCTTCTTGAAGAAACCAGAGGCCTTTCTCCTGGGTATGGTCGGCCAATTGGTGTCAAAGAAGGACAGAACCTTTTTTATGTATGCTACAGCAGCAGCAAGAGTACTCATTGCAAAGCATTGGAAGACGCAAGATCTACCCACCTTGGAAGAATGGCAGATGCAAGTAATAGACTATATGGAACTGGCTGAAATGACCGGCAGAATTCGAGATCAAGGAGAAGAGCAGGTGGAAGAGGACTGGAAGAAGTTTAAAGTCTACCTACAAAAACACTGTAAAATTTTTGAATGTTGAGGACATTGAAAAGGAAAAGAAGGGGTTCTAGTGACTAAGTTAAATAAGAGTACAAAGGGGAGGGATTAAGAATGAAAATGAATGAATGATCTTGCTGAATTAATTACTACATAGAATACAAGATCGGGAGGCGGGTGGAATAAGGAAAATAAGATTTTGAAGGTTATAATCGGAAAGTGAGTTTTTTTATACTAAAATTTTCTTTTCTCTTCTTTTTTGTCTATGTTCTTTTTTCTTTTGTAATATTTGTGGATTTTTATGTTGGAATGGAAATTTGCTTTTTTGTTCTTTTTCGTGTGTAAAACTCAATAAAATATTATATATATATATAAAAAAATAAAAGATGATCACAGGTTGTTGGTTTTTTTTGGGGGGGGGGGCTTGTTAACAGTCCTGTGTGGCACCTGGAAGGCTCTCAGATTCTGACTGCAGTCCTACCTGGGAGCCACTTCCTTTGTGGGATTTATCAGCCCCTCTGAGGTCCCCCCAGGGCACCTGCTCAGCTGAGAGGAGGGCGTCATAGCACAGGCAGCAAATCAGCTGCTGCTCCGTCCCTTGAGGGATTCCCTGTCTCATTTAATTGGCCAAATATTCCCAAATGGCATCACTCGCCACTATATAACCCCCCTCACCCCCGGCAGCAGCAATGAGGTGGTACAGTGTTCAGGTGCTAAGAGTGTGTCCCTGCTTTGGGAGGGGGAACACAGCCCCCCAGCAAAGTTTGGAGGACGAGCCAAGAGGTATAGCCGGACATTGGAAGGCAAACTGTTGCAGGAATTTATGTACAGGGTTTTGGGGGGGGGGGTTGCCCCTGCAGCAGATATCATGCACATGCAGCCCACTACCAAAATCAGCACCATCACTTTTGTGACTTTTGTGACTTGTCCCCACAAAACACTTCATCACAGTTTCTTCCTATCTGGTCAAAGGGCCTCTGCTGCACGATACCAAATGTAAGAATTCACTGATAAATGTATCTACCGTATTTTTTGCTCTATAAGTCGCACCAGACGACAAGACGCACCTAGTTTTTGGAGGAGGAAAACAAGAAAAAAATATTCTGAATCTCAGAAGCCAGAACAGCAAGAGGGATCGCTGCACAGTGAAAGCAGCAATCCCTCTTGCTGTTCTGGCTTCTGGCATAGCAGCTTGCATTCGCTCCACAACACACACACATATTTCCCCTTACCTTTTAGGAGGGAAAAAGTGAGTCTTATAGAGCAACAAATACGGTATGTATTGGCTCACTGGCAAAATTTCAGAAATTCATCTAGACCTGTGAGCTCAGCTCCTCAGCAGCCCCTCTGCCTGAGGGATAATCCCTGGCATCCTGATACCTGAGTGCCAGACAGGTAGCCATTCCAGAAATAGCAAACCCAGATGGAGACAAAAGGGTGTGATTGACTTGGCTGGGAAACAGGGAAATGTAAATTTCTCTTTTGTTACAATCAATGGGTGTTTGGTGGATGGCAAGGAGAACCATGGGGCAGAGTCCAGGATGCTCAGATTGCTGCCACCAGACTTCCCCTTACCCTGATGTATGAGTGATGTAGTTGGGGGGGGTGTAACATGGGAATTAGCAGCTGATAAAAGTTTGGGGGCTCTGTTGTTCTGGGCATCCATCTTTTTCCACCTTGTGGCAGGTGGGAGTCCTGTCACGACAGTCTACAAGAAAGACCAAGCCTACTGGCTGCTCTTTTGCTCTGCTATTCCTGGCTGGTGTTCTTGTTTTTTGTCCAAGGGAACCCCCAGATTTCGCCATTAACAAAACATGCCCAAAGCCTTCAAAATGTGCCCTTTCCTGCATTTTGCAGCTCAGCAATGTGTAGTCCCAGGAGAGGCAGGAACAGCGTGTCTTCCTGTTCGCCCCTCAGCTGAGACCTGCCTGGATGGAGACCTGAGAGCCACCTCTCAATGTCTGGAGGGCTGACCCATGGAAGAGGGAGCCAGCTTGTTTTCTCCTGCCCTAGAGGGGAGCACCCAGAATAAGGGACCCAGAGGACCAGAAAGCAGTTTCTGCTGCCTAAAGAGCAGGAAGAACATTCTGAGGGGAAGAGCAGCAGAATCCCTTGGGAGATGGCGGACTCTCATTCCTTGGAGGTTTTGAAGCAGAGGTTGGATGCTTTGGCTGAGATTCCTGCCTTGCAGGGGGGCTGGAATAGATGACCCTTAGGGCTCCCTCCCATTCTAGGAGGAGGTTCCTTGCTTCCTGCAAACCCCTTTTCCCTGCAACCTCTTCCTCCAGTTTCTGGCCAAGGGAGGGAGCGGATCACAGACCAACCAAGAGCGTCCCCTCAAAATGAGCATCTCTGGGATTGTGCAATGCAGGAGAGAAAAGGCAGAGAGGACTGAGCAGGGTGGACCCGGCTTTGCAAGGGTTAAAGGGAACTGAGCTGCAGTCCTAGAGAGGACAGGAAGTAAAGGGGGGCCAGGTCCTCCAGAGGAAAAGCCCCTCCCTCCCCTTCCTGCAAGCGGGGGGGGGGCAGGGTTGCTTTCTGCTATTGCAAAGGCTGCATTGCTCTCTTCCAGGGGATCTGGTGAGTCTCTTCCTCTCCCCCCCCCCCAGAGGGTGCAGTGGGGAGAAGGGGGGGTCCCTGGGCTGCAGCAGGGGAGGGTGGCTCATGGGGGGGGAGCCCCAGGGAGCAGGGCGTCCTGCCAAGGAGGGACAGGGTTGCGCGAGGTTTGCAACTACAGTACTCTATATTCTGCATTTGTATAAAGACGCTGCTTACTCCTTTGGGAAGGGCAATCCTCTCCTGGGATCTGGTGAGTCTCCTCTTTCCCCCTCCCCCCGAGGGTGCAGTGGGGAGAAGGTGGGGGGTCCCAGGGCTGCAGCAGGGGAGGGTGGCTCATGGGGGGGGGGAGCCCCAGGGAGCAGGGGGTCCTGCCAGGGAGGGGCGAGGTGGCAGGAACTGTCTCCTTCCTTTAGATCTTTTGTGGGGGGGAGGGGAGGAGGTTACCGCCCCCCTTCCAGAAAAATAATTATTCAGAGCCCCCTGGGAAATCTAGCAGATAGAAATCTAGCTTCTTTAAATAAGGCTCTCAGTAGGACTTCTGCTGTGTGTGACACGGGTCAGCGTCATTGCACAAGAGAGGAAACGTGTCTGAATGGTTGCTCCCAAACCTCTTTGTCTGTTTCCCTTCTTTCTTTCTCCTTATTGGCAGAGGAGGCCAGCCAAGCAGATCAAGCCAAGCTTTGAGAGGAGCTGGGTATGTTTACATGGAAAAGAGAGGAGACAGAGAGGAGATAGGAGAGCCATGTCAGATTAGATAATTTATTACGGTCAGAGAGCAGCTTACAAAACACACTTGGGGGTACAGTCACAGAAGTAAAACAGGCAATTTATGTACAACAACAAATTTAAAAACAATGTACACCAACAAACTACCCCAGGGAGTTGACTCAGAGTCACCCATGAAACCGAGTTTGGGGATTTTCGTGACGGACTATTTTGAGTTGGGAGATGGTCTGCGCCTACAGATCTGTACACAGAATCTGGCGACCATCCAGGTCATCTTCTGATCTTTGCCTAACAGGAAAAGGTCTAATTTTTGCATTTCCGGGAGGTCAGAGTGCCTCACCAGCAGGGGATCAATGGTCTTACTACGTGTCTCTTTGTAAAAGGGACGTCCGAAGAACAAGTGTTTTGGCTTCCTATCTCTCCCAGTGAACAGGTGAAAAGTCTCTGAGCACACGGGACTTTTCTAAAGGCTCCATGCAGGACCAGCGATGGAAGAGCCGAGCTTCTGGCAAGTGTAAAGGCCCTTCTTGCATTTCTAGATGCGAGAAAGAAGAGATATTCTGCTGGTGCGACTATATATTTCTCAATTTCTCCAATGTTATGGTCGGGGCACCTTGCGCAGTCCTGTTCTCTCTCGGTGTCTAATATCCTTTGCCTGACCATGGCTTTGGCCTGGCCCAAGCCCAGACTTAGAAGGGCTTGAGGGGCAAAACCCAGTTTCTGGAGGGTGTTCAGAACTCCCTCGGGGGAGCAGATTCATTGTCAGCCATTTGTAGATGGATGTTAGGCAGATGCTAGCCTCCACTCTCACTATCCCAGTTTCCAATCTAACCCATGCGTTTGAGACACATCTGGGCACTTGGAGGAGAGCTCTAATAAGTCTAGATTGAACTCTCTCAAGGGGGGAGAAAGCCGAGGAAGGGAACAAAGAAGCCCCCTTGTGCTCTGAAAAATTTAAGGATATAATTTGCGGGTTTTTCCGCTGAACTCCCGATGGAGTTTATGTGTAGTTTGTTGGCTCCTGAGGCCTGTACCACCATTCCTAGATACTTAAGTTTGTGACTTGTTCTAACTTATGGCCCTGGCGTTCCCAGCTTTTAAGCTTTGGCTTTCCCCCAAAATCAAGTATCGTGGTCTTTTGATAGTTGATTTTGAGACATTCGAATTCACAGTATGCTGCGAGCTTTCTTAGTGCTCTTTTGAGTCCAATGGGGGTTCTAGATAGAATTACTGCATCATCGGCATATAGCAGGACCGAAATATGCCGATTTGCGAGCTTCGGAGGGTGGAGTTCTGAGTCATGGAGTGCAGATACTAAATTATTTAGATAGAAATTGAATAGTAGAGGGGCCAATAGGCACCCTTGCCTGACTCCTTTAGAGGTTTTAATAGGGTCCGTTAGGTGTCCTAGGCGGCTACACCTGACTCTAAGAGCCGTGTTTGCGCGCAGTGCCTGAATTAAGAGCAGAAGCAGAAGCTCTTAATTCTATGTAGGTCCCCTGTAGTCTGTCCCAGAGTCTGGTTCTGGAGACTGTGTCAAAGGCTGCTTTTAGATCAACAAAGGCAGTGTATAGTGAGGCCGGCAGTTAGGAGAGCCATGTCACCTGGTCGCAGGATTCCAACCAATGGCTTCAAGCTACAAGAAAGGAGATTCAGATTCAACACACATAGTCATTTTTCACGAGGCACCAATGACTCCCTTGTCAATCAGTTCTGATTTCATGCATTGACTGGAAGGAAGGAGCAACCAGGCTGATTCGCCTCGTATTAATCTCTTCACTTGCCTCCACATTTCCACAATCTCCCTTCTAGAGGCCTACATCTCCTCCTCCTCCTCCTCCCAGCCCTCCTCCTCATTTATAGAAAGATAGCTCAAAGTCTGGGCTGTGGTGCAGTCCTACCCTGGTTCCCAGCAAGACTCACCCATGCTTGCTCAGGGAAACTTTTTCTTCTCCTGATACTGTACAACTTTTGTAACAGAACAATGTATTTGCTTTGTAGGTTTTGCTAGAGCTTCTCATTCAGACAGACAGAACTTGGCAGAAGACCAAAGGGTTCCTTCCAATCTCTCAGAGGCTTCCTGAGAGCACAGATGGATGAGCGACACACAGCTGGCCCTAAAGCAGGAAGAGGCCATGTCATCCAAACTGGGAGCAGTGGGGGATTCTGGGAAAACTCTGGGCAGAAGATCCTGGGTGAGGAGGATACCCACTCCTCAGAGGTGCAGAGCCAGCACTTGAGGCAGTTCTGCTGCCAGGAGGCCAAAGGACCCCGAGAGGTTTGCAGCCAACTCTACCACCTTGATCATCAGTGGCTGAAGCCAGAAAGGCACACGAAAGCTGAGATGCTGGACCTGGTGATCTTGGAGCAGTTCCTGGCTGTCCTTCCACCAGAGATGGAGAGCTGGGTGAGGGACTGTGGAGCGGAGACCAGTTCGCAGGCAGTGGCCCTGGCCGAAGGTTTCCTCCTGAGTCAGGCAGAAGACAGAAAGCAGGCAGAGAGAAAGCAGGTGAGAGGGACTTTCCTCTGGATACTCCCAAGGGGCTCCAAACAGGACAGAGAACATCCAAAAATGGTCTGCTGATGGCCCATCCTTTTTCTGGGAATGTGATCTCTAACACCCTTAAAGATTCTGTCTTTGTCATTCTCTTTCTAACATTTCTCACCATTCATTTACAGTTTTGAATCCTTGTTCTTTCAGAAAAGGGAACATTTTGCAGAAATGGACCTGGATTCCTGTGAGGCAGAGAGGCCTCCGTTGGACACCAGAGAGAGGCCACTGGGTAAGGAGGAAGGTGGCTTTTCTCCATTTGGTCTTGTTCTGTTGGTTTTCCAATTCATCTGAGGGTTCTTTTCATCTTGGTGTTTTTTGTTGTTGTTGTTGTTTTTTGAGGGGTGGGGGTTGGGAACAAGAGTTCCGAGGAGGGGAGATGTATTTCTGCACACCTAACATGAAATGGGCACAAACCTTCAACTGCCCTCAGCAGGTAAGGCTTTCTCAAAGCCCATCTGTAATTAGAGATGTCCTGTTTCCTCTGTGAGAGAAGCAGGCACTCCTGGCGTCCTGATTACCTTTTTTCTCTTGCAGGTGACAGAACGATGCCGGCAAGACCTCCTGATCCGCCTTTTCATGGGGGCAGAAGGGAAGCAGCGGCTGTGGAACCAGATCAGGTCAGGGGAAGCTGCCTTGTGGGGACAGAGGCCGAGGGATGGAGCAATGTCATGGACTGGTTGGGCACAGAGGAATGGTGGGAGGAAGCAGCCATGGAACCAGGAAGGGAAGATGAGCTGTGAGCCCAAGGAGTGAAGGTGGAGGAAGGATGGGCAGTCAGAGGGAGAAGCTTGGGAAGAGGAGATGTCAGGAGCTGAAGGGGTAACAGGGCTTAGTGAGCTGGGAGACTCTGTGGCAGAATGCAGTGCAGAACCAGAGGCAGAAGAGGAAGGAGGCAAGTGGGAGAGGAAGGTCGAGAGGCAGAGGTGAGTCAGGAGAAGGAGGAGCCACCAGGGGCTCCCTCTCCTTCTGCCAGAATCCACCCTCCCTGCTTGTCTCTCAGAGCCAAGAGAGGTGTAACATGGAGGAGCAAAGGCAGGCTGCACACTGGCACACTGTTCAATCGCTTGCCAGAAACCCCAGAGAGGAGGGGACTTGGAAAGCTGTGGGGAGCCGGGGGCCTTCACTCTCAGCAACTGCTTTTGTGGATGAAGAGGCTCAGGGAATGAGCTGCTGTTGTCATGAAGCCCGAAACTCAGCCAAGTCTGTGAACATTGTGCTCTTGCTGATAAAGAGTAAACTCCAGCTGTGAACTGTGGGATTTCCTGCCCAGATAACTCTGTGGCGCCAGCTGTCAGGGAGGATTCTGAGGAGCAATGGACAGAAGAGGCAGAATAGGGGCCAGAGACCGGTCAGGGAGAGCCAGGGGCTCTGGGATGCTGAAGAGCCCCTCAACCACCTAGAGGCTCAGGGAGGAAGCTGAGACTCCGGAAGGGAGGGGGCTTTCAAATCAGCACAGACAAGGGAAATGAAACGTAAGGATCAAAGACGTCTTGCGCGGGAATCGTAGGAAGCCGCTCCCCGAATCTGACTCAACAGGTTTGGACGTGTAATTCTGAACTGTAGCTGTTTCTTGTATATGTGTAAAAAAGACTCTTAAGTACCGCGCTGACTGTGCCAGAGTGTTACTGCGAAGGGGAAACACCACCTTCACACCAGCCTTCTGGATGTTGCCAGTAGGATTCATCTGTAGTTGCTGTTTTCATAGAATTCTAGAGTTGAAAGGGACCCCAAGGGTCATCAAGTCCCACCCCCTGCATTGCTGGAGTCTCAGCTAGATCCTCCAAGACAGATGGCCATCCAGACTAGGCTTATTGTATTTCTATATTCATCAATGAATGCTAAAATAGGCTTCAAAGCAGCGTAGAGACGATAACAAATAGTGTTCAGGATTCACCTAGCCAGCCCTATCTGCTGCAAAATGGGGCCTGCCCCCCACTCCTCCCCCTCTCCATGCCCCCATGAACCCCTTGAATTTGGCTCTAGGGCATTGGAAGGGAACCTCCCCAGAACATCACACGAGGAGAGGAGAAAGTGGATCCTTCCATTGGGGAAACGGGAATGCTTGCGTAGGCAGAAAAATGTAAACATAAGCTGGAGTACCACCTATTTGCAAAAAGATAATTACCCACAGTTAAAATGCAAAATAAAAGAATTCAATTAAAGCGTTAAAATAGGTCCCCACAATTAAAATGTGCAGCAAAGCAATGCTATTGAAATAACACAGCATAATAAGAGGAATAACAAGAAGGAAACAACAGAGCATTGTGTAGCAGATCATATTTCTGCTGTCTCAGAGGAGGAAATTTCCCTTTTTCTTTTAGGGTCCAGTTTGCCTCGAAGATGTCGCTGTTCGTTTCACGGACGAGGAGTGGGAGTTGCTGGATCCTGACCAGAGAGCTCTGCATAAGCACGTCATGGAGGAGAATCGTGGGATCGTGGCCTCTCTTGGTAAGGCTCCCTGTGTGGTCGTCCTATCTGCCAGGAAATTCAAAAAATACCTCTATGTGACAAACCTCATATATTTTCACAGTGCCCCCTACAACACCTGGGAACCTAACACCCCCACAAGAAATAGGAGATTACAGTTTTTTCTGTGAACAATCTTCCTCCAGTTCTGCCTCCTTCTACCACAGTTGGGCTGATCTGAACTGCCCAGGCATCTTCAATGTCAGCTTCAGAGTTGCTAGAATAGATAAGCAGCTTCTGTCAGGTTTTCTGTTTTTGTTTTTGCTGCTGTCAGTCTTGGGTTGACCAGAGAGATGACTGACACTGGAGATGGAGGAGATGCCATGATTGGGCCAAACAACATCTGAACCAGAGAAGAGCAGGGATGACTGAATCTCAGGTAGTACTAGCAGTGATAATCATACTAATAATATTAATTTTTATTTATACCCTGACCATCTGGTTGGGTTGCCCCAGCCAATCTGGGAAGCCTCCAACACATATACAATGGTACCTCTGGTTGTGAATGGGATACGTTCCGGAGGTCCAGCCAGATCCCGAGGTTTTCGCAACCCAAGGATCACTGCGAATGGATTTGTCGCTTTCATAACCTGATGTTTATATAATCCAAGGGTTACGTAACCCGAGGTGCTACTGTATAAACATGAAACAGTAATAATAACAACAATCTAATTGGGGGAAAAAGTTTATCTTCAGAAATATTGTAAAATTAAGGAATGTTAGAAAGATGTTGGAATAAAATTATCTGGTTTTAGCAGAAAAGATATAAAGGATTAAGCAAAAATGAATTGGTGAAAGAAGCGAATGCAAAATCACAGTATATTAGGATAAATTATTAAGATAAAAACAAAGCTAGAAAGGATTTGCTGAAATATCTAACTGAACTAGAATACAAAAATGGGAGGTGCGAGGAGGTCAAGGAAGTAAGCGAATGAAAGCAAGTGATGTAAAGGTTTGACTTGTTTTTTTCTTGTTTTTTTGTTCTTGGATTATGTTTGTTATTTATATATAGTTCTTTCTTTTTCTTTTTTGATTGTTCTGTTTTGATTTATATCTTTTTTTCTGCAACCTTTTAAAAAAAATCCTAATAAAAAATTATTCCAAAAAAAATAACAATATAATCCAACGAAAAAGGTACAAAATTTTTACAAAAAGGTACAAAATTTATAAAATGAGTAACTTACTTCAAACAAAGCAACATTCAACCAACGATTAGAATCCAATAATAAATCCATTTGTTCCTGAGACTTTAATCCCTTTTTCTCTCCATTGCAGATTGTGATGAATTGGAAAGCAAGAACAAAGGTGACCACAACACAATCTGCAGAGTGGAAAAGGCACGTAAAAATTTGGAATGTGGAAAGAGCTGCAGTCAGAGCTCCCATTCCACTTCCCATCAACAGAATCTCATTGGAAAGAAACCCTATCAGTGCATTGAATGTGGAAAGAGCTTCAGTCAGAGCTTCTCTCTCACTTCCCATCAAAGAATTCATACAGGGGAGAAACCCTATCAGTGTGTGGAATGTGGAAAGAGCTTCAGTAGCAGCTCCAATCTCACAAAACATCAAAGAATTCATACAGGGGAGAAACCCTATCAGTGTGTGGAATGTGGAAAGAGCTTCAGTCACAGCCAAAGTCTCACTTCCCATCACAGAATTCATACAGGGGAGAAACCCTATCAGTGTGTGGAATGTGGAAAGAGCTTCAGTATGAGCTACAATCTCACTAAACATCAAACTATTCATACAGGGGAGAAACCCTATCAGTGTATGGAATGTGGAAAGAGCTTCAGTATGAGCTACAATCTCACCTCCCATCAAATAATTCATACAGGGGAGAAACCCTTTCGCTGCATGGAATGTGGAAAGAGCTTTAGTAGAAGCGCCGATCTCACTAAACATCAAAGAATTCATACAGGGGAGAAACCCTATCAGTGTGTGGAATGTGGAAAGAGCTTCAGTATGAGCTCCGATCTCATTAAACATCAAAGAATTCATACAGGGGAGAAACCCTATCAGTGTGTGGAATGTGGAAAGAGCTTCAGTATGAGCTCCCATCTCACTTCCCATCAAAGAATTCATACAGGGGAGAAACCGTATCAGTGCATGGAATGTGGAAAGAGCTTCAGTATGAGCTCTAGTCTCACTTCCCATCAGATAATTCATACAGGGGAGAAACCCTTTCGCTGTGTGGAATGTGGAAAGAGCTTCAGTAGAAGCTCCGATCTCACTAAACATCAAAGAATTCATACAGGGGAGAAACCCTATCAGTGTGTGGAATGTGGAAAGAGCTTCACTGATAGCTCCAAACTCACTTCCCATCAAAGAATTCATTCAGGGGAGAAACCCTATCAGTGTGTGGAATGTGGAAAGAGCTTCAGTATGAGCTCCCATCTCACTTCCCATCAAAGAATTCATACAGGGGAGAAACCCTATCAGTGTGTGGAATGTGGAAAGAGCTTCAGTAGCAGCTCCTCTCTCACTAAGCATCAAAGAATTCATGCAGGGGGGAAATCCTCTCAGTGTGTGGAATGTGGAAAGAGCTTCAGTAGCAGCTTCGATCTCACTAAACATCAAAGAATTCATACAGGGGAGAAACCCTATCAGTGTGTGGAATGTGGAAAGAGCTTCAGTCAGAGCTCCAATCTCACTTCCCATCAAAGAATTCATACAGGGGAGAAACCCTATCAGTGCATTGAATGTGGAAAGAGCTTCAGTATGAGCTTCAATCTCACTTCACATCAAAGAATTCATACAGGAGTGAAACCCTATCAGTGTGCGGAATGTGGAAAGAGGTTCAGTCAAAAGTCCAGTCTCACTTACCATCAAAGAATTCATACAGAGGAGAATCACAGAAGTGTAGAATTTTTGAGCTTGAAGTGATCCCTGGTGCAATATATTCCACCCCTTGTGATGCAGGCATAGCAAGTCAAGCATCCATGACAGATGACCATCCAACTTCATTTGAAAACCTCAAAGAATGGAAATTCCAGCACTCCCAAGGGACTACAATCCACTAAGAGCTCTTGCTATCAAAAAGTTCTTCTGCATGTTTAGTCAGTCTTTTTTTTAAAAAAATAAAACTTGAAGGCATTGGTTTGTGTCCTACCCTGTGGAGCAGGCGTCCTATTGGGAAGACCCAGTTCTCCGAGTGCATGTTCTGGAAGTTGGGCAATAGGGGCAGTACAGGATTCCTTTTGGTGTACCGAACTCCCCACTGCACCAAGGATTCCCTGCCCGAGCTGCTCCAGGTCATGGCGGATGTTCTCCTGGAGACACCTAGTTTGTTTGTCCTAGGGGATTTTAACATCCACGCCGACACGACCTTACAAGGGGCCACTTGGGACTTCATGGAAAGCATGGCCTCCATGGGGCTTTCCCTGAATATGTTTGGCCCAACTCATAGCCGTGGACATGCCTTAGACCTGGTGTTCACCTCTGTGGGTGTTGGTGATCTGACACTAAGTGAAAGCGAAACTAAAGAAGTGCCATGGTCAGATCACTTCCTGGTGCAACTGGACTTCTCTGCGAACCTTACCCTCTGCAGGGTGGTATTATATCTGTGGAAAACAGCAGCAGGAGACTCTTTCAGGTGGTTCACAATTTAGCAGAACCACCTGCTCCATTAGGGCCCACTACAGGCCACATCTCCTGCAATGATTTTGCAAAGTTTTTTGCAGACAAAGTCGCTCCGATTCAAGCAGATGTAGACTCCACTGTGGGAGCAGGGCGGGAGAGTGCTAGAGTCCTGTCTAGTCAAGTTGTGTGGGATCAATTGCAATCTGTTACCCCCGAGGATGTGGACAGGCTGCTTGGACGAGTGAAACCAACCACTTGTCTCCTTGATCCTTGTCCATCCTGGCTTATAAAAGCTAGCCGAGAAGGGCTGTGCGATGGGCTTCGTGGGGTGGTGAATGCTTCCCTCCGTGAGTGAGCCTTCCCAGACCCGCTGAAAGAGGCGGTTATCAAACCACTTCTTAAAAAACCATATTTAGATGCGGCCACGATGGCCAACTATCGCCCAGTCTCAAATCCTCCATTCTTGGGCAAGGTGATTGAGCGAGTGGTTGCTGAACAACTCCAGGCATGCCTGGAGGAAGCAGACCATTTAGATCCCTTCCAGATGGGATTCAGGCCTCAACATGGGACTTGAAACTGCCTTGGTCGCACTGGTTGATGATCTCTGGCGGGCTAGGGACAAAGGTGAGAGCTGTTTCCTAGTTCTGCTGGATCTCTCAGCGGCATTTGATACCATCGAGCATAACATCCTTCTGGACCGTCTTGAGGGGTTGGAAGCTGGGGGCACTGTCATACAGTGGTTCCGCTCCTCCCCCCTGGGCTGTGTTCAGCCTGGGAGTCATTTTGGACTCACAGCTGTCCATGGAGGCACAGGTCAAATCTGTGTCCAGGGCAGCTTTTTACCAGCTCCATCTAGTATGCAGGCTGAGACCCTATCTGCCTGCGGACTGCCTCGCCAGAGTGGTGCATGCTCTGCTTATCTCCTGCTTGGACTGCTGCAATGCGCTCTACATGGGGCTACCTTTGAAGTTCTACCCAGACACTGAGGTCCAGCACCGAGGGCCTTCTGGAGGTTACCTCACTGTGAGAAGCTAAGTTACAAGGAACCAGACAGACAACCTTCTTGGTAGTGGCACCCTCCCTGTGGAACGGCCTCCCACCAGATGTCAAAGAGAACAACAACTACCAGACTTTTAGAAGACATCTGAAGGCAGCCCTGTTTAGGGAAGCTTTTAATGTTTGATGTATTAGTGTTTTAATATTTTATTTGAAGCCGCCCAGAGTAGCAGGGGAAGCCCAGCCAGATGGGCGGGGTATAAATAATAATAATTATACTTATCATTTTATTTTCTTTCTCCTGTAGTAACCTATGTTATCCATCATTTGAGAACCACGATATTGTTCTCCCTTTGCTCTTCTTTCATTTTTATCACAGTCTTTGAACTCTAATACTTTGAAGGAGCGAGGTTTTAATTTCATGAAGTGAGGCAGCTCATCCTCTATTAACAGTCGTAGCTGAGATTGGAAGTCCATGTTGAGGGTCTGGAGAGAGTGTTCAGATGGGAAGACTCTTCTTCTGGGGTCTCCTTCCATTTGGGAGGGGAGAGATTTTCTAGGAAAAGCAGATTTCTGAGTCAGTGAAAAGGACTCAGATGATCCCCTGGGTCTGGCATACAAAGGAAAATACCTCGGGAGTGGGACTGCTAAGAGAGAGGGGAACCGAGGAAAAGTGGCCCCTCGCTCACGGACCAAAGTATGAAGCCATGAAGGAAGCTGGGCTGTCCTGTCATAACTAAGGAAGGGAATGAGAGAGAAGCAGCAGAAACAGAGTCCAGCCTTTTAGCATTTATTCTGGATACCTGAAGTGTAACAACTGATTATGAGAGGAGGGAGTTTAAGAGAAACTGTGCCTGTACAGTGGGTTAAGTACTTAATTTGTTCTGGAGGTCTGTTCTTAACCAGAAACAGTTCTTAAACTGAAGTACCACTTTAGCGAATGGGGCCGCCGGAGCACGATTTCTGTTCTCATCCTGAAGCAAAGTTCTTAACCCGAGGTAATATTTCTGGGGTAGGGGAGTCTGTAGCCCGAAGAGTATGTAACCTGAAGTGTTTGTAACCCAAGGTACCATTGTAGTACCTTGTTTAATCCTGTGACATTTAGCTGAAGTAATAAGGTAACGTCTACCTGACATAGGCCTTCCAGAATCTGATTCAGAGCCAAATCATGTGGTTTCCGGACAGAAAGTAGATATCTTTAGAGAGATTCCACTGAAATTGAGTCTTAGAAGAACCAAATATAGATATTTAACAATAGCACTCAGGAGAGTTGACATTAGATATAAATGGGAATTCCCAGAGGGCATTTCCTTTACATACATGGAAAGGAGATACAGGCTAACATCAGAATTTCAGAGAGTCCTTTGACAAATACAGGAGATTCCAACTGCTAAAAGGCACATACGGTATTCTGTTAGAATGGGAGACGAAAGAGTGTGTTTGTGTGTTTTTACAATCAAGCAATGTATACATTTTATGAAAATTGCAATACATCATAACATCATATAACCTAATAAAGAGTTATAAAATTTTTCATAAAATAGCGCACTGTCTTTCAGGTTGTGTCTTCCTGGAGTTCCATAACTTTGCTGGGTGGAGAGGAAATGGTCTCTCCTCCTTCATCTCAGCTCCACAGCAGTTCTCTCAAAAAGACTTGGCACTCCAGAATGCAGGGACATAATAATAATAATAATAATAATAATAATAATAATAATAATAATAATAATAATAGTATTTATTCAATTTATATACCCCCCTTTATCAGAATATCCCAGGGCGGTGTACAACATTAAAAGCCCAATGCAGAACAACAATGTTAAAAACATAATAAAAAGCATCCTGTGAGACAGCCGAGTAATGCAGCACTCCTTTTAAAACTTGAGGGGAGACTCACTGCTCACCTGCTTTTACGGCCACTATGGGGTTGTGGTGATTGATCCAAGGCAGGCTCCTCTGCTGGCCCTCCGAAGATTCTGACATCGTCCACTCTTTCTCCTGTCACCCACAGCCATAGAATATGAAGAGAGTTGTCCTCCCAAACTCTGCCTACCCTCCAACATGTTGCAGAGGGAAATTGGGACCTGCAACTTTTGGGGCCACACTGCTGAATGAGTCCCGTAAATCACAAAAGAGCAAGGACCCCCCCCCAAAATGGGCGTCTTTTGGGGCCACAGGTTCACGGGAGCCAAAACAGGACATCCTGGGAGCCAATCAGAAGCCAGGGTGGCTTCTGGAATTGCAGGACGTCCCACTCAAAGCAGGACAGTTGACAGGTATGTGAAGACCGCCAAAGATGGAGAGTCCACAACCCATAGTGCAGGCATCCCCAAACTCGGCCCTCCAGATGTTTTGGGACTACAGCTCCCATTATCCCTAGCTAACAGGACCAGTGGTCAGGAATGATGGGAATTGTAGTCGCAAAACATCTGGAGGGCTTAGTTTGCCTATGCTTGCCATAGTCAATATGGCTTCCTTTCCCACTGGCTGAGATGCTTCTGCCCATTTCATCTGCTTAGCCAATCCAGATATTCACGCCCAACAGGTCCCACCCCTGCCTCCAGCAATCTCTTTTGTTACACTCAATGGGTGTTTGGTGGAGGGAAAGGGGAACCATGGGGCAGGGTCCAGGATGCTCAGATTCCTGCCACCAGACCTCCCCTCTGAGGTCCCCCCAGGGCACCTGCTCAGCTGAGAGGAGGGCGTCATAGCACAGGTAGCAAATCAGCTGCTGCTCCGTCCCTTGAGGGATTTCCTACCTCACTTAATTGGCCAAATATTCCCTAAGGGCATCAACCGCTACTATATAAACCCTCACACCCCCGGCAGCAGCAATGAGGTGGTACAGCTTTCGGGTGCTAAGAGTGTGTCCCTGCTTTGGGAGGGGGAACACAGCCCCCCAGCAAAGTTTGTAGGATGAGCCAAGAGGTATAGCTGGACACTGGAAGGCAAAATGTTGCAGGAATTTATGTATAGGTTTTTTTTGGGGGGGGGGTTGCCCCTGCAGCAGATATCATGCACATGCAGCCCACTACCAAAATCAGCATGATCACTTTTGTGACTTTTGTGACTTGTCCCCACAAAACACTTCATCACAGTTTCTTCCTATCTGCTCAAAGGGCCTCTGCTGCACGATACCAAATGTACGAGTTCACTGATAAAGGTATCTATGTACTGGCTCACTGGGAAAACTTCAGAAATTCATATAGACATGTGAGTTCAGCTCCTCAGCAGCCCCTCTACCTGAGTGATGATTCCTGGCATCCTGATACCTGAGTGCCAGACAGGTAGCCATTCCAGAAATAACAAACCCAGCTGGAGACAAAATCTGCCTGGATGGAGACCTGAGAGCCACCTCTCAATATCTGGGGGGCTGACCCATGGAAGAGGGAGCCAGCTTGTTTTCTCCTGCCCTAGAGGGGAGCACCCAGAATAAGGGACCCAGAGGACCAGAAAGCAGTTTCTGCTGCCTAAAGAGCAGGAAGAACATTCTGAGGGGAAGAGCAGCAGAATCCCTTGGGAGATGGCGGACTCTCCTTCCTTGGAGGTTTTTAAGCAGAGGTTGGATGCTTTGGCTGAGATTCCTGCCTTGCAGGGGGGCTGGAATAGATGACCCAGGGGGCTCCCTCCCATTCTAGGAGGAGGTTCCTTGCTTCCTGCAAACCCCTTTTCCCTGCAACCTCTTCCTCCAGTTTCTGGCCAAGGGAGGGGGCGGATCACAGACCAACCAAGAGCAAAAATAAAATGAGCATCTCTGGGATTGTGCAACGCAGGAGAGAAAAGGCAGAGAGGACTGAGCAGGGTGGACTCAGCTCTGCAAGGGTTAAAGGGAACCGAGCTGCATTCCTAGAGAGGACAGGATGTAAAGGGGGGCCAGGTCCTCCAGGCGAAAAGCCCCTCCCTCCCCTTCTTGCAAGGGGGCAGGTTTGCTTTCCTCTGCTATTGCAAATGTTGCATTGTTCTCTTCCACGGGGATCTGGTGAGTCTCTTCCTCCTCCCCCCCCCCCGAGGGTGCAGTGGGGAGAAGGTGGGGGTCCCAGGGCTGCAGCAGGGGAGGGTGGCTCATGTGGGGAGGGGGGCCCCAGGGAGCAGGGGGTCCTGCCAGGGAGGTGCAAGGTCGCAGGAACTGTCTCCTTCCTTTAGATCTTTTGTGGGGGGGAGGAGGAGGTTACCGCCCCCCTTCCAGAAAAAAAATTATTAAGAGCCCCCTGGGAAATCTAGCAGATAGAAATCTAGCTTCTGTAAAGAAGCTTATCAGTAGGACTTCTGCTGTGTGTGACACGGGTCAGCGTCATTGCACAAGAGAGGAAACGTGTCTGAATGGTTGCTCCCAAACCTCTTTGTCTGTTTCCCTTCTTTCTTTCTCCTTATTGGCAGAGGAGGCCAGCCAAGCAGATCAAGCCAAGCTTTGTGAGGAGCTGGGTATGTTTAGTTGGAGAGGAGGAGACAGAGAGGAGATAGGAGAGCCATGTCACCTGGGTGCAGGATTACAACCAATGGCTTCAAGCTACAAGAAAGGAGATTCGGACTCAACACTCCTAGTCATTTTTCACTAGGAACCAATGACTCCCTTGTCAATCAGTTCTGACTTCATGCATTGACTGGAAGGAAGGAGTAACCAGGCTGCTTCCCCTCGCATTAATCTATTCGCTTGCCTCCACATTTCCACAATCTCCCTTCTAGAGGCCTATATCTCCTCCTCCTCCTCTTTAGAAAGATAGCTCAGAGTCTGGGATGTGGTGCAGTCCAGCCCTAGTTCCCAGCAAGACTCATCCATGCTTGCTCAGGGAACCTTTTTCTTCTCCTGATATTAAACAACTTTTGTAACAGAACAACGTATTTGCTTTGTAGGATTTGCTAGAGCTTCTCATTCAGACGGACAGAACTTGGCAGAAGACCAAAGGGTTCCTTCCGATCTCTCAGAGGCTTCCTGAGACCACAGATGGATGAGCAAGACACAGCTGGCCCTAAAGCAGGAAGAGGCCATGCCATCCAAACTGGGAGCAGTGGGGGATTCTGGGGAAACTCTGTGCAGAAGATCCTGGGTGAGGAGGACACTCTCCGCTCAGAGGTGCAGAGCCAGCAGGTGAGGCAGTTCTGCTGCCAGGAGGCCAAAGGACCCCGAGAGGTTTGCAGCCGACTCTACCACCTTTGCCATCAGTGGCTGAAGCCAGAAAGGCACACGAAAGCTGAGATGCTGGACCTGGTGATCTTGGAGCAGTTCCTGGCTGTCCTTCCATTAGAGATGGAGAGCTGGGTGAGGGACTGTGGAGCGGAGACCAGTTCCCAGGCAGTGGCCCTGGCCGAAGGTTTCCTCCTGAGTCAGGCAGAGGAGAGAAAGCAGGCAGAGAGAAAGCAGGTGAGAGAGACTTTCCTCTGGATACTCCCAAGAGGCTCCAAACAGGATGGAGAACATCCAAAAATGGTCTGCTGATGTCCCATCCTTTTTCTGGGAATGAGATCTAACATCCTTAAAGTTTCTGTCTTTGTCGTTCTCTTTTTAATATTTCTCATCATTCATTTACTGTTTTGAATCCTTGTTTTTCTTGCAGAAAAGGGATCATTTTGCAGAAATGGACCTGGATTCCTGTGAGGCAGATGAAAGAATGAAGCCAACAAGACCTCCATATTTATCTTTTCATGGGGGCAGAAGTGAAACATCGGCTGTGGCACCAGATCAGGTCAGGGGAAGCTGCCTTGTGGGGACAGAGGCTGAGGGATGGAGCAATGTCATGGACTGGTTGGGCACAGAGAAATGGTGGGAGGAAGCAGCCTGGGAACCAGGAAAAGAAGACGGCTCAGAGCCCAAGGAGTGGAGGTGGAGTAAGGATTAGCGGTCAGAGGGGCAATAGGGAGAAGCCTTGGAAGAGGAGGTGTCAGAAGCTGAAGGGGTAACAGGGCTTAGTGAGCTGGGAGACTCTGTGGCAGAATGCAGTGCAGAATCAGAGGCAGAAGAGGAAGGAGGCACGTGGGAGGAGGGAGGTCGAGAGGCAGAGGTGAGTCAGGAGAAGGAGGAGCCACTGGGGGCTCCCTCTCCTTCTGCCAGAAGCCACCCTCCCTGCTTGTCTCTCAGAGCCAGGAGCAAAGGCAGGCTGCACTCTTGCGCACTGTTCAGTCGCTTGCCAGAAACCCCAGAGAGGAGGGGACTTGGAAAGCTGTGGGGAGCCGGGGGCCTTCACTCTCGGCAACTGATTTAGTTAAGGAAGACGCTCAGTGAATGAGTTGTTGTTCTCATAAGGCCCGAAACTCAGCCAAGTCTGTGAATATTGTGTTCTTGCTGATAAAGAGTAAACTCCAGCTGTGAAGTGTGGGATTTCCTGCCCAGATAACTCTGTCATACCAGCCTTCTGAATGTTGCCAGTGTTGGCAAACTAGCCCTCTCGGGAGAAGCTGGCCTCTCTCCCAGTTCCCGGAGGTTCTTTTTATTATTATTATTATATTGCCAGTTTATAAATCTTTACAGCTCTTTCCCTTTTACAATACCCTTTCTCATTCACAAAGCCTCTTTAAATCCAACTAGCGTTGTCTGCTCATCACAAATATTTTCCAGATAAATCGTAAACTTTTTCCAGTCCTGAGTGAACTTGTGGTCTTTCTGGTATCTGATTTTTCCTGTCAATTTATCTAGTTCAACAAAGTCTATCAATTTCCGCCTCCATTCTTCCAATGTCGGTAGTTCTTCTTGTTTCCATTTTTGGGCCATTAAAATTCTTGCCGCAGTCACTGCATATTGAAAAAGTTTGTAATCACTTCTGTTAATTTCTCTTCCTGTAATTCCTAACAAAAAGGCTTCTGGTTTCTTCACAAACGTATATTTAAACATATTTTTCAACTCATTAACTTGTTCATATGGCTTCAATTTCCATTTCCCCCCTTCTTTAATTACAATATCTCCATAAGTCATCCAGTCCTCTCTCATATTTGTCTTTTTCACACTCATGACCTCCAGTGGGGATAACCAATGAGGTACATTCGGTTTTAAAATATTTTGGTACCTATCCTATATTTCTATTAGGGCACCTCTAAAAATATGATTGGCGAACCCTTTGTGGACTTTCTTCTTCCCCGACCATAGATAAGTGTGCCAACCGAACCTGTTATCAAAACCTTCTAGATCCAATAACTTGTTATTTTTTAATGTTATCCAGTCCTTTAACCAGCAGAGACAAGATGCTTCATAGTAAAGTTTCAGGTCTGGCAGGGCGAAGCCACCTCTTTCCTTCGCATCAGTTAGTAACTTAAATTGTATTCTTGGCTTTTTGCCCTGCCAGATATATCTTGAGATCATTCTTTGCCACTCTCTGAAGATCTTTGTCCCTTTGATTATTGGAATCATTTGAAATAAGAACAACATCTTTGGAAGTACGCTCATCTTGATTGAAGAAATTCTGCCCCAAAAAGATAATTTCATCCTACCCCACACTTTGAGGTCTCTCTTTATACTATTCCAAGTTGACACATAATTGTTTTGATATAAATCAATATTTTTGGGGGTTAACCATATTCCTAAATATTTTACCTTCGCCACTTCCATCTCTGTTTCTCTTTGCACTTCTTCTGTTAAACTTTGATCCATATTCTTCACCATTAATTTGGTTTTCCTTTTGTTTAATACAAAACCGGCCACACTTCCAAATTGATCAATTTCTTTTATGACTTCATTTAAACTACTTGTCGGATCTTCTACCGTAATTACCAGATCATCGGCGAAGGCTTTTACTTTGTATTGATTTTGACCTACTGTAACCCCCTTTATTAGTTCATTTTGCCTGATTGAACTAAGTAGGACCTCCAGAACCATAATGAATAACAGTGGTGAGAGAGGGCATCCCTGTCTTGTACCTTTCTTTATGTTCACTTCCTCTGTGATTACATTGTTTACAATCAATTTTGCTCTTTGTTCTGAATAAATTGCCTTTATACCATTATAAAAGTCCTTTCCCACTTCCATCATTTCCAAATTTTTCAACATAAATTCCCATGAAACATTATCAAACACTTTCTCTGCATCCACAAACATTAATACGGCTCATCTCTCATTACTGGCAGTCAAATATTCCAAAATGTTTATTATATTTCTCACATTGTCCTTCATATGTCTGCCAGGAAGGAAACCTGCCTGATCTTCATGGATATATTCTTGCAATATCATCTTTAATCTTTTTGCTAAGATACCCGAAAAAATCTTATAATCTGTGTTTAGCAGAGATATTGGTCTATAGTTCTTAACTTGTGTGAGATCACAGTCTTGTTTTGGTATGAGTGTAATAAAGGCTTCTTTCCAAGTTTCTGGTATATCCTGTTGTTTCAAAATATTATTCATAACTTCTTTAAGTGGTACCGTCAAGGAGTCCCTCATTTCTTTGTAGTAAGTTGCTGTAAATCCATCTGGTCCTGGTGCCTTTCCTTTTTTCATCTCTTTTATAATTTCTACTATCTCTTCCTTCTCAATTGGGGCGTTCAGTCTGTCTTTCTTTTCTGTCGGGATCTTTTGCACCTTTTTTTCTTTTAGAAATTTCTCTATCTTCTTTATATTGTTTTTTTCTCGTTTTGCGTACAAATGTTGATAAAAGTCCAAGAATCCTTTTCTGATACCTTTTGGATTTTCTATTTCCTCACCATCCACAATGATTTTGTTAATTGTACTTTGCTCTTTCCTTTTTTTGATTTGCCATGCAAGCCATTTTCCAGGTTTATTTGCGAATTCAAAGTTCCTTTGTCTCAATCTTTTGATGTTCCATTCGACTTCTTTGTTTATGATCATAGCAAACTGTGTCTGCAAAACCTTAATATTTTGTTTTATTTTGATGTTGTTTGGCTTTTTGATTAACTTTTGTTCATTGTCCATTATTTGTTTTAAAATTTCCTTCTTCCCTTTCTCTCTGTTCTTATTTTTAATCGCATTCTGTTGAATAAAGAATCCCCTCATTACCGCCTTGCTTGCGTCCCATACTGTACTCATCTTTGTGCCTTTATTCATGTTGTCTGAAAAGTATTCCATCAATTTTTTACGTGCTTCTTGAATAATTTTTTTATCTTCCAAAAGGTAATCTTTCAATCTCCATCTGAATGTTCTCTCTTCGTAAGCTTTTATCTCCATTTTTATCGGATTATGATCCGAGATTAGTCTGGGTTGAATTTCTATTTGTTGGATTCTGGTAGTTAATTCATTCGAGACCCAAATTTGATCTATTCTTGACATGAACTGATTTGGTTCCGAATAAAATGTGAACTGTTTTTCTAATGGGTGTCT
Organism: Podarcis melisellensis; assembly: GCF_964234715.1. NCBI lineage: Eukaryota > Metazoa > Chordata > Lepidosauria > Squamata > Lacertidae > Podarcis > Podarcis melisellensis. The sequence continues at coordinate 103,321,943 of NC_138531.1, read as the reverse complement.
AAGTCTCCAAATGTCAATTAAGTTAAGGTTTTGCACCAATGTAAAAAAGGTCTTCGGTAGTTTACCTTCCTTACTGTCACTTTTTTCTCTTAATCTGTCCATTTCCATTGATACAACTCCATTCATATCTCCCATTATTATCATTTTTTGATCCATGTATTCAAAAAATCTTTCTTCCAATTTCTTATAAAAATCAGTCTTGTTTCCATTAGGTGCGTAGATCCTGACAATTTTTAAATTTTCGCCCTGCCAATTGATCTGTATTGCAATCATTCTTCCTTCTTCGTCTTTGAAAATCTGTTGAGCTTCTATATTTTTTCTTACATAAAGAACTACGCCTCTCTTCTTTTCTTTGTCTGAGGATATAAATTCATTTCCCAATCTATTGTTGATCAAAATTTTTCTGTTTTCTTGCCACATGGGTTTCTTGGAGACAGATGATATCCAAATTTTTCCTTTTTAAATATTGTTCAGTGTTATTCCTTTTCTTCTTATCATTTATTCCGTTAATGTTCCAATTCCATAATTTCAATGCCATATTTTCCGCTGATTAAAAATATAATTTTTTTCCGGCTTACGTTTTTATAATTCCTCTTCTTTTTCTTCTTCTTCCTCCTCCTCATCTTCTTCTTCTTCCTCCTCCTTCTCCTCCTCTTCCTCATCTGTCTCTTTGTTCTTTTTGAATTTTCCTTTTAAAATTTTTCCTCCCGTCGGGTCAATTCCTCCTACTGCTCCTTCTTCTTCCTCCTCCTCTACCATTAATTCTTTATATTGTCTCTGAAACTTACTTGTTTCCTCGGGACTTGTAAGTCTGTGTCTCTTGCTTTTATATACGAAAGAGATCCCCTGAGGGAATTCCCATTTGAATTCAATCTTGTTTTTCTTCAGAATTTGGACCAATGGTTTATACGGGTCTCTCCGTTTCAACAATCTGACCGGTATGTCTTTAAAAATAATTATGTAACTCCCATCGATGTTCAATCGCTTCTCTCTACTTTTCTGGAGTATTAGGTCCCTCATATCTTTGTCTTTAAAGGTGATCAGGCAATCTCCTGTAACCTTCCTTGACTTGGTGGTCCTTACTCTCATTCTAAATGCATTCTGAACCTTCCTCTCTACATCTTCTTTTTGTAATTCCAACCATTGAGCAATTTCCGTTATTAATTTATCTTTAATATCTTCTCCTTAAACCTCTGGAACTGCTCTCAACCTTAAATTCACCTCCCGTTGTCTCAATTCGTTCATGGAGATTGCATCCCATAACTCCTCCTGTGTTTTATTTATTTCTGAAATTCCTGCCTTCATCTTCTCCTCCTTTTTGACCTCTTTCATCTCCACTTTTGTCCTTTTTAGTCCTTCCTCCACAGATTGTGTTCTCTTAGTAACTTCTTTTATTTGGCCTTTTAATTCTTTTACTGTATCATCAATTTTTTGGTCCATTTTCCCAATTTTATTATCCACCTGCTCAGTTCTAGTATCTACATGTTCCAATTTATCCTCTAAGTTCTTTTCACTTTGTCTAATTTCTGCAAACATTTTTAAAATTTCGGCTTTGAAATCTGCCTCAGGTTTTGAACCTCTTCTTTCTCCCGGTGTTCCTCCCTCCCCAGCTTTCTTCGATAAATGAGACATTTTCTCCCACTTTTAATTTCTCCAACCCAAACCCTTTTCCGTTGGGTCGATCCTACTAGCTCCCAATTTTTAGTGGGTCCAACCCCAATATATACTTGTATTCTTCCCCAAAACAATTCTTATAACAGACATATAAATAACACTTCCATCCAATCAAAATCCATCAAATTCAGTCCAAATTAATATAAAAAATTATAAATTTTAAAAGAACAGAATCAGGTTGAATCCCAACAGTTGAAAATGTCTACAAAGATCTTCTTGCCACCAATTAGGCTAATCCAAGCGTGCAAATATTTGTTTTGAATGTGAACAGCTCTTGCCAATCACTGAGTCCAGGAGGAGCTATAGGGAGAATTCCTAAGATGTTGATGTCAAAATCCAATCTTCTGCCACCAATTAGGGTAATCCTTATATTTATTATAGGCGAATAGATCTTTTAATCCAAAAAGCCAAGAGAAGTTTATCTTTTTATATATATATATAAATTTTTATTAAGGTTTTTCAATACAAATGCATATTTAATAAAACAACATTGGTTATTTAACATCTTTTCATTGCTACTTTGGACTCCCTCACGTCTCCCGCTCCCACTTACATCATTGTGAAATTGTTTCCAAGCAAATTATCATCTTGTTCGCAGTCTTAGGTTCAATCATTAAAATAGAGTCTCTTCCTTTCTCTTAAAAAAAAATAATATGTACCTTCCTTATTTCCCTTATATTTAAACTCAAATCTAGCTTAGTGGTAGACGATTATTTCTACTCTGGCATCCTTGTTAACATTCAACCAAATTACAATACTTTTGTAGGTAAATCTTGAATTTCTTCCAGTCTTCTTCAGCCCTCTCTTCTCCCAGGTCTCGGATTCTGCCGGTCATCTCAGCTAGTTGCATATAGTCCATCAGCTGCATCTGCCATTCTTCCAGAGTGGGTAAATCTTGAGTTTTCCAGTTCTTGGCGATCAGTATCCTTGCTGCCGTTGTTGCATACATAAAAAATGTTCTATCCTTCTTTAACACATTCTGGCCGACAATGCCCAAGAGGAAGGCCTCTGGTTTCTTGGTAAAGGTGTACTTAAACACCTTTTTCAGTTCATTATATATCATTTCCCAGAAGGCCTTCACTTTAGGGCATGTCCACCAGAGGTGAAAGAATGTTCCTTCATTTTCCTTACATTTCCAACATTTATTATCCGACGAATGGTATATTTTGGCTAGTTTAACTGGGGTCATGTACCATCTATATATCATTTTCATTACATTTTCCTTCAGCGCATTACATGCAGTGAAGTTCAACCCAGTGGTCCACAACCTTTCCCAGTCTTCAAACATAATATTATGCCCGATATCCTGTGCCCACTTTATCATAGCCGATTTAACCATTTCGTCTTGTGTGTTCCATTTCAGCAGCAAATTATACATTTTTGAAAGTACCTTAGTCTTAGGTTCTAACAATTCTGTTTCCAACTTCGATTTCTCCACCTGGAATCCTAACTTTTTATCATTCTTAAACACTTCTTTAATCTGAGCATAGTGTAACCAGTCTCGCACTTTATCTTTCATTTTCTCTAAACTCTGCAGTTTCCAATTGTCTCCATCTCTTTCTAGTATTTCCCAATACTTTGGCCAATTGGCCTCCATATTGGGTCTTTTTCGGGCCTTAGCCTCCAAGGGTGACAGCCACCTCGGGGTTTTGTTTTCCAATAAGTCTTTGTATTTTGTCCAAACATTAAATACTGCTTTTCTGACAATATGGTCCTTAAAGGCCTTATTAATCTTAACCTTATCATACCATAAGTATGCATGCCATCCAAATGCATTGTTAAAACCTTCCAGATCCAGTACATCTGTGTCTTCAAGAAGTAGCCAATCTTTTAGCCAGCAGAAAGCTGCGGCTTCATAATACAACTTTAAGTCTGGCAGGGCAAAGCCCCCTCTTTCTTTCGCATCCGTTAATATCTTAAACTTAATTCTGGGCTTTTTGCCCTGCCAGACAAATTTAGAAATGTCTTTCTGCCACTTCCGGAAGCACTCCGTTTTGTCTATAATCTGCAATGTTTGAAACAAAAACAACATTTTTGGCAATACATTCATCTTAATGGCAGCTATTCGGCCTAACAATGAAAGTTTTAATTTTGACCAACTATCCAAGCCTCTCTTAATTTCCGACCAACATTTTTCATAATTATCTTTGAATAAACTCAGATTTTTTGCTGTTATGTTTACCCCTAGGTATGAGAAGTTTATCAATCAGAAAATAAAAGTCCTGAAAAAAAACAAGTTGTTATGTGTCTTCTGACCACTAGAGGCAAAAGTTCCCAAACAATCACCGTCTTAAATTGCTCAAATATTTCAGTAAAAAGAAAATGCAACAGAAAAAAATAGACCATAAAAGGTGAACCAAATTATATCCAATCCAATATGGATAGTCCAGATCAATTTAAGAATCTTCTTTCATCGGCAAACATCAGACAGTCTCATAGATTCATAGGTCTTTAACAATGGAGTCTGGAAATCCCCTTTGTGTTACGCAGTTTTTATTTTACAGCGACACCAAAGTCTGATTGCTTTAGCTCAAATTCACGAGCTCCAAAAAGGACTTAAATAACTCTGTCTTATTTCCTCTGTCTCCCCTTCTACTTTAAATCTTCTTTGCTTAATTTGTATTGTCCCAGAAAGGTTATTTTTTATTCAGTTGAAGGGGAGAAGAAACAATAGCCACAAGCGGTAACTTACTTTCACTTTTGATCGCTTTGCTGTTTCCATGCGTCTAGGCTGATTGCGGATAAAAGCCGGTCTCGTAAATTCTAAATTTTTTCCATCCGGTTTCTTTCCTTAATTTAAATTTCTTCTTTACATCCAATTAAGTCCGAATTTCTTCCAAATCGAGAATTGAGAGCTCTCCTTGCAAGCCCAGGGCTTCGTTTCTCGGAGGTAGCTATGGCCTCCCTGCAGCCCGCTCTCCCCCCCCGCCGTTCTCTTCACCCCTTTAGGAGCTACCTGACGGCCGGGTGCTTCGCGTTTCAGCTGCCTGCAGGAACCTGAGTGTCAGAACACCCTCCTGACACTACTTAAAGGGGTCACTGCGTCCTGTGACACCCCCAAATCCTCTGAAAACCCCGGGATTCCCCAAGAGGGAAAATCCCCGCTTGCGCTCGGATCGCTGTCAACCGGAAGTCAGCTCCTGGAGCTTCTTACCGGTGATCTCCTCTGGCTGGTATCCCCGCAGTCCAGGGAAATCTTGATAGGCAACATTTCCCAGCGTGGAAAATGAACACCCCCTCCCTCCTTGCATACCAGCAAGAGAAAGGAGATAGTCAGAAAGCTATTTACATCCTTTTATTTCTGACTGTTCAGTTATACAGAAAATATGTCCGATCAGTTCAATCTCCTCCTAGCAAGTGACTCAAACTTCCTTTACAAACGCAACAGGAAGGTCTCATATTACACTGAGAACAAAGCTTTGAGAAATCCCTGGAACATTCTTTCCCATAGCTAGCCAGATCTTGTGATGTAAATACCGAGCTGCCAGTTTGCAGCTGCGTTGTATCCATATCGTAACAGCAAGTAGGATTCATCTCCCCCTCTCCATGCCCCCATGAACCCCTTGAATTTGGCTCTAGGGCATTGGAAGGGAACCTCTACAGAACAACTCACGAGGAAAGGAGAAAGTGGACCCTTCCATCTGGCAAACTGGAATGCTTGCGTAGGCAGAATGATTTGAAAACCAAAAGGTGGAGTACCACCTATTTGCAAAAAGACGAATACCCATAGTTAAAATGCAGAATAAAAGAATTCAATTAAAGTATTAAAATAGGTGCCCATAATTAAAATGTGCAGCAAAGCAATCTTATTGAAATAACACAGCAATTAATAGGAAGAAAACCACAGAGCATTGTGTAGCAGATTATATTTTTGCTGTCTCAGAGGAGGACATTTGCCTTTTTCTTTTAGGGTCCAGTGTGCTTTGAAGATGTTGCTGTTCGTTTCACGGATGAGGAGTGGGCGTTGCTGGATCCTGACCAGAGAGCTCTGCATAAGGACGTCATGGAGGAGAATTGTGGGATCGTGGCCTCTCTTGGTAAGGCTCCCTGTGGGATCGTCCTATCTGCCAGGAAATTCAAGAAATACCTCTATGTGACAAACCTCATATATTTCACAGCGCCCCCTACAACACCTGGGAACTTAACACCCCCACAAGAAATAGTAGATTACAGTTTTTTCTGTGAACAATCTTCCTCCACTTCTGCCTCCTTCTACCACAGTTGGGCTGATGTGAACTGCCCAGGCATCTTAAATGTCGGCTTCAGAGTTGTTAGAATAGATAAGTAGCTTCTGTCAGGATTTCTGTTTTTGTTTTTGCTGCTGTCAGTCTTGGGTTGACCAGAGAGATGACTGACACTGGAGATGGAGGGGATGCCATGAGTGGGCCAAACAACATCTGCCCCAGAGAAGAGCCAGGCTGATTGAATCTCAGGTAGTACTAGCAGTGATAATAATAGCAATAATAATAATTTTTATTTATACCCTGACCATCTGGTTGGGTTGCCCCAGCCAATCTGGGAAGCTTCCAATACATATACAGTGGTACCTCTGGTTGCGAATGGGATCCGTTCCGGAGGTCCGGCCAGATCCCGAGGTTTTCGCAACCCGAGGATCACTGTTCTGCGCATGCGCATGGATTTGCCACTTTAATAAGCTGAAGTTTACGTAACCAGAGGGTTACGTAACCTGAGGTGCTACGGTATAAACATGAAAAAGTAATTTACAACAACAATGTAATCTAATGTAAAAAGTACAAAAATCTTAAAATGAGTAGCTTACTTCAAACAATAATAAATACATTGGGTTATTACAGATAACAAAGGTAATAAACACACAGCCAACTGCCTTCTCTACAACAAATTTAATGTGCTCTATTTGTTCCTGAGGCTCTAATCCCTTTTTCTCTCCATTGCAGATTGTGATGAATTGGAAAGCAAGAACAAAGGTGACCACAACACAATCTGCAGAGTGGAGAAGGCACGTAAAAATTTGGAATGTGGAAAGAGCTGCAGTCAGAGCTCCCATTCCACTTCCCATAAAAGAAATTTCTTTCGAAAGAAACCCTATCGGTGCATGGAATGTGGAAAGATATTCAGTACGAGCTCCTCTCTCTCTTCCCATCAAAGAATTCATACAGGGAAGAAAACATATAATTGCTTTGAATGTGGAAAGAGTTTTAGTAGGAGTTGTAATCTCACTTCCCATCAAAGAATTCATACAGGAGAGAAACCCTATCAGTGCATTGAATGTGGGAAGAGCTTCACTGATAGCTCCCATCTCAGTTCCCATCATAAAATTCATACAAGAGAGAGACCCTATCAGTGTGTGGAATGTGGAGAGACCTTCACTCAGAGCTCCTCTCTCACTTTCCATCAGAAAATTCATACAAGAGAGAAACCCTATCAGTGCGTGGAATGTGGAAAGAGCTTCAGTACAAGCTGCTCTCTCAATTCCCATCAAAGAATTCATACAGGGGAGAAACCCTATCAGTGCATGGAATGTGGAAAGAGCTTCAGTCACAGCCACAGCCTCACTTCCCATCAAAGAATTCATACAGGTCAGAAACCATATAATTGCTTTGAATGTGGAAAGAGCTTTAGTAAGAGCTGTAATCTCACTAGGCATCAAAGAATTCATACAGGGGAGAAACCCTATCAGTGCATGGAATGTGGAAAGAGTTTCATCCAGAGAACTCATCTGAATACCCATCAAAGAATTTATAGAGGGGAGAAACAATATAAATGCTTTGAATGTGGAAAGAGCTTCAGGAAGAGCTGCTCTCTCACATCTCATCAAAGAATTCACACAGGGGAGAAACCCTATCAGTGTGTGGAATGTGGGAAGAGCTTCACTCATAACTCCTCTCTCACTTCCCATCAAAGAACTCATACAGGGGAGAATCACTTAATTGTAGAATTGTGGAGCTGGAAGTGAACCCTGGTGCAATCTATTCCACCCCATGTGATGCTGGCATAGCAAGTGAAGCATCCATGACAGATGACCATCCAACTTCACTTGAAAACCTCAATAGATGGAAACTCCAGCACTTCCAAGGGAGTCCTATCCACTAACAGTTCTTGCTGTCAAAAAGTTCTTCCACATGTTTAGTCAGTCTTGTTTTTAAAAACAAAAAAACAAAACTTGAATCCATTTGTTTGTGTCCTACTCTGTGGAGCAGGAAAAACGAGCTAAAAACGATACAACAAAGAAAAATCTTTCCTTCCCCGGAATTTAAATAATTAACAAAAAATCAGAAAGCATTCCTTGACTTCCTATCCTCTTTTTCCATGGTTCCTTTTAACTCTGATTTGTTTATTCCAATGTTCTGAAATGCCTCTCAAACATAGCGTTGTGTCATTTTATTTTAATTCCAGACGTGCAATATTATTGATTATATCCTTCTGAGTTTCTCTTACTGTGGCTAGCTCTGTTTTCATTCTATCTTGATTCTTTTTTATCTCTCAGTCCTCTTCTTTCTTTGGCCAGGGCACAGCCTGACTCCCTCCTTCGGCAATCTTCACGGAGCTTTGGCCCAATGGTTGCCATTGGTTTGATTTGAATCAATTTTATAATGAATGATTTTAGAGTGTTGTGTTGTACTGCTGTACTGTTTTATTGTTGTTAGCCGCCGTGAGCCTGGTTTCGGCTGGGGAGGGCGGGATATAAATAAATTTATTATTATTATTATTATTATTATTATTATTATTATTATTATTATTATTATTTCTCTTAACTGTTTCCTCCAAAGCTTGGACTGTTTTTTCCATACCATTTGTTTTCCTGGATACTGTTTTGATTTCTGTTGTCAATTTGTCCATCATTTTGGTCAAGACAAAATAAAAAAAATTCCTTCCAGTAGCACCTTTAGGTGCTACTGGAAGGAATTTTTTTATTTTGTCTTGACTATGGCAGACCAACACGGCTACCTATCTGTAACTGGAACTATGGAAGGCACATCATTTTGGTGTTATTTTGTAAATCTTTTCCTAATTCCACCAGGATCTCTGCTATATTGGCATCTCCTTAGGTGGTCGCCCTTTCAGTTTGGCTGGTTTCTTTTGTGCCCCCTGTTTTTTTCTGTTAGATTTTTTCCCCCTAATTAAATTTAAAAAAATTGTTTTGTTATTCTGAAGGTCTCCGCTCGGTGTCTCTCCCACTGTTATCTTGTGGAATATTATTTTCTTTCTCCTGTAGTAACCTATGTTATCCATCATTTGAGAACCACGATATTGTTCTCCCTTTGGTCTTCTTTCCTTTTTATCCCTTTCCCCAAATGGAAAAATTTTCTTGCAGCTGCCGCCCACAGGGTCAACATTTTCTGCCACCCACCCCCACCACCCTCCGACGACCACTGTCAGTCATGGGGTCACAGAATTATGGTTTCTGAACTGGCTGGATCTAGAGTCTGGATACATCAAAGAAGCGCTTCATTTAAAGGTGTTGTAAATTCAAACACTGAAAACAGGTAGAGAAAATCAGGACTCCACTGCACCATCCAGTGGCACAATGTTATATTGCACATACTATGCATATCAATCGCTTTTTCTTTGCCCATCTAATGATGATGATGATGATGATAATTTATTATTTATACCTCACCCATCTGGTTGGGTTTACCCAGCCACTCTGGGCGGCTCCCAATTGAATACAGCATTAAATATTAAAACTTAAAACTATTATCAAACTATTAAAAATAAAATAAATAAATGTAGCTGAGTTTGCAGGGACGAATTTGGGAGGGGAGTCAGGCCCTTGGCAAATAAAAGTAGGGTTTCCCCTAACCTATCCCATCTCATGGGGGGAGGGGAACAGGGATTTCCCTAATGTCATCTCATTGCATCCTGCAGGGAATGACCTGGGGGGGGTGGAGCACAACCCCCCAGCTAAGTTTGGAGGATGGGCCAAGAAGTATAGCTGGTCATTGGAAGGCAAACATACCCAAAGCCTTCAAAATGTGCACTTCCCTCCATTTAGCAACAGAGTTCCCCAGCTCAGCAATGTGTACTGGGGCCAAGCAGGCATCATCAACATTGTCTTTTACTTCAGTTCATAAAATTTATACACTGCTTGGTTTTAAAAGCAGCAACCACCACAAAAAAGATCAAAGCCAGAACAGAGTCCTTAAGAGCGGAACAGAGGTTGGCTGGCACATGGTGCATCGGGAGGAAGGAGGGCGAGTGCCTTGCACGAGTGCTAATCTTTCCACTAGCATAATTTAGTTGAATTACGACCCACTACTGTTTTATGGGGACATGGGTGGTCTAAACCACTGAGCCTAGAGGGCTTGCCGATCGGAAGGTTGGCGATTCGAATCCCCGCAATGACGGGGTGAGCTCCCGTTGTTCGGTCCCTGCTCCTGCCATCCTAGCAGTTCGAAAGCACGTCAAAGTGCAAGTAGATAAATAGGAAAGGTAAACAGTGTTTATGTGCGCTGCTCTGGTTTCACCAGAAGTGGCTTAGTCATGCTGGCCACATGACCCAGAAAAACTGCGGACAAACGTTGGCTCCCTCGGCTAGTAAAGCGAGATGAGCGCCACAACCCCAGAGTTGTTCACGACTGGACTTAACTGTCAGGGGTGTCAGGATCATCCCACACGCAAGTAAGTCACCCATAGAGACACATGCCCAACTGGCTTGTTCTCTCCCTCCCGGTCAGTTGTTCGGGAGCTTCAAAAGCTGTCTCCAGCCGTACATCACAGTGACTGATACCAAAAGGCAATAGCATGCTTAGGAACAGCAGAGTGTTAGCAGTTTGCTTGTGCTGGTCCCGGGGGGTTACCGTGCGGCGAGGTTCGAGTCCAGTCCAAGGACGAGGGTGCGGTATGGAGGCCGTCCGGCAAAGCTGAAGCCCAAGGCAGGGAGTCGGGTGAGGTCAGGAACTCTGGCAGAAGAGCAGGACAGGGTGCTGGCAAGAACTGTTACCAACAATGTTGCTCCTGCAACCTGGGACTGGGCTGGCTGGCTTTTATCTGCCCCGAGGCATAGGGTGGCCCCGGTCCACAGGTGACTCACCTCTCCTGGCCTAGAGGCGAGCACTCCTCCTGCGGGAACTTAGTTCCCTCCGCCTCTCTGCCCTGAGCCTCTGCAGCTCAGGAGAGGCTGGAGGGTTACTGGACCCAGAGGCAACCTCACTTTCCCCTGACGGGGCTGAGAGTGGAGCACCTGCAGGCAATGGGTCCTCCCATCACCTCAGGAGCCAGAGCAGACTCAGCTGATGCCTGCTCCTGAGGATCCGGCACAGGTGAGAACCTTTCAGGCTCAAGCCCCAGCCCTGGCTCAGCTGGTCCTGGAGGCGGGGACTCCTGTGCAGGGTAGGATTCCTCAGGTTCAGCTTCTGAGTCGAAATCCCATGCCATCACACTGCTTAACAAACTCAGTAGCACAGCATTTTGGCTAAACTACTTTATTTACACATAAAACACTCGGAGCATTCTGACTCAGTGCCTTCCTCTTTCTCATCAGACAGCAAAGAGAGAAAGAACAAAGGACAATAGTCCCACATCATGGAACACTGTAATACAAACATCCTGTCTCCATAAGAATCTAGCAAGAATGTATAACTTGCTGTTGAAATGGAATACTCAGGATGAAACGGTTAAATCTGCTATGATAAAATGGGCACAAGATGTTGGACATAACATTATGTTTGCTGACTGGGAACAGTTATGGACCACAGGTATGAAATTTACGGCATGTAATGCCTTAAGAGAGAATATTATGAAAATGATATACAGGTGGTACATGACACCAGTCAAGCTTGCAAAAATATACCATCTGCCCGATAACAAGTGTTGGAAATATAAAGAGACTGAAGGTACATTCTTTCACCTTTGGTGGACGTGCCCAAGGATTAAGGCTTTCTGGGAGATGATCTATAATGAACTGAAAAAAGTATTTAAATATACTTTTCCGAAGAAACCAGAGGCCTTTCTCCTGGGCATGGTCGGCCAATTGGTGTCAAAGAAGGATAGAACTTTCTTTATGTACGCTACAACAGCAGCAAGAATACTTATCGCAAAGTATTGGAAGACACAAGATCTACCCACTTTGGAAGAATGGCAGATGAAAGTGATAGACTATATGGAACTGGCGGAAATGACTGGCAGAATCCGAGACCAGGGAGAAGAGTCGGTGGAAGAAGCTTGGAAGGGGAAGCAGAAGACTCTCAGCACCGCGCCGCTCCCCGTCCCCCGTTCTGCGGCCTTTAAAAAGGCTCCTTTGCGGGTCGGGGGGGGGCGCTAATGGTGCCCGCCGAGTAACCAAGTCCACAGGAATCCGCGCCTGTGGTTTTTAAGGGTCCCCGCGTCGCCGGTGCAGCAGAACCCGATCCCTACTGATCCGATTCCCTCCGGAGCTCGGAGGGAGTTCGCCATTAGATGTTGGTGCTAACCCGGAAGTCCCCCTTTTCAGGGAAGTTTTTAATCTGTGATATTTTAGTGTATTTTTGGTTTTTATGGAAGCCGCCCAGAGTGGCTGGGGAAACCCAGCCAGATGGGCGGGGTACAAATAATAAATTATTATTATATTATTATTATATATAGAGTGGAGGGGAAGTTTTGTAGGACCAGATTGTGGTACCTGATTAAAGTCTCTTAAGAATTAAACTCCTACAGACACCCTTGGGAAGAGGGCTTAGTGGCGCAGAGAACAAATCAGCAGCTGCCCTCTCCCTTGTGGCTGTCCTCACATCACATATTGCCTGAAGACCCCAAGATTACATCACGCCAGACATCACATATGCTCCCCGCTAGAAGCACTCCCAGGCAACAGGAGCAGCTCTCTGGTGCTATGGAAGGTAGGTGTCCTACAGGGAGCAGAAGGCTACAGCTTAGGCAACCCTTAAAACAGCTCTCTCTCTCCTCAATTGACTGGAACCAAGGAGGAATATGAATGGGGAATGGACCTTCTGCTTTTGATGGGCAGAATCACCACACTGTTACACAAAATCCCCCAAAAAGAGAGTAAGAGAGAACAGCCCACAGATTAATGGCACCTTCTGACAACCAGTCTTCTGGATCTGAACCGTGGTCACCATTGACCTGATATTTCTGATGCTAGGGCACATGCGAGATAAAATCCCAGAGAGTTCTGCATAGATACTTCCTGGTGTCCGCGTCCTGTCACCTGATGCATTTTCATGGACCATGTAGATTCTCTATCATTTGATGCATGTCAATGCATGTTTGATGCACCATACCTGTTGAAGAACGTCAATGCATGTTTGTGCTGCCTGCTTAGAGTGTAGCTTTTCCAGGGTTCACCTAGAAACAAGGGTTTCTTCCATCCCCAGTCTGGAGTGGCGAGGGCAGCATCCTTGGAAACAAGGTAGGTACAACAAAACATGGCTATGGAGTGTGCAGAGAGCCAGCCCCTTTAGCTGCAGAGTTTGCACCAGCCCCACACCCCCAAAAATAATGAACACAAGCTGTAGTGGAAGGAACAGTGTACAGATGGAATGGCACTTGCAATGTAAAGATCTACTGCACCAGTTATCAGTTTGTTTCCGGACAAATGCCAGGCATGAATTTTGACACAGAAAAGCTTAAATAGACTGGGGCCAGTTGAATATCTATAGGACCTGTGTGATATTCTGTTCCCTGTGGAGAAAGGAAGCAAGGTGGGCAAGGAGAACAGGACCTTTCCTATAAGGTCATGTGACCTTTAAGCAAAGTTCTTGTTATTTCTGCTCTTCTCTCCTTTTATGTGCTTGTTAAGCGATTGCTTTTCATCATAGTTTTCATCATATTGTTAGCTGCTGGCTCAGGTGTGGTATAAATATCTTCCTCCTATATATATAAAAATGCAAGGCTGTTGTCATGCAAACATGACACCAGCACACTTTAACTGATGTGTGTGTGGGGGGGGGGGAGTTTCTTCAGAGTGGTTTGGCATAAGTGCCTAACCCAATACATTATGCTCTTAACAGAGGAGGGCAGGCACTTCAGAAAAACACTCTCCCAAGTGCCTCCCCCTCCTTTAAGAGGAGGTGGGGGTGGGGGTGGGGGTGAGCTGTGAGAGGAGGGAAAGGGCCTTGGGGCAACTTGCTAGGGAAGGAGAGACAGGATAGGAGAGGGGTAAAGCAGGGTGGGAATGAGATGTAAAGGGAGGAGGGGTGGGCCAGGTGTTGGAGAAGGTGACTTGGCAAAGAGCTTAGTGGGTAGATGTGGTTGGCAAGTGAAAGGAGGAAGGTTGGCAGCCCCTCACTGAGAGCCAGTGTGGTGTAGTGGTTAAGAGCAGTGGACTCGTAATCTGGTGAATGGGGTTCTCGTCTCCGCTCCTCCACATGCAGCTGCTGGGTGACCTTGGGCCAGTCACACTTCTCTGAAGTCTCTCAGCCCCACTCACCTCACAGAGTGTTTGTTGTGGGGGAGGAAGGGAAAGGAGAATGTGAGCCGCTTTGAGATTCCTTCGGGTAGTGATAAAGTGGGATATCAAATCCAAACTCTTCTTCTTCTTCTCATTTTCAGTTAAGATACATAAACTGCAAAATCTTAAACTCTGGCAGTGGAATGTCCCCACAGTGGATTCTGATGGTGGTACTTACCTCTGTCCTCTTTGCAGAGGAAGTGGTAGCCATTGCTTTGTTATTCTTTTATTGTATTCTAATTATTTATTTTTATAATATTTATATTTTATTAAGGTGATTTCAGTAAAAAGAAATAAAGTGATACGGGGGGGAGAAGGAAAAGTAAGAGGGAGAAAAACAACAACAAAGATACATATAAAAATGAAAATATACAACAAAAAACAACAACAACAAGCAAATACAGAAAACTCAATATGGAAGCTGTGTAGCATGTTCAACTTCTGAGGCGTGTTTGAAAACCAAAGCATTTACTTCTGGGTTTACGGCATTCGAAAACCTAAATGTTTATCAATGCAGGCATTCAAAAATCGAGGTACCACTGTACGCTATTCCCATACATTGTTGCATAAATTGGTATAGTGTGGTTGTCCTAGTGCTTATGTAAATGCTAATAGCCTACTGCATTTTGTATAAACTCATTCCATATGTTATCACATTTATCCATACAGAGCCTGCGCCTCTAAGCAGTCCGTTCATCAATTGACAGTGATGTCCCATTGATTGAAGGGTTTCGTATCTTTATTTTTCCAGTTCCTTAATATCAACCTTTTGGCAGCCATTAGGGCATGGAAAATCCTTTTCCGTTGTCCCATTAATAGGAGACAAGGAACTTCTAGCAGCTTGTTAATTGCCTTTGAAGTGGAAACAGGCCGATGCTAAGATTAACTGTGAGCCACACAGGGAGTGTTCTACTCCGAAGTGGCAGCCATTCCTTGAAGTTCCTCATGGCAATGTCCACTCCTGCCAACCTCACGACCATAGAATTTGCCCTGAGGGGCTTCCCTGGGCTGGAGGCGGTTCATGGCTGGATCGGGATCCCCATCTTTTTTGCCTACCTGGCAGCCGTCCTGGGAAACTGCACCATCCTCTACGTCATACGGACGGAGCCCAGTCTGCACCAGCCCATGTACTACTTCCTGGCCATGCTGGCCACCACTGACTTGGGTCTCTGCCTCGCCACGGCACCCACAGTGCTGGGCATCCTCTGGTTCCAGCTGAAGAAGATCAGGAAGCCCTGCTGCATAGCTCAGATCTTCTTCATCCACTCCTGCTCCTTCATGGAGTCAGCTGTGCTCTTTGCCATGGCCCTGGACCGATTCCTGGCCATCTGCTCTCCTCTGAGGTATACAGCGCTGCTGAACTCCAGTAGAGTGGTCAGAATTGGGCTGGTCCTCCTGCTAAGGAGCACTGTTCTCCTCATGCCGCCCTTGCCTTTCTTCCTGAAGTTCCCCTTCTGCCCAAATGCTACCCTTTCCCATTCATACTGCCTGCACCAGGACTTGCTCCGCATGGCATGCACCGACACAACCTTCAGCAGCTTCTATGCCCTCATCCTCATCCTCCTCACAATGGGTTCTGACCTGCTCTTCATCCTCATCTCCTATGGCCTCATCCTGAGGACTGTCCTGGGCATGGCCTCTGACAACCAGGGCCACCATAAGGCTCTGGGCACCTGCGTCTCTCACATCTGTGCCGTTCTGGTCTTCTACGTCCCAGTGCTTGGGCTCTCCATCGTACACCGGTTTGGACAGCATGCCCCTGCCCTACTCCACGTCATCATGGGCAATGTCTACATTCTCCTGCCACCCTTGATGAACCCCATCATCTACAGCATCAAAACAAAGCAGATCTACAGCAGGATCCTCAGAATGATCTCAATGAAGAACCTCTGAAGAAGTCAATGTAAGGAAGGCCCTACTTAATTCACTCAAAGGTTCAGTCTTCCTATATGGAAATAATGCTTTATTCAGAGTTTAATTCCATAGTGTGCCCCCAATGATCTCCTAGTTTCCTGTGTTTCATTTCCTCCAAGGAAACTGTGTTTAGTTTCTCAGAAGGAAGCTAGTAAAATGTAGGTTGAATGAAGTAACTGTTAGGTAGATTTGTAGCAGACTGACTGAACCCAAATAGTACTCCTTCATGGTTCCTCATCATCCTGGGAAAAAGTGACAAGTGGGGAGCCGCAGGGTTCTCTCCTTGGCCTGTTGTTGTTCAATATCTTTATAAACAACTTGGATGAAGGAACTGAGGGGATGCTCATCAAATTTGCAGGTGACACAGAAGACAGAATCAGAACTCAAGACAACAGATTGGAGAACTGGTCCCAAACTACCAATATGTATTTCATTAGGGACGAATTGGGGACGAATGTAAGGTTCTGCACTTAGGCATGAAGAACCAGATGCACAAATATAGGATGGGGGACACCTGGCTTACTAGCAGCACATGTGAAGACGATCTAGGGGTCTTGGTGGACCACAAGCTCAAGAAGAGTCAACTGTGATGCAGCAACAAAAAAAGGCAAATGTTATTCTCAGCTGCATCGGCAGAAGTCTAGTGTCCGGAACAAGGGAAGTAATATTCCTGCTCTCTTCTGCCTTGGTCAGAACACACCTGAAATATTGTGTCCAGTTTGGGGCACCACTATTTAAGAAGGATGTTGACAAGCTGGAAGGTGGGCAGAGGAGGGCACCTAGAAGGATAGGAGGTTTTAGGATCCATTTGTAAAATAAAGAGCTGTGGGTCCCCATCATTTTGACTTCCATGCACTGAGGACAGAAATGGATATCTGGCAACACATAATGGGTGTGTGTCAGAGAGAGAGAGAGAGAGAGAGAGAGAGAGGGAGGGAGGAGAAGAGAAGAAGAAGAAGAAGAAGAAGAAGAAGAAGAAGAAGAAGAAGAAGAAGAAGAAGAAGAAGAGGAGTAGTAGTAGTTTGGATTTGATATCCCGCCTTTCACTCCCTTTAAGGAGTCTCAAAGTGGCTAACATTCTCCTTTACCTTCCTCCCCCACAACAAACCCTCTGTGAGGTGAGTGGGGCTGAGAGACTTCAGAGAAGTGTGACTGGCCCAAGTTCACCCAGCAGCTGCAGGTGGAGGAGCGGGGAAGCAAACCCAGATTATGAGTCCACCGCTCTTAACCACTACACCACACTGGCTCTCTAAAAGAAAGAAAGAAAGAAAGAAAGAAAGAAAGAAAGAAAGAAAGAAAGAAAGAAAGAAAGAAAGAAAGAAAGAAAGAAAGAAAGAAAGAAAGAAAGAAAGAAACTTATGCAACCAGCTGGGACTTGGACTATGTGCCTCACCCACTGGGGATCATATTGTGCACATGTCCTGAAGCAACAGGTCCTTTCCTAGAAGGTTCTAAGCCCTTATTGACTGAAGGAGGAGAAGATTAAAATGCTGTGGCTCACATCCAATGTTTTGCCGTTGTAGGGTGCCCTGCTGAAGGGGGCCTCTGTGAGCAGGGCTGCCAACTACAAATAGTTCAAAAAAGGGTCAGGGAGGGTGGTATGTCCGGTCAGGATGGGGGAGATAATTCATTCAATTTGCTTTGAGAAGCACAACCATGCAATCCACACTTCCCAGAACAATATGCAACACTTAACGCAGCCTTCCTTGAAAAATCATGCTTCTCCAATCCCACTAAGGTGTAGAAAACGAGGTGGTATGCATTATATAGGTGAAAAATAACATTAACATATTTATTATTATTATTATTCATTTCATTTATATACCGCTATATATTTTTAAGAAGAATCTGAAAGCAGTTTACAGCATATTAAACATCAACAAAACAATCTAGAATCAAACATTTCTGAAGAAAGTCAAATGTAAAGTATACAGTCAAAGCAACATAATTAAGAGGAAACAAAAATATTATCTTAAAGATTTCAAAATGAAACATTACGAAGGAGGTCAACTACAGAATACAAATTTAACACAAACAAAGTTAACCAAAAAAATCTTAAAGAATTAAAAGAAAACACCACTAAGTCAAATATAAGTCAAATATAAAATGTACATTTAAAACAGCATAGTTAACAAGAGGAAAAAAACATTATCATAAATATGACATGGCTGTTTGTCAGGCACAAAAAGGTGGGGCAAAGGAATCCAACAATTAGGGTTTGTTGCCAGGCATAGCAATGTTACTCCACTCTCACCAGGAACCTCTTCAGTGGGGCTGGTGAGTCTGGGCCCCGCCCCCTAGGCCAGGTGGAAAAGGTTAGCTATAAATGCATTCTAATATATTCTAAATGTATTCTAATATATTCTATAAATATGGACCATAAAGAAGGCGGGTCGCCGAAGAATTGATGCTTTTGAATTTTGGTGCTGGAGGAGACTCTTGAGAGTCCCATGGACTGCAAGAAGATCAAACCTCTCCATTCTGAAGGAAATCAGCCCTGAGTGCTCACTGGAAGGACAGATCCTGAAGCTGAGGTGACTTTGGCCACCTCATGAGAAGAGAAGACTCCCTGGAAAAGACCCTGATGTTGGGAAAGATGGAGGGCACAAGGAGAAGGGGACGACAGAGGACGAGATGGTGGGACAGTGTTCTCAAAGCTACAAACATTAGTTTAACTAAACTGCAGGAGGCGGTGGAAGACAGAAGTTCCTGGCATGCTCTGGTCCAGGGGGACATGAAGAGTCGGACACGACTAAATGACTAAACAACTAAACAACAATATTCTATAAAGCACTATTGAAAGTCTCATTATAGCTTTCTGTTTCTTCTGAGGGTGGTGTGTGTCTGGCTGCTGCTGATACTTCAAAGGGAGTATCAGCCTGAACCCTTGAACTCCAGATGAACTGTTTTCTCTCGCAGAGAAAGGGAGAAAGTCTTTTTACAAATGGCTGGGGGTGCGTTTGCTCATTTTCAAACAAAGACAGACTAGATCATGTTCTAAAGTGGCGGTTCTCTTCAGCAAGCTTAGCATTTTCTGTTGTGGGTTATTTTGTATACAGTGGTACCTCAGGTTAAGAACTTAATTCGTTCTGGAGGTCCGTTCTTACCCTAAAACTGTTCTTAACCTGAGGCACCACTTTAGTTAATGGGGCCTCCTGCTGCCGTCGTGCGATTTCTGTTCTCCTGAAGCAAAGTTCTTAACCTGAGATACCATTTCTGGGTTAGCGGAGTCTGTAACCTGAAGCGTCTGTAACCCGAGGTACCACTTTCACAAGCTTCTTAATTAGCAAATTTTATAACAAAGGTTTTTAGAGCAATACATAGCTTACAGGTACTTTAGGAAAAAAAGGAAAGAATTTAAAAAGGGACTAGCTCCTATCTACTTCAAACGATTGGCTGCCTGCCAACCTGCTCTCCTGCACCGCTTGTCTGGATAGCCTGGAACTTCCTCAACCTTTCATGGTTCAGCTAACAGGCTGCAGAAAGGAAACAAGCAGATTAACAGGAAAGGAGAGAGAGTCTCACCCTTTCTATACAATTTGGGGTTGAGAATATAGCTACTATGGGTGCATTCTATTAAATGTAGTAAGGAATATATCTTATTTCTGTTAAGCCAATGGAGAGTCAGCATTTATTCCTCACACTCTCCTCAGGAAGATGCTGACAATTCTGAGCCTCTGACTGTCAGGAAACAGCAGAAACTCCTAAAAAAATGGACAGATTCACCTTTTTGCATGAATCCTCCTTTATGTGGGGTATTGCCTGTGTGACAATTTGGTGTAACCATATGCTCCATAATGGAGAAACAATGAAGAGCAAGAAAACTGGACTGGCCCCCTTGTCCCATTAAACTTTAATTAGTTTAATGTAAATGCCCAGTGCGCTTCCATCGTCACAAGTCCCACTACAGCAGAGCATTTCGCGCAGCAGTTTAAGAAGGGCAGGGGAGGCAGTATCTTTTCAAAGAGGAGTCTTGGAGCATGTGGTTTGTAACTCAAAGATAAGGTTTATTTACAAAAAAAAAAAAAACCCTGGCGACGAACCACACATATCAGCAAACACGCCCAAAAGGGGAGAAGGGAAGAACAAACACACGGGAGACTATTTATACAAACTCATGTTCCTGGAACCTAATGACCTCCAGCTGCTCAGTGATTAGAGCGTTTCTGCTACCTTTTAACCCTTTGATAGCAACACCCCCTCTCGCTCATAACACTGAGCTGTACCAACCTTAATTCAAATTTAAACCTGAACAGAAACATTTATGAGATTGCGGACTCAAAGCTTTTGTAAAACCGTCTGCGAGATTTTCTTGGCTTGGACAATACTTTAGTTCAATTAAACCTTGTTTTACACTTTGGCATACATTTTGATAACGGATATCCAAGTGTTTTGTGTGTGCCTTGAATTGACCTGATTTAGCTAGTTTAATACAAGGTTGATTGTCTTCCCACACTCTGATAGGTAGGGAACATTCTCCAAACAATTCTTGTACCAGTTGCTTATAAAATTCCAGTTCTCTACATACATCTGATAATGCATTGAACTCGGATTCAGTTGAACTTAAAGCTATAAGTGATTGCTTTCTTGATCTCCAACCAATTAGTGCATTTCCAAATTTTATCGCCATTCCTGACACTGATTTTCTATCTGGTCCAGCATCTGCCCAACTGATGTCGGCCCAACATTCAAGTTGTGTGCTGCCCTCTGCTGATAGTTTTAAGCGAAACCTTTTGGTAGTTTGGAGATACCTTAAAACTCTTTTTACTCCTTGCCAAGCATGCATTGATGGTTTTTCAGCTTGTCTACACAGCATGTTGACAGCATATGTTATATCGGGCCGAGTCCACTGTGCAATGTGGAGTAGACTGCCTATCGCTGACTGGTAAACCCCAGGATTAGAGAACTCTGCCTGTTGCTCGGCTTGAGCATCCTTTATGTAACTTAACTCCATTGGGGTTTTAACACCAGCACAGTTGTCCATTTTAAACCTTTCCAGCAACTGCTGGATCTTAGCTTCTTGGCTGAGCCAATAGTTCCCATTTTCATCTTGCTGAATTTTAACTCCTAGATAAACAGATACATTGCCTAGTGATTTTATCTGAAACCTTTCTCCAAGCTTTGTGGCAAATTGTTGTGCAAGTTTATCATCCTTTCCACTGTATAATAAATCGTCAACAAATATCAAGACTGTTTCTTGTTCACATCCCAAGCCTTTTAGATAAAGACACGCATCTGCTGCGCTCTTTCTGAACCCCATGCTCTCTAGAGCATCATTTAAGCAGGAATTCCAATTACGGGCGGACTGTTTCAACCCATAAATGGATTTGTGTAGGCGCCAGACCTGGTTTGGCTTGTCTCCTTCAAAACCCGGTGGTGGTGTCATATAGACTTCCTCCTGTAAGTCTGCATTTAAATAAGCCACATTGACATCAAAATGAAACAGCTTATTTCCATTCTTAGCTGAAGAGGCTAAAAGCATTCTCAGTGACTCCAATCTTGAAGTAGGGGCATAGATTTGAGAATAGTGAACACCTTTGCACTGCGAAAACCCTTTTGCAACTAGTCGGGCTTTATATTGCAACTCCTCAGTAGTTGTGGGCTTTAAACGATATACCCATCGACATCCTACAGGTGGTTGCCCTTTCGGAAGCTCTGTACTTGTAAACACACCGAGAGACTTCATTGAAGCCATCTCTTTTTCCATTGCTTCCTGCCACTTAACGGCTTCTGAGCTTGGAAGCTGTTGTACTTCCACATAGCTATCTGGCTCACACTGTGCCATATTTATGTATACACTTGTCACCTTAAACCGCTCTGGCGGCTTGCCCTTCGTGGCACGATTTGACCTGCGCAATTGCTCCTCTTGTGCGCCCTCTGACCGTTGGCTGTCAGAATCTTTCTCAGACTTTATATCTGGACGCGCCCCTAGGGATAAAGACCTCCGTTTAGATACCTCCCTTGGGCTTGGTGTTGCAGGTGACCTGCTTCGCTTTTGCTGTCTGCTAGGCCTACTGACTGGCGATGTTGGAACACCCCTAGATTTTGGCTTTTCTACCTTGGGAGAAGAACCTTGTGCCTGGTCAGAATCTGCATCTGAACCATGTGCACCATCCCCTTCTGGCTCACCACCCTCTGGACTTTCATTCTCAGCATAAAAGCCTAAATCATCTCTCAAAATGTCAGGGTTAGCATGTAAGTGAGTCCATCCGGACTGCTCACAAAATTCAGCGCTCCTACTGAGGACCACTCTTGTAGTATCCCCATTTGGGTTCACGAATCTCCAAGATTTAGCGTGTAGTTCGTACCCACAAAAGATGAGTTTCCTAGCCCTTGGACCTCCCTTTTTCCTTAACGCTTTTGGGATAAGTACATAGCCTGGACATCCAAACACCCGAAAGTAATTAATTTTGGGCTTCTTCCCATATAAAGCAAAATAAGGGGTAGTGCCAATTACAGAATTATATACTCGGTTCAGAATATGAGTAGCCGCCTGCCAGGCTTCCGCCCAGCAAACATAGAGTTTGCCAACTCTTGCAGAACCCTGTTTTTACGTTCGGCCACGCCTCCTTCTTGGGGGGAATAAGGTGTAGACAGACGATGCTTAATTCCCTTTTTCTTAAAGAAATTCTGCAACACAGACCCGGTAAATTCTGACCCTCTGTCTGTCTGAAAAGCAAGTACTCTAGTACCGAATTCAAGTTCTACTGCATGAACCCAATTTTTAACTGTTTCTGCAGTATCTGCAATTCCTGATTAGATGGGAAGGGGAACCACAGCGAAAACAGTGTCTAGCTGCAAAAGCATTTACTGTGTGCTCAAACTCAGCATCAACACTCTTAGGCACAGCATAACTCCCCTTTAAAGACAAACCTCTTTCTCTTTGCCTTTTATCCTGTTCATCTGCAAGCCGAGATGAAATGTATTCAAGGGTTAATTCAGTTGAAGGCATAGCTTCCAAAGTTAGAGCTAGAGTCTCATAGCTTTTATCAAGAGAAGACAACAATATGTATGACTGCTGCTCCATAGAGAAAGGAATGCCCAGCTGTCTTAGTTGATTAAAGGCAGACACCATTTTGGCAATATGTTCTTTCACACACGCTCCCGGTTGGAGACGTAAATCAAACAAACATCTTGTAGCATGGATCTTGGCCCCCGCAGTGTTTCTGGAATTTAGCCGCTGCAGAACCGTCCAGACCTCATGCGTGTTCTTTAACTCAGAAACATAAGGCATTTGCTCTGGTCCCACTGCCAAAACTAGTAGACCTTGGGCTTTCCTGTCGCGTTTCTGTGAAGCTGCTGCTGCTGCTTTGTCTTCTGCAGACGCGTCTGCAGCTGCCTGTAAAGGCGGTGCTTCAGTACAACTCCACAACTCTTTTGCTTGCAACCAAACCCTCACTCTAGCCTTCCAATCTTGCCAATTTTTCCCATTGAGTCACGTAAACAGGACAGTAAAACTTTCCTGGGACTCTGCCATCCTCCCTGGGGCTTAGGAACGATACTCACACTCCTGTAGATCGTCTCCCAGCTGCTGAGGAGGCTCCTTGAGGAATAAGACGTTGTCAAGGTTGCCTCCAGGTCCCAGCTCACATAGGACCAACGCCCAGTTGATGTAATGTACAAAAGTCTTTATTGAAGCTTAGTTTCCATTTCAAACCCCAGAGCGTGCAACCCTACGTCTTGACTTCAGATCGGCGAAGTCCCCTCTGAATCACTACCCCTTCCGCACCAGTTTAAGATCCTAGCCCAGCTCCACCTCCTGCGCTGTTCCTTCCTCCGCTGGGTCCTTCTGCCCCCTGGGGTTTCCTCCTTCCTGGACTCTTCTGACGCTGACCCTCCTGAGTCTTGCCCTTCCTTCCGGCGGGCTTTAGGACCTGGCTCCCTATCCGGGCTACCTGCTGTGCCGCTCGCCTGTACATTTGAACTTGGCACGCGCGCCCAGCCGGTAACCTTCCTCCTGACCGTTTCCCCGCTCTCCGATGTGGGCGTGGTCAACCCTGACTCATCTCCTCTCGCTGGTGGCGAAAACACTGTTCCCTGTTCCTGGGACTCCTCCCCCCTACTGTGCTCTGGTGGGGAAGTTGGTCCTGATTTCCAACTGCTGCTCAGGGAGTCCCCACTGGCCCCTTCCTTCTGGGGTTTCCCCTTTGGCTCCCCCCTCGCCCTGCCCATGGGCGCTCCCTTCTGTGAGTCTTCCGATTCGCTGGTGAGGCTTGTGGAATCTCTCTGGCCACTGTCACTGCCTACGCCTCCCTCGGATTCCTCCTCCTCGCTCTCCATTTGCTCCCTCCCCTGTGTCTCTGCTCCTGAACCCCTGACAGACGTCTTCCAGAGAGTACAAACTGCGCAGTGCCTGTTTAAAACTTTTCTAGGCACGTTGCAGGACTCAAGCTGCTTTGAAGGCTTTCGTTGTCGGCAACCGCTTCTGTCTTCGCTCCAGTCCTTTCATAAATCACTCTGAACTGCACTCCTTATCTCCTTCTTGACATACAAACACCCATAACCTGTCCCATTAAACTTTAATTAGTTTAATGTAAATGCCCAGTGCGCTTCCATCGTCACAAGTCCCATTACAGCAGAGCATTTCGCGCAGCAGTTTAAGAAGGGCAGGAGAGGCAGTATCTTTTCAAAGAGGAGTCTTGGAGCATGCGGATTGTAATTCAGAGATAAGGTTTATTTACAAAAAAAAAAAAAAACCCTGGCCACACATATCAGCAAACATGCCCAAAAGGGGAGAAGGGAAGAACAAACACACGGGAGACTACTTATACAAACTCATGTTCCTGGAAGCCTAATGACCTCCAGCTGCTCAGTGATTAGAGCATTTCTGCTACCTTTTAACCCTTTGATAGCAACACCCCTTTCCCACCCAGCTTCATACTCTGAACCCCAGAAGCTCCCAATTATCCTTTGCCTGGATTTTGTGCAACTGAAGCTTAGAGAGCCTTTAAGCCACATATTGCCCAGTAAAGGACACTGTAATCACGTTTGTACCACCTCTCCATTATTAGTGTTCTTCATTTATCAATGTATATATTACCAGCATGAGTTTGACCAAACTGCGGGAGGCAGTAGAGGACAGAGGTGCCTGGCGTTCCCTGGTCCGTGGGGTCACGAAGAGTCGGACACGACTAAACGACTAAACAACAACAACAACATATTACTCACATGCTACAATGGTGTCTAAGGGGTATACATGTATAAAATCCATACATAATTAAAATTCACAAATAAACAAGTCCATTAAAAAGCACAACAATTAACACAGTAAAGGTAACAACTGAAAGAATAAGATCCAGACGTCCAAGTTCGGGGGTGAGGTGGGGGGATGCTTGTCTGAACAGGTGCGTCTTCAAGAGTCGGTGGAATGCTGATAGAAGAAGAAGAGGAGGAGGAGGAGGAGTTTGGATTTGATATCCCACTTTATCACTACCCTAAGGAGTCTCAAAGCGGCTCACAATCTCCTTTTCCTTCCTCCCCCACAACAAACAATCTGTGAGGTGAGTGGGGCTGAGAGACTTCAGAGAAGCCCAAGGTCACCCAGGAGCTGCATGTGGAGGAGCGGGGAAGCGAACCTAGTTCACCAGATTACGAGTCCACCACTCTTAACCATGCTGGCTCTCAGATACAGACGGAGGCCTCACATTCTTCAGCCGGGAGGGCATTCCACAGCACTCATGCCACTGCCTGGCATTCAGCAGGCCAGGCAGTGAAAGGCAGCTGGTTCAGAGGAACAGGCTCACAAATTCTCAGCTGTGAAAGCTCTTCCTTCAACTGGAGCTCTCGCTTATTGCAGTGAAGCCATTGCAGGGTTCAGATGACACACACACCTTGCACTGAGAGAACACGTGATGGGCTTGTGGGACCATTCAGGCTAATTTCTTACTCCTCCTCGCCATTTTGTGCTTGTCATCCCTCAGAAGGGGTCTGACATATCCTGACATATGCGCGCATGGGTTTGCCAGTGTGGGGTGTTTTTACTGGAGCCAGAATCCACCACTGTGTAAAGGACCTACACGCTCAGACACCTGCATGCACAAAGAGCCCCCTTCTGACACATTTACTGGTTTAATTTATATTCCACACTTCCTCCCTAAGGAGCCCAGGGCAGCAAACAGTAAAGACATATTGAAAACAATTCCAGGGCAGATGCAGACTGGGACTGAGCTAAGAGGACCAGGAGACCACTTTTGGGTCAGGCAGGGCCCCTCTAGTCCGGCATCCTGCTCTCACAGTGGGTGACCAGGTGACCATTATGGGAAACCCACAAGCAGGACTGGGCACAAGAGCAGCCCTCTCGCCTCCTCAGGTTTCCAGGCAACAGGGATTCAGAAGCATCACTGCCTCTAACCAAGGCAGCGCATAGCAATCATGGCTAGCAGCCATCAATAATCCTCTCTTCCTTGCATTCCGAGCTGCAGAAGAACTTATTTGGGGCATGGCACCTGATTCGAGGTACAGGAAAGGTAGATGACATGGTCCCAATCCAACCAGCTACAAATGGAGTTTGCCAGGGCCCTTCGAGCCAGGTAGGGTTGGCATTTAGGGGGGAAGGGATTCAGTTTCAACTCAGCCTGAGTTTCACCATGACCCTGCCTGGGAGGAAAACCCTGGTGACCCGTTCCCGGATCTCCTTGGTCCTTACTCCATACACAATGGGGTTCAGCATGGGAGGGAAGAGGAGGTAGAGGTTGGCCAGCAGGATGTGGATATGGGGGGCCACGGAGTGGCCAAAGCGGTGGGTGAAGAAGGAGAAGAGGGCAGGGCTGTAGGAGATCAAGATGACGCAGAGGTGGGAGCCACAGGTGCCAAAAGCCTTGTGCCTCGCCTCGCGGGAAGAGAGACGGAGCACCGCACGGACGATGAAGAAGTAGGAGAGCCCAATGCAGAGAAGGTCTCCTCCGATGACGATCAGAGCCACACTCAGCCCATAGGTGCGGTTGATGCTGGTGTCCCCACAGGCCAGTTTGACCACTGCCATGTGCTCACAGTACGTGTGGCGAATGACGTTGGTCCGGCAGTAGGACAGCCTCCGGATCAGGAAAGGGCAAGGTGCCATCAGCAGCGTTCCCCTGACTATGCCGGCCACAGCCATCTTGGCCACCAGTGAGCTGGAGAAGAAAGAGCTGTACCTGAGCGGGAAGCAGATGGCCACATAGCGGTCCAGCGCCATCCCCAGCAGCACCGCTGACTCCATCATGCACAAGGCATGGATGAAGAACATCTGGGCCAGGCAGGCAACGGCTTGGATCTCCCCGCCCTGGAACCAGAAGATGCAGAGCATCTTGGGCAGGGCGGAGGTGGAGGCTGCCAGGTCAATAGCTGCCAGCATGCAGAGGAAGTAGCACATGGGTCTGTGGAGAGCTGGCTCTGTGGCCACCACCAGGAGGATGGTGCAGTTCCCGGCAATGATCACCACGTAGATGCAGGACACTGGCACAGAGAGCCACATGTGGTAGGCTTCCAGCCCTGGGATGCCTTGCAGGAAGAACGTGGGAGGCCAGGAGTGGGTCACGTTGGCCATGGCCATGAGGAACCAGCTTCATCAGAGGCAGATGATTCACCACGGCTGCTTAGCTTCACTCACAGGCCTCCTGAAACCCAGAAAAACAGACACACACAAAGGTGACATGAGAAGATTGTAGAATTGCAGAGTTGGAAGGGATCCCCAGAGTCATCTGGTCCAACCCCCTGAAATACAGGAATCCCAGTTAAATAACCCCAGCAGATGGCCATTCAATATCTGTTAAAAAACCTCCAGCTTCTGAGGTCATAGAATAACAGAACTGTAGAGCTGAATGAGAGCCATCTGTTTCAATCTCCATCAAAGCAGGAATCCCGGCTGAAGAATTCCTGACAGGTGGCCTTCCAATCTCCCTTCTGAGGGGAGGGAGTCTGTTCCACTGTCACACAGCTCTTACCCTCAGAAAGTTCTTCCTAACGTTTAGTCGGAACCTCCTTTCCTGCAATTTGAATCTGTTGGTTCAGGTCCTCACCTTTGGAGCAGAAGGAAACAAGCTTGCTCCATCTTCTGATATTTGAAGGTGACTGTCCTATCAGTTCTCAGTCTCCCCTTCTCCATACCCAACTTCCTCAACCGTCCCTTAGAAGGTTTGATTTCCAGACGCTCGATCATCAGATATAGATTGGGGGGGGGGTGATCCCGCTCCCTGCACTAGCATCCTCTGTGATTCTGCACAGAGAGCTTTTGCTTCAGCTGTCCTGGCACTGTGCATGGAACTCCAGCAATGAGAGAAGAAATACAATTTGGGGAAACATGTGGACTGTGCAAGGTCTAGCCCCACATATGGAGGGACAAATCTGTCCATTCTGGATTGGCTCAGGTTCTCATTTTCCCAGTCTTCACTTCAGTTCTTCATATTTGCACGTAAAAATAACATAAGAAGATCAGGCCAACGGGGTTCATCATCCTGCTCTCACAGTGACCAACCAGATGCCCTTTATGAGAAATCCTCAAGCAGGATCCATGCACAAGAGCCCCCTCCCTTCCTACAGTTTCAACAATTGAGATTCTGAATCATTGTTGCTTCCAACTTTGTTTGCATTTTTTAAAAAATAATATTAAAGAATTCCTTATGAATATTCGTCAGGATTTTTGGCAGGATCATGACAACAATTGTAATGTAACAAGAACTATGGTATGAACAGAATTTTAAGGAAAAATGGAAAACATTATATGATGCAGGTGGGAAAAGATTAACAATTGAATCCATGGAGGGGCGGAGAGGAGTCCAAGGATTCAGGGAATCCTACCTTTCTATTATTATGGTTAATGAATGAGCGTAAATGTTAAATGTAAAACTGAATAAAAAAATAAAAGAGAAAGAATATTCAGCAGGATTTTAGTGCATGTTTCTCCTAACATTTATACAAAATGTTGTCCAATATGCACATTTTTGGAAATCCCTTTTTCTTATTACAATGCATTTCTGTATATTATTTTCAATCATATGTGTGTTGTTGCTGCTGTTATTTCGGTTTATTACCCACTCGTCATAGGGAAGCTTAAGTTAATTTTAAAGTCGGTATTAAAAACAGTTAAAACAATCACTATATATTCCTTGGCCACAGAGCTGGGATGCAAAACTCAGAGAATTTCAAAGCTCTATTTCAGCTCAGTTCAAATTAAGGAAGTTCATCTCTAGAAAGAAGGTGAACTGAATTCCTTCCCCTCCCTTGTCCCACAGGGATCAGGAAGAAAAGCAGTTACACAAGGCACAACCTTATGAATGAACAGAGACAGATATTCTTCATGGAGGAGAAGATAATCTATGGTTCTTAGCCAGGATGGCACTGCTCTGCAAATCCACAGCTGAAGGCAGCAATGCTTCTGAAAACCAGCTGCTGCAAATCACAGTAGGGGAGAGGGCTCTGGTGCTCAAATGCTGCTTGTGGGTTTCCCATAATGGGCCACTGTGAGAACAGGATATTGAACCAGATGAGCCATTGCCTTGATCCAGCAGACACTTCTTATGTTGTGGTGGCTGTACTGGTCGCTACCAAAGGAAGCTTGAAGTGCTAACTCGCTTTGTATTAGAAAAACTCACCAGACAGGCAGTGGAGAGGCAGAGTCCTTGTGGGGTCCTGGTGATACCGATTCTACCAGGGGGCACCTGTGAAGGGCAGGCAACAGACTTTATAGGCTTCCTTTGCCAACCTCCCAGCAAAGATCCCCAGAAGCTGAGGCCCTGGTGCTTAAGGGCAGCTGGGCAACGTTGGTGGGAGCGCCTGGGCTTCCTCCTCTCACCTGCTAAATAGCCTCTCAGGTGTTTCAAGTTTGCCTTCCTGAGAGATTTGGCTGGCTGGCTGGCTGGCTGGATGTGTGGGGCTCCTGAGGCCACTGTGAAGGGAGCAGATGGAGAGGCTTCTCAGGCAGGAGGTTCTGCAGGTATAATGCTGAAGAGCAGCGCCAACATCTCTGCAGCATTGCTGACCTCATGGAGCAAAGAGCACAGCACCACTCCTTCCGGTGAAAACAACCAGTCCCCAAGAGACTGTTGGAAAACAAGAAGGTCTTCATCTGCTGGCAGAATGACAACAAGGAGGGAGCCTGGTCTAACTTCTCTGGGCATGCAGTTCCAAAATCGCCTGGTCTTTCAGATAGCTTGTTCCTAGATAATTTTTAATTTTCTAGTACATGATGTTTACTGTTGCAAATAAAAGATTGCTGTCCAAATGATACAGACTGTATTGAGTTCAGACTGGCGGGTCTTCACTTTTGAGACATAATCAGCTCAGTTACTAAAGATGAAAGGAATGCATAAGAATACGACAAAATAATATGATTCCAGCCCATTTAACTAACCAGAAAGGACTTGAATGCACCATAAAGTGAGAGGGGGTGCAATTCGGGTTTATTCTCAGATGCTTGCTTGTTCCTTTTATAGGTACAACAAGGTCATACTTTATTATTCTTAAATTTGTTTTATTGATTCCACACACACCCATTTCACATTGTGTATCACTTTGAAATAAAAATAATACAAACCAACATCTGAGGTCAGCTGGAAGCCTGATGACTCCCTTCCTGGGTATTAAGAGAGGCCACTGTGAGGCCAGGAGTCACACCTGAAGGCAGCCCTGTTTAGGGAAGCTTTTAATGTTTAATAGGTTATTGTATTTTAGTGTTTCGCTGGAAGCCGCCCAGAGTGGCTGGGGGGACCCAGCCAAATGGGTGGGGTATAAATAATAAATTATTATTATTATAATTCATAGGAAGGAAAGGGGGGTGGGCAGCCCTCCAATAACGAGGTTCACTCTACCTCAAATGCCCCATTCACACCCCCTGTTAATGCTTCCTTTCCCCCTCCCTAGCCAAAGCACACCTGTAGATATGGGTAGACCACTTGCCACACCACTAGCAACCAATCAAAACCCATAATCTTGACAGTTACTGAAATCCCAGCCTATTGGAGAAGAGAATGCCTAGAGAGTTATGAAACAGCGCCCCCTACCAAGGGCTACACTGGCACTGCAGCTGTCAAACCAGCCTCGGCTCTAGCTTTAGAACAGGCATAGGCAACTTCGGCCCTCCAGATGTTTTGGGACTACAACTCCCATGATCCCTAGCTAGCAGGACCAGTGGTCAAGGATGATGGAAATTGTAGTCCCAAAACATTTGGAGGGGCGAGGTTGCCTATGCCTGCTTTAGAAGGTTCCTCTGTCGTGAAAACTTTTAGAAATTCATATAAAATGTTTCCTGTGATGGTTTTACACCTCTACTCAGAAGGTAAATGGCTATCGGGGAGGAGCTTGGGACATGAGATGGGGCAGCTATAATCCCTGAAGCTGAGACCACATGTACTCAGCTGGCAACACTGCCTGGGTGATAATAGCTGGCATCCTGACACCTGAGTGCTAGACAGGTAGTCATTCCAAGAACAATCGCAAACCCAACCAGTCGAGACAAAAGGGTGTGCTTAACTTGGCTGGGAAAACCTTTGATTCACTTAAAGGGTGGGAGGTGGAGCAAGCCTGGTGCTCAGGTTTCTGCCAGAAGACCCCTCCCAATTTGTGACATAGTTATAACAAATGTATGATGTTTTACTAAAGTTGTTATGGGTAACTTCTGGAAACTTATAAAAAGGAGAGCCATCCTTTTTGGGGGGCTTCTCACAACTTCTTATATGTGGTAGTTTGAAGTCTTGTTGCAATAATAAAGACCAGGCCTACGGGCTGCTGTTTGGCTCCCATATATTTCCTGGAGTCTTTACTGGCAATCCAAGTGAGTCTGGGAAATTCTCCACTACACTCTCTAGATGTTTTGGACTACATCTCCCATCGTCCCCAGCCAGAAAAGCCTTGCTCGATGGGGTTGATGGAGGTTGTAGTCATAGAGGCCAGTGAAGGTGGGGTAAGGTGTGTGGTGCAGTGGATGAGTTCACTGTTAAACCTCTGTTGCAAAAATGCCTCTTTGGGTCTCTCCTGCCTTGATAATGGTCCCTTTTTTGGAGCTCCAGATCACTATGATGCGCCAAAGTGGTCTTGGGTGGTACAGATGATCTTGATCCATTTCACCCTTGGTTCTAACCCATTTTTGGTCTTAAAACAGCCTTGGGCACCTTGGTGGCTGACCTATCTCAGGTGCTGGACAGGGGAGCTACACCCCTGTTGGGAATGGGTGAAGAGCTTGTCTTCCAGATGAGTGAGGGAGACCACAAAAGGCCCTTAGCCCAGCTCCCATTCTTTGTAGGAATCAACCACTGCTGGGTGAATGCAGCAATAAGGGGAAGTTTCCTTGTAAGCGTGGAAGAGTCAGAATAATTCCTCCTGCTCCTCGAATTGAGTGTTACTCCCTGGCTACTTCCAGAGTCAAGAGACTAAAGGAGGCACCTGCTCAAAGAAGGTGCTCATGGGAACATTTAATTAACAGCACAGGCAGCAAATCAGCTGCACTGTTCTAGGCACTGTGGATTTCCCCATCATTGTTATTGTATGGGGGCTCCTAAGCTGCACTATCATCCTCATCATTCCCACATCAAGAAGGTCCTCTATAAACGCTCATAGCCTGTCCTCTTTCTTGCAACCAAATATTGCATGCAAACTCTCTTCCCCCAAAGCAAAATGAAAAGGGGGAAGAACAGCATTCTTCCAGGGCAGCTTAGACAACAAAGCCTTCTCTCAGCTACTTGGGAAGGAGCAGCGGTGAAGAACTCAAGGCTCAGAAGCCTTACCCTTGGAGCTCAGAGAGCCACAAGGAGGCTCTTCCACAGCATCGTAGTAGCATCCAAGAGAAGACCCTTCCTGCCCCAGCAAAGATTCCCTCCAGGCCACTCTACTAGCCCCTGAAACACTCAAGGAGGGAGACTCGGATCAAGGAGATCAGGATTTCTCCATCCGCTTCACTGCAAACTATCCTTTTATTCTTGAAGAAGAGTCAGGAATTCTTCCATCCTCAAAGATGACAACTGTCCTCCAATGCTCCATTTCCGTGTGAGAGATCCTGGAAGTGAAAGATAGTAGCCGAGGTTCATCATGGTGCAGGATACTTTTGCCAACCTGAGCAGTGCAGTGCTTGCCCTGAGGGGCTTCCCTGGGTTGGAGGAGGTTCATGGCTGGATTGGGATCCCCATCTTCTCTGCCTACCTGGCAGCCGTCCTAGGAAACAGCACCATCCTCTATGTCATACGGACGGAGCCCAGTCTGCACCAGCCCATGTACTACTTCCTGGCCATGTTGGCCACCACTGACTTGGGTCTCTGCCTCGCCACGGCACCCACAGTGCTGGGCATCCTCTGGTTCCAGGTTGAAAAGGTCAGCAAGGAAGCCTGTGTAGCTCAGCTCTTCATCATCCACTCCTTCTCCTTCATGGAGTCAGCTGTGCTCTTTGCCATGGCCCTGGACCGATTCCTGGCCATCTGTTCTCCTCTGAGGTATGCGGCGGTGCTGAACTCCAGTAGAGTGGTCAGAATTGGAGTGGTCCTCCTGCTAAGGAGCACCTTGTTAATACTGCCCCCTGTCTCTCTCCTCTTGACGTTCCCCTACTGTCCACATGCTATCCTTTCCCATTCCTACTGTCTGCACCAGGATATGATTCGCGTGGCATGCACAAACACAACCTTCAACAGCCTCTATGCTCTCACCTTAATCCTCCTCACAATGGGTTCTGACCTGCTCTTCATCCTCATCTCCTACGGCCTCATCCTGAGAACAGTCCTGGGCATGGCCTCTGATAACCAGGGCCACCACAAGGCCCTGGGCACCTGCGTCTCCCACATCTGTGCAGTTCTAGTCTTCTACGTCCTGGTGCTTGGGCTCTCCATCGTACACCGGTTTGGACAGCATGCACCTGCACTCCTCCACGTCATCATGGGCAATGTCTACATCCTCCTGCCACCCTTGATGAACCCCATCATCTACAGCATCAAAACAAAGCAGATCTACAGCAGGATCCTCAGAATGGTCAGGAACTCCTGAAGGATTTGTCAGTTCATGGATTATTGCTTCATTTTATTTTCCTTCTGTTTGTACCCTCCTTTTCCCCCATCATGGAACCCAATGTGGCATTCATGGTGTTCCCATCTTGCCACTGACCAGTCACTGACATGCTTTGCTCTAGCAAGGCGGTGGCCTCATGGTCCTTCAGGCAAAATCCTGGGACCATTCATCCAAGGGAATCCCAAGAGAGAGCCAGTCACTCAACTCACTGTGACCAATATCAATTCATCAATATTGTGCCAGGCACTGTAGAAAAACAGCGTTTCCTCTCTCTGACGCAGAGTTGTACCAGTTAGGATGCTATTTTTGTTGGGTTGTTTCCCTCTACTGTATGTCTAATGTTATCATATCTCTTCTGCCTTCTCTAAATAAATACAAGATTAAACAGCTTGGATAGTCCAGCTGGTGAGAGTGTGGTGTTGATCATGCCAAGGTTGCAAATTTAACCCCCATGTGGGACAGCTGCATATTCTTGCAGGGAGTTGGACCAGAAGACCCTCTGAGTCCCTTCCAACTCCACTATTCAATGATTCTAATATTTTATCCTGGGTTCTTTCGTTGCTGTGGCTGATTTGCTACTAAAAGTACTGAACTCCACCCACCCACAGCTAAGTGAAGCCCCTGTGGACACAATGGGTAGAGGAAGAGCAGAGATGGTGATGGGCTTCATTCCACACAACTGGGTGAGGGTTGCCTGCCAGTGGTGGACCTTCTCAAGATTTGGTGAGGGTTTCCTTCAGGGCCTGGACTCCTGGACATTTAGCCACACAGCATCGCTTATGGGTCAGGTGGGTGTTGTGTGTAACTCTCAGTTCCCCCAAATGTTCACTTTCCAAGCTTCAGCAGGTGCAGGAAACTGTGCCCTGGACAGGGGAACCTCTTGGGCTTGCAGATCGTAAGGTCAGCAGTTCGAATCCACGCAATGGGGTGAGCTCCCGTTGCTCTATCCCATACTTCTTCTAACCAAGCAATTTTAAAAGCATACCAGCGTGAGTAGACAAATAGGTACCACTGTGGTACCTATGTGTGGTTTTTCCATGTGCTCTGGCAATCATCAATGTACATCAGTAGCGGTTCAGTCCTGCTGGCCACATGACCCGGAAAACTGACTGCAAACAAATGTCAGTTCCCTCAGCCTGAAAACGGAGATGAGTGCCGCACTCCACAATCAAATTCAACTGGACTTAACTGTCCAGGGGTCCTTTACTTTTTACCTTACCTTGCCTATCTGTTTATTTGGTGGCATTTTGTAGCTGCGACTACACAATGAACCAGGCAAAGCCAGTGGGGTTTTTTCAGGGGGTACTCAGGGGTACACAGTTACTGGCACCTCTTATTCTGGTTGTCAAAAAGTGTAGCACTTACTGTAGCAACTTCATGGTGAGTACCGGTACCTATTTTTCTAGGGAAAAAGCACTGGGCAAAGCTGCTCCATCTTGGAGTTCCTCTACATGCTTGTATAAAACAAGAGAAAATAAGTGTTGGAAATGTAAAGAAACAGAAGGTACGTATTATCATATGTGATGGCAATGTAAGGTTATTAAAAAATTCTTGGAAATGATATATACTGAACCGAGAAAAATGTTCAGAATAACCTTTGTTAAAAAACCAGAAGCCTTTTGGATTGGGTTTTACAGGAATGCATCTACCTAAAAAACATAAGAATCTGTTTGTGTATGCGACAACGGGTGCCCGGATATTGCTAGGCCAACGTTGGAAAGAAGAAGAAGTCCCACCAAAGAAGATTGGCAAATTAAGTTCATGGAGCATGCTGAAATCGCTAAATTAACCAGGAAACTTAGAAATCAATATGACCAATTTTAAAAAGAATGGAATTGTTTATTGCATATCTACAAAAGCAATATACACAAGTTAATACATCACCGGGATTTTTTTTTCAAAAAACCACTTGCAATACTATACACAATGTACAAAATTGGAAGTAAATACAGGATTTTATTGACATGCACAAATGAAAATACCGGTAATATAAAGGAACGGGGGGGGAGGGTCAGGGGATTCAAGTAATCCCATTCTGTGGATTCAATATTAATTGTATATATACCGTAGTTGTTTTAAATGTTTATTTTATGCCTTTTAAGGTAATGTTTTTGCTATTATGAAAATTAATAAAAATTATATATAGAGAGAGAGCGAGTTCATCTAGATGCTGAGGGTATACGGGGAGAGAAAAGCTCTTTAAAGGAAAGGCTAGTTTAGAGTAATTTTTAGCTATCTCGCTGCAATTGTGGGAAGTTTGAGCAGAGGGATGCTGGTGCTCAAGGTCATTGCAAAGCCTCTGTGGAGTTGAAGCACTTTATTAATAGAGCCACAAGGAGGCTCTTCCACAGCATCTTAGCAGCATCCAAGAGAAGAGACTTCATGGACCCAGCAAACATCACCCCTAGGCCTCTCTTCTATCCCCTGAAACTCTCAACCAGGGAGACTTGGGTCAAGGAGATCAGGATTTCTCCATCCCCTTCACTGCAAGGTATCCTTTTATTCTTGAAGAAGAGTCAGTATTAGAGTGTCTGCTTTGCATGCAGGAAGTCTCAGGGTCATTGTCCAGCATTTCCAGGTAGAGATGTGAATGTCCCCTATCTCAAAATCCTGGAGATCTGCTGCAAGTCCGTGTAACCAACCCTGAGCTACATGGACCAGTGGTCCAACTCAGTTTATTGCAGCTTCCTATGTTCCAGTACTTTCCACTCCTGAATGACAGATATCTTCTGCTTGGGGCATAGCTTAGATTTCTACAGGAATTCTCCCTTGCATTCCATCCTCAAAGATGACAACTGATCATGTCCTCCAAATGCTCCATTTCTGTGTGAGAGATCCTGGAAGTGAAAGATAGTAGCTGGGGTTCACCATGGTGCAGGATACCTCCGCCAACCTCAGCACCACAGAATTTGCCCTGAGGGGCTTCCCTGGGTTGGAAGCAGCTCATGGCTGGATTGGGATCCCCATCTTTTCCATCTACCTGGCAGCCATCCTAGGAAACTGCACCATCCTCTACGTCATACGGACGGAGCCCAGCCTGCAGCAGCCCATGTACTACTTCCTGGCCATGCTGGCCACCACGGACCTCTGCCTCTGCCTCGCCACAGTGCCCACAGTGCTGGGCGTCCTCTGGTTCCAATTGAAGAAGATCAGCAAGGAAGCCTGCGTAGCTCAGCTCTTCATCATCCACTCCTTCTCCTTCATGGAGTCAGCTGTGCTCTTTGCCATGGCTGTGGACCGATTCCTGGCCATCTGCTCTCCTCTGAGGTACACAGCACTGCTGAACTCCAGTAGGGTGGCCAGAATTGGGCTGGTCTTCCTGCTAAGGAGTACCTTGTTCCTACTGCCTCCTATGCCTTTCCTCTTGACATTCCCCTACTGCCCTAATGCTGTCCTTTCCCACTCATACTGTCTTCACCAGGACACCATTCGTGTGGCATGTGCCAATACAACATTCAACAGCTTCTATGCCCTCATCCTCATCCTCCTCACAATGGGTTCTGACCTGCTCTTCATCCTCATCTCCTACGGCCTCATCCTGAGGACTGTCCTGGGCATGGCCTCTGACAACCAGGGCCACCACAAGGCCCTGGGCACCTGCGTCTCCCACATCTGTGCCGTTCTGGTCTTCTACGTCCCGGTGCTTGGGCTCTCCATCGTACACCGGTTTGGACAGCATGCACCTGCACTCCTCCACGTCATCATGGGCAATGTCTACATTCTCCTGCCACCCTTGATGAACCCCATCATCTACAGCATCAAAACAAAGCAGATCTACAGCAGGATCCTCAGAATGGTCAGGAACTCCTGAAGGATTTGTCAGTTCATGGATTATTGCTCCATTTTATTTTCCTGTGTTTGTATCCTCCTTTTCCCCCATCATGGAATCCAATGTGGCATTCATGGTGTTCCCATCCTGCCACTGACCAGTCACTGACATGCTTTGCTCCAGCAAGGCGGTGGCCTCATGGTCCTTCAGGCAAAATCCTGGGACCATTCATCCAGGGGAATCCCAACAGAGAGCCAGTCACTCAACTCACTGTGACCAGTATCGATTCATCAATATTGTGCCAGGCACTGTAGAAAAACAGCGTTTCCCCTCTCTGACGCAGAGTTGTACCAGTTAGGATGCTAATTTTTTTCGGTTGTTTTCCTCTATGTCTAATGTTATCATATTTCTTCTGCCTTCTCTAAATAAATACAAGATTAAACAGCTTGGACAGTCCAGCTGGTGAGAGTGTGGTGTTGATCATGCCAAGGTTGCAAATTTAACCCCCATGTGGGACAGCTGCATATTCTTGCAGGGAGTTGGACCAGAAGACCCTCTGAGTCCCTTCCAACTCCACTCTTCTATGATTCTAATATTTTATCCTGGGTTCTTTCGTTGCTGTGGCTGATTTGCTACTAAAAGTACCATATTTTTTGCTCCATAATACGTACCTGACCATAAGACACACCTAGTTTTTATTTTTATTTTTAAATAATGTTTATTAAGGTTTCAAATGATTACAGAAATAAAGAAAAAGAAAAAAGATGAAACAGTAAAAAAAGATACAATTAAAAAAAAAGAAAAAACAAATCAATCTTTCCATAGCTTATCTTTCATCTGCTTGTTTCCTTGACCTCCTCACACCTCCCTTTTTTGTATTCTAGTTCAAAAGTTGTTTCAGCAAGTCCTTACCCTTTTTGCTTTTATCTTAATATTTTATCATAATATATTATAGCTTTACATTTTCACATGTTAACAATCCATTTTTACAGACCCCTTAAAAACATTATTGCTAAAACCACATAGCTTCATTCCAGCATCCCTCTAACATTCCTTAATTTTACAGTGTTTCTGTAAATAGTCTTTAAATTTCTTCCAGTCTTCCAGATTTTCCATTGCTAATTTTCCTTTAGCTTATTTCCCGGACCTCCTCATACCTCCCTTTTTTGTATTCCACTTCAAATTGTTGGTTCATTAGATTTTTACCTGTTTATAACCCTTTTTTCATATTCTCTTAAAGCATTACAGCTGGAAACCACTTAATTTCTATCCAACATCATTCTAACATTCATTAATTTTACAATATTTCTGTAGGTAGACTTTAAATTTTTTCCAATCTTCTTCCACCGGCTCTTCTCCCTGGTCTCGGATTCTGCCAGTCATTTCCGCCAGTTCCATGTAGTCCATCAACTTCATCTGCCATTCTTCCCGGGTGGGTAGATCTTGTGTCTTCCAATACTTTGCGATGAGTATTCTTGCTGCTGCTGTAGCATACATAAATAAAGTTCTATCTTTCTTTGGCACCAATTGGTCAACCATGCCCAGGAGAAAGGCCTCTGGTTTCTTCAAGAAGGTATATTTAAATACCTTTTTCATTTCATTATAGGTCATCTCCCAGAAAGCCTTAATCCTTGGGCACGTCCACCAAAGGAAGACACACCTAGTTTTTAGAGGAGAAAACAAGAAAAAAATATTCTGAATGAAAGAGTGGATTTTTGTGGTTCATTCTGTGGTGACAGACATGATCTTATGGTGAATTTGGGGTGACCCAATGCAAAAATCCTGAGGATCCATGTGGATCTGTGCTTTGTAACCATGTTTTTGCACCATTGCAGCCCCATGAAACAGTGGGTGCATGATTTTTTTTGGTGCAGGCAGTAACCATGGACATGCTATTTGATATGATGGTTAATTTGGGGTGACCCAATGCAAAAATCCTGTCGATCAATGGGCTTTACCTCCACCTTCCCAGGCAGCCTCCAAACGCGTCCCTTATCTCTCTTCTGATCCCACCAATCAGCTGCTTCCTGTCAACGCTCCCTTCCCTCTTGTTTGCCTTAGTGTCTTTTCCTCAGCTGGAGCAGTTTTTTGCTCCTCCTTTTCTTCTAATTTCTCTCCTTATTGCTTTAGTCTTCCTGTTTCCCCCCTTTGCAAGTTTGCTGTCTTCACCTCCCCCCTCCCAGGCAGCCTCCTTTATCTCTAGCATCCCTTATCTCTCTCCCTGATTGGCAAACGATCAGGCTTTGTTTCAACACTCACTTCCCTCTTTCAAAAGAAAAAGCATGATCTTATTGCCCCTGGGCAATTCGGCTCCTGGGACCACACATTTGCTCCATTAGATGCACAGACATTTCCCCTTACTTTTTAGGAAGAAAAAATGTGTCTTATGGAGTGAAAAATACGGTACTTGAATGCCACCCACCCACAGCTAAGTGAAGCTCATATGGACACAATGGGTAGAGGAAGAGGAGAAATGGTGATGGGCTTGATTCCACACAACTGGGTGAGGGTTGCCTGCCAGTGGTGGACCTTCTCAAGGTTTGGTGAGGGTTTCCTTCAGGACCTGGACTCCTGGGAGCTGCCCAGAGTGGCTGGGGAAACCTAGCCAGATGGGCGGGGTATAAATATGGTCATTTAGTCACACAGCATCGCTTATGGGTCAGGTGGGTGTTGTGTGAATCTCTCAGTTCCCCCAAATGTTCACTTTCCAAGCTTCAGCAGTAGCAGGAAACTGTGCCCTGGACAGGGGAACCTCTTGGGCTTGCAGATCGTAAGGTCAGCAGTTCGAATCCATGCAATGGGGTGAGCTCCCGTGCTCTATCCTATCTCCTTCTAACCAAGCAATTTTAAAAGCATACCAGCGTGAGTAGACAAATACAGTGGTACCTCAGGTACGCTTCAGGTTACAGACGCTTCAGGTTACAGACTCCGCTAACCCAGATATAGTACCTCGGGTTAAGAACTTTGCTTCAGGATGAGAACAGAAATCGTGCTCCGGTGGCGTGGCAGCAGCAGGAGGCCCCATTAGCTAAAGTGGTGCTTCAGGTTAAGAACAGTTTCAGGTTAAGAACGGACCTCCGGAATGAATTAAGTACTTAACCTGAGGTACCACTGTAGGTACCACTGTGGTGGGAGGATAAATGGCATTTTCGTATACTCTGGGATTCATCATGGTCCTCTGTACATCAGCAGCAGTTCAGTCCTGCTGGCCACATGACCCGGAAAACTGACTGCAGACAAATGTCAGTTCCCTCAGCCTGAAAACGGAGATGAGTGCCGCACTCCACAGTCAAATTCAACTGGACCTAACTGTCCAGGGGTCCTTTACCTTTTACCTTACCTTGCCTATCTGTTTATTTGGTAGCATTTTGTAGCTGCGACTACACAATGAACCAGGCAAAGCCAGTGGGTTTTTTTCAGGGGGTACTCAGGGGTACACAGTTACTGGCACCTCTTATTCTGGTTGTCAAAAAGTGTAGCACTTACTGTAGCAACTTCAAGGTGAGTACCGGTACCTATTTTTCTAGGGGAAAAGTACTGGGCAAAGCTGCTCCATCCTGGAGTTCGTCTACATGCTGAGGGTGTATTGGAGGAGTAGAGAAAAGCTCTTAAAAGGAAAGGCTAGTTTAGAATAATAATAATAATAATAATAAATTTTATTTATATCCCGCCCTCCCCAGCCAAAGCTGGGCTCAGGGCGGCTAACAACAATCAAAATAATCCAACGATTCTAAAAAAACATTTCATTATAAAAATTAATTAAAATCAATTTATGGCAACCAATAAGCAAAATTCTGTGCAGATTGCCAGAGGAGGGGGGTCAGGCTGCGCCCTGACCAAAGGCCTGGTGGAACAGCTCCATCTTGCAGGCCCTGCGGAAAAATGTCAAGTCCCGCAGGGCCCTAGTCTCTTGTGACAGAGCGTTCCACCAGATTGGAGCCGCGTCCGAAAAGGCTCTGGCTCTAGTTGAGGCCAGCCTAACCTCTCTGTGGCCTGGGATCTTCAAGATGTTTTTGTTTGCAGACCGTAAGTTCCTCTGTGGGACATACCAGGAGCACTAATAATTTTTAGCTAATAATTTTAGCACTAATAATTTTAGCATTAATAATTTTTAGCTATTTCGCTGCAAGTGTGGGAAGTTTGAGCAGAGGGAATCTAGTCTCAAGGTTGAAGCCTCTGTGGGGTTGAAGCACTTTATTAAAAGAACGACAAGCATGGGCTTGGGCATAGCCAAGGGTCAGCAGCTGCCCCCATCCCCAATCAAGTAAGTAAATAAAAATGCTTAACTAAAAGTAGAAATTGTAGAAAGCTGTCGACAGGTTTTTCTGAGAATTTGGGATTCAAAGGAAAGCAATTTAAAACAACTGTTGCTGAGACATTTTATTCCCTATCTGCTAGACAGAACCCGATAGAGGATGATGACAGGTGAGTGCCCTGCCCCCCCCCCAACATAAATCCTGTCTGCACCCCTTGCCATGAGTGCCAGAAGAGACTTCTCTTTCTTCTCCAGGTCCATCCATTCCCCTTGGAGAGGCACCATGGAGTGGTCAGAAAGCTCCCAACCAATTAGTGATCCCTGAAGATCACACCACAGCCCATAAATATTTCCTGGCTTTCCTCCAGGTTCTGGCAGAATCAGGTTTGCTACAGTTGTGACACTGGGGTGCCAATGGCTTGTCTGAGAGGGGCTTCAGCTGAAGGTGGAGTCCAGAACATCCAGCCAGAAATTGCGGTAAGGAACCGGGGGGGAGGAAGGTGAGGATTAGCAACCAGGATAGTTTGGAACTATGTCTGTTACTGCAGCATTCCCTGCAAAGTGAGGGAATCCCTTTTTGATGGCCTCAGTCACAACAGCAAGATCCTATCTGGGTGTTTGTCTTGGAGAATCCAATTCTGGCTGCATATTAAAGAGAGATAGCAGATTTTAAACAAACAAACAAACCCAGATAATAGAAAGTCCTTCTTGCTGCAGTATGTAGTTAAACTATAGAACTCCCTTCTACATGAGGCAATGATGGCATCTAACTTGGGTGGCTTTAAAATAGGATTAGACAGGTTCATGGAGGAGGAGAGGGCTATACATGGATACTAGACAGGATGGCTCAGCTCTGCTTCTACAGTTGGAGGCAGCTGTGATTCTGGAGCCCAGATGCTGGAAACCACAGGAATGGAGAGAGCTCTTCTGTTTGAATCCTGCTTGCAGGTTTCCCATACTCGGCATCTGGTTGGCCAGTGTGAGAGCAGGACCCTGGGCAAGGTTGGCCCCCACAGGCCTGATCTGGCAAGATCTTCTTAGGTTCTCAGGCCCGTACTCTCTGCTTAGCAAAACCAGGCAATATGCAAGCAAAATGACCTTTGCTGACTCCCAGGTCTCCTCCAGAAAACCTGGTTATTGAACGTTCCTCCTGCTCTGCTGGTTAGCTGATTCCTGTTCTTTGCTGAACATATTGGTGTTTTTCAACTTTGACCTGTTGCAGGAGCTTAGCCAGACCTTAGCAGAGCATACTCAGAGTTTCAGAAAGCAATCATTTGCAGGCAGGATGGACAAAGCAGGAACAACACGCTGCTACTAGTAACTTGGTTACTTAGAGGTGTTTATTATTTACAGCAGACTCTACAAGTTACTATATACAAGAACAGAAACGGATCTTAACTAGCTCTCTCTTAACAAACTCTGAAAATTTTCAGTTGAAAATTTTACAGTCCCATATCCAACATACAACATAGAAACGAGATTCCAGAGAATCTTCTGGATTCCCCTCTTCCTC
The DNA here is from genome assembly GCF_964234715.1 of Podarcis melisellensis. Taxonomy (NCBI): domain Eukaryota; kingdom Metazoa; phylum Chordata; class Lepidosauria; order Squamata; family Lacertidae; genus Podarcis; species Podarcis melisellensis. The sequence goes on along the minus strand of NC_138531.1, from coordinate 103,278,493 downwards.
TTTGTGGGTCCTATTTTTAATAATTTCCTCCTCCATCTTTTATAATAATCCAAATCTTTTACCTCTCCACTGTGTCCATTAAACTACAAGTGATATTCCAACCCTACTAACGATTTTAACGGTTTACAATGGTTTTTAAGATTAGTTATGAATTTCCCCCATTCCTTATTAAAACTTTGGTCTTTCTGATTTCTGATTCTTCTGGTCGTTTTAGCCATTTTGGCATAATTCATCAACTTGAACTGCCATTCTTCTCAGGTAGGGACTTTATCTTCTTTCCATCTCTGGCCAGAGATCAGCCAGAGACACCCATCTGTTGCCCCAGGAAAGCCCCCTCATCACTGCATGCCAACTCAGAGGCCAAAGGAGCCGGCTGAAGGGCACATCCTGCCTTACCAGGCTCAACCTCACACAGTCCTGCATTGAAGGGTTGGACTAGAAGGTCCTTGGGGTCTACAGTTCTATGGTTCTATGACTTAAGGCCCTTCCCCCCCAGCAGTTTTGTTCCCTCCTGTACAAAAGAAGCTGGAAGACTGGTGTAGCTTTCACGGCTCAAATTGTTGCTTTGAGTTCCACAGTTCCTGTTTCTCCAGGCAGGTTCTGATGGCAAGTGTCACAGCTCAGTGGCTGCAAAAGGTCCTGGGTTCAGTCCCTGGCACCATCTCCACGAAAAGACCAGTCTTTGAAGCCCTGGAGAGCCAAACGCAGATCAGTGTGGTAGATAATCCTGACCTAGAAAAATAAATGATCTCACCCTAGAATTCATGGACATCCAATGATGGAGAATACTGGAAAAGTCTGGGTGGATAAGGGAAAGTCCTTCTTCACACATGTTGTTGTTGTTGTTTAGTTGTGTCTGACTCTTCATGACCCCCTGGACCAGAGCACGCCAGGCACTCCTGTCATCCATGGCCTCCCGCAGTTTGGTCAAACTCATGTTGGTCACTTCAAGAACACTATCCAACCATCTCGTCCTCTGTCGTCCCCTTTTCCTCGCGCCCTCCATCTTTCCCAACATCGGGGTCTTTTCCAGGGAGTCTTCTCTTCTCATGAGGTGGCCAAAGTATTGGAGCCTCAGCTTTAGGATCTGTCCTTCCAGTGAGCACTCAGGGCTGATTTCCTTCAGAATGGAGAGGTTTGATCTTCTTGCAGTCCATGGGACTCTCAAGAGTCTCCTCCAGCACCAAAATTCAAAAGCATCAATTCTTCGGCGACCCGCCTTCTTTATGGTCCAGCTCTCACTTCCATACATAGTACATAGCACATACATACATAGCACATAGCAGAGTTAAACGATGGAGCTCATGCCTGCAAAAGACAGTAATGGCCACCAACATTGGTAAAGGTAGCCCTGCCTGTGCAGGCCAGTCGTGTCCGACTCTAGAGTTGTGCGTTCATCTCACTTAAAAGGCCGGGAGCCAAAGCTGTCCGCAGACACTTCCGAGTCACATGGCCAGCGTGATGAAGCTGTTCTGGCGAGCCAGCACTAGCGGAGCACACGGAAACGCTGTTTACCTTCCCGCTATAAAGCGGTACCTATTTATCTACTTGCACTTAGGGGTGCTTTCGAACTGCTAGGTGGGCAGGAGCTGGGACCAAAAGACGGGAGTTCACCCCGCCGCAGGGATTTGAACCGCCAACCATATGATCGGCAAGTCCTAGGCACTGAGGTTTTACCCACAGTGCCACCCGCATCCCTTGCACCACCTGCATCCCACCAACATGGATGGCTTTAAATGAGAATTAGACAAGTTCATCATCTGGCTGGCCACCGTGAGAAGATGATGGGCCATTGTCCTGATTCAGCAGGCTCCTCTTGGGATCTTTTGACTTGGTGGGAGGCAGTTTCAATGCTCCTACGATGTTCCTCACAGAAGTTCTCTCTCCTTCCTTCTCCTCCAGGAAGCATGCTCAGTGATGATGACCTGATCTCTCCAACAAGAGCATCATGTGTGCTTCCAACTGCAGTTCCCAGGCCAACCCCTCCTCGTTCATCCTGCTGGGAATCCCAGGGCTGGAAAGCGCTCAGCACTGGCTCTCCATCCCCCTCTCTTCCATGTACCTCATCACCATCTTGGGCAACGGCACCATCTTAGTCATCATCAAGACGGAGCCCAGCCTCCACAAGCCCATGTACATCTTCCTCTCCATGCTGGCTGCCATCGACCTGGTCACCTCGACCGCCACCCCGCCCAAGATGCTCTGCACCTTCCTGTTCAATGCCGGGAAGATCAGCTTTGGTGGGTGCCTGGCTCAGATGTTCTTCATCCACTCTTTCTCCGTGATGGAGGCCACCATCCTGGTGGCCATGGCCTTTGACCGCTACATGGCCATATGCTCCCCGCTGCGCTATGAGGCCATTTTGACCAAGTCTGTCCTCCTCAAGATTGGGGTGGTGGTGGTGGCCCGGGCGGTTGCTCTCATCACCCCGCTCCCAGTCCTTGCAGGGCGGCTGCCTTTCCGCAGAAGCCACCTGGTGCCCCATACCTATTGCCAGCACATGGCTGTAGTGAAGCTGGCCTGCACTGACATCACGGTCAACAGCCTGTACGGGATGAGTGTGGCCCTCTATGTGGGCATCTCCGACATGCTGCTCATCACCCTCTCTTATGGCATGATTCTCCGTGCTGTCCTCCGCCTGCCCTCCAAGGAGGCTCGCCTCAAGGCCTTCAACACCTGCGGCTCCCACATCTGTGTCATATTGATCGCCTTCGTCCCGGGACTCTTCTCCATCCTGACACACTGCTTTGGCCACAAGGTGCCTCCACATGCCCCCATCCTCCTGGCTAACCTCTACCTGCTGCTGCCGCCTACCCTCAACCCCATTGTCTACGGGGTCAAGACCAAGGAGATCCGCAACAGAGTGTTCCGCAAGTTTTGGAAGAGGAAAGACCTGTACTGAAGTCACTGCAGGCGTCGGAGGGGCGTCCTTGCCCACGCGGTGGGCAAAAAGGCATTGGAGCAATCAGGGAACCCCCAAATGCAACATAACTGGAGACATTGGGGCAGAATGCTGCAACATCATTGCTGACCAGAGTAGGGCCTTCTCAGCCTAGAACACCTGTGCTCTGGAATCCGCAATGGCTGCCAATTTGCTGCCGGGCCACGTTCAAGCTTTTGATTCCTGCATTGCAGGGGGTTGGGCTAGATGACCCTGGGTACCCCTCCAACTCTGCAATTCTATGACTCTATGGAGGGGGGACCAGTTTGCCTTATCCTCTATGTGCCCAGTCAACTGCTACATGAAAGCTGTTCCTTATTTGTAAGAACCCAGTCACTTAGTGTGGCAGCATCTGAACTTTGAAACTCCCTTCCTCTTGACATCAGGCAAACATTTGGCGCCTGCTAAACACATTTATGTTTATTATTTATTATTATTTATTTTAGGGAAATATTAAATTTATTAGTTTTCATAAAACATACAAGAAGGCTTGTGGAAGCATACTACAGCTATGGATTTATTGATCATAAATCAGGACAAAGAAACATGTCATCTCTCTCTCATGTCATCTCAGAGAGAACAGCAAAAAGCAAAAGCTATACACAACGGACGTTCCCAGCATACTGTGCTGGAATGTAAACAGATATGTGACACGCAACAATTCCACACACCTGTTCCTTAAGGTGGAATGGAAATGTCAACAGGTACCACTGTAGTCTAGTTGTCAAAGCTGGCCAGCCAAACGGAGCTCCCAGCAAAGCAGAATTTTACCAGAGTTCCTAAATCAAGCAGGTAAATCCTAAATCCATCACTCAGACACCACACCTGCCACAATCACACCTTGGTGCTTGATGGAAGTAGAACCAAGGGGGCTTGTGGGGTGCCCATCTGGCCCAGTCATATTCAGAGGTGTTGAAAAGCCAGCCAGATGCTCACACCATTGTCTGAGATGGGAGGCTTTCTAACATCACTGCCTTCTTAGCAAGTGTTGCCAAAGGAGCATAAAGGAGGCAAATCAGGATGTCAGTTTGCAAGGGAAAAAAGCAGGCTCATCTTGCTCAGGAGGCAAGAAGATACTTATTTAGGGAAGCCAGAAGAGAGACAATAATGTTAGCCATAGAGGCAAGCAACCAAAAGGAACTTTTGAGATAGGGATGGAAAATGCTGCTTTTCTTTTTTGTGTGTATAATTTTTATTAAGTTTTCTATTTTACAATTTAAAATATTCATTAAACATCCTTAAAATGTCAGCAACTTCTCTTCTTCTCTTTTCATGGTTCATTTTGCATACTGTAAATCCTTGTGTATTTTACATAAACTAAACCATTCAGTATTCCATTAATACATCCATCAGGACTTGTTTACACTGTTGAATTTATCTTAACGCTGCCAACATTTTCAAGCGTACACCATTTCCTCCCATATATTCAGCAAACATTTTCCAATCTTCTTTAAACGTATGTTCTTCATGTTCTCTTATTCTATATGTTAGATCAGCAAGCTGCACATATTCCATCAGTTTAAGTTGCCATTCTTCCTTAGTTGGGACCTCGCTTGTTTTCCATTTTTGAGCTAACATAACACATGCTGCAGTAGTGGCATACATAAATAACCATTTTGTACACCTGGAAAACCTACTCTTTAGTTCTAAATCGGAACAAATAGCAATCTGTGGGAAATTGCCGCTTGCTCCAGTTGAGCACAAAAGTGTGATTTCTGCCAACAGGAAGCATCAGAACCAGAAGAAGGGTGGATTTGCCCCATGTTTTTGGCACAAAATCAAACCAAACAGGAATAAATTCATCTGTTCTACATTGACATCTGAGCACTGACCTGCTCTCTCTTGGCCTTTCCTTGGCTGAATGTTTCCAGGGACTGGTCTGAAGGATCAGGAGGCCACCTCCTTGCAGAAGCTAAGCAGGTCTGGATCTGGATCTGCTCAACACCTCGATGGGTGACCACCAGGGAATTTGGGTTCTGTGTCATAAGAAAGACAGGATCTAAACATACTGAAACAAAATCTAGTAACAAGCTGGAACTTGTGCAGAGGAGGGCAACCAAGAAGATCAAGGGTCTGGAAACCAAGCCTTATGAGGAACAGTTGAGAGAGCTGGGTAAGTTTAGCCTGAAGAAGGAAAGGAGAGGGAACTGGGAAAGGCAGAAAGGATACAAAAAACTTATGGAATATGCAGAAATAGCGAAACTTACCAGAAGAATGGAAATGGTTAATTGACTATTTACAGATAAATTGTAAACAGATAAAAACATTGGCAGGATTGTTGCAATAACCAGCAGTTTTAAAAGAGTATATATTTATGGTAGATAATTAAATGACCAAGTTAAAGGAATTTGGATGTGCAGAAGATATTAAAAAATAAATTTAAGGAACTGGCCGCATGCCCTGATCTGTACCAGGGCCCAAGAAAGCATTGCAAACAGAGTTGCAATTACATGTTTCTTGAGGATAATTGAGCCCACTGAGGATAATTAAGTGCACTTACAGATTATTACTGTTATTATTATTTCACCATGTATCAATTGAGGGCCCTTGGAATGTAGGACAGGACTCTGCCCCAGGGAGCTCACATTCAGGTTTGACAGCGTGGGGAGAGAACAACAGAGGGAGAGTTGGAAGCGGCAGGGGTAGGAAGACAGGGAGGTTCAAGAAGGGCAGGGATTGGGAGCCCACTGCCTGCCAATGGGAAGCAGAGTCAGAGCACATTCCGGAAGACCTCAGGTTCCCCATCTCTGAGCAAGAGCTTCGCTCAGAATATGGGCTTTGAAGCAGAACAGGTGTACAAAAGGGGGCAGGAATGACGAAAGAATTGAAGACTTCTAAAGTGGCCCAAAGTCATACAACCAGAAAAGTTGAGGTCACGAGCAGGCGTTTCTCAGGAGAAAGATGATTCTGCGCCCCTTGAAAGGTCACCTGAATCAGTCTGGGCTAATTCACACAACCAAGTTTTATAGGCTTGAGAAAATTTAACAAACAATTGCAGAATTCTGGGGACTTGAAGGTCTAGAATGTCTGCTGAAAGTTCTCTTGGAAATTCCTAGTGCTCCCTCACAGAACTCCATTTCCCAAGGTTCCTTAAGACTGGGAATGAGAAAAGTCAGAGCCTTCTGGGTCAGGCCAAAGGAGACCCATCGAGTCCAGGATCCTGGACCCCAATGGGCAAGCAGGATTGGAGCCCCAGAGCCTCTCCCTTGATGCCGTTTCCTGCAAGTGGGATCCAGAAGCATCGCTGCCTCTGATGGTGGGGGGAGAGCAGAGCCAGCCGGACTAGGAGCCATTAGAGCTTCTGCTCCATGAATCTGCCTAGTCCGTCTTTCAGGCCACCCAGGTTGACATCTGATGTCTTTCCACAGGGAGGGAGCCACTGCCAAGAAGGCCCTTTGCCTGCTACCCTGTAGCTGAATCACCGGAGGAGGAGGACCTCAGTGTCTGGGCTGAGCGATGGGGGTGGAGACGCTCCTTTGGGGCTGCCTTCAGATGTCTTCTAAAGCCTTTATACTTGCTTGTCTCCTTGGCACAGGCGTGGCATTACTCCATACCCTCCAGGATTTCTCAGGGGAAAATAGGGATGTCTTCAGGAAAAGCAGGACATTCTTAGATCAAATCAGAAACCAGGACAGCTTCTGCAAATCCAGGAGGAGGAGCTTTGCCCCAGGGTATAAAAGGCTCCAGCCCTGGAAGAAGCTCCAGCTCAGCCCAGAAGGTTTTCTCCAGCAGCCGAGAGAAGCTCCCAGCCCACAGACAGCCATCATGACCGAGATGCTGATACTCACCACTTTCGGGATAAGAATGGGTGCGACAGTCGTTGAAGCCCTTCGCATGTAAGGCCAGGGGTGGTCGCCTCTCTAAGCAGGTTGGGCAGGAGCTCCTCTTTCCACTTGGATAATAACCATCCATGCCTCTCCCTTTCTCCTTCCTTCCTTCCTTCCTTCCTTCCTTCCTTCCTTCCTTCCTTCCTTCCTTCCTTCCTTTGTTCCTTCTCTGCAGCCTGCTGGAGGTCGACCCTCGTGCCCGATATTCCTCCCTCTCATTAGGAACCTCTCCAGCCCTCTTTGCACGAGGTCCAGGAGGCTTTTTCCGAGCTGCGTGAACTGCTCTGCGACAATCTCCACATGGACCCCCTCAACTTCAGGGTGAGGCTGCTCCCCCGCCCCAAGGGGATGCCTGGCGGGGGGGGACTGGGGGGGTGCCATGTGTGTGTGTCACTCTGGGTGGCTTACAGGACATAAACCATGGTAAGACATTAGACATTTCCTGTTACAGGGTTGCATTCAGATTTCAGTTAGTTAGGGCTGCCTGGCAGGGGGGACTGGGGGTGCCGTCTTTGTGTGTGTGTGTGTGTGTGTGTGTGTGTCACTCTGGGTGTCTCACAGGACATAAAACATTAGACATTAAAAATTTCCTGATACAGGGTTGCCTTCAGATTTCAGTTAGTTGTTTATTTCCTTGACATCTGGTGGGAGGGCATTCCACAGGGCAGGAGCCACTACCAAGAAGGCCCTCTGCCTGCTTCCCTGTAACCTCACCTCTCACAGTGAGGGAACCGCCAAAAGGGAGCTGGACCTCAGAGTCTGGGCTGAACAATGGGGGTGGAGACCCTCCTTTGGGTATAGAGGGCTGAGGCCTTTTAGGGCTTTTAAGGTCAACACCAAAACTTTGAATTGTGCTCTGCGATCTTAACAGCCACTCCCAGTCACCAGTCTAGCTACCGCATTCTGGATTAGTTGCAGTTTCCGCGTCACCTTCAAAGGTAGCCCCACATGGGGGGCATTGCAGTAGTCCAAGCGGGAGATAACTAGAGCATGCACCACTCTGGTGAGACAGTCTGCGGGCAGGTAGGGTCTCATCCTGTGGACCAGATGGAGCTGGGAGACAGCTGCCCTGGAAACAGAAACGACCTGCGCCTCCATTGACCTCTGTGAGTCCAAAATGACTCCCAGGGTCCGCACCTGGTCCTTCAGGGGCACAGTTACCCCATTCAGGACCAGGGAGTCCCCCACCCACCCGCTTGCCCCCAGTCCACCCTAAACAGTGCTTCTGTCTTGTCAGGATTCAGTCTCAATCTGTTGAATCTGTTGTGGGATCTGTTGTGGGGAGAGGGTGACCCACACATGGGCCCCCTGGCAGAAGGAGTCACCCTCTCTTTTCTCTTCCAGCTCCTGGGCGAGGTCCTCAGCACCCTCCTGCTAGCCACCCCCCCCCCCGGACAGGAATTCACCCCTGCCTACCACCATGCCTTCCACAAGCTGGTCGGGGTGGTGGCTCATGCGCTGGCCTGCCGGTCCCACTGAGACACCCCCAGGGAGAAGCGGCCGCCTCCTGCTGGTCTCCCCTTCCTGCCCCCATGTGACGCTTGGCCCTCTAATAAATCCTCCCTCTGCATCTGATCTGGTTTTCTGTGTCTCCTTCTCTGGGACAGAGGGAGGGGACTGGCCTGGGTGTGGGGGGTAGAAACACCTCCTGTTAGTTGGGGGGCTGGGAAAGGGGGGGCTTCTATGTCACTCAAGAGGAACCATTGAGCACCAATGGGGGGGTTCAGGACTCTGTGGCACTTTGCCCCCCTCCCTGAAGCTGGAGTGCTTTTTGGAGCCAGGGACCCCCGCTGTTTCCCCAAATCCTTCATCCTGAAAGCTCCTGCCAGACTGACCCCCCCATGCCCCAATTCCCCCCCCCGGTCATCTCCCCACCCAGTTCTGTCCAGTTTCCCTCTCTGTGATTCCTACTCTGGAGAAATTGGGGGTGAGAGACTCAGAGGGGGATGCGGACCCTTCCCCTGCTCTGGATTCCAACCCTCTGAATATGGGGTGGGGGTACCAACAGGGGCCACCCAGAGAGACCCCCAAGGGCCACTCTCCCCCCGCAATGCCCCTCCCTGCCTCTTTCCAGATGGGTGTCGGGGACAGAGCTGCCTCCGAATCGGCAGAGAGAGGGGGGAATTCATTTCGTTTTATCCATTTATTTCTTCATCAAATTTGTGGGTTCACAGGATGAAATTACGATATAAAACCACAAAACACATAATCAAATGAAAACAAATATAAACCAATAAACACCTCCGCCAACATATTTCACACCCATAATAACATCAAAGGAGTTTACCACCTTCATTGGAATGTCAAACAAAGCGATGCAAAATAAAACGCCAGGGGGCAGCGAACCCGGCAAGTCGCCCTTTGGGGGTCCCAGGCGGAGGTCTATGGGGGTATGGGGCAGTTCTCCCCTAATCTTCCGAGGGTATAGAATGGACATGATCTGCAGCCATCCAATAATGTCTTTTTGAGAGCCAGTGTGGTGTAGTGGTTAAGAGCGGTGGACTCGTAATCTGGTGAACCGGGTTCGCATCTCCGCTCCTCCACATGCAGCTGCAGGGTGACCTTGGGCCAGTCACACTTCTTGAAGTCTCTCAGTCCCACTCACCTCACAGAGTGTTTGTTGTGGGGGAGGAAGGAAAGGGAGAACGTTAGCCGCTGTGAGACTCCTGAAGGGGAGTGAAAGGCGGGATATCAAATCCAAACTCTTCTCTTCAAACATAGAGAAAGTAATCATGAAGAGTCTTCTGCTCTAATCCCGCTTGCAGATTTCCCACTGGGGCATCTGGTCGGCCGTGGTGAGAAGAGGGTGCTAAACTAGATGTGCCCCCTTTGGCCTGATCCAGCCGCCTCTTCTTATGGTCTTATAAATATAGGAACAACACCATGTCTAAGTAATGAGCTTAGCTTCAGAATGGGCAGGACAGAAACCACTGAACGAACCAATATGTTGAATAAAGTAAAGGCTTCGGGATGGTGTGTGTGTGTGTGTGTGTGTGTGTTGCACTCCTAACCCTAACGCCTCCCTGAACCTGCTGGTACCTCTTTCTTGGGCACTATTTTGGCTATGAAAGTATCCACACTTGCCTCTGAACTCCAGAAATAGAAAGAACTAGGAGGACCACCATAGAAGAAAATGTTTATTTTGTTTATCTGCTTATGAATTCTGTTCCATAAAGCATCCCAAGATAAAGTTCTGCCGTGCATCCCTGGTCTCCGCCTTCCTCGTGGTTCCCTCTTCTGCCTGAAACACCCTCTGGCCCAGATGGCACAGGTTAGCCGAGAGGGGTCAAGCCTCTCCTGGAAGGCCATGGGCTGGGAGAAGACATCTGGCTGGCCACTGGGAGGACAGGCTGCTGGACCAGATGGGCCATGGTCAGATGCTGTGAGCCAAGGAAGAAGAAAGGGTCCATTGCAGACCATCCAAACTGACGCACTGCAAGGGAGTCACCTCCGCCTCCGCTCCATCCCCCTCTTCCTCAGGGTGCTTTGTCGGAACACCCAGATTATCTCCTTCCGCACCTGCTGGGTTTTCAGGGCATAGACGATGGGGTTCAACATCGGAGGGACCAGGAAGTGGAGGTAGGACAGGAAGATGTGGGTGTGGTGGGGAGCCTTCCTCCAGAATCGGTGGATCATGGAGAGGCTGATGAGGGGAGTGTAGAAGAGAAGGACCGCACAGAAGTGGGAGACGCAGGTGTTGAGGGCCTTGGCTCGCTCCTTCCAGGAGGCAATGCTCAGCACGGTTCTGAGGATCAAGGTGTAGGAGACAACGATGAGCAAGGAGTCCAGTCCCAGGGTGGAGAGAAGGACGAAGAGGCCGTAGCTGCTGTTGAGGGAGGTGTCAGCACTGGCCAGCTTCATCACGTCCGGGTGCAAGCAGTAAGAGTGAGAGAGCTGGTGGCTTTCACAGAAGGGCAACCTCCTCAAGAGGATGGGGGCTGGGATGTGAAGCCCAACTCCCCGGATGATGATGGCCAAACCGATGCAACCGACCCATGCTCTGGTCAACATTGAGACGTACCTCAGAGGGTGCCGTATCGCGACATAGCGGTCGAAGGCCATGGCCAGCAGGACGGAGGACTCCAGGATGGAGAAGGTGTGGATGAAGAAGAGCTGGGTGAGGCAGGAGTCAGCGGCCACCTCCCTGGAGCCCAAGGCGTACACCTGGAGCATCGTTGGCAAGGTGGAGATGGACAGGCCGATGTCTGCCAGGGACAGCATGGAGAGGAACAGGTACATGGGCTCATGAAGTGTTGGATGCAGCTTGATCACGCCGAGGATCAGGCTGTTGCCGACAAGTGCAACAAGGTACATGAAGCAGAATGGGATGTAGAGCCAGGGCTGAGGTCCAGCCCCAGGGCCAGAGATGCCTGCCAGAAGGAAGGAGGTAGGCTGCCTGCACTTGCTGTTGTTGAGGGTGAGCATCATGGGCCAACCAGCTGCTAGGACGCCAACATCACCCTGTGGTCAAATGAATACACAGAACAACAGACAATGTGCTTTCCAGACAATGACTAATGCTTAACATCTCCTTCCTTTGAGGTTTTTAAGCAGAGGTTGGGTGGCCACCTGAAGGAATGGCTGCCAGGTGTGGACAACACTTCCACCCGCAGACAAGCCACAGCTGTCTGACCTCGTGACCTTTGGGTGTGAAGCACACATCCACCCACAGACAAACCACAGCTGTCTGAACATCATGCCCTCTATCTAACCTTTTGCTCTCTTAGTGGTCTGCTGTGCCCTGTTTGTGACCTTTGTCTCCTTCTTCATACACTGTTCAGGGGGAAAGTGATGTGGTGGAAACAGGTGCCAAAATAACTTTGTACCACCCCACGATCTCGGGATTGGAAGATGTGTAAAGGTCACAGCCCAAAATGTATCTGACTGGTTTTGCATATTGTGCTAATAAAAAGAGCCTCAGCAGAGCTAGCTGGCAGCTTGCTTGTGCACAGTTCACCTGCATTACCAACTCCTCCCTCATGCCCTCACTTCAGCCACCCGTCAAGTATTATTGAGCTGTGATTCCTGCAGTGCGGGGGGTTGGCCTGGATGACGCTTGGGGTACCTCTCCCCTCTACCATTCTATGGCTTTATGATTCTAGCCTCTTCTTCATTGTCACTAGACATATTCCAGAGTGAAAGCCAGGTTCTGAGCCTTAGACCGGGTTCTGGATTAAACCAGGCCAGACTAGAGAGAAAAACCTTGCCAACCCATCTGATGGGGGCCACCTGTCCAGGTGAGCAAACTCTGAAGGGTTGGTAGCAACAATGACTTTACCTGGCACTGGCAGAATATGATTTGTCAGAAAGCAAAAGAGCCCCATGCAACTGCCGCTTCCAACCCCCCAATCCCACCCCACTTGATGACCTCTCAGCAGCCCGAAGCAGATAAGGGGGCCTGGGCCGCCCAGTGAGCTTCATGGCTAGGCAGGGATAGGAGCTTGGCCAGCAGAGAGAAAGGTTGAAGCTCAGGGGCAGAGCAGAGGCTTTACATTGAAGCTCTTTGCCCAAATACACCCACTTGCAATGCAGTCCTGCACATGCTTATGTTCTGAGTTGTGGGGGTCAGTCTTGATGACACCCTGAGTCCCTTCCAGTTCTTGGAATCCTGTATTGGGGTGGGAGTTAAATGTGTGAGAGCAAGCTTGCAAAACCAGCTGCTTTGTCTAGATGATGCATTTGGCTGGCTGGTTAAGCATCACAATAAGCCTAACAGAAGACGTTGCTCTGTGCTATAGAAGGAACGGGTGGGCTTTTCCCTCCCCCCCCAGCAGGAGAACAATAGCCAGATTTTAGTCTGGGTGAGTTGAGCTGAAAGGAGGCTGGAAGCTGGAGACAAAGAGACCAGCTTCCTCTGTGCTGGGTCCAAAGCTTCGGCTGCTGGAGAAGCAAGACCTGCTTGGGGTGTTGAGGCTGTGAGCCCCTTCATCCGATGGTCAGGTTGTGTATAAGAGTAAATGAAACCCTCTTTTCTAAAGATACCCTGGTCTCTGCTGACCTTCATCCCAAGGAAAATGAACCTGGCTAAGGTCTTGGAGCCTCTGGAGTTTCTTGCCACTCCGAGATTGGGGCAGCATGTAATAATAATAATAATTTATTTATACCCCGCCCATCTGGCTGGGTTTCCCTAGCCACTCTGGGTGGCTTCCAACAGAACATTAAAATACAATAGTCTATTAAACATCAAAAGCTTCCCTAAACAGAGCTGCCTTCAGATGTCTTCTAAAAGTCTGGTGGTTGTTTTTCTCTTTGACATCTGGTGGGAGGGCGTTCCACAGGGCGGGTGCCACTACGAGAAGATCCTATGCCTGGTTCCCTGTAACTTGGCTTCTCACAGTGAGGGAACTGCCAGAAGGCCCTTGGCACTGGACTTCAGTATCCAGGCAGAACGATGGGGGTGGAGACACTCCTTCAGGTATGTACCATTTACAGGGAAGTTGCCCTATGTTTGGTGGGGTCTGCTCCCAGATAAATAAATGCCTACAAGACTGCAGTCTTTCCATGGTGGGGAGAGATAAAATCCCAGCACTTACCTGAGCACATTGGATGGCTGTGGTGGCTGTGAGGTTCTCCTGCTTTCTGCTCCCGATCCCTCCTGTGTGGACTGGGGTGAGCAAATGCTTCAGGGCAGTTGTATATCTACAACAGGAAGGATCTCTGGAGGGCCACTGAAACTCTAGGGAATGGCTCTGAGCTGCAAAATAGCACAGTCTCTTAACGGGCTGATTTTCCAAGGAACCCATTTTATGTTGAAAATCAGGGCAACTGTGCACTCCAGATGAGAAGCACATGTGGAGGTAAATGTGTTCATGCACAAACACACATTTCAAAATATGAATAGAACATTTAAGAGCAGAGAAAACCAACAAGGCACAATGTTCCTGCAGCAGAAGAACTTCATAAGAACATAAGATCAGGCCAATGGCCCATCTAATCCAGAGTCCTGTTCTCCCAGGCAACCCTCCAGGGGTTTCCTAAAAAATCTAGGGTGCACTTTGTGCAATATGGAAGGTAGAAATCTGAGGGTCAAAGTAGATGTCACACAAGCCCCACCAGGTGAATTCCTCTCTTCTGCTCAGGTTGCTCAAGGGGCAGGAGTCCTGCCACTGTCTCTTGTGGAGATCTTGCCACCCTATAGCAATGTGCACACAGCCTCAGTCATCATCATCATCATCATCATTTTTAATTTGTATACCGCCTTTCTATCTTACAATACTCAAGGCGGTTTACAAGCTGAAGAAACAAAAAATGTACATCTTATAACAATCGAATGCAATACAAAAATGTGATAATAAAACATAACTTTAAAATAGGCAACCTCCATCAAAAAAGTAACATTCAACAATCTTTCGAATAGTATAAAATAATAATATCAACATATAAAAGTTAAACAGAAATCCACTCAGCACCATATCAGCAGTCATCAGGGAAGCACTAAACTGGAGGTGGGGTAGCCCTTCAGATATTTGAAGACAGCCATCATATCAGCTCTTCATCTTCTCTTCTTGCAGCAACGGGGGTTTGGTGGCACAGGCAGGTGCTGCCTCGCTGCATTCACAGGCCCGTTTCTGATGCATCCACCAGGTGACTCTTGTGATTCACCAGAAAATGCCAGTAACCTGTGCAGCCTCCCTCCTTACATGAACCACACAATGAACTGTGGCATGTTCCTGGATTTCATGTCATGTATATCAGCCTTCCCCAAACTGGCACCCTCCAGATGTTCTGGGCAGCTGTGTTGGTTGCATCTGCTGGGAGTTGTGATCTGAAAAATCTGGAGGGCACCAGCACGGTGAAGGTTTGCCCAGCTGCTGAACAGATCTCCATAAAACAGCATGAAAATACAGTGGTACCTCAGGTTAAGAACTTGATTCGTTCTGGAGGTCCGTTCTTAACCTGAAACTGTTCTTAACCTGAGGTACCACTTTAGCTGCTGCTGCACCGCTGCCTCATGATTTCTGTTCTCATCCTGAAGCAAAGTTCTTAACCTGAGGTACTATTTCTGGGTTAGCGGAGTCTGTAACCTGAAGCGTCTGTAACCTGAAGCCTCTGTAACCCAAGGTACCACTGTACTGTTGCACACCACCACAATCTCCAAGTGCTTAGCTAGGATTTGGTTTCCTTGGAATGAAGGCAAATGGAGACTGTTGCATCTTTAGGATATATGGGATTTACCTTGTTACAGGAAAAATCCGAGGGTTCCCTTGGACAAAACAAAGACACCAACCAGGATAACTTGGAGCAAAACAGCAGCCTGTAGGCTTGGCCTTTATTGAACTGTTGCAACAGGGTATTCCCCTCACTTGCAGGAGAGAGGAAAGACCCAGAAGAATAGTGTGCAAGGTCTTATAAAAACTTTTGAAATTCCCCTCCTCTAGATCAAGCCCACCCCCAGAAACATCATGCATACATTACAGAAAGGAGGGGTTGAGGGAGGAGTTGGTGGTAACCTGAGTGTCTTGTCACCTGGCTGGTTCCTCCCTTCCCCCTCCCCCTGAGTCACTTCCAGGAGACAAAGGGGAGTTTGCAGTTTCCTGCCCCCAGAGGGAAGATCTGATCATTGTCCTTTGTTTCAGTCCATGCTGAATCCACTCCCATATGCAAGTTCTTTGTGATCTTGATTGTCTTCTGTCTGGGATCATCAGGGTTGGCATGGGCAGGGCTCCTGTGGATGTGCTGAGACAGTGAAGGGATTATGGCTGACCAGGACTAAGCCACCCCCCTTTGTTAGTTCTTGTCATATGGAGTAAAATAAAAATGGAACAGTGCAAATCCGATGTATGGTTGATTTTCTATGAATTTATAACAGAAATGTGGCGTATGTAGTGTGTGAGTGTGTGAAGTTTATACAAACAGAATGATTGGGGTGGGGGGGTTCCTGCTACAACCTATACATATATAGAACCTGAGCATAGAATGGCGGGGCTCACAGCATAACACTGACGGACAGTCCTCAAAGCTGGATGTTGGGAAATGCAGGACGGGCACCAAGGCAGATCTAGGGGAACTTGACTTCTTCAGTTGCACCACGGAGGCAGCTTCTTAGGTGCCCCAGCAGGAGACACAACTGTGAAGTCCAATGGAAGGCAAGAGGCCAGGAGTGCCATATTTTGCGATCACAGAGGGCACCGCTGAAATGAGAGACGCCATGGTCCGCCACTGACAGATTGAAAACAGCCCTTCTTCATGCAGTGCATAGTCGAACTATGGAACTCGCTCCCAAAGCCAGCCTAGATGGCTTTGAAAGAGAATTAGATGAATTCATGGAGGAGACTAAGCATGGCGGCTCTGCTCTGCATTCACAGTCGGAGGAAGTAATGCATCTGAATGTCTTTTACTGGAAATCCCAGGAGGGGAGAGTTCCTCTCGTGCTCAGATCCTGCTTGCGGGTTTCCCATAAAGGGCATCTGGTTGGCCACTGTGAGAACAGGAGGCTGGACTTGAAGGGCTCCGCTTGGACTGATATAATAATAATAATAATAATAATAATAATAATAATAATAATAATAAATTTTATTTGTACCCCGCCCTCCCTGGCCAGAGCCGGGCTCAGGGCAGCTAACACCAGTAAAATTACAGTAAAAACATAATGGGGGGGGGACCAATTTAAAATGCAGGTTAAAATGCAGCCTCATTTTAAAAGTGGCCCATAGATCAAACATGAGGGGAGGGAAACATAAGGGTCAGAGTGAGTATAAACCAAAGGCCAGGCAGAACCCCAAGCCCCTGGTCTCTTGTGACAGAGCACTCCACGAGGTCGGGGCCAGTGATGAAAAGGCCCTGGCCCTAGTTGAGACCGAACTAACCAACTTGGGACCTCCAAAATGTTGTCATTTGTGGACCTTAAGGTCCTCCGCGGGGCATACCAGGAGGGTCCTAGGCCGCATACATGGGTCCTAGGCCGCATAGGGCTTTAAAGGTCAAAAGCAGCACCTTAAACCTGACCCTGTACTCCACCGGGAGCCAGTGCAGCTGGATGAATGTGATCCCGTGACAAGGACCCCGTCAGGATCCTGGCCGCGGCATTCTGCACCCGCTGGAGTTTCCATGTTCTTGCAATATGATAAAGCAGGTTTGCCTGAGCAATTTGGGGGACAAGAAGGACATGAAACTAGGCTTCTCCACACTTAACTTCACTCTTTCCAAGCATGCTCTGGGCACCCTATTTGTGCTCTGAAGTTTTCCCTGCAAAAGCGCAGTATTTAAGCTCAACCAGAACAAATGCCAACTGACGTTTTCTCCGACTGAGTGCTACAGAGTGGGTTTTCATGGGGAAAAACAAAGCAAAACATCCTCAGACACAAAGCATTCAAGTGCAGCCCTTTGCCTGGAAAACTCTATGAGTTTTGTATTTTTACCTTTTCACTGTTGTAAGCTGCTTTGATATATTTTCTACAATATATTTTAGTGGCATGTAAATGTTTTTATTAAGCAAATACATGAATTCAATCCACAACAGCAGCTATTTGCAGTAGCCTTGCAAGCAAAGCTCCAGCTGAAGCGACTCCTTTGCCTGGGTCTTTTCATGGCATCCTTTACAGACTTGGCAGCAGCAGCAGCAGTTTCTATGCTGGCTGCCCAGCTGCAGCTGCCCATAGAATAGAATCATAGAATCCTAGAGTTGGAAGAGACCACAAGGGCCATCGAGTCCAACCCCCTGCCAAGCAGGAAACACCATCAGAGCACTCCTGACATATGGTTGTCAAGCCTCTGCTTCAAGACCTCCAAAGGAGGAGACTCCACCACACTCCTGGGCAGCAAATTCCACTGTCAAACAGCTCTTACTGTCAGAAATTCTTCCTAATGTTTAGGTGGAATCTTCTTTCTTGTAGTTTGGATCCATTGCTCTGTGTCCGCTTCTCTGGAGCAGCAGAAAACAACCTTTCTCCCTCCTCTATGTGACATCCTTTTATATATTTGAACATGGCTATCATATCACCCCTTAACCTCCTCTTCTCCAGGCTAAACATGCCCAGCTCCCTTAGCCGTTCCTCATAAGGCATCGTTTCCAGGCCCTTGACCATTTTGGTTGCCCTCCTCTGGACAAGTTCCAGTTTGTCAGTGTCCATCTTGAACTGTGGTGCCCAGAACTGGACACAGTACTCCAGGTGAACTCCATGGGGCAAGCCAGCCAGGCCCCCCAAGGCTCCAACCTCCGCCTGGGAGTGTCAGCTTAGCAAGCACCCAGATGTGCCTTCAAGAGCAGCTTCATCCTCCAGATATCAGCCAGGCAATATGCTCATCATCTCCATACTGGGAAAAGCTTCCCTTTATCTTTAGTGAAGATCAAACGCCCCTGAAGGCACAAAAGCAGGCTAGGTGGGGTGGGTGGGTGGGTCGGTTTTTTCAGGGGGCGGGAATTGCATCTGGTCATAGAATTGAAGAGTTGGAAGGGACCATGAGGGTCATTTAGTCCAACCCCCTGCCATGCAGTAAATTATTTTTCTCAATGCAGGGCTAGAACCCACAACCCTGAGATTAAGAGTCTTGTGCTCTTCCGACTAAACTTTCCTCACCCCACACCAATCTCAGGGGCCCCAAACACAAATGGTGGTTTCCATCCAAAGCCTCGCTCTCGTGTCCTCCTCCTCTGGATGACCCTGGGATCCCCTCCTCTCTCTCCACTCCTGAATTCCAGGAGGAGCTTCCTTGCCTCCTGCAAAGCCCTTTTCCCTGCAGGCTCTTCCTCTGGTTTCTGGCCAAGGGAGGGAGATGCTCAGAGTCCAGCCAAGAGCCTCACCCCCAAAAGGATATCTGGGCATGGGCGGAGCCGGGGGGGGGAGCAGTTGCCCCCCACCGAAATCCATAAAAAATTATAAGAATCTGAGAGAGGGCTGAGCGAGGGAGGACTCGGCTTGGCAAGGGTTAAAGGGAAGCGAGCTGCCTTCCTAGAGAGGCCAGGAAGCAAGGGGGGGCAGGTCCTCCAGAGGAAAAACCCCTCCCTCCCCAGTCCTTTCCTGCAAGGGAGGGGGGGTGTTACTTTGGTGTCTCTCCTGCAAGGGCCGAATCGCTCTCCCCTCCTGGGATCTGGTGAGTCTCCTTTCTCTCCCCCCAGAGGGTGCAGTGGGGAGAGGGGGGGTCCCAGGGCTGCAGCAGGGGAGGGGGCCTGGGGGCCTGATCTGCTCCTGCAGGGGGGGACCCCAAGTCAGGGAGGAGGAGAGGGTCCTGCCAGGGAGAGGCCAGGGCTGCCACGCTCTCCTTCCTGCAGATCAGAGGATCCCAAGCTCATTTGGCCTTCTGCCTCCCCCCTTTCAGAACAAAATCTCCCTTCTTTAAAGAAAGGGGTCCCTGGGACTTTAACTTTGAGTGACATCGCTCAGCCTCATTGCACAACAGAGGAAACATCTGCAAATGGTTTTCCAAAGCTGGACGAGGAGATGGACTAGACCCCCCCCCCCAAAAAAAAACCCATGAGGAGAAAGGAAGGAAAGTTGGGAGAGAAAGGCCAGGAATAAGGAGAGGGATCCCAGCCCAGAGTCTGGCTGCTGCATTGGGGACCAGTTTCCCAGTGTCTCCCAGGGCAGCTCCCCACGGAGGCCACTGCAGCCATCCCCTCGCACCCAGAGCAGGGCATCCCAGGACCACATCCTCTCTCTCCCAAAGGGATTGTTGCTGGCAAAGCAGCCGGAAATGGGCGCTGCTACTCACTGAGCCTCCAGGGACCTTGGCATCAACGGCTGTGCGTATGTTAAACTATCTAAGAGAGTAAGCATAATAAATTGGCTGCCTAAATTTCAAGGGAAATGTCTTTGGCCCACTTGGCCCTCAGGGGGTTGGCCAGAAACATATCTGGCCCTCGGAGCAAAGAAAAAGGGACCCCACCCAGGAGTCTGCCTTGAGAGCGGCAGAGAGTCCAAGTGCAAGAAAAGGAGATAGAAGCAGGGGAGTGGGGGGGGAGCAACTCCTGAGGACCCCCGGGTAAGGACCCCCACTAGAGCCAAGCATCCATTTTTCAAAAGATACAAATGACTCCCTTGTCAGTCAGTTCTGACTTCATGCATTGACTGGAAGGCAGAAGAAACCAGGCTGATTCATCTCCCAGAAATCCCTTCAGTTGCCTCCACAATTTGCATTGCAATCTTCCTTCTAGGAGAGCTAGAGGCTGCTTCCTCCTCCTCCTCCTCTTTCTCCTCCTCCTCCTCCTCCTCCTCCAGGTACCTCATGGTTTGGGCTGTTGTGCAGTCCAGCCCTGGTTCTAATAATAATAATAGTAATAATTATACTCCACCCACTCTGGGTGTCTCCCAATAGAATACTAAAAACAGAATGAAACATCAAACATTTAAAACTTCCCTAACAGGGCTGCCTTCAGATGTCTTCTAAAAGTCAGATAGTTGTTTATTTCCGTGACATCTGATGGGAGGCTGTTCCACAGGGCGGGCACCAGTAACGAGAAGGCCCTCTTCCTGGTTCCCTGTAACCTTACTTCTGACAGGGAGGGAACAGCCAGAAGGCCCTCGGAGCTGGACCTCAGGCTGAATGATGGAGGTGGAGATGCTACTTCAGGTATACTGAGCTGAGGCCCTTTAGGGCTTTCAAGGTCAGCACTAACACTTTGAATTGTGCTCAGAAATGTACTGGGAGCCAATGTAGGTCTTTCAGGACTGGTGTTATGTGGTCACGGTGGCCGCTCCCAGTCACCAGTCTAGCTGCCGCATTCTGGGTTATGGTAGTTGTAGTTTCTGAGTCACCTTCAAAGGTAGCCCCACATAGAGCTCATGGCAGAAGTCCGAGCGGAAGATAACTAGAGCATGCATCACTCTGGCGAGACAGTCCGCGGGCAGGTAGGGTCTCAGCCTGTGTACCAGATGGAGCTGGTAGACAGCTGCCCTGGACACAGAATTGACATGCACATTCATGGACAGCTAGGAGTCCAAATGACTCCCAGGCTGCACACCTAGTCCTTCAGGGGCACAGTTGCCCCATTCAAGACCAGGGAGTTCCCCACACCTGCCCACCCTCTGTCCCCCAAAAGAGTACTTCTGTCTTGTCAGGATTCAACCTCAATCTGTTAGCCCCCATCCATCCATCCATCAACCAGCCGCCTCCAGGCACTCACACAGGACCTTCACCGCCTTCACATGTTCTGATTTAATAGAGAGGTAGAGCTGGGTATCATCCGCATACTGATGAACACTCAGCCCAAACCTCCTGATGATCCTTCCCAGTAGCTTCATATATATGTTAAAAAGCATTGGAGAGAGGATGGAACCCTGAGGCACCCCACAAGTGAGAGCCCAAGGGTCTGAAGATTCATCCCCCACCACCACTTTCTGAACATGGCCCAGGAGGAAGGAGATTAACCACTGTATAACAGTGCCCCCAGCTCCCAGTCCCTCTAGCCGGTCCAGAAGAATGTTGTGGTTAATGGTATCAAAGGCCACTGAGAGATCCATCAGAACTAGGAAACAGCTCTCACCTTTGTCCCTAGCCTGCCAGAAATCATCAACCAGCACAACCAAGGGAATTTCAGTCCCATGGTGAGACCTGAATCCCGATCGGAAGGAATCTAAATGATCTGCATCCTCCAGGCATGCCTGGAGTTTTTCAGCAACCACCCGCTCAATCATCATGCCCAAAAATGGAAAATTTGAGACTGGGTGATAGTTGGCTATATTGGGCTGGTGGTTTAATAATTGCCTCTTTCATTGGGTCTGAGAAGGCTCCCTCACAGAGAGAAGCATTCACCACCCTGCAGAGCCCATTGCTCAGCCCTTCCAGGATGATCAAGGTGGTCAGTTTCACTTGTCCAAGCAGCCCGTCCACATCCTTGGAGGTAACAAACTTGAATTGATCCCACACAACCTAACTAGACAGGACTCTAGCACTCTCCTGCGCTGGCCCTGCTCACACGGTGGAGTCTACCTCATTCCAAATCTAAGTGACTTTATCTGCAAAAAACTTTGCCAAATCATTGCAGGAGATCTTAGGGTCCTTTTGATGCAGGTGGTTCCACTAAATTGCAAACCACCTAAAAGAGTCTCCTGGTGTTGTTTTCTGCAGATGCAATAGAGGCAGTGAAGAAAGCCATCACTATCATCATTTGGTAGGCTTGACGTTGAGCTCCAACTCGTATCTGGTCAGATTCAGAGTGTGTTTTCTGCCACCCACACTCTAGCCATCTCAGTGATTGTTTCATCGCCCTCAGATCCGGGGAAAACCACGGGGCTGTCCAGGCTCCATGCAATCGGAGAGGTCGATTTTGAACCAGGCCATCGATAGCCCTGGTTAACACCACATTCCAGGGGCCACAAGGAAATCAGCTGAAAGGCCATAAACATGGGATAAAACATCCCCTTCTCCTTTCTGGAAACCATTTGGATCTATTAAGTGGTGGAGGTGGGCCATCCGAATCAGTCCCACCTCCCTGCAGAGGGGAAGGGTCATGGAGAAGTCCAGTTGCACCAGGAAGTGATCTGACCATGACATTTCTTTTGTTTTGGTTTCACTTCATGTCAGATCAAGCACATCCATAGAGGTGAACATGCCAGGTCAAGTCCTCCATCCAAGTCGTGGATGGCAGTGGTCTCATGAACCATTGACCTGGCATTGCGTAGCAGACCCTTAAGGTCACGTGGGTCTCCCTTGCTGATTCCAGCATCCATCCCGTCAAGACCTGACCCGGAGGCAGGGATAGTCCTCAAACAATGACGTGGTCTGGTCTTGGTGTAACTCTTCCTCTTACCCATGACCACTGTGATCGGGTGTCCCAGTGCATCCCCACCCCCACCCTGGGGAACTTGCCCCTGCCATTCTGTTGGATGGGGCCGGCCCACTCCCAGACAGCCCTGACCCTCTCACCTAAGGAACAAAACTATACAAACTATATAAAACTATATCAACTATACAAAAAATTAAAAATATTAACTAATAATAATAAAAACAATTCCGTAACAATGCATTTGCTTTGTAGGAATTGCTAGAGCTTCTCATTAAGACGGGGAGAACTTGGCAGAAGGATTCCTTCCGATCTCTCAGAGGCTTCCTGAGAGCACAGATGGATGAGCAAGAGTCAGCTGGCCCTGGAGCAGGAAGAGGCCATGCCATCCAAACTGGGAGCAGTGGGGGATTCTGGGAAAACTCTGTGCAGAAGATCCTGGGTGAGGAGGACACCCTCCGCTCAGAGGTGCAGAGCCAGCAGTTGAGGCAGTTCTGCTGCCAGGAGGCCAAAGGGCCCCGAGAGGTTTGCAGCCGACTCTACCACCTTTGCCGTCAGTGGCTGAAGCCAGAAAGGCACATGAAGGCTGAGATGCTGGACCTGGTGATCTTGGAGCAGTTCCTGGCTGTCCTTCCTCCGGAGATGGAGAGCTGGGTGAGGGACTGTGGAGCGGAGACCAGTTCCCAGGCGGTGGCCCTGGCTGAAGGTTTCCTCCTGAGTCAGGCAGAGGAGAGGAAGCAGGTGAGAGAGACTTTCCTCTGGATAATCCCATAATGCTCTACTGATGGCTCATCCTTTTTCTGGGAAGACATCCATAGAATGAGATCTAACACCCTTTAAGTCTTTGTCATTGTCTTTCTAATATTTATCCCCATTCTCTGTTTTCAATCCTTGTTTCTTTTTTAGGAAAAGGATCATTTTGCAGAAATGGACCTGGATTCCTGTGAGGCAGAGAGGCCTCCGTTGGACACCAGAGAGAGGCCACTGGGTAAGGAGGAAGGTGGTTTTTCTCCATTTGGTCTCATTCTGTTGCTTTCCCAGCTAATCTGTGGGTTGTTTTCATCATGGTTTTTTTTTGGGGGGGGGAAACAGTTGGGACCAAGGGTCCAAAGGAAGTGTCAGGGAACTGGGGACAGGAAGGGAGGAGGGCCTGGAAAGAGACCTCCTTTGATCAGCAGCTGTTCATCTTCAGAAGAGGGAGAAGACGAAGAGGGGTCAGAGGGGGGTGAATCTGAGAGGGAGGATGAACTTCCGAGGGCAAGCACCTCTCGTCATAGAGGAAGGAGGGAGTTCGTCTTCGACGTTGGCTATGCTGGCCCCCAAAACGGAAGGAAGTTAGTCGGGACAACTACCCACCATGATCGAGTCGCACTTTTGAACTGCTGTAAATAATGTCAAGAAGAAATAAACCCTTTGTAAATATGGCTGAGTTCCTGGGCTCTTATCTCCGCTGAGTGCTCACAACTCATTTCTGACAGGAAGGGAGAAGTAGTTTTGCACAACTAACATGAAATGGGCACAAACGTCCAACTGCACTCAGCAGGTAAGGCTTTCTGAAAGGCCCATCTGTAGTTAGAGATGCCCTGTTTCACCTGTGAGAGAAGCAGGCACTCCTGGCATCCTGCTTACCTTTTTTCTCTTGCAGGTGACAGAATGATGCCGGCAAGACCTCCTGATCCATCTTTTCATGGGGGCAGAAGGGGAACAGTGGCTGTGGAACCAGATCAGGTCAGGGGAAGCTGCCTTGTGGGGACAGAGGCCGAGGGATGGAGCAATGTCATGGACTGGTTGGGCACAGAGGAATAGTGGGAGGAAGCAGCCGGGGAACCAGGAAGGGAAGACGGCTCAGAGCCGAAGGAGTGGAGGTGGAGGAAGGATGAACGGTCAGAGGGAGAAGAGGGAGAAGCCTGGAAAGAGGAGGTGTCAGAAGCTGAAGGGGTAACAGGGCTTAGTGAGCTGGGAGACTCTGTGGCAGAATGCAGTGCAGAATCAGAGGCAGAAGAGGGGGGAGGCGAGTGGAGGAGGGAGGTCAAGAGGCAGAGAAGAGTCAGGAGAAGCAGGAGCCACCGATGGCTCCCTCTCCTTCTGCTAGAAGCCACCCTCCCTGCTTGTCTCTCAGAGCCAGGAAACGTCTGACAATGGAGGAGCAAAGGCATGCTGCACATTGGCGCACTGTTGCATCGCTTGCAAGAAACCCCAGAGAGGAGGGGGCCTGGAAAGCTGTGGGGAGTTGGGGGCCTTCACATACCCTCAGGGAATGAGTTGCTGTTCTCATTAGGCCTGAAACTCAGCCAAGTCTGTGAATATCGTGTTCTTGCTGATAAAGAGTTAACTCCAGCTGTGAACTGTGGGTTTTCCTGCCCATACAACTCTGTGACGCCAGCTATCAGTGAGGATTCGGAGGAGTAATGGACAGAATTTGCTGCCAAGGAGTGTGGTGGAGTCTCCTTCTTTGGAGGTCTTTAAGCAGAGGCTTGACAACCATATGTCAGGAGTGCTCTGATGGTGTTTCCTGCTTGGCAGGGGGTTGGACTCGATGGCCCTTGTGGTCTCTTCCAACTCTAGGATTCTATGATTCTAGAAGAGGCAGAACGGGGCGGAGAGCAGTCAGGGAGAGCCGGGGCTCAGGGATGCTGAGACTCCGGAAGGGAGGGGGCTTTCAAATCAGCACAGACAAGAAGGGAAATGAAAGGTAAGGATCAAAGACGTCTTGTGCAGGAAACGTAGGAAGCCGCTCCCCGAATCTGACTCAACAGGTTTGGACGCGTAAGTCTGAACTGTAGCTGTTTCTTGTATATGTGTAATAAAGACTGTAAATACCACGCTGACTGTGCCAAAGTGTTACTGTGAAGGGGAAACACCACCTTTGCACCAGCCTTCTGAATATCGCCCAGTAGGATTCATCTGTAGTTGCTGTTTTCATAGAATTCTAGAGTTGAAAGGGACCCCAAGGGTCATCAAGTCCCACCCCCTGCATTGCAGGAATCTCAGCTAGATCACCCAAGACAGATGGCCATCCAAACTAGGCTTGTTTTATTTCTAGATTAAACACTGAATGCTAAAATAAGCTTCTAAGCAGTGGACAGATGATTACAAATAGTGTCCAGGATTCTCCTAGCTAGCCCCGTCCACTGCAAAATGGAGCCTGCCCCCCCATTCCTCCCCCTCTCCATGCCCCCATGAACCCCTTGAATTTGGCTCCAGGGCACTGGGAGGGAACCTTCCCAGAACAACTCACAAGGAGAGGAGAAAGTGGATCCTTCCATCAGGCAAACTGGAATGTTGCATAGGCAGAATGATTTGAAAACCACAAGGTGGAGTACCACCTATTTACAAAAAAATGACTGCTCCCAGTCACCAGTCTAGCTGCCGCATTCTGGATTAGTTGTAGTTTCCGGGTCACCTTCAAAGGTAGTCCCAGGTAGAGTGCATGGCAGTAGTCCAAGCAGGAGATAACCAGAGCATGCACCACTCTGGTGAGACTGTCTGTGGGCAGGGAGGGTCTCATCCTGTGCACCAGATGGAGCTGGGAGACAGCTGCCCTGGATGCAGAATTGACCTGCGCCTCCATGGACAGCTGTGAGTCCAAATTGACTCCCAGGCTGTGCATCTGGTCCTTCAGGGGCACAATTACCCCATTCAGGACCAGGGAGTCCCCCACACCCACCCACCCGCCCCCGTCCCCCCAAAACAGTACTTCTGTCTTGTCAGGATTCGACCTCAATCTGTTAGCCGCCATCCATCCTCCAACCGCCTCCAGGCACTCACACAGGACCTTCACCGCCTTTACTGGTTCTGATTTAAAAGAGAGGTAGAGCTGGGTATCATCCGCATACTGATGAGCACCCAGCCCAAACCTCCTGATGATCTCTCCCAGCGGCTGCATTAACAGAAAGGAAAGAACAGAGCATTGTGGAGCAGATCATATTTCTGCTGTCTCAGAGGAGGACATTTCCCTTTTTCTTTTAGGGTCCAGTGTGCTTTGAAGATGTCGCTGTTCGTTTCACGGACGAGGAGCAGGAGTTGCTGGATCCTGACCAGAGAGCTCTGCATAAGGACGTCATGGAGGAGAATCGGGGGATCGTGGCCTCTCTTGGTAAGGCTCCCTGTGGGATCATCCTATCTGCCTGGAAATTCAAAAAATACCTCTATTTGACAAACCTCATATATTTTCACAGAGCTCAACAGCGCCCCCTACAACACCTGGGAACCTAACGCCCCCACAATAAGCCTTGAACAGCAAATTACAGTTTTCTCTGTCAAAAATCTTCCACCAGTTCTGCCTTTTTATACTACGATTCGGCTGGTCTGAACTGCCCAGGCATCTTAAATGTCAGCTTCAGAGTTGTTCGGAAAGATAAGTAGCTTCTGTCAGGTTTTCTGTTTTTGTTTTTGCTGCTGTCAGTCTTGGGTTGACCAGAGAGACACCTGACATTGACGATGTAGGGGATGCCATGACTGGGCCAAACAAAATCCGTCCCAGAGAAGAGCCAGGCTTATTGAATCTCAGGTAGTAGTATCAGTGATAGTAATAGTAATATTTTTTATTTATCCCCTGCCCATCTGGCTGGGTTGCCCCAGCTCCTCTGGGTGGCTTCCAACACATATATACACGTGAAACATCAATCCCATATAAAAAGTATATTAACTTTAATTGAACAACTTATACTAGTGGCTAAAATCATGGAAACCTTTTTAAAAAGTGTGTTTGATGGCTCATAACACCACTTTTTTGGGAAGTGATACCGTAAGAAAGTGACACGGGTGGCGCTGTGGGTTAAACCACAGAGCCTAGGGCTTGCCAATCAGAAGGTCGGCGGTTCGCATCCCCATGACGGGGTGAGTTCCCGTTGCTCGGTCCCTGCTCCTCCCAACCTAGCAGTTCGAAAGCATGTCAAAGTGCAAATAGATAAATAGGTACCGCTCCGGCGGGAAGGCAAACTGCGTTTCCATGCACTGCTCTGGTTTGCCAGAAGCGGCTTAGTCCTGCTGGCCACATGACCCGGAAGCTGTCTGTGGACAAACACTGGCTCTCTCAGCCAATAAAGCGAGATGAGCGCCGCAACCCCAGAGTCGGTCACGACTGGATCTAATGATCAGGGGTCCTTTTACCTTTACCTTACCCTAGGAAAGATAATTTAATGAAGATTGCAACGCAATAACTTTTATGAAGGAGTATTTATTAGAACAGTAGTTATAAAAAAGAAATGTGAAACGCTTAGAAAAAAGGAGATATACAAAAATTCTCACCATGTCAATTAATACTGATTTCGGTAACCTTTAGCTTTAATTCCAGCCTTACAACGCCTTCTCATGGAGTGAAGCAAGTTTTTTAGTTCTGCAGCTGTAATAATGTGAAACCAAGACTGAATTATTGCCTCTATTAATTGGGCTTTATTGCTGGGTTGCTTCTGACTAACAAGTTTCTTTAGTCGGCTCCCAAGATTTTCGCTTGGGCTATTCCCAGGCCATTCCAGCAGTGGAATATGATTTCACATTCAGAACACTTCAGTTCAGGCTCAAGTATTCCCATTAATGACACAAATTCTGCCCCAGCTTTTGCTGTCATACAACCCCAGATCATCACACTATCTGGGTGTTTCACAGTCGGTGTAATGCAAGTAGGATGTAAATCTCTCATTCTCCTCGGCATGTATTTCATGCCCTCACTACCAAGCAAGGAGATTGGGGTCTCATCGCTCCAAATAACACTGTCCCATTGTTTCGCTGTCCAGTTACCATGGGTTTTAGCCAGTTTAATCTTTTCCACCTTTGCTTGAGAGATAATGGCTTTTCCCTTGGAATTCTAGCATTTAGATCAGTCTTTGCACTCAACTTCACCTTACATTGCCCCATGATGAGACACCCAGATGATTTCCTTCTGTCACGTAGGCACAGTCTCCTCATTCTTTGATCGTCACTTGCTGTTGTGCACCTTTTCCTTCCTTTACCAGTCTGATTTTGTAGTGACTGAGTCTCCTTATACCTCTTCACAATTATAGAAAGGCCAGCTTTGGTTAAGTTTTCCTCAATCTTTCTTCTTCTTTTTTCTTTTTTAAAAATGAATATTTATTGAATTTTATAACAAATAAAAATATCTCAATCATCATGTTATATACAATTGTTCTCCCTCCCGTCCTCCGGACTTCCCTCAACTCTGTTACAATATGAGAACATCACAGCTGCAGACAGACAGCTTGTTGACATCATGTGATATGGCTAGCTGTGGGAAAGTAAATTCCCGGAAGTTCACAGGCTTTGGAAGTCTGTGTCCAGTGTGTAATTTGAGACCTTCCTGTTGTGTTTGTAAAGGAAGTCTTGCTGGGTGGAAACTGAAGTGATCGGACACGTTTACTGTAGAGCTGTAATGTCAGAAATAAACAATATGTAAATAGATTTCTGACTACTCTTCTTTCCCCTGCGAAGGGGGAGAAGTGGGCGTGCATTTTCCACGCTGGGAAATGTCGCCTATATCAAGATCTCCCTGGTCTGTCTGGGAACGCAGCCAGAGGCAGATCACCGGTAAACCAGCTCTGGGAGCAGGGAGAGGGGACAGCCTCTCCAAATGGGGCTAGTTTTCCAACAAACTCCCCCTCTACTGAGTTATTTAGTTTTATTTATTGTGTCCTGCTTTATATAAAAGTAAATTTCCTTATCATTTTATTAAAATTTCTATTACTATAATAAAGTTGTGAATGTTTATTCAGACCCTGCCAGTGAGTCCAATCCATTTTGTTGTTTCTGCAAATAACCTGTAAATGGTTCCCAAACTCTTTCAAAATCCTTTTTGTCCTTCTCTCATAGTTTCTCTGTTAGCTTAGCCAATTCTGCATAATTCATCATTTTTTCTTACCATTGTTCTTTTGATGGTATTTCTTCCATCTTCCAATTTTGTGCAGTCAAGATTCTTGTCGCTGTTGTAGCATACATAAATAATGTCCATTTTTCTTTTGGCAGCTCTTGATTTGAGATACCTAACAGAAAGGCTTCAGGATGTTTACCAAAGCTCATTTTAAACAATTTTTTCAGTTCATTATATATCATTTCCCAATATTTTCTAATGCATTTGCATTCCCACCACATATGATAAAATGTTCCTTCCTTTTCTTTACATCTCCAGCATCTCTTATATTCTTTCTTAAACATCTTTGCCATTTTCACTGATGTGATATACCATCTATACATCATTTTCATGTAAATTTCTCTTAATAATATACAATCTGTAAATTTTATGTCAACTTTCCACAATTTTCCCCAACTTGCAACCTGAATGTTGTGTCCCACATACTGAGCCCATTTAAACATGACTGATTTAACCTCTCCATCTTTGCTTTCCCACTCTAATAAAATGCTATATACCATATTTTTCGTTCTATAGGACGCACTTTTCCCCCTCCAAAAATTGAGAGGAAATGTGTGTGCATCCTGTAGAGCGAATGCAGGCTGCGCGACT
Source organism: Podarcis melisellensis (assembly GCF_964234715.1). Classification (NCBI taxonomy): domain Eukaryota; kingdom Metazoa; phylum Chordata; class Lepidosauria; order Squamata; family Lacertidae; genus Podarcis; species Podarcis melisellensis. Next base: position 103,248,614 of record NC_138531.1, on the reverse strand, counting down.
AAGCCCAAAGCCAGAACAGAGAGACGGAGTGCTGCGCAGCGCTCCGTCTCGCTGTTGTAGCTTTGGGATAGCTGCGCAAAGCCTCCGCAGGGCAGCGGGGTGACTTCACCCCGCTTCTCTGCGGAGGCATCAAAGGCTGCACTCCGGGGGCTTCAGGCAGCTATCCGCAAGCCTTCCTTTGTGCGGCAAGAGTTCCTGCTGTGCTCGGAAGGCTTGCAGATAGCTGCCTGTTTGGGGGGTTGGGGTCGGGGGAAGCCTGTCCCCAGCCCCGCAAGCTCCGGGAGTGGCGGCGAGGTTGCGCTCAATCTTGCCGCTGCTCCTGGACCTGTTCTGGGCCTGGGGTCAGGGGACCCCGCCCCAGCCCCACGGCTAAAAACGAAGCCAAGACAGTGAGCGGGATCCATCCCGCTCGCTGTCTTGGCTTCTGCCAAAGCCGTACACAGCCTCTCCCGGCTGGAGATGTTGGCGCAGCTAAAGAGGAAGCCAAGACAGCCAGCGGGATGGATCCCGCTCATTTTCTTGGCTTCTTTGCTCTTTGGGGCTGGGGGGGAGAAATAAGTTTTTTTTCCTTGATTCCCCCCCCCCCCCCCTAAAAACTAGCTGCGCCCTATGGAGCAAAAAATACAGTACTTTTTAAAAATGAGAAAAAAGATAAGATTTTGGAGAAAATAAAGGAAGGAGAGAAGAAACTGTGAGTGAAACCAAAGTCGCTGGAATTTCTGAAAGAGATAAAGTTATATCAAGTACAATATATGAAAATGATGAACCAGGAAATAGAATGGAAAATTAAACAGATGAGACAAAAGACATTTGAATTGGCAAATAAATGTGAGAAACTGCTGGCTTGGCAAATGAAAAAAAGACAAAAACTTAACACCATTACAAATTTGGAAGTGGAGGGAAAGAATATACAGAACCCAGTGGAGATCAGGAAGTGCTTTCAGAGGTATTTTAAACAACTATATACACAGGAGATGCAGAAAGAAATGGACATAGATCAATTTTTGAAAATAAATGGATTACAAAAAAATCTCTCAAGAAAATAAGATAATGTTGAATTACAAAATAACGGAGCAGGAGGTAGAAGGGGCCATTCAGAACATGCAATTAGGCAAATCTCCAGGACCGGATGGTTTGACTTCAAGATATTATAGATCCCTGAAAGAATGGTTAATACAACCATTGAAGGAAGTCTGTAATGAAATTTTGGAAGGGAAAAAGGCATCAGAGTCATGGAAGGAAGCTTACATTACACTTATACCGAAAACAGAGATTGAAAAGACACAACTTAAGAACTACCGCCCCATATCATTGCTTAATGTGGATTATAAAATTTTTGCAGATATTTTGGCTAAGAGATTAAAAAAGGTGCTTGTAGAAGAAATCCATAAAGATCAAGCGGGCTTTCTCCCGGGCAGACATTTGTCTGACAATACGAGGAACATAATTAATATTTTAGAAAAAATACAAGTGAATATTAATACTAAAGCAGTTTTGATATTTGTGGGCGCGGAGAAAGCCTTTGATAATATTTCCTGGAGTTTTATGAAGAAGAACTTACAGGGGATGGGGGTAGGTCAAGGTTTTGAAAATGGTATAGGTGCAGTTTACTCAGAACAAAAGGCAAAATTAATTGTGAACAATGTATTGTGAACAACAATTGTGAAAGAAGAATTTAAGATTGAGAAAGGAACACGACAAGGTTGCCCAATCTCTCCATTACTTTTTATATCGGTCCTGGAGGTTTTGCTAAATACGATTAGAAAGGACCAATTGGTTAAAGGAATACAAGTGGGGGCTAAACATTACAAACTGAAAGCTTTTGCTGATGATTTGGTATTGACTTTACAGGAGGCAGAATCTAGTACTAAAAGGGTATTGGAACTGATTCAAGAATTTGGTCAGGTAGCGGGATTTAAGCTGAATAAGATGAAAACTAAGGTTTTAGAGAAAAATCTAACAGTGATTGAGAGAGAGAGGTTCCAGAAGGAGACAGGATTAACACTGGTTAAGAAAGTGAAATACCTAGGGGTTAATATGACTGCCAAGAATGTGAATTTATTTAAAGACAATTATGAAAAATGCTGGATGGAAGTGAAAAAGGATTTAGAAATATGGTCTAATTTGAAGTTATCATTGCTAGCCAAATTGCTGTGATAAAAATGAATGTATTGCCAAGGATGCTGTTTTTGTTTCAAAAATTGCAAATTTTGGATAAAATGGATTGTTTCAAGAAGTGGCAGAGAGATATTATCCACCTCTTTCTTTAGCATCAGTTAATATCTTGAATTTTATTCGAGGCTTCTTGCCCTGCCAGACTTTAAGCTTTATTATGAATCAGCCGCATTTTGTTGGCTGAGAGAATGGATGCTTCTTGAAAACACTGACATTCTGGATTTAGAAGGTTTTAATAATGTATTTGGGTGGCATGCATATTTGTGGTATGATAAGGTCAAAGCACATAAAGCGTTTAAAAACCATATTGTCAGGAAAGCACTGTTTAATGTCTGGAAAGATATAAGGACTTGCTTAAAAACAAAACTCCAAGGTGGCTGTCACCAATGGAAGCGAAGGCTCGGAAAAAGCTCAATATGGAGGCCAAATGGCCGAAATATTGGGAAATTTTGGAACAAGAGGGAGATAGATTAAAACTGCAGAGTTTTGAAAAACTAAAAAACAAAGTGTGAGATTGGCTTCATTATTACCAAATAATGGAGGCTTACAATTTGGACAAGAAAATTGGCTTCTAGGTGGAAAAATCAAAATTGGAAACAGAACTGTTAGATCCCAAAATCAAGAACTTGTCAAGAATGTATAACCTGCTGTTGAAATGGAACACGCAGGATGAAACGGTGAAATCTGCTATGATTAAATGGGCACAAGATGTTGGACATAACATTATGATGGCTGACTGGGAACAGTTATGGACCACAGGTATGAAATTTACGGCATGTAATGCCTTAAGAGAGAATTTAATGAAAATGATCTACAGGTGGTACATGACACCAGTCAAGCTTGCAAAAATTTACCATTTGCCCGAAAATAAATGTTGGAAATGTAAAGAGATGGAAGGTACATTCTTTCACCTTTGGTGGACGTGCCCAAGGATTAAGGCTTTCTGGGAGATAAAGGAAAAAATTTGGAAACAGATGCAAGAAGGAGAAAAGAAATTGAGGTCTAAACCTAAATCCCAAGAGATCTTAAGGGAAATAAAGTACTATCAAACCCAATATATGGAATTGGTGAATGAAGAGATAGAATGGAAAATAAAACAAATGAAGCAAAAAACATTTGAATCAGCAGACAAATGCGGGAAACTTCTGTCATGGCAATTGAAAAAGAGACAAAAATTGAACACAGTGACATCTCTCGAGGTAGAGGGCAAAATGGTCAACAAGCCAAATGAGATTAGCAATTGTTTTCAGAGCTTCTTTAAGAAACTATATGCTCAAGGGCCAAAGAAGGAACAAGAGATTGAAGATTTTATTAAAAAGTTTGGATTGCCAAAAATTTCGGAAAAGAATAGAAGAATTTTGAATGAGAAAATTACAGAACAGGAAATAGAGGGTGCCATTCAAAACATGCAATTAGGGAAATCCCCAGGACCAGATGGGCTGACTGCGAGATATTATAAAGCATTGAAGGAATGGCTGATACAACCATTGAAAGAAGTTTGCAATCAAATCTTGGAGGGGAAAAAGGCTCCCGAATCGTGGAAAGAAGCATTCATCTCACTTATACCGAAGACGGAAGCTGAGAAACATCAAGTTAAGAACTACCGCCCTATTTCACTTTTAAATGTGGATTATAAAATTTTTGCAGACATTTTAGCAAAAAGATTCAAAAAAGTGTTACAAGAGGAGATTCATAGGGACCAAACAGGCTTTCTCCCAGGGAGGTATATGTCAAACAATGTGAGGAATATTATAGACATTTTGGAGATGTTGGAAACAGACATAAATAGAAAAGCAGTTTTAATTTTTGTGGATGCGGAGAAAGCCTTTGGCAATATCTGTTGGAGCTTTATGAGGAGGAATCTCCAAGGGATGGGGGTAGGCCAAAACTTTGAAAACGGTATAGGTGCTATATATTCTGAACAAAGAGCTAAACTAATAGTGAATGGTATGGTTATGGACGAAATCCCAATAGAAAAAGGGACACGACAGGGATGCCCAATGTCCCCTCTGTTGTTTATATCAGCCCTGGAGGTACTGTTGAATATGATTAGAAGGGACCAGCAGGTGGAAGGAATACGACTGGGAGCAAAGCATTATAAGTTGAGGGCATTTGCAGACGATCTAGTTTTGACCTTGCAACAGCCCGAAGCCAGTACTAAAAGAGTCTTGGAACTGATTGAAATATTTGGCCAGGTGGCAGGGTTTAAATTAAACAAGCAAAAGACGAAGGTGCTGGGAAAAAATATGACGTTGGGGGAAAAAGAGAACTTTCAAAGGGAAACTGGTCTGGAAATAACCAAAAAAGTCAAATACTTGGGCGTGAATTTAACATCTAAAAATGTGAACTTATTTAAAGACAATTATGAAAAATGTTGGTTGGAAGTGAAAAAAGATCTTGACATATGGTCTAGGTTAAGAATTTCCTTGTTAGGCCGAATTGCTGTTATTAAGATGAATGTACTGCCGAGATTGCTGTTTTTGTTTCAAACACTGCAAATTCTGTATAGGGTGGACTGTTTCAAGAAGTGGCAAAAAGATATCTCAAATTTTGTCTGGCAGGGCAAAAAGCCCAGAATAAAATTTAAAATTTTAACTGATGCGAAGGAGAGAGGGGGCTTTGCCCTGCCGGACTTAAGACTTTACTATGAGGCAGCAGCTTTTTGCTGGCTGAAACAATGGCTACTTCTTGAGGACACGGACATCTTAGATCTAGAAGGATATGACAACAACTTCGGTTGGCACGCATATCTATGGTATGACAAGGTAAAAGTTCACAGAGGTTTTAAAAACCACATTGTCAGAAAAGCATTGTTTAACGTGTGGAATCGTTATAAAGATTTGTTGGAGAATAAAACCCCCAGGTGGTTATCACCCTTAGAAGCCAAAGCAGTTAAAAAACTCAATATGGAGACAGATTGGCCAAAATACAGTGAAATTTTAGAGTATGATGGAGAAAAGCTTAAGTTACAGAGTATGGAAAAATTGAAACCCAAAGTTCGAGATTGGTTACATTACCAGCAGATTTATGAGACATTTAAGCAAGACAGGAAAGTAGGATTTCAGAAGGAGAGATCGAAGTTAGAAACAGAATTATTGGAACCCAATACTAAGAACCTGTCTAGGATGTATAGTTTGCTGCTGAAATGGAATACACAGGATGAAACAGTAAAATCAGCAATGATTAAATGGGCACAAGACATTGGTCATGATATTATGTTTGCGGACTGGGAACGGCTATGGACCACAGGTATGAAATTTACGGCATGTACTGCCTTAAAAGAGAACATAATGAAAATGATCTATAGGTGGTACATGACCCCTACCAGGCTGGCAAAGATATATCACCTGCCCAATAATAGTTGTTGGAAATGTAATGAATGTGAAGGAACCTTTTACCATCTTTGGTGGACCTGCCCAAAAGTTAAGACCTACTGGGAGATGATCTACAATGAAATTAAAAAAATTCTTAAGCAAACATTTGCTAAAAAACCGGAGGCCTTCCTTTTGGGCATGGTCGGCCAAATGGTGCCGAGGGAAGACAGAACATTCTTCATGTATGCAACCACGGGGGCAAGAATCCTACTAGCAAAGTATTGGAAGACTCAAGAATTACCTACTCTGGAAGAATGGCAAACCAAGGTGACAGAATTTATGGGACTGGCGGAGATGACCGGCAGAATCCGTGACCAGAGGAGAGAGACGGTGGAGGAGGACTGGAGAAAATTTAAAGTTTACCTTAAGAACTATTGTAAAATTTCGGAATGTTGAGATGTTAAGAGATACGAGAGAAAGAATTACAGCTGTTAAATCTGAATTAAGGAAAAATTTAAGGAAAAGGGACTTTGAATTGAGATGAAGGACTGTCAAAAACTGATATTTTAAAATTAAGGGTGCAGCGAAGGGGAGGTTTGGGGAAGTCAGATTATATGTTAGTTTGTTATGTTTTGTCTTTTTTTGTGTTTGTTGTTGTGTTGTTTATTATGTGAAAACTAATAAAATATTATTATTTTTTTTAAAAAAAGGCTTTCTGGGAGATGATCTATAATGAAATGAAAAAGGCATTTAAATATACCTTCCTGCAGAAACCAGAGGCCTTTCTCCTGGGCATGGTCGGCCAATTGGTGCCAAAGAAGGATAGAACTTTCTTTATGTATGCCACAACAGCAGCAAGAATACTTATTGCAAAGTACTGGAAGACACAAGATCTACCCACCCGGGAAGAATGGCAGATGAAGGTGATGGACTACATGGAACTGGCGGAAATGACTGGCAGAATCCGAGACCAGGGAGAAGAGTCAGTGGAAGAAGATTGGAAGAAATTTAAAGTTTACCTACAGAAACATTGTAAAATTAAGGAATGTTAGAAGGATGCTGGAATGAAGTTATGGGGTTTTAGCAGAAATGTTATAGAATCATAGAATAGAATCATAGAATCATAGAGTTGGAAGAGACCACAAGGGCCATCGAGTCCAACCCCCTGCCAAGCAGGAAACACCATCAGAGCACTCCTGACATATGGTTGTCAAGCCTCTGCTTAAAGACCTCCAAAGAAGGAGACTCCACCACACTCCTTGGCAGCAAATTCCACTGTCAAACAGCTCTTACTGTCAGGAAATTCTTCCTAATGTTTAGGTGGAATCTTTTTTCTTGTAGTTTGGAACCATTGCTCCGTGTCCGCTTCTCTGGAGCAGCAGAAAACAACCTTTCTCCCTCCTCTATGTGACATCCTTTTATATATTTGAACATGGCTATCATATCACCCCTTAACCTCCTCTTCTCCAGGCTAAACATGCCCAGCTCCCTTAGCCATTCCTCATAAGGCATCGTTTCCAGGCCCTTGACCATTTTGGTTGCCCTCCTCTGGACGCATTCCAGTTTGTCAGTGTCCTTCTTGAACTGTGGTGCCCAGAACTGGACACAGTACTCCAGGTGAGGTCTGACCAGAGCAGAATACAGTGGCACTATTACTTCCCTTGATCTAGATGCTATACTCCGATTGATGCAGCCCAGAATTTCATTGGCTTTTTTAGCTGCCGCGTCACACTGTTGGCTCATGTCAGGTTTGTGGTCAACCAAGACTCCTAGATCCTTTTCACATGTACTGCTCTCAAGCCAGGTGTCACCCATCTTGAATTTGTGCCTCTCATTTTTTTTGCCCAAGTGCAATACTTTACATTTCTCCCTATTAAAATTCATCTTGTTTGTTTTGGCCCAGTTCTCTAATCTGTCAAGGTCATTTTGAAGTGTGATCCTGTCCTCTGGGGTGTTAGCCACCCCTCCCAGTTTGGTGTCATCTGCAAATTTGATCAGGATGCCCTTGAGTCCATCATCCAAGTCGTTGATAAAGATGTTGAATAAGACCGGGCCCAAGACAGAACCCTGTGGCACCCTACTAGACACTCTTCTCCAGGATGAAGAGGAACCATTGATGAGCACCCTTTGGGTTCGGTCAGTCAGCCAGTTACAAATCCACTGAGTGGTAGCATAGTCAAGTCCGCATTTTACCGGCTTCTTTACAAGAATATCATGGGGCACCTTGTCAAATGCCTTGCTGAAATCAAGGTAGGCTACATCCACTTCATCTACCAGGCTTGTAATTCTGTCAAAAAATGAGATCAGGTTAGTCTGACATGACTTATTTTTCAGAAATCCATGCTGACTATTGGTGATCACAGCATTCCTTTCTAGGTGCTAGCAGACTGTTTGCTTAATGATCTGCTCCAGAATCTTCCCTGGTATTGATGTCAGACTGACTGGGCGGTAATTATTTGGGTCCTCTCTTTTCCCCTTTTTGAAAATAGGGACAACATTTGCCCTCCTCCAGTCTGCCAGGACTTCGCCTGTTCTCCAGGAATTCTCAAAGATGACTGCCAGTGGTTCTGAGATCACATCTGCCAGTTTTAATACTCTTGGATGTAGTTCATCTGGCCCTGGTGACTTGAATACATCTAAACTAGCCAAGTATTCTTGTACTATCTCCTTAGTTATTCTGGGCTGCGTTTCCTCTGCTGAATCATCTGCTCCAAATTCTTCAGGTTGGGCATTGTTTTCTTTATTGGAGAAGACTGAGGCAAAGAAGGCATTGAGGAGTTCAGCCCTTTCTGTGTCCCCTGTTTGCATTTCACCATCTTCTCCTCTGAGTGACCCCACTGTTTCTTCGTTCTTCCTTTTGCTATGAACATACCCATAAAAGCCTTTTTTGTTGCTTTTAACCTCTCTAGCAAGCCTGAGTTCATTCTGTGCTTTAGCTTTTCTGACTTTGTGTCTACACGTGCTGGCTATTTGTTTGAATTCCTCTTTGGTGGTTTCCCCCCTTTTCCATTTTTTGTACACATCCTTTTTTAATCTTAACTCAGTTAAAAGTTCTTTAGATAGCCACCCTGGCTTCTTTAGGCACCTTCCATGTTTCCGTCTCATTGGTATTGCCTGAAGTTGTGCTTTTACTATCTCCCTCTTAACAAACTCCCAGCCATCATGAACTCCCTTTCCTTTTAGTATTACTGTCCATGGGATCTCACCCAGCACTTCCCTAAGTTTTATGAAGTCGGCTTTCTTAAAGTCAAGAAATTGAGTCCTAGTATGCTTGGCTGCTCATTTCCGCTGTATAGTAAACTTCAGAAGAGCATGATCACTCGCGCTTAATGATCCTTCCACTTCTACCCCACTAACCAGGTCATCAACATTGGTTAGGACCAGATCTAAAATGGCTGTTCCTCTTGTTGCTTCTCCCACTTTCTGGACAATGAAGTTGTCTGCAAGGCCAGTGAGGAATCTGTTTGACCTTATGCTCTTGGCTGAGTTTGACATCCAACAAATATATGGGTAATTGAAGTCCCCCATTACTACTATCTCCCTTCCTTTTGCATGCTTGGCCATCTGTTCCAGGAAGGCATCATCTATGTCCGTTTGGCTTGGGGATCTATAGTAAACTCCCACAATGAGGTCCCTGTTATTCTTCTCTGCCTTAATTTTAACCCAAATGCTCTCACTTTGGCTTTGAGGTTCTAAATCTTGGATCTCTTCACAGGTATACACATCCCTGACATATAACGCCACTCCTCCTCCTTTCTTGTCTGGTCTGTTTCTCTGAAATAGATTATATCCCTCCATTATTACATTCCAGTCGTGGGACTTATCCCACCAGGTTTCAGTGATGCCTATTATGTCATATTTAGTTTGCTGTACCAAGAGCTCAAGCTTTGCGCATTAGTGTACAGACATTGAAGTCCATTAATCATTCCCCCGTGTCTCTTATTTAAGGATTTTTTCCTCCCACCACTAGGTCTGCGTGCTGTTTGCTCCATTTGGTCTATGACATTTGGATGATCATCTTCATCAATTGATAGACTCCTACCTTCAGGAGCACTGTCTCCCTCCCCCACATTAGTCAGTTTAAAGCCCTCCTGATGAGGTTTCTGAGATTTTTGGCAAAAACATTCCTCCCAACCGTTGTGAGGTGCAGCCCATCGCTTGCCAGAAGTCCATCTTCAAGAAACTGCAGTCCGTGATCTAAGAATCCAAACCGTTCCTGTTTACAGGACTATATGTTATAAAGGACTAAGTAAAAATGGATTGTTAATTGGTGAAAGAAGAGAATATAAAATTATAGTATAGAGAATGTAAAATTATAGTAAATTAAGATATTAGGATATAGGATAAAAACAAAGATGGAAAGGATTTGCTGAAATATCTAACTGAACTAGAATACAAAAAATGGAGGTGTGAGGAGGTAAAGGAAACAAGCAAATGAAAGATAAGTTATGGGAAGGTTTGATTTGTTTTTTTAATTGTTTGTATTTTTTCCCCTTTTTTCTTATTATGATGTATTGTCTTGTTTTTTGTTGAATTTGGTGTTTTTCCTTTTTTCCTTTTGTAACCTTTAAAACTTTAATAAATATTATTTTTAAAAAAAATACAGTACTTTTTAAAACAAAATTGGATAAAATTGGAAAAAGAAAAAGAATCCTCCATCTTTCTTCTAATTTCATCATAACTGCAGCCTTTTTCACTTAATAGTACTATTTTACATCACTTTCTGGGTGTCCAGTCAACTTCTTGTGCCATTTCTTTAATTTTATTATGTTTTACAAGCCACTAAATGAAAAGACAACAAATAACCAACCAACATGATAGCCATCACACAACACACTGTCAAAAGTCAACCTAAGCAAGTTGTGCTTCCTTTTTCTGGTTATTCAGTTTTGACTTTTGATAGAATACAGATACAGATTACAATCTTCATTAAAATATCTTTCCATTGATACATAATTCTATGGTATTACTCAAAACAAAGTGGCGTTACGAGCCATCAAATATCTGAAATACACTTTCCCCCCAAAAGGCTTCCACAATTTTGGCCACTATTGTATATCAAACAAATTGACATTCATCAATCCATCAGAATATATTAATAAAAATGTTGGTTAATGACAACCAACAAAGGCAACGAACAAACATCCCACTCCCTTCAGTTCTTCTTGATTTGTTCCTGAGGCTCTAATCCCTTTTTTGTCTCCATTGCAGATTTTGATGAATTGGAAAACAAGAACAAGGAAGAACATGACAAAACCCCCAGAGAGGAGAAGCCATGCAAAAATTTGGAATGTGGAGAGAGCAGCAGTCAGAGCTCCCATTCCACTTGCCAACAAAGAATTCTCATTGGAAAGAAACCCTATCAGTGCATGGAATGTGGAAAGAGCTTCAGGAAAAGCTTCAATCTCACTTCCCATCAGAAAATTCATAAAGGGGAGAAACCCTATCAGTGCTTTGAATTTGAAAAGAGCTTCAGTCTGGGCTCCCATCTCATTTCCCATCAGAGAATTCATACTGGGGAGAAACCCTATCAGTGCGTGGAATGTGGAAAGAGCTTCAGGAAGAGCTCGGATCTCATTTCCCATCAACTAATTCATACAGGGGAGAAACCCTATCAGTGCCTGGAATGTGGAAAGAGCTTCAATACGAGCTCCTATCTCAGTTCCCATCGAAGAATTCATACAGGAGAGAAACCCTATCAGTGCATGGAATGTGGAAAGAGCTTCATTCAGAGCTCCTCTCTCACTTCCCATCATAAAATTCATACAAAAGAGAAACCCTATCAGTGCGTGGAATGTGGAAAGAGCTTCAGTCAGAGCTCCTCTCTCACTTTCCATCAGAAAATTCATACAAGAGAGAAACCCTATCAGTGCGTGGAATGTGGAAAGAGCTTCAGTAAGAGCTCCAGTCTCACTATGCATCAGAGAATTCATACAGGGGAGAAACCCTATCAGTGTGTGGAATGTGGAAAGAGCTTCAGTTACAGCCACCATCTCACTTCCCATCAGAGAATTCATACTGGGGAGAAACCCTATCAGTGCGTGGAATGTGGAAAGAGCTTCTCTCAGAGCTCCTCTCTCACTTTCCATCAGAAAATTCATACAAGAGAGAGACCCTATCAGTGCGTGGAATGTGGAAAGAGCTTCAGTAAGAACTCCAATCTCACTATGCATCAGAGAATTCATACAGGGGAGAAACCCTATCAGTGTGTGGAATGTGGAAAGAGCTTCAGTATAAGCTCCAATCTCACTAAGCATCAGAGAATTCATACAGGGGAGAAACCCTATCAGTGCATGGAATGTGGAAAGAGCTTCACTCAGAGCTCCTCTCTCACTTTCCATCAGAAAATTCATACAAGAGAGAAACCCTATCAGTGTGTGGAATGTGGAAAGAGCTTCAGTACAAGCTCCTCTCTCAATTCCCATCAAAGAATTCATAGAGGGGACTTTTTCCAATCTTCTTCCACCGTCTCTTCTCCCTGGTCTCGGATACTGCCAGTCATTTCCATCAGTTCCATATAGTCCATCAACCTGGTGATCTTCTGTCCGAGGCCCTTAACTCTTTTCCAAGTCCCTTCTGCAGGTCGTCTTCATATTTATACATACACTTTACTTTGTCTTCTGCTGATCTTGTTCTTAATTTTCTTCCTTTGATACTGAAGAGTAGATCTCGGGGAAGCTCCGACCTAGCAATGTTTTTATTCCTTCTCAACAGGTCAGCCAAATCTCCGTAGTTGAAACTAAAATCCAAAAGATATTTCAGGATGTGTTTCAAAATCCCTCCAAATCTGAAAGTCCCCACAGCTCCAATCTCCTCCTGACCCAGGTCCAGGTCCCAAAGGTCAGTAAATCCCTGCATGAGGTGATCTATCCAACTTTCCTTCTCCAGTCCAAGCAGGGCTCCAATCCTCAAAAACTGACTTTCTCTGAATTCAATCATAGAAGGCAACAACTTATAGTCATCAAATTGCCTCTGTAAGGCTGGGGCTCTCTCCCTCTCCACTTGTATTACTTTAGGTTCAACAACAACTTTCTCCTTCGCCTTCTCCCCAGTTTGCCATGTCAAAGTAGATTCCTGTATCAATTCCTGAATAGTTTCTGTATAGATGTTCACTTTTTGTCCCAAATTAGTCACTTTTTGTCCCAAGTTATCAATTTTGATGGTCATCAGATCCGTCTTCTTGTGGAGCTGTTCCAATGAATCACTTATCTTACATTGCATCACTAAGGCTTCTTCTGTCGACATTCTTAGCCGATCCAAGGTCAATCCCTGGTTCTCACGGTTTTTTATCTTACAGCTGGAGATTCCACCAGCTCAACTCTTGTAACAGTTTCAAAGGCTCCCTCTAGAGGGAAACAATTTCTATTTGTATCAATCCTTTTAAGCACAGTTCAAGCAATAAAATTAGTTTCAATTTTCAGTTAGTTTTACTCCTTTTTAAATGCAGAAGGAGACAATGGAAACAATATATTTCTCTTATTTAACTAGCTATCAACAAATGTTTTATTCGCAGTCAATGAACTTTCCCAAAACATCAGTCTTGCTAGCAGCCCGTTTCCAGGTTCTGAGCGGTGGTAATTTAACTTTCTTCACTCTCTCCTGCAGGCTTACGTGATCCAAAATTTTCCCCCTCTTCACCTGCTTCCAAGAGGGGGTTTAATTATTTTAGCCGATGGAAGTTTAATCCTTTACAGAGGACTTTCCAGGACTTTAGCTTGCAAGCTCTGTGCTTCAATCAAAAGGGGAAGGCGGACTTCCTGTTTGAAACCTCCCTGCTTCGGTGCCAAATTAAGATGTTTAAAAATCCAATTTTCCGTTCTACTCATGGGTAGTTGTTTAGAATCAAATTGTCCACAGGAAAAAGTCAGCGCTCTCCGGCAACAGCAGTGCGGCTTCACTCCGTGAAAGAAGCAGTCAATTCGAAGCACCGTGGCGCTCACGGTGGAAGAAGATTGGAAAAAGTTTAAAGTCTATTTATAGAAATATTGTAAAATTAATGAGTGTCAGAAAAATGTTGGAATGAAATTATATGGCTTTAGTAGAAATGTTATAAGGAGTTAAGTATAAATAAGTATTATAGTATTAATGGAAAATAAGGTTAAAATAAGTTAAGATAATTATATGACAGAAAATAGAGAAAGATGGAAAGGAATTGCTGAAACAATTAATAGAAGTGGAATACAAAAAGGGAGGTGAGAGGAGGTCGATGAAACAAGGGATGAAAGATAAGGCATTGAAATGGTATGATGTATGTTTTTAAATTGTTTTTGCTCTGTTTTGTTTAGTCTAATGTGTTAATGTTGCGTTGTGTATTGTTTATATATTGTATTGTATTGTATTGTATTTTCATTTGCTTCTTTTTTCTTCCTTTTCTTTCTCTTCTTTTTTGTAAGGTTTAAAAGTAATAAATATTATTTTTTTAAAAAAAGAATTCATAGAGGGGAGAAACCCTATCAGTGCGTGGAATGTGGAAAGAGCTTCAGTCAGAGCTCCCATCTCACTAAGCATCAGAAAATTCATACAAACGTTGGAAAAACCATTATATAGCTTTAGGAGCCAGGCAATGCGCACCTTTGGTTGATTGACATCTAATGCCCTTTTAAAATGTGGTAGGGAGGGGGTTACAGATGTGTTTTTATATTGTCTTTTTATGTTGTAACTGTCCTGAGACATGTGGGAACAGGAGTCGACTTTTAGAGGCCGATGGGTCTTTGCCCCCCCCCCCCCAATATACAGTCGTACCTCATGTTACGTTTGTTTCAGGTTACGTGTTTTCAGGTTGCATCCCGCGGTGACCTGGAAGTGCCAGAAAGAGTTACTTCCAGGTTTTGCCGCTCACACATGTGCAGACACGTAAAATGACATCACGCGAATGCGCAGAAGCAGCAAATCGCGGCCTTCGGGTGCGCAGACACACAGATGTGGATTGTGTTCCTTTCAGGTTGTGAACAGGGTTCCGGAAACCCAACTGGTTGCAGAGAGCTTTCAGGGCAGCAGCTGAAGAAGGAGCAAAAGAGTTGAGTCAGGTGATTAGCTGTGGGAGGAGCTTATCAGAGCTTGCAGGGCAGCAGCTGAAGGAGCAAAAAGGGTTTTATTGTGTGTGTGTTTCTTGTGGCTGATTAGCTGCTCTCCCTGTGCAAAGGTCAGAGGGGGCAGGGTTTCTGTTGAGTCAGGTGATTAGTTGTGGGAGGAGCTGATCAGAACTTGCAGGGCAGAACAGTTTCATCCATCTTTTAGATTTAGGGGAGCTAGTCTCAAACGTTTGTTGGGGGAGACCTAGGGTTTTTTGGGATGGAGAGTGAAGGAACAGCTGCAGTCGCCTGCGGTTCCTGCACAGTGTTTACCCAGCTCTACCTCTTGTTTAAATCAGAACCAGTAAAGGCGGTGAAAGTCCTGTGTGAGTGTCTGGAGGCAGTTGGAGGATGGATGGCGGCTAACAGATTGAGGTTGAATCCTGACAAGACAGAAGTACTGTTTTGGGGGGACTGTAGGTGGGTGGGTGTGGAGGACTCCCTGGTTCTGAATAGAATAACTGCCCCTAAAAGACCAGGTGCGCAACCTGGGAGTCATTTTGGACTGTCCATGGAGGTGCAGGTCAATTCTGTGTCCAAGGCAGCTGTCTACCTGCTCCATCTGGTACACAGTCAGACCCTACCTATCCCCAGACAGTCTCACCAAAGTGGTGCATGCTCTAGATATCGCTTGCTTGGACTACTGCAGTGCGCTCTGTGTGGGGCTACCTTTGAAGGTGACCTGGAAACTATAGCTAAGCCAGAATGCGGCAGCTAGACTGGTGACTCGGAACGGCTGCCAAGACCATATAACACCGGTCTTGAAAGACCTACATTGGCTCCCAGTATGTTTCTGGGCACAATTCAAAGTGTTGGTGCTGAGCTTTGAAGCCCTAAATGACCTCAGCCCAGTAGACCTGAAGGAACGTCTCCATTGTTGTGCCCGAACACTGAGGTCCATCGCCTTGGGCCTTCTGGCGGTTCCCTCACTGTGAGAACAGAAGCTACAGGGAACCAAGCAGAGGGCCTTCTTGGTGGTGGGGCCCCTCCCTGTGGACTGCCCTCCCATCAGATGTCAAGGAAATAAACAACTATCTGACTTTTAGAAGACATCTGAATGCAGCCCTGTTTAGGGAAGCTTTTAATATTTGATGGACTATTGTATTTTAATATTTTGTTGGAAGCCGCCCAGAGTGGCTGGGGAAACCCAGTTAGATAGGCTGGGTATAAATAAAAAATAAATTATTATTACTACTATTTACACCAAACCGGGAGTGGAGGCTAATGTTGCAGAAGGCAGAATCAGACCACTTTATTCTGCCTTGGTCAGGCCCCACCTAGAATACTATGTTCGATTCTTGGCACCACCATTTAAGTATCTTAAATTTTGTTTGCCAGGAGAAATGAAGAAGGTGGGGGAACACAATCCATATTCCTTTTATAACACGTGGCCACAGTTTATTGAATACATAAATTGTGACGACTGTTGCAAGAATCCACCCAGCACTCATAGGAAAAGGTGGTGTGATCTTTTTTAGAGTAATCAAATGAAACTTTAACACATGGCAGAATGAAAGTCTACAATTCCATCAGGACAAGTTATTTCTTATTTACTGTTGTAACCATTGCTTTCTTTAAAATGATCTTTTGTACCATGGAAATAAATAAAAGCAATATTTTTTTTTCTTTTAAAAAGGAGGTAGAGAAATGATGTGTACTATTCCAATAATTTGCTTATATGTGTTTTCTCTTATTTGGAGACTGTAATTTCACATTATGTGTTTCTGTGTGTTCAGCACACATGATTGCAGGTGAGACTGAATAAAAGACTTCCTAGGAAATTCCCTTTGACTGCTTCTGTATTGTTTCAAATGTGACGTCACTTACAGATAAGAACAAATCATATTTATTACTGATGAATCCTACCATTGTCAGCTCATAAATCTCCAACCCAACAAACGCTGCGCTCAGCATGAGCAGCTGCTTTCTTTCCATTTCTTAGGTAGAAATAACTGTTAATGGGAAGGCAGAAGGGAGATAGACCCTTTCCCTCACCCTTTGGGGATCTGGAGGGCTTCATTTCACCCCTTAGTCCTGCTCCTGAAAGCTTGGCAAATGTGGAGTATTTGCTCACACTCTGCCATGACTTAAAAATGAATCTTCCAAAAAAATAAAAATAAAAATGGTATTGCAGTGCTAAAAAGGCTCAAGAAAGCAATTCCTGTAGTAGCTGCAGTTTGGCAGGGGAAAGGTCTCCCTTGGCAGGTGGTGGACTCTCCTTCCTTGGAGGTTTCTAAGATCGGACGGGCATCTGCCACGGACGCTTTCACTGAGATTCCTGCATTGCTGGGGGTTGGACTAGATGACCCTGGGATCCCCTTCTATCCCTCCCACTCCTGAATTCCAGGATGAGGTTCCTTGCTTCCTGCTGATGTAAAAGGATCATGGGGGGGGGGTGCCCTGTCACAGTCCTGTAACCTCCTATTAATAAAGTGTTTGCCAACAGACTGTCCGTACACCCTTTAAAGCCCACGTCTTCAGCTCCTGCATGGGCTGAGTGTCAGGAGCACCTTCTCTGACCCTTCGATCACAGGACTGCAGCCAAGAGACAAAGCCCCCCCCCCAAAGGGACCGAGGGAGATGCTCAGAGCCCAGCCAAGAGACAAAGGCCCCCCCCCAAAAGGGACCGAGGGAGATGCTCAGAGCCCAGCCAAGAGACAAAGGCCCCCCCAAAAGGGACTGAGGGAGATGCTCAGAGCCCAGCCAAGAGACAAAGGCCCCCCCCCAAGGGACCGAGGGAGATGCTCAGAGCCCAGCCAAGAGACAAAGGCCCCCCCAAAAGGGACTGAGGGAGATGCTCAGAGCCCAGCCAAGAGACAAAGGCCCCCCCAAAAGGGACTGAGGGAGATGCTCAGAGCCCAGCCAAGAGACAAAGGCCCCCCCAAAAGGGACTGAGGGAGATGCTCAGAGCCCAGCCAAGAGACAAAGGCCCCCCCCAAAGGGACCGAGGGAGATGCTCAGAGCCCAGCCAAGAGCCAAAGGCCCCCCCCAAAGGGACCGAGGGAGATGCTCAGAGCCCAGCCAAGAGACAAAGGCCCCCCCCAAAGGGACCGAGGGAGATGCTCAGAGCCCAGCCAAGAGACAAAGGCCCCCCCAAAAAGGGACCGAGGGAGATGCTCAGAGCCCAGCCAAGAGACAAAGGCCCCCCCAAAGGGACCGAGGGAGATGCTCAGAGCCCAGCCAAGAGACAAAGGCCCCCCCCAAAAGGGACCGAGGGAGATGCTCAGAGCCCAGCCAAGAGCCAAAGGACCCCCCAAAAAGAAACCGAGGAAGATGCTCAGAGCCCAGCCAAGAGCCAAGGACCCCCCCCAAAAGGGACCGAGGGAGATGCTCAGAGCCCAGCCAAGAGACAAAGGTCCCCCCCAAAAGGGACCGAGGGAGATGCTCAGAGCCCAGCCAAGAGACAAAGGCCCCCCCAAAAGGGACTGAGGGAGATGCTCAGAGCCCAGCCAAGAGACAAAGGCCCCCCCAAAAGGGACTGAGGGAGATGCTCAGAGCCCAGCCAAGAGACAAAGGCCCCCCCCAAAGGGACCGAGGGAGATGCTCAGAGCCCAGCCAAGAGCCAAAGGCCCCCCCCAAAGGGACCGAGGGAGATGCTCAGAGCCCAGCCAAGAGACAAAGGCCCCCCCCAAAGGGACCGAGGGAGATGCTCAGAGCCCAGCCAAGAGACAAAGGCCCCCCCAAAAAGGGACCGAGGGAGATGCTCAGAGCCCAGCCAAGAGACAAAGGCCCCCCCAAAGGGACCGAGGGAGATGCTCAGAGCCCAGCCAAGAGACAAAGCCCCCCCCCAAAAGGGACCGAGGGAGATGCTCAGAGCCCAGCCAAGAGACAAAGGTCCCCCCCCCCAAAAAGGGACCGAGGGAGATGCTCAGAGCCCAGCCAAGAGACAAAGGTCCCCCCCCCAAAAAAGGGACCGAGGGAGATGCTCAGAGCCCAGCCAAGAGACAAAGGCCCCCCCAAAAGGGACTGAGGGAGATGCTCAGAGCCCAGCCAAGAGACAAAGGCCCCCCCAAAAGGGACCGAGGGAGATGCTCAGAGCCCAGACAAGAGCCAAAGGCCCCCCCCCAAAGGGACCGAGGGAGATGCTCAGAGCCCAGCCAAGAGCCAAAGGACCCCCCCCCAAAAAAAGGACTGAGGGAGATGCTCAGAGCCCAGCCAAGAGCCAAAGGACCCCCCCAAAAAAAGGGACCGAGGGAGATGCTCAGAGCCCAGACAAGAGCCAAAGGCCCCCCCCCAAAAGGGACCGTGGGAGATGCTCAGAGCCCAGCCAAGAGCCAAAGGCCCCCCCAAAAAAGGGACCGTGGGAGATGCTCAGAGCCCAGCCAAGAGCCAAAGGACCCCCCCAAAAAAAGGGACTGAGGGAGATGCTCAGAGCCCAGACAAGAGACAAAGCCCCCCCCCAAAAGCATCCCTTACCATAGGCATAGCCAGGGGGGCAGCTACCCCCTCTAAATGCATAAAAAAATAATAAAGGGAAGTGAGCTGCCTTCCTAGAGAGGCCAGGAAGCAAGGGGGGGCAGGTCCTCCAGAGCCAAGGCCCCTCCCCCCCCCCAGTCCTTTCCCGCTTTGGTGTCTCTCCTGCAAGGGCTGCCTCGCTCTCCCCTCCTGGGATCTGGTGAGTCTCCTCTCTCTCTGGGATCTGGTGGGGGTCCCAGGGCTGTAGCAGGGGAGGGGGCCTGGGGGGGGCGGATTAGGGAGGAGGGGGTCCTGCCAGGGAGGGGCCAGGTCTGCAGCGCTCTCCTTCCTGCAGATCAGAGGGTCCCAAACTCATTTCGCCCTCCCCTTTCAGAAAAACAATGATCCTCCCACGAAATCTCATTTCTTTAAACAAAGGAGTCCCTGGGACCTTAACTCTCTGTCTCTCAGGGTCACTGCACAACAGAGGAAACATCTGCAAATGGTATTCCAAAGCTGGACGAGGAGGTGGACTAGCCCCCCCCCCAAGAAAACCCCCAGGGAGGGAGGAAGAAAAGGTGGGAGAGAAAGGCCAGGAATAAAGAGAGTGATCCCAGCCCATAGTCTGGCTGCTGCATTGGGGACCAGTTTCCCAGTGTCTCCCAGGGCAGCCCCCCATGGAGGCCACGGCAGCAATCCCCTCGCACCCAGAGCAGGGCATCCCAGGACCACATCCTCTCTCTCCCAAAGGGATTGTTGCTGGAAAACCAGCCGAGCCGGAAATGGGCGCTGCTACTCACTGAGGCTCCAGGGACCTGGGCATCAACGGCTGTGCATATGTTAAGCTATCTAAGAGAGTAATCATAATAAATTGGCTGCCTAAATTTCAAGGGAAATGTCTTTGGCCCCGTCCACTTGGCCCTCAGGGGGTTGGCCAGAAACATACCTGGCCCTCGGAGCAAAGAAAAGGGGACCCCACCCAGGAGTCTGTCTGGAGAGCAGCAGAGAGTCCAAGTGCAAGAAAAGGAGATAGAAGCAGGGGAGAAATGTGCCCAGAAGTGGGGGTGGGGGGGAGCAACTCCTGAGGACCCCCAGGTGAGGACCCCTACTAGAGCCAAGCATCCATTATTCACAAGATACAAATGACTTCCTTGTCAGTCAGTTCTGACTTCATGCATTGACTGGAAGGCAGGAGAAACCAGGCTGATTCATCTCCCAGAAATCCCTTCAGTTGCCTCCACATTTTGCATTGTTAGAAGGCTAGAGACTTATTTCGTCTCCTCTTTCTTTTAAAAAAGATAGCTCATGGTCTGGGATGCGGTGCAGTCCAGCCCTGGTTCCCTCCAAGACTCATCCATGCTTGCTCAGGGAACCATCCCCCCCCCCCCCGTCCTACAGATTCTGTAACAGAACAATGTGTTTGCTTTGTAGGATTTGCTGCAGCTTCACATTAATACGGACAGAACCTGGCAGAAGACCAAAGTGTTCCTTCCGATCTCTCAGAGGCTTCCTGAGAGCACAGATGAATGTGCGAGACCCAGCTGGCCCTGAAGCAAGAAGAGGCCATGCCAACCAAATTGGGAGCAGTGGGGGGTTCTGGGAAAACTCTGTGCAGAAGATCCTGGGTGAGGAGGACACCCTCCGCTCAGAGGTGCAGAGCCAGCAGGTGAGACAGTTCTGCTGCGAGGAGGCCAAAGGACCCCGAGAGATTTGCAGCCGACTCTACCAATTTTGCCACCAGTGGCTGAAGCCGGAAAGGCATACGAAAGCTGAGATGCTGGACCTGGTGATCTTGGAGCAGTTCCTGGCTGTCCTTCCCCCGGAGATGGAGAGCTGGGTGAGGGACTGTGGAGCGGAGACCAGTTCACAGGCGGTGGCCCTGGCCGAAGGTTTCCTCCTGAGTCAGGTAGAGGAGAGAAAGCAGGTGAGAGAGACCTTTCTCTGGATACTCCCAAGGGGCTCCAAGCAGGACAGAGAACTTCCCATAATGGTCTGCTGATGGCCCATCCTTTTTCTGGGAAGGCATCCATGGAATGAGATCTCACACCCTTCAAGTCTTTGTTATTCTCTTTCTAGTATTTCTCCCCATTCTCTGTTTTGAATCCTTGTTTCTTTCTCAGGGAAAGGATCTCTTTGCAGAAATGGACCTGGATTCCTGTGAGGCAGAGAGGCCTCCGTTGGACACCAGAGAGAGGCCACTGGGTAAGGAGAAAGGTGGTTTTTCTCCTTTTGGTCTCATTCTGTTGGTTTTCCAACTTGTCTGAGGGTTCTTTTCATCTTGTTTTGGGGGGAGACAGTTGGGAACAGGGGTCCAGAGGAGGGGAGATGTATTTTTGCACAATTAACATATACAATTTGGGACGCAGGTGGCGCTGTGCGTTAAGCCACAGAGCCTAGGACTTGCTGATCAGAAGGTCGGCGGTTCAAATCCCTGCGACGGGTTGAGCTCCCATTGCTCGGTCCTTGCTCCTGCCATCCTAGCAGTTCGAAAGCACGTCAAAGTGCAAGTAGATAAATAGGTACCGCTCCAGCGGGAAGGTGAACGATGTTTCCGTGCGATGCCCTGGTTCGCCAGAAGCAGCTTAGTCATGCTGGCCACATGACCCAGAAGCTGTACGCCTGCTCCCTTGGCCAATAAAGCAAGATGAGCACCGCAACCCCAGAGTCGGCCACAACTGAACCTAATGGTCAGGGGTCCCTTTACCTTTACCTAACATATGAAATGGGCACAAAGTTCCTAATGCACTCAGCAGGTAAGGCTTCTCAAAGGCCCATCTATAGTTAGAGATGCCCTGTTTCACCTGTGAGAGAAGCAGGCACTCCTGGCATCCTGATTACCTTTTCTCTCTTGCAGGTGACAGAAGGCTGCCGGCTAGACCTCGTGATCCGCCTTTTCATGGGGGCAGAAGGGGAACAGTGGCTGTGGAACCAGATCAGGTCAGGGGAAGCTGCCTTGTGGGGTCAGAGGCCGAGGGATGGAGCAATGTCATGGACTGGTTGGGCACAGAGGAATGGTGGGAGGAAGCAGCCGGGGAACCAGGAAGGGAAGACGACTCTGAGCCCAAGGAGTGGAGGTGGAAGAAGGATGAGCAGTCAGAAGGAGAAGAGGGAGAAGCCTGGGAAGAGGAGGTGTCAGAAGCTGAAGGGATAACAGGGCTTTGTGAGCTGGGAGACTCTGTGGCAGAATGCAGTGCAGAATCAGAGGCAGAAGAGGAAGGAGGCGAGTGGAGGAGGGAGGTCAAGAGGCAGAGGTGAGTCAGGAGAAGGAGGAGCCACTGGGAGCTCCCTCTCCTTCTGCCAGGAGCCACCCTCCCTGCTTGTCTCTCAGAGCCAGGAAACGTCTGACAATGGAGGAGCAAAGGCAGGCTGCACATTGGCGCACTGTTCAATCACTTGTCAGAAACCCCAGAGAGGAGGGGACTTGGAAAGCTGTGGGGAGTGGGGAGCCTTGCCTCTTGGCAACTGATTTCATGGAGGAAGACCCTGTCATGGAATTCTACTCAATATTGATCCAGAGCAGAACTCCAATATATAGTTAGCAGAGTAAAATTTAAACATGTTACAGGATTCCCAAAAAAATAGACCAGAGGCAATTGTATTTCATTCATCAGAGCTTTACTGCTACTGAAGACTAATGAGCATAATGGTCACAAATCCAATACATTCAGGATTGGCACTGCCCATAAGAAATCCAGTTGCAGCAGTCTTAACATAAATTCTTACCATAACTTATAATAAGTCTAAACCTTAACACTAAGCATACTGTGTACAGAACATCAGAAAGAACCGAGACAGAAAGAGAAAGTGAAACCCAGGCTCCTTCTGGCCTCTTCTTATAGTCAGCATGACCTTACAGAAGAGATAACAGAACCAATTTAAACCAACTGTACTCACTTTCTCCGAAGGAATAACCCAAACACCAGGAACTCACTGCTTGTTTCTTCCAGAGCCCTCTTGAATTAATTAGAATAGGAAAGAGCTCTACATATCAGATCAATACTTTCTGTACTAAGAAATGCAAACCGACAACCTCCCCATTTATTTTGTGAAGGAAGTACTGGTATGCAAAACACTTATAGAAAAACATTTACACAAAACAGCTATCTTATAAACCTTAGCTTATCTTATCATCATCTCATCTTTTCTTATTTTAACTTATCTTATCATCTTATCTATAATATATAAACTCCACTCAAATATATAAACCAAGGCCTGAAAGCCACACTTTATAGCAGGCAGGTCCAATGTCCATTTTGGGGACCTAAAGCCCAACAATTTCAATCCGAAAAAAAAGTCAGCAACTTTGGTCAGCCCTCACACATGTTTACTACATCAAATCTGACCTTCTTTGAAAAAGGTTTGGGCACCCCTGCTTTATAGTGAAGGGAGAAGGGAACGGTTAATCATTAATATTATCTACACATAGTAAATTCCAGCACTCTGCTAGGATGGCTACACAAGCTCAAACTCAAAAATGCAGTTATTTGCAAAGTCTAAATCAGACAGGTCAGGAGGCCGTTTCCTGTCTAACCAGCTATCTGAAACTGCTGATGTTAGCTACAGGTCAGAAGGTCGTTTCCTGCCTAGCCAGAAACTGCTGTCAACTAAAAACCACTAGCAAGATGTTTCCTGCTTTGCTTCTGCTTTAAGTAATGCAAGATAAGAAGAGATACAAGGGAATGCTTAGCTAGCAAAAGAAGACACGTGTACAAGGAGGTGGGAGGGGGTGCTTACTGAGCAAAGAAAATGCTTAACCAGCAGAGGAAGTGCTTAGCTAGCAGCCTTAGCCAGCAAATATTGATATGCCCTAAAAGGGAATGAGTTGAAAACTTGCCAGCTGATTGGGGAAGGTTTGGGGGAGGTCTGGGAGGTGGGTAAATACTCTCAAAGTATAAGAAGGCTTGCAAATGCGTATTGCTTTACAGTCAGATTTCAGAAACTATATTCTGCTGGCTGTCTCTGTGCACAGATTTGCAATAAAACTCTTTTCTCCAAAGAAGAAACTTTCCTGGAATTTTTTTATTCTCTTCTCGGTCCTGGGGACGCGGGTAAGCAATTCTCTGGCAAAGTAAAGGGCCTAAGCCTACAGCTTGGTGCATTGGCCGGGAATCTTGGCCCCACCCCAGAGGGCCGGGGAGGGCCAGGCTCGACCTCGGTGAACAGCTCGGATCGGCGTTTTGCAGGCTCCAAGCGCGCACCCTGCCAATTCGTGGGGGGAACCAGCCACACCGCTCCGGAGTGGAGACACAGGTCGAGGGAGAAAAGAGAACTGGCCAGAAGGGGTCTGCAGCGAAAAAAGGTAAGCCCAAGGGAAAGGGCGAGGCCTGATCAGCCTCACCTGGCTGTGGCAGTACAGTGCCAGCCAGGAACAAGGGGATTGGTTGTGCAGTACAGTGCCAGCCACCAGGAATAAGGGGACTGGTTGTGCAGGAGAATGCCACCAGCATAAATTTGGAACAGAGGAAGGAGGGGAAATTATATTGATGTGATTTGTATGTTGTGTGTGTTGCATGTCAGATACTCCGGTGATTGAATTGTCGAGTGTGGGCCGGGGTATTAGTGCCCCTTGGTCGAGCGATTGCAGGGTTGTGCGTTTTCTGCCAGGGCGACCTCGTGCAGGCCACAATCTGTATTATTTGGTGTGTGAAAGAATTTATAACCCAGTTAGGAGAGGAGTATCTGAAGGAAAAAAAAAAAAAAAATGGGGTCTGGGGCAAGCCAATGTAGTCCCCTGGAATGCTTTTTAAACAATTGGAAAGCCGCCACAAAAAGTTATGACTGGGGAATTAAATTAAGAAGACAGAGAATGAGGACATTGTGTGAAGTTGACTGGCCCGCACAAACTAATTGGCCGTCAGGAGGAAGCTTTGATTTGCAACTAATCAGTCCATTATATCAGAACATATTGAATGCCCACCCCGACCAAATCCCTTACATTTCTACTTGGAAAACCAATGTAGAAAAGAACCCACCATGGTTGAAAGCCTGCCAAGGCGACGCCCCACAAAGTACAGTTTGTGCAGTTCGACCGGCAGGGAAGTCAGAAAAGCCCCCAGTGATACCAGACCCAGAAGATGAGGAGGGGGAAGTCATCAAACCACCGCCACCCTATGCTCCACCAACTGCCCCTCTGGCAAATCCCCCAGGCCCAGGTCTCCAGGCACCGGGAGGAGCCGGTCCCCAGGCCCAAGCAAGCCCTGCACCAAGTCTAGAAAAAAGGGACAGCAACTTGTTAATGAATGATGAGTTAGAGGAAAAGAAGGAGGAAGAAGATGATGAGGAATTTATAGAGGAGTTGATAAGATGGACTGAGAAGAATATGAGGTGGACCACGGAACAGGAGGAACGCATTACGGCATACGTAAGCCCCTATGCGGAAAAATTGGATGTGAGTCCCTTGTTAGTTGAGGCAGCAGAATGCTGCACCCCTGACAAGAGAAAGAGATGGCAACGTAAGTGGGGACAGGCAGCGAAGAAAGTTATGTCTCATAGACAGTATGAGAAAACCAGGAGGGATCAGGCAGCCGGAGTACTACCCCTCCGAAGGGTTTATGACCCACCGGGACCTCCAGGAGCTAATGGGGCAGCAGCAGAACGGACCTACACGGTCCAGCATATACCCTTTTCGAGTGCAGATGTCTGTAATTGGAGAAATCAAAATCCTTCATTTGAGGAAAACCCAGCGAAAATCATAAAGCTGTTTGAAGGGATTTTTAAAACTTATAATCCCACCTTTGATGATGTGCAGTATTTAATGGATGCGCTGCTAACCACAGAAGAGACTAGGCGCATCCATGCTGAAGCCCGAGCACACATGAGAGCGCAGGGAGTGCAGGATCCAGCTATTGCAGCAGGGTACCCTGAAAACACCCCGAATTGGGATTATCAAACTACTGGTGGCCAGAACATCCTCACTACCTACCGCCAGAATGTATTAAATGGAATGAGAAGGGCAGCCAGGAAACCCACCAACTTTGTAAAGGTTAGAGAGGTAGTGCAGGGAAATGAAGAGGCCCCAGGAGCATATTTAGAACGCCTGAAGGAAGCTTACCGCCAGTATACTCCTGTGGACCCAGATGAGGCTGCCAACGCCCCTATCTTAAAAGCTGCCTTTGTAGCGCAAGCGGCAGCCGATGTCCGTCGAAAGATTCAAAAAAACGAGGGGTTCATGGGCCACACCCTAGAGTGGATGTTAGAACTGGCTCAAACCACCTATAATCAGAGGGAGGAAGAGGCGCAGAAGAAAAAGGAGAAGTATCAAGCAAAGAAGTTGATGGCGCTACAGGCTACCGCACCCACCCCTCAGGGAAGAGGAAGTGCCCGGGGAGGAGGGCAAGGCCGTCTGGGAAGGAACCAGTGCGCCATCTGCCGGCAGGAAGGGCACTGGAAAAGAGAATGCCCACAGGCTCACTCAGGTGGAAGGGGAAGAGGAGAGCGAATCCCAGGCCCAATCCCCGAGGGACCTGGACAGGGACTGAGACCCTGGACATCGGCAAATGCAGGCAGGGGTAGAGGACGTGGACAAGGGCCTCCCTGGCACCCTCCAGCCCAAAGACAACCCGGCGCAATGAGCCTGAGAGAAGAGGAAGAATATTAGGACAGACCGGGCCCAGCTGATTTAGGTTCCCGTGAGCCCATGGTCAAAATACAAACAGGGAACCGAACCATCCCCTTCATGGTTGACACAGGAGCCGCCCACTCTGTTTTGCCAGTACCAGTGTCCAAGCCCACCAAGCAAACAATTAACATAATAGGAGCTACGGGCAAATCACAAAGAGCCCCATTCCTGCAATCTGTTGTCTGTCGCCTGGGTGGCCAAGTGGTCCAACACAAGTTTTTGTATATACCAGAGTGCCCTATCCCATTATTGGGCCGAGACCTGCTATCAAAATTGCAAGCCCAGATCTCCTTCCAACCAACAGGGGAAGTGGCAATGACCACAGGGCCGGCAGGGGAGTTCTCCTTAGAGGTACCCTTGAGGGAACATTGGCGCTTAATGATGGTAAAAGAAGAGGAGGGGATTATTCCAGAAGACCTCCTGCAAAAGGTTAACCCTGGTGTATGGGCAGAAGGCAACCCGCCCGGAATGGCAAAGAACATCCCACCTATAATAGTCAAGCCCAAACCGTTCGCCAACCCTGTGGCTGTGAACCAGTACCCTATCCCCCGGCGAGCTGCAGAAGGAGTATGGGTACATTTGGAACGGTTACTTCGCCATGGCATCCTGAGGCAGTGTCAATCTCAGTGGAACACCCCACTCTTGCCGGTGAAGAAGGAAGATAACTCGTATCGCCCGGTCCAAGACCTTAGATTAGTTAACCAAGCCGTGGAAACCCTCCACCCCAATGTGCCCAATCCTTACACGCTGTTGAGTCTAATCCCTCCCACCGCATGTTATTTCACAGTACTGGACTTGAAGGATGCATTCTTTTGTTGCCGTTTGGCAGAAGAAAGCCAACCCCTGTTTGCATTTCAATGGACAGATCCAGGAACAGGCACCAGGGTGCAATACACGTGGACAAGGCTTCCACAAGGCTTCAAGAATTCTCCAACCCTTTTTGGGGTTGCATTGGCCTCGGACCTGTCTAGCTTCCCCACCAGCCCACACAGGATTCTGTTGCAGTACGCAGATGACCTTCTTTTGGCCTGTTCAGACGAGGACACGTGTATGGAAGCCACCAAGGACTTGTTAAATCATCTGGCTGAAGCAGGATACCGAGTATCTAAGAAAAAGGCCCAAATATGCCAACCCATCGTAAAATACCTTGGATTTGATATATCCCATCAGCGACGGACCCTAAGGGAAGAAAGGAAGCAAGCCATCATCCAGATTCCAGAGCCAAAGAATCGCAGGGAACTTCGTGGTTTTTTGGGCTCGGCAGGATTCTGTAGAATATGGATACCAAACTACAGCACAATTGCCAAGCCTCTGCATGAATCAACCAGAGGAACTGAAAAGGACCCCTTTGTGTGGAAAGAAGAGCAACAACAGGCCTTCAAGGATCTGAAAAGGGCATTGCAGCAAGCACCAGCGCTGGGCATCCCAAATCCTGAAAAGCCTTTCTCCCTGTTTGTGGATGAAGACCAGGGAACAGCAAAGGGAGTGCTATGTCAAAAATTGGGAAGCTGGCAGCAGCCCGTGGCATACCTATCTGAGCGCCTGACGCCTACAGAACAAGGCTTACCACCGTGCATGAGAGCAGTTGTGGCAGTAGCCACCCTATTGAACAAAGCAGACAAATTTACTTTTGGCCAAGACACTGTTTGTGTGACCCCGCATGCAGTCCCAGCTCTGCTTGACATGAAGGGCACCTATTTCCTCTCCCAAGCAAAAATGAGAAAGTGCCAGATGTTATTGTTGCACCCACGTTTGAAGTTCCAGGTCACCACCGCCCTCAACCCAGCTACCCTGTTGCCGGTAGGAGAAGGTGAGGAGAAGACGCACGACTGCATTGAAGTAATGGACGAAGTATATTCCAGCAGGCCTGATCTCAAAGACGAAGCAGACCCCCACTGGCTTTCATGGTTTGTGGATGGAAGCAGCTTTGTCGAGGCTGGGCAGCGAAAAGCAGGCTATGCAGTGGTAGCCCTGGACGACCAGGTGGTCGAAGCAAAGTCACTCCCGCCTGGAACATCGGCCCAGCTGGCAGAACTAACTGCGCTTACCAGAGCCCTGAGCCTGGCAAAGGGACAGAAGATAAACATCTATACTGATTCTAAGTATGCATTCCTGACCTTACACGCCCATGGAGCCTTATGGAAAGAGAGAGGTTTGCTTACCTCCAGAGGAAACCAGGTGGCCCACCCACAAGCTTTGTTGAACCTTCTGGATGCTGTATGGGAGCCTGAAGCGGTAGCAGTTATCCATTGCTATGGCCACA
The DNA here is from genome assembly GCF_964234715.1 of Podarcis melisellensis. Lineage (NCBI taxonomy): Eukaryota > Metazoa > Chordata > Lepidosauria > Squamata > Lacertidae > Podarcis > Podarcis melisellensis. Next base: position 103,219,778 of record NC_138531.1, on the reverse strand, counting down.
AGACTGGACCAGGGGAAGTGGCCAGAGGAAATCGATTGGCAGACAAAGTGGCCAAAGAAGCAGCCCGGGAACTGGCCCCCGCTTCGGTTATTGGAGCCCTGGTCCCAGAAGAGATTTTAAGCACCACTGACAAGCCAGCTTATACGAAGCAGGAAAGGGACACTGCAGATGCTCAGGAGCTGACATTGTCCAAAGAAGGATGGTACCTTACCCCTGATGACAGGATATGGATTCCAGAGTCCCTTTCTCGGCAGGTTACTCAGAGATACCATGATTCAACCCACATAGGACCAGATGCTACAACCAAGCAGCTGGAAAAGTGCTTCTACATAGCCCACCTCTACCAACTGGCAGCCCAGATCTCCAGGAAATGCCTGCTGTGTCAAAAGAATAATCCCAGAACCGGACCACTGGCTCCCCCAGGGATTCAGCACAGTGGAACGGCACCTATGGAAGATCTTGTCGTGGACTTTACTGAATTACCCCGTTGTGGACTACACCACTATCTGCTGGTGGCAGTGTGCACCTACACCGGATGGGTCGAAGCATGGCCCACAAAGACTGAAAAGGCATTTGAAGTAACCAGGTGCCTGCTTAGGGAAATCATCCCTCGCTATGGATTGCCAAGGTCCATAGGATCTGATAATGGACCAGCATTTGTTCATGCAGTCCTACAGGGGCTGGCAAAAGCGCTCCAGATCAACTGGAAGCTGCATACTGCTTATAGACCCCAGAGTTCTGGAAAAGTAGAGAGAATGAACAGAACTCTAAAGAATCAGCTGTCCAAGCTGACTCAGGAAACCGGGTCTAATTGGGTGACCATGTTGCCCTTGGCATTACTCAGGGTCCGCAGTCTCCCGTCAAAGCGAACCCACCTGTCACCTTTTGAAATTCTGTTTGGAAGACCAGTTCCATATGTTAGAATGTTGACTCCATATGCTAGCCAAGATGTGCAATTGAATAATTATGTACAGTCACTCTCCCAAGTTTTCTCTTATCTCAACAGGTGGACCCAGGCTCGCACCCCATGTGTGTTGACTGAACCGTTCCATCAGTTCGAGCCAGGTGACGAAGTGTGGGTGAAAGACTGGCAGCGAGCCCCCCTACAGCCCTGCTGGAGGGGACCCTATACTGTGCTACTCTCTACACCTACTGCTGTGAAGGTTGCCGGCATCACCCCGTGGGTCCACCATACTCGAGTGAAGAAAGCCATCTCAGATTGGACAGTAACACCAGATCCAGAGAACTCCCTTCGGCTGACCATCTCCAGACGCCTGGCAGACGACCGCTCTGCTGATATCACACCGGAAGCTGATATCTCAACGCACAGCTGAAGAATTGGATGGGAGGGGCGCCCGCGGGCAGCGTCCCCAACTCCGTGCCGGGACTAACCCAGGAAGTTCACCAGGACATTTAATATTTCCGTAGGGACTTTCTCTTTTCTTTTTGTTATCTGCTCTATGTCCCACAGCCCTGACCTCACTGAGCCATACCGCATTTATTGGCCTGATGGCCTCTGCTACGACTGGTTCGTCTTGCCGGTGGTAAGAGATGGTGTGCTCTATGGCTATTGGAAACTGGGATTTGATGAGATTGCCGTTTTAAAACACCCCACTGCCCCGTTGTGGCTCCTCTCCCACACCACTGCCCAGCACGCGTGGATAGTGCTCATACGGGAAGTTGCAGAGACGGTCGAAATCTATCGAGTTCTAGACCGCTCTTGCTGCTGTGGGAGGGTAGTCAACTGTTATATGGGAGGTAGAGCACTGTACCAACCTCATTTGATAGACCAGGTCCTACTCTTAATGCAGGCGATAGATGGGACGGAACCTATCTTAATGCAAGTATTGCAGGGGTGGGAGCCTTAACCAGGTGTGCATTGAAATTGCTAAACAAGTGGTTCAATCCACCCATCAGGGTTAGCAGAAAAGTTGACCCACGTAGTAGGAGCATCAGCTCACCAGTGGACTCTCATCCTTGAGGCTCAACAGGTAGTTAGGCACAAATATCAGTGAGCTCTTCAACAATGAGCACACCCCCTGAATATTGGTGGGAGGAACCATGGAAGGATTGGGGTTGGTGGATAGGGGTTGTCTCAACCGCTCTTGTCATATGGATGTGTGTTTTCTTTTGCTGGCATGAGCGTCACCGATTTTGTGGGAGGGAACAACCAGCCCCCATCCCCTTGACCCTTCTGGTACTCGCCCTACTTGGGTTGGGTCTGGGAGATGACTCACATATACGGAAAACCGACCGGTCAGAGCCCTATCATCAGATTTGGAGTAATAATACCTATGTTAGAGATATAGATCGTTTCTCTTCTATGCTTAATCTTTCTGAATGTTGGGTTTGTATGCATATCCCTCCTCAATTTAAGAAGCCTGGCATACTACTGCATAGTATTCCAATAAATGAGTCATTTAGAATTAGTAATCTTATGTCAGATGGTCGCACCTATTCACCCCCAGTGTTTCTGTCACTCATGGAACAGGCACCTCGTTGTCTCCGTTTCAATCATAACAGCAGCAATTTTTTAGGTCACTATCCATATTGCAATTGGACTTATGAGTATATTAATGGATCTTCCTGCTTCCAAAAAGGTACTTCCATTTATGATGCTATGTGTGTCGATTTTTATACTTGGTTTACCTGGATGACGGCGCGCAGCAGATCTAACTGCCTGCTCCAGTCTGATTTGTGGTTGCTCTGCGGCACAAGAGCCTACAAAGAAATCCCCTCTGCCTTTTCTGGAACCTGTACTTTAGGAGTAGTCGTACCCCTGGTGTATAAGATGGATAAGCTCCCAACAGTCCGTCTGCGTAACAAAAGGGACGCGAAATCACCTATTAACCAGTATACCGGCACAGCCATCTCTAGGTCCCTTCTACCCCCTTTGGGTGTAGCCATGAATTACCAGGATCTGCATAGATTGGCAAACTGGACCGAGGCTTTGTTTAACTCCACCATCTCGGCCTTAAAAGCAATTAATAAGGAAATGTCAGAGATAAGGGAGGTAGTCCTTCAAAATCGTTACTGTCAGGGTTTCTGGGAGAGAGGAGGAGATGACAGAGGAGACGGAGAGCGAGTGGGAGGAGGGGCAGAAGGATGAGGAAGAAGATGATGGAATTCTGAGGGAATCCACGAGTCTGAGCAGCGAGTCAGAGGATTCTCAAAAGGGGGTTACCTTAATCAAGCAAAGGGGAGGAGAAGGGAGAAGCGGAGAGGAGCCCAGTGGAAGACAGAGGAAGCAAGAGACGTCTCAGCCGGAACGGAGTAAAGGGGGTGGAGTCGTCAGTCTCTCGGAGGGAGCAGGATTAGGAGAGAACAGAGAGAGGGGGTTGGAGCAGGGTGTTCAGCCGGAAAGGGTGGAGAGCAGAGCAGGGGGTGGTGTAGCGGTCGAAAGAAAGGTCAGCAGCAACGTACGCGCGCCAAGTTCAAACGTAGAGGCGCGCGGAAGTGGAGAGAGCTCAGGGGAGGAGCCCGGCCCTAAAGCCAGAAAGAGGGGGGAAGAGGCGGCAGAGGATTCAGCCTCAGGCGAGTCACGGAGAGAGGGAACCCAGGGGGGCAGGAAGACCCTGCGGAAAAGAAAGGAGAGGAAGAGGTGGTCTAGAGCCAGGCTATTAAGTTGGTGCGGAAGAGGGGAGGAGTCAGAGGGGACTTCAGCGGTCTAACGTGGCAGACGTACGGCCACAATGCTGAACTGTATGAGAAGCAGAAATCTTCAATAAACTTTTCCTGTAAATAAGCTGCAACGGAGTGAGGTCTCTTGTGAGCTGGGACCAGTCCTGGGTGGCCGTGACAGTAAGTCCCCTCTCTGAAAGCAAAAATTTTTTTTTGCGAAGCTCACGAACGGGAGCAGCCATGAGCGCTGAGGAGCAGCTGGTTGCATTGCGGAATCAGGTTACCGCTCTCACATCGGCAGTCATTGCTTCGCAGAAGAAGAATGACGACTTGGAGAAGACGTGCCAGGATTTGCAGGCAAGGTGGGAGCGCGCGGACAAGGCGGGGGCCCCAGGATCCAGAGCGGAGGGCATTGCGCTTGGACGGAGGGGGGGTGCCCTAGTTCCGCATTTTAATGGCAACTTGCAAGACTATCCCAATTTCAGAGCGGACGTTGTATATGCACTGCACTTACTCCGTCACGATTTTAAAGATGAGGAGGAGAGAGTGGGGTTCATTGTTTCGCACCTGCATGGGGAGGCCAGGGCTTGGCTACGCAATTTGTGGCGCGAAGATGGACCGGCCCGTCGCGATTCAACTGCGTTCATCAAAGCGATGGATTCTTGTTTTCAATCCTCTGTGGATGTGGACATTGCGCGCCGTCAAATGCACGGGCTGAGGCAGGGGAAAGCGACTGTGCGCCAATACCACTCTAAATTTTTTGCATTGCTCACCGCCTTAGATTGGCCAAAGGACAGTAAACCGGTCAGAGATCTTTTTTGGGAGGGATTGAGCCCCCCCATCAAGGATGAGATCGCTAGGGGGGACAGACCCCAGACCCTAGAAGACGTGGTGCAACGGGCTTTAGCTCTTGGAATTCGACATGAGGGGCGTCCGTGGCACGAGGAGGACGGGCCCCAAGCGCGTGCGCAAGCAAGGACTCTCCCTTTTGTGCACAGGGACTTCAGCCGTGCGCACCCCTCGCCAATGGGGAAGGACAGAGAGGAGCCAATGGAGATTGGTGGTGCTAGGGCTCAGAAGCCATCCCAGAGCCCTGTCCCTGGTGCAGCCAAAGCGAAGCCTCCTAGAGGAACCAGGAAGTGTTACATCTGTGACAGTGCGCACCATATGGCGAAAGAGTGCCCCCAGAGGCTCCAGAAGCACACTGCAGCGCTGGCAACTGTAACAGCAGAGGTGCAACCAGGGGAGCAGCTTCAGGGAAACGACAGTGCCTGGCTGGAAGCAGAGCTACTGGGGCTCAGCCAGGCGGATCTGTAGACAAGCCCCCAGCATCACTGCAGAGCGTGGACCCTTTGCCTCCCAAACCGGCAGTTCTGCTCACAGCAACACTCCAGTTGCCTGATGGGAGACTCCTCGAGGTTCCAATAACGATCGATTCGGGAAGCAACGCCGACTTCATGGGACTGCAGTTCGTTAAGCAGCACAACATGGCGCTCCTGCCTGCAACGACGCCTCTGAACGTGGTCACGGTGGACGGCAGGAAGTTGCTGGGGGGGCAAGTGGTGCAGCAAACCCCTCCCATGATGATGCAGATTGGCAACCATCGAGAGCTTATTAGTTTCAATGTCACCCACTTATCGGACACACCCATCGTGTTAGGCATGAGTTGGCTGGAGAGGCACAGTCCCGCGGTTGCGTGGTACCAGAGGCAGATCAACTTTTGTTCATCGTATTGTGCTCAGCATTGCTTTCAGACCGATCAGGGAGGAGAAGCTGAGCAGCCATTGCATCTGGGTATGGTGCAAACAGTGCCTCACAAGTACCAGGAATTCTTGGAGGTTTTCTGTGAGAAGGAAGCTGACAAGTTGCCGCCTCATAGACCTTACGACTGCGCGATTGATTTAGGGCCAGGGGCGCAATTGCCTGCTGCCAAGCTGTACTCCATGTCGGAGGACGAAATGCAAGAGCTTCGGGAGTTCATAGACCATAACCTCAAGCGAGGTTTCATCCAGGAATCTAAAGCAGCGGGAGGCAGCCCTGTTTTCTTTGTGAAGAAGAAGGACACGCCCCAAAAAAGGCTTATAGTGGATTACAGGTTCATCAACAGCTTGACTAAGCCCAAAGCTTTCCCCATGCCCAAGATTGACGACCTTTTAGCGACCGTCAGGAGGGGCAAGATTTTCACCAAGCTGGACCTACGTGGAGCTTACAATCTCATCCGCATCCGGAAAGGAGATGAGTGGAAGACCGCCATGTTCACCCCTCTGGGCACATACGAATACAGAGTCATGCCTTTCGGCCTCCAAAATGGCAGCCACGTTTTTCAAGCATTTATGCACCACGTGCTAGCAGGTCTCCTCTACAAAAAGTGTGTCTGCTTTCTCGACGATATCCTGATTTTCTCGGAATCGCCGGAGGATCACGATAAGGACGTGAGGGAGGTCCTGCAGAGGCTGAAGGAACACAGGCTGTACGCCAAGTTGGAAAAGTGCCAGTTTGATGTCAGAGAGGTTGATTTCCTTGGCTACAAGTTGTCCGACGAGGGACTGGCCATGGACAGGGCTAAGGTTCAAGCGCTGTTGGACTGGAAAAGCCCTCGAAATCGGAAAGAGGTCCAGAGGTTCATCGGCTTTGCCAATTTTTACCGCAAGTTTATTAAAGGTTTTGCGAACGCGACGGCGGCGATCACTGACACCCTCAGTTCCAAGAAGAAGAAGTTCGTCTGGACCGAACAAGCGGAGCGGTCCTTCCGGACGCTTAAAGGTCTTTTCGCCTCCGAAGAGCAGCTGCTCCACGTGAATCCCGGCAGACCCATGCGGGTAGAGACCGATGCGTCAGATAGAGCGGTTGGGGCCGTTCTTTTGCAAGAGGATTCACAAGGCAACTGGCGACCGGGTGCGTTCTACTCCCGGAAGCTCAGCAAGGCGGAGCGCAATTATACCATATGGGACAGGGAGTTGTTGGCCATTCATGCAGCTTTCAAAGCGTGGCGACACTTCTTAATAGGAGCCAAGCACACGGTGCAGGTCCGCACGGATCACAAGAACTTAGAGTATTGGCGGACGGCTAAGTTGCAGACCCAGCGACACATGCGCTGGGCGGAGTTCTTTGCGGACTTCGACTTCAAAATAGAATACATCCCAGGAGACTCCACTGTTATTGCAGACGCGCTGTCCCGAAAGCCGCAATACTTGGAGGAAGCAGCTCCAATCGCAGCAAAGCACATTTTCGCACCGCAGGCGTGGACGTGCGCTACCATCGCAGTCGACCTGGACGCGGTGCGACGCGCGTTGCAAAGGGATCAGTTTGCACAGTCTAAGATGGAGGAGCTACGCGGAGGGTCGCGACACAACGATGAGTTTCAATTACAAGATGGACTTTTGACTCGTAAGGGTGCCCTTTACGTGCCCACCGACGATCTTCGAGCCAAGGTTCTGCAACAGTTGCATGACGCCCCTAGTGCAGGCCATTTCGGCAAAGAGAAGACGATGGAGTTGGTGGCTAGAGACTTTTGGTGGCCCCAGATGAGAGGAGAGGTGGCGGACTACGTCGCCAGGTGTGATATCTGCCAGAGGTCCAAACCAGTGCACCAGAAGCAGGCGGGATTGCTAGAACCGCTGGAGACACCGCAGCAACCATGGGAGAGGGTAGCGTTGGACTTTGTTACAGACCTGCCCAGCTCCAGAGGTAAGACGGCGGTGTTAGTGGTGGTGGACTTGTTCACCAAGATGGCGCACTTCATCCCTTGTGCCAAGGTGGCGACGGCAGAACAGACCGCAAAGCTCTTCATCGATCACGTCTTCAGAGTGCATGGACTTCCGCAGTCCGTCTTGTCCGACAGGGGGCGCCAGTTTGTTTCCACTTTCTGGCGAAAGCTTCTGGGCATCTTGCACGTCAAAATCAACCTGACATCGGCGAGGCATCCACAAACCAACGGTCAAGCGGAGAGGGTCAACGCGATCATGCAGCAGTACCTGCGGTGCTACGCCAACCAGCGACCTGCGGCGTGGGTGGACTATCTGCCGATGGCTGAATTCGCCTACAACAACACGAAACACGCTTCCACCGGGGTGACGCCTTTCTTCGCGAACAATGGCCGTCATCCCAGAACCTTCCCGAGATTTGCGGCACCAGGAGGGGGGGGGCCTCAAGATGCCGACCAGTTTGCAGCGGAGTTGCAAGAGGTGCACGAGGAGCTGCGGAGACATTTGGAGCTGGCAAAACAGGCGTATAAGGTGCAGGCCGATAAGCACAGGAGGGCGGGAGAGGACATCCAGGTTGGGGACTGGGTGTGGTTAGCAGCCCACGCGATGCCGGCCAGGTCATTGGCCAAGAAGAAGTTAGGACACAGGCAGCTAGGGCCATATCAAGTTGAGGCTAAGATCAATCCGGTGGCTTTTCGTCTAGCCCTTCCGGAAGGTTCCAGGGTGCACCCGGTCTTTCATAGGTCGGTGCTCACTCCCTACAAAACCCCACACAGGTTTCAAGAGTCAGGAGCACCCCCAGAGCCACGTAGGAGGGCGCCTGAGAGGGGGGAATCGCCAAGACCAGGACCTCTTAACGAGGTCACAGAGATACTGGACTCGAGATGGGGGGAGGAGGGAGTTGAATATTTTCTCGCCAGGGAGGGCACACCAGCCGCTGCTAATAGTTGGGTGCCAGGCTACGAGTTAGACGAACCCCTTTTGAAAGAAGAGTTCCATGCACTTTTCCCACATAGACCCATGCCAGCTGAGTACTTTGATGACTGGCTTTTCACACCCACATTGTCAGATAGCACGTTCAGGGGTTTCTCTTCCCCCGAGGAAAGAACACCAGAATCAAGCCCGCCCAGGGGATCGTGCTCGGGGGTGGACACGGAAACCCCTTATTGGTGGGAGGAGCAGCCAGAGGAGGAATGGCGTAAGAGGTGGCTGATAGGTCCTTGGCGGGCAGCACCGGAGGAAGTAGCGATGGAAGCAGAGACTGGGAAGCATTTGGGGGAAGAACCCGGCTTCGAATACACTTACACAGAACTGCCAGCAGAGAACATTGACGTAGACGACCTGTATCCTGAGCCTACCCCCGAAGAGCCGCAGTTTCCACAACCGGTCCCCGGCGAGCGGGAGGGGGGAAGGGGGGGCTTCGAGGGGGGGATGGATGTCAGGGTTTCTGGGAGAGAGGAGGAGATGACAGAGGAGACGGAGAGCGAGTGGGAGGAGGGGCAGAAGGATGAGGAAGAAGATGATGGAATTCTGAGGGAATCCACGAGTCTGAGCAGCGAGTCAGAGGATTCTCAAAAGGGGGTTACCTTAATCAAGCAAAGGGGAGGAGAAGGGAGAAGCGGAGAGGAGCCCAGTGGAAGACAGAGGAAGCAAGAGACGTCTCAGCCGGAACGGAGTAAAGGGGGTGGAGTCGTCAGTCTCTCGGAGGGAGCAGGATTAGGAGAGAACAGAGAGAGGGGGTTGGAGCAGGGTGTTCAGCCGGAAAGGGTGGAGAGCAGAGCAGGGGGTGGTGTAGCGGTCGAAAGAAAGGTCAGCAGCAACGTACGCGCGCCAAGTTCAAACGTAGAGGCGCGCGGAAGTGGAGAGAGCTCAGGGGAGGAGCCCGGCCCTAAAGCCAGAAAGAGGGGGGAAGAGGCGGCAGAGGATTCAGCCTCAGGCGAGTCACGGAGAGAGGGAACCCAGGGGGGCAGGAAGACCCTGCGGAAAAGAAAGGAGAGGAAGAGGTGGTCTAGAGCCAGGCTATTAAGTTGGTGCGGAAGAGGGGAGGAGTCAGAGGGGACTTCAGCGGTCTAACGTGGCAGACGTACGGCCACAATGCTGAACTGTATGAGAAGCAGAAATCTTCAATAAACTTTTCCTGTAAATAAGCTGCAACGGAGTGAGGTCTCTTGTGAGCTGGGACCAGTCCTGGGTGGCCGTGACAGTTACGCTTTGGATGTAGTCCTTGCCTCTAAGGGCGGAGTTTGTGCCTTAATTCATTCCCATTGCTGCATGTACATTTCAGACCAGTCAGCAAATATTTCAGCCACCATCAACCACATGGAAACAATGATAGCTGAAAACCCGCTGAAAGCCACAGGGAGTGATGCATGGGGTTGGATGTATTCCTGGCTCCCTGATGGCAGTTGGCTCAGGAATGTTATAGTATTATTAGCAGGACCGCTATTAATCCTTTTGCTTCTTTGCCTCTGTATCCCCTGCTTATTGCAATGCTTGCAGCAAATGATGCAAAGACTCCTGTCACGGAAGCTAGGACCCACAGTCATCGCTGTGATGAGGGAGTATAGGCCCATACCCCAGAACGAACCTAAGTATTAGGTTGTTCAGAAGAAGAGGAGGGAGTGAAGGGAGAAGGGAACGGTTAATCATTAATATTATCTACACATAGTAAATTCCAGCACTCTGCTAGGATGGCTACACAAGCTCAAACTCAAAAATGCAGTTATTTGCAAAGTCTAAATCAGACAGGTCAGGAGGCCGTTTCCTGTCTAACCAGCTATCTGAAACTGCTGATGTTAGCTACAGGTCAGAAGGTCGTTTCCTGCCTAGCCAGAAACTGCTGTCAACTAAAAACCACTAGCAAGATGTTTCCTGCTTTGCTTCTGCTTTAAGTAATGCAAGATAAGAAGAGATACAAGGGAATGCTTAGCTAGCAAAAGAAGACACGTGTACAAGGAGGTGGGAGGGGGTGCTTACTGAGCAAAGAAAATGCTTAACCAGCAGAGGAAGTGCTTAGCTAGCAGCCTTAGCCAGCAAATATTGATATGCCCTAAAAGGGAATGAGTTGAAAACTTGCCAGCTGATTGGGGAAGGTTTGGGGGAGGTCTGGGAGGTGGGTAAATACTCTCAAAGTATAAGAAGGCTTGCAAATGCGTATTGCTTTACAGTCAGATTTCAGAAACTATATTCTGCTGGCTGTCTCTGTGCACAGATTTGCAATAAAACTCTTTTCTCCAAAGAAGAAACTTTCCTGGAATTTTTTTATTCTCTTCTCGGTCCTGGGGACGCGGGTAAGCAATTCTCTGGCAAAGTAAAGGGCCTAAGCCTACAATAGCAAACCTAAACGGCCTCGGTCCAGTATAGCTGAAGGAGCGTCTCCACCCCCATCATTCCACCCAGACACTGGGGTCCAGCACCAAGGATCTTCTTGTGGTTCCCTCGCTGCGAGACGTCAAGTTGCAGGGAACCAGGCAGAGGGCCTTCTTGGTAGTGGCAGCCACGCAGTGGAACACCCTCTCACCAGTTGTCAATGAAATAAGCAACTACCAGACTTTTAGAAGACATCTGAAGGCAGCCCTGTTTAGGGACGCTTTTAATGTTTGCCGCACTATTGTATTTTAATATTTTGTTGGAAGCCGCACAGAGTGGCAGGGGAAACCCAGCCAGATGGGCGGCATATAAACAATAAATTATTATTATTATTATTACCTCTCTAACAAAATACTCAACAGAGCACCTCTTTACAAGAGCACTTAAACAAACTTTGCACTATATAATCTCACTTTTCATATACCTCCACACTAAAGAAACTTCCACCTAGACTAGTCCATTAATTGACAATACAATCTGGCAGAGCTGCTGTTCTCATGAGACCTGAAACTCAGCCAAGTCTGTGAATATCATGTTCTTGCTGATAAAGAGTTAACTCCAGCTGTGAACTGTGGGATTTCCTGCCCATATAACTCTGTGACCCCAGCCTTCTGAATGTCGCCTGTAGGATTCATCTTTAGTTGCAGTTTCCATGGGATCCTAGAGTTGAAAGGGACCCCAAAGGTCATCAAGTCCAAGCCCCTGCATTGCAGGAATCTCAGCTAGATCCTCCAAGACAGATGGCCATCCAAACTAGGCTTCTTTTATTTCTATATTCACCACTGAGTGCTGAAATAAGCTTCTATGCTATGGACAGACAATAACAAATAGTGGCCAGGAGTCACCTAACTAGCCCCATCTGTTGCAAAATGGGGCCTGCCCCTCATTCCTCCCCCTCTCCATGCCCCTTTGAACCCCTTGAATTTGGCTGCAGGGCATTGGGAGGGAACCTCCCCAGAACAACTCACGAGGAGAGGGGAAAGTGGATCCTTCCATCAGGGAAACTGGAATGCTTGCGTAGGCAGAATGGTTTGAAAACCACAAGGTGGAGTACCAACTATTTGGACAAAGACGAATACCCATAATTAATGAAATAATTCAATTAAAATGTCAAAATAGACATCCAGAATTAAAATGTGCAGCAAAGGAATCCTATTGAAACAACACCGCAATTTACAGGAAGGAAATAACAGAGCATTGTGTAGCAGATCATATTTCTGCTGTCTCAGAGGAGGAAATTTCCCTTTTTCTTTTAGGGTCCAGTGTGTTTTGAAGATGTCGCTGTTCGTTTCACGGACGAGGAGTGGGCGTTGCTGGATCCTGACCAGAGAGCTCTGCATAAGGACGTCATGGAGGAGAATCGTGGGATCGTGGCCTCTCTTGGTAAGGCTCCCTGTGGGATCGTCCTAACTGCCTGGAAATTCAAAAAATACCTCTATTTGACAAACCTCAGATATTTTCACAGAGCTCAACAGCGCCCCCTACAACACCTGGAAACCTAACACCCCCACAATAAACCTTGAACAGCAAATTACAGTTTTTTCTGTCAAAAATCTTCCTCCAGTTCTGCCTTTTTATACCATGATTCGGCTGGTCTGAACTGCCCAGGCATCTTAAATGTCAGCTTCAGAGTTGTTAGAATAGATAAGTAGCTTCTGTCAGGTTTTTTGGTTTTGGTTTTGCTGCTGTCAGTCTTGGGTTGACCAGAGAGACGACTGACATTGGAGATGGAGGAGATGCCATGACTGGGCCAAACAACATCTGCCCCAGAGAAGAGCCAGGCTGATTGAATCTCAGGTAGTACTAGCAGTGATAACAATAGTAATAATAATAATAGTAATAATTTTTATTTATATCCTGCCAACACACACACATATATATGAAACATTAATAATAACAATCTGATCCGATATTAAAAGTACATTAACTTTAAAATGAACATCTTACACTAGTGGCCAAAATTGTAGAAACCTTTTGGGAAAAGTGTATTTCTGAGGTTTGATGGCTTATAACACCACTTTTTTGGGGAACAATACCATAACGTTATACATCAATGGAAAGATAATAAAATGAAGAATGTAATGCAATAACATTTATAAAGGATTATTTATTAGAACAGCAGTCATAAAGAAGAAAAGTGAAATACATAGAAAAAAGGGGATAGAGTGGTGCCCCGCAAGACGAATGCCTCGCAAGACGGAAAACCCGCTAGACGAAAGGGTTTTCCGTTTTGGAGGTGCTTCGCAAAACGAATTTCCTATGGGCTTGCTTCTCAAGACGAAAATGTCTTGCGAGTTCCTGCAGGTTTTTTTCCCTCCCCCCCTTTTTCTAAGCAGCTAAGCCGCTTATCAGCTGATCCGCTAAGCTGATAAGCCGCTAAAAGCTGCTAAAAGCTGCTAAACTGCTAATAGCACTAATCCGCTAAGCTGTCAATGGGCTTGCTTCGCAAGACGAAAAAACCGCTATACGAAGAGACTCATGGAATGGATTAATTTCGTCTTGCAAGGCACCACTGTATACAAAAATTCTCACTATGTCAAATAATTCTTAGTTTGTATCTGAAGAAGTGTGCATGCACACGAAAGCTCATACCAAGAACTGACTTAGTTGGTCTTTAAGGTGCTACTGGAAGGAATTTTTTAATTCTTAGTTTGGTAACCTTTAGCTTTAATTACAGCCTTACAACGCCTTCCCATGGAGTGAACCAAGTTTTTTAGTTCTGCAGCTGTAATAAAGTGAAACCAAGTCTGAATTATGGCCTCTGTTAATTGGACTTTATTGCTGGGTTGCTTCTGACTAACAAGTTTCTTTAGGCGGCTCCATAAATTTCTGATTGGGTTGAAGTGTGGGCTATTCCCAGGCCATTCAAGCAGTGGAATATCTTTATCTTGAAAGCACCTTTTGCACACAGCAGCAACATGACATGGAGCTGAATCCTGTTGAAGTATAAAATAAATAAATAATTATTTATAGAAATATATATAAACGCTTAACTATCTGGGAAAAGATCATACACTTCAGTTTGGGCTCAAGTATTTCATTTATGTTTTTAAAGCATTTACATTCCCATTATTGACGCAAATTCTGCCCACTCCTTTTGCTGTCATACAACCCCAGATCATAACACTATCTGGGTGTTTCAAAGTCAATGTAATGCATGTAAATCCTCTCCGATTCTTCTCCTTGCATATTTCATGCCATCACTACCAAGCGATGAGATTTTGGTCTCATTGCTCCTAATAACACTGTCCCATTGTTCCACTGTCCAGTTAACATGGGTTTTAGCCCAGTTTAATCTTTTCAGTCTTGGCTTGAGAGATAACAGTGGCTTTTCCCTTAGAAATCTAACATTTAGATCAGTCCTTGCACTCAACTTCATATTACATTTTGCCATGACATCTTGTAGACACCCAGATGATTTTCTTCTGTCACATAGGCACAGTGTCTCCATTCTTCGATCATCACTTGCTGTTGTGCACCTTTTCCTGCCTTTACCAGTCTGATTTTGTAGTGACTTGAGTTTCCTTATACCTCTTCAACAATATATTGTTAAGGGGACTTGAGGGGGCCTACAATTTGATATGGGTGAGATAAGGCAATGAGTGGAAGACTGCATTCAATACCAGATATGGGACTTTCGAGTATTTAGTCATGCCGTTTGGTTTGCAATCAGGTATGGCCACCTTCCAGGCCTTCATCAATCACGTGTAGGCAGACCTCTTAGACAAATGGGTCTTATTGTACCTCAATTACCTCTTAATTTTCTCGGAGTGCCTTAAAGCACATGTGCAACACGTGAAGGAGGTGTTGTGATGGCTGAGGGCACACAGGCTCTACGCCAAGTTGGAGAAATGCCAGTTCCACAGGAGAGAAGTGGAGTTTTGGGGGTATCAAGTGTCTCCTGATGGGGTGTAAATGGACCTTGCGAAGGTGAAGACGGTGTTAGAGTGGCAGAAGCCCAAGACAAAGAAGGAGTTGCAGAGGCGCTTGGGCTTCACTATTACCAGAAGTTTGTGCCCAACTACTCGCAACTCACCACGCCCCTCATGGACTGTTTGAGAGGTAAGAAGCCATTTGCCTGGATGGAGGAGGTACAGCGTGAGTTCAAGAAGCTCAATGAGATGTTTGCAGAAGGAGTATCTGAACCATGCAGATCATTATCAACTGATTGTGCTGGAGTCGGATGCTTCTGAAAGGGCGGTAGGAGCAGTGCTGCTTCAGGAAGATAGCCATGGCAACCTGAGGGCATGCACATTCCACTCTCGGAAGCTGAACACCTCGGAACAGAACTACACCATTTGGGAGAAAGAACTGCTAGCTATAAAGGAAGCCTTAGGGACATGGAGGCACTTCCTAGAAGGAGCACAACACCAAGTGGAGGTGCGCACAGACCACAAGAACTTAGAATACTGGCAGACCGTGACACAACTAAACCAGAGACAAATCCGATGGGCGCAGTTTTTTTGCTCATTTCAACTTCCACATACAATATGTGCCAGTGCATCAAAATCAGAGGGCGGACGCCTTGTCTGGGAAACCTGAGTACATGGAGAGAGAACAGAAACAAGAGTTGAAACACATTCTGAAGCCAAAACAGTTGCAACTGGTGGTGGCGCCTGTTGTCGGAGTAGATGAGTTTAAGCAACAAATAGAAGGAGATGAATTTGCACAGCAGAACTGACAGCGATACGGAGTGGTGAGAACAATACTGAAGGATTCATTGAAAGGGAAGGTCTCTTGTTCAAGGGAGAGGCGCTCTACATACCAGAAGGTAACTTGCGGGCGCAAGTCATGCGGCAGTGTCACAACAACCCAACAGTGGGCCACTTTGGATAGTACAAGACCATAGATCAGCTAAGGAGACAGTTTTGGTGGCCCAGAATGAGAGAAGAGACTAAGGAGTATGTTAAGGCATGTGACACTTGCCAGCAAGCAAAAACACCACGGGCAGTGCCGGGTGGGCTGCTGCAGCCACTTTTGACTCCACAAGGACCGTGGGAGGCGATTACAATGGACTTTATCACGGCCTCCAGGAAACAGACAGTGGTCTGGGTTGTGGTGGACTTGTTTATGAAAATGGCGCATTTTGTGCCATGTCCAAAGCTGCCGTCAGCACAGGAAACTGCACAGATGTTTGTCGACCACGTGTTCAAGCTGCACGGGTTGCCATTGCGAGTGATTTAAGACAGAGGGACACAGTTTACCTCACAATTTTGGAGGAAGCTGATGCAGCTTTTGCAAGTGGAAGTGTGTTGGACCTCAGCGAGACACCCTCAAACCAACGGGGAGTCAGAGAGAACCAATGCTACATTGCAACAATACCTGCGTTGCTATGTGAACTACCAGCAAGAAGACTGGATGGACAAACTCAGAATAGCAGAATTCGCATATAACAATGCGGTGCATGCGTCGACCCAACAAACATTGTTTTTAGCCAACTATGGAAAACATCCCAGAGCGTTTACAGATCCATGGAGCACTTTGTCAGTGCCAGCAGCAGAGCAGTTTGTGGGGGAGATGCAGGCCTTACAAGAAGTACTGGGAAAAACTGGACAAGGCTGAGGCCTCGTACAAAAAAGATGTGGACGAGCGTAGACAACAGGGGGAGATCAAAGTGGGGGATAAGGTGTGGTTGTCAACAAAGGACTTGCCAATGAAAGGGAGGTGCAGAAAGTTGGAGGCAAGGCGGTTGGGGCCCTTTGAAGTGGTAGAACAGATAAACCCAGTGTCGTTCAAACTTATACTCCCAGCCTCAATGAAGATATACCCTGTTTTCCATAGGGCTCTCCTGTCACTGTATGTACCTGCACACCACTACCAGGAACCTAGGCAGGCACCCCCTCCCGCTATTATGGTAGAAGACCAGGAGGAATTTGTGATCCAACAGATTATAAAGTCAAGGCTGTGTAGAAGAAAGTTGCAGTATTTAGTGTCATGGAAAGGTTATGGACCTCAGGAAAACTCTTGGGTACAGAGCCAGGATTTACACACCCAAGAATTGCAGAGGCAGTTCCACTGCAGGTACCCCCACAAGCCCAAGCCTAGAGGGTGGAGGGAGAAAAACGATCTTAGCTAAGTAGCTGAGGAGAGTGATACAGGGTGGGAACCAGAACCGAGTCCTCTGTGGCAGGCAGCAAGGCCGAAGAGGAGGAGGAAGGGAGCTTAGAGGAGGGGGTGATGTCAGAGAACAGGATTCTTTGACAGGCAAGACAGAAACTGGAACAGTGGAAAAACAGTGAAAATTCCTGAGAAGGGGAGGAAGCAATTAGCCCCAGGAATTCAACCTTTGTACACACAGAGGAGGGGGACAGAACACAGAGAGAAGAAAGTTGTAGAGCACTGAGAGTGAAGCAGACACAGAGTGAAAGGAAATGATCTCTGCCAAATCTCATTAAGCTATGAAAGTTCATGAGAGGTGCAAAAAAGAGCGGAAGATACCGTGGGGGCTTGTCGTTGAAGGAAGGGGCGGAGCTCAGACTCAACATCGAACTTGGGGGAAGACACCGAAGATTGAGCTCTGCAGTGATTAATGAGTTTGAGCAATAAATATGAAATAATTTCTGCCAGAGTTGTCTCACTTCTCTGGGGGAGACCCAAGCCATTACAATAACTAACTTCATGAGTAGAGTTAGAAGAAGTTTTGTAAGGTGGATTTTATCAATTATTGCAAAGTATAATTTACAAATTGTTGGTTTATGATTAGGATTTAAAGGTAATAATTATAATCCCAAAATGAAATATAGGATAATAAGTGGGAAAACCATTAGTTGAGGCCAAATGTAGCCAAATGCTTTCTATATTATATATAAGTTGAATGTTATGTTTAAAATAACTGCAAAAACCAATGAAAATTATTATTTGGCTAAAACTTTTCATAGAATACAGCGAAGTGAACAAATTTTGTTGCATTGCGTTCTTGATTAAATTATCTTTCCATTGATATACAAAATAAGTGGTTTTTTGAGCCAACAAACCTCTGAAATACACTTTTTTCCAAAAGGCTTCCACAATTTGGGCCACTACTGTATATCAAACAAAGCAACATTCAAGAATCCATCAAAATCTAATAATAAATATATTGGTAAATGACAAAAAACAAAGATAATGATCATACACCCAACTCCCTTCAGTTCGTCTCCATTTGTTCCTGAGGCTCTAATCCCTTTTTGTCTCCATTGCAGATTGTGATGAATTGGAAATCAAGAACAAAGGTGACCATGATAAAATCCCCAGGGAGGAGAAGCCACGTAAAAATTTGGAGTGTGGAGAGAGCTGCAGCCAGAGCTCCCATTCCACTTCCCATCAGCAAACTCTCATTGGAAAGAAACCCTATCAGTGCATGGAATGTGGAAAGAGCTTCAGTATGAGCTCCTCTCTCACTTCCCATCATAGAATTCATACAGGGGAGAAACCCTATCAGTGCATGGAATGTGGAAAGAGCTTCAGTCGGAGCTCCAAACTCACTTCCCATCAGAGAATTCATACAGGGGAGAAGCCCTATCAGTGCGGAGAATGTGGAAGGAGCTTTAGTCAGAGTGGCCATCTCACTTTCCATCAAAGAATTCATACAGGGGAGAAACCCTATCAGTGTGTGGAATGTGGAAAGAGCTTCAGTCAGAGCAGCAAACTCACATTCCATCAAAGAATTCATACAGGGGAGAAACCCTATAAGTGTGTGGAATGTGGAAGGAGCTTTAGTCGGAGTGGCCATCTCACTTCCCATCAAAGAATTCATACAGGGGAGAAACCCTATCTGTGTGTGGAATGTGGAAAGAGCTTCAGGAAGAGCTGGGATCTCACTAGGCATCAGAGAATTCATACAGGGGAGAAACCCTATCTGTGTGTGGAATGTGGAAAGAGCTTCAGGAAGAGCTGGGATCTCACTAGGCATCAGAGAATTCATACAGGGGAGAAACCTTATCAGTGTATGGAATGTGGAAAGAGCTTCAGTCGCAACTCCTCTCTCACTTCCCATCAGAAAATTCATACAGGGGAGAAACCCTATCAGTGTGTGGAATGTGGAAAAAGCTTCAGTCAGAACAGCAAACTCACATTACATCAGAGAATTCATACAGGGGAGAAACCCTATCAGTGTGTGGGATGTGGAAGGAGCTTTAGTCAGCGTGGCCATCTCACTTCCCATCAGAGAATTCATACAGGGGGAAAACCCTATCAGTGTGTGGAATGTGGAAAGACCTTCAGTAGGAGTACCGATCTCACTTCCCATCAGAGAATTCATACAGGGGAGAAACCTTATCAGTGTATGGAATGTGGAAAGAGTTTCAATCACAACTCCTCTTTCACTTCCCATCAAAGAATTCATACAAAGTTTCGGAAAAAAAACTATCATATAGCTTTAGGTGCCAGGCAAAAACATAACTGTTTAACGAGGCCTTTGGCTGATTAACATCTAATTCCCTTTTAAATTGTGGTGGGGAGGGGGTGTTACAGATGTGGATTTTGTATTTTTATATTGTGTTTTTATGTTGAAACCGTCCTGAGACCTGTGAGTGTAGAGAATAGGAGCCAACACTTAGAGGCTGAGGGGTCTTTGCCCCCCAATAAGATATTTGAGGGGGCCACCCCCCAGTTTATAGGCATTGCCCTTCCAATTGTGTGCATGCATCATGTGATTGTCAAGACGGACCTTACCTGGCCCCCCACCCATATTTTATTCAAGTTGGCACCAGTGGGTGGGGTGGTATACAAATTAAATAAATACATGAATTGCCTTCCTTTCACGTGTTACTGTTTGTTCATATCCTTATTTATTATCATTTTTAAAATTTATGTGCCCTTCATCTGAGGATGTCACAACATAAACATACAGGATGAAAGCATGGCTTTCTCAAAAACAAGTCAAGCCAGAGAAATCTCTCCTCCCCCTTTTTTTTTTGGATGGAGTTACAAACTTTGTTGATCAGGGAACAGCTGTGGAAATAGTGCATCTTGATTTCAGTAAGGCTTTTGACGAAGTCCCCCGTGATATTTTTGCAAGGAAGCTGGTAAAATGTGGGCTGAATGAGGTAACTGTTAGGTGGATATGACTGACCAAACCCAAAAAGGACTCCTTCATGGTTCCTCATCATCCTGGGGGAAAGTGACAAGATGGGTGCTGCAGGGTTCTGTCCTGGGTCCATTGTTGTTCAAGGTCTTTATAAATTGATTTGGATGAAGGAACTGAGGGGCTGCTCATCACATCTGCAGACAACACCAAACGGGGATGACCAGTATCTTGGGCGAGGTGGAGGTGCTGGTGACCAGGTCTTTTGTGGCCAGCATGGAGAGGAAAAGGTCCATGGGCTGGTGGAGACTGGGCTCTGTCTTGATGGCGAAGAGGATGGTTATGTTCTCCAGCACAGTCAGTGTGGCAATGTTCAGGAAGGCAGGAGAGGATTTATTATTTATGTTTGTGCATGTTGTATTGCCTGATGTCAGAAACATATATTGTCACCTCTTCAAATTTTTATATATATTCATGTTTATAAGGAGACTGCACTAGAATGCTCCCAAATACATATTCTAAACTCCAAATCAGGTAGAAATGTAATTAATTAATTAAGTTTTTTTGTTTGCATTCAGTAAGAAGCCCTCAGCCTACAGGCACAAGTGAGGGTGATTTAGCCAAGATAAGAGCTTAGAAAGAAAAGAACAGCAAAGCCAGATTCATCATTTTGAATGGGCTTTGTGATGAACATGTTAGGAGAACCAGAGCTTACAGGGTTAATAGCTCATGGAGTGATGTCCTGTCCCGGGGGGGGGGGTGTCACATATGGGGTTCTATGTTTAGTTATGTGAGATGAGTTGCTTTTTTTTTGCTGCCAAAGGAGAAACAGCAATGTCTGCTCCCGGACTGCTGATTTATTATGCCGCTGTAAATAAAGCTTCATAGATTAGGAAGAAGCTGCATGCTGAGTGTTTTTCTGCATGCCTGAGATTCCTCCACACAGAGCACACACCGCGAATTGCAACACATCTGGAGCAGAACTGAGGCGCAGCTGGTGTGCTGGATGTTATATTTCACAAGTTATGGCTGCATAACACCACAGAACACCTATCAATGATAGATACTGAAGATCTGGTCAGTCTTCTCCAGAGAGCTCAGCTCCTCCACGATCTTCCCCTGCCTTCCCCCTTTCTCTCCCTCTCATCATTTATTATGACATTCGTAGCCCACTTTCCTCCCAGGAGCTCAAGGTGGCCTTCAAGGTTCTGCCTGCCACCAATTTTTATAATCACAGCAGTCCTGTAAAGTAGGCTAGGCTGGCCCAAGGTTCTCTGGGGAGCTTTATAACTGAGAGGGGATTCAAACCCTGCTCTCCCAGGTCCTCCTAGTCCAGCCCTCCAACTTCTATGCCTGGCTCCATCTTGCATCTCTCCAGCTGCCCAACACCAGCTCCCCCTTCTTGGGGGTGTCTCTGGCTCCAAGGAACACTCCACCACCTCCCTCAGGTTCTGTTCCTCTTCTGGGACCCCTTGAGACTTGGAGGTCCCTCCTAGGGGTCTCCTCCCTCTCCAGGAAGGGCAGGGCTGTCCTAAGAAGATGAGGCAGAGCAGCCGTTGAACGGCTGGCAATGCTTCTCTTTCCTTTGGGCTGGAGCGTTGGATATAGCAAGGGATATGGCATAGCCGGAGAAGGGGATTCCGCCCAGAGCCAAAGCCAAGCAGGTGTCTCCAGGAAGCCCACCAGCAACAGCCCACTCCTGTGGCCTGTCCTCTCGCAGGTGCCTTCCATGCTAGACTTCTCTAGCTGGAAGCTCTAGACAGCTAGGTCTGATTATAACCAGAGATACTCTTCTTCTCCTCCTCCTCCTCCTCCTCTGTGAAGAGACGTGACCCCCGTTCCAAACTGGCAAGCCTGTTGTCCTTGCCACATCTTGTGGCTTCCAATTTCACCAACCAATTAAACATTGTGAGAATAAATTCCCATCCATGTTAATAATGACCCAAAGCTCTCTCCTCTCCCTGTTTACAGTGGTGCCTCGCAAGACGAAATTAATCCGTTCCGCGATTCTCTTCGTCTAGCGGTTTTTTAGTCTTGCGAAGCAAGCCCATTGACAGCTTAGCGGATTAGCGCTATTAGCGGTCTAGCGGCTTTTAGTGATCAGCTGAGAAGCGGCTTATCAGCGGAACAGCTGATAAGCGGCTTAGGGAAAGGGCGGGAAAAGCGGGAAAAACCCGCGGGAACTCGCAAGATTTTTTCCGTTTTGGAGGTGCTTCGCAAAACGAATTTCCTATGGGCTTGCTTTGCAAGACGAAAATGTCTTGCGAGTTCCTGCAGGGTCCCCCCCCTTTTTCTAAGCCGCTTATCTGCTTATCCTCTAAGACGCTAAAAGCCGCTAATAGCACTAATCCGCTAAGCCATCAATGGGCTTCAAATACAAATACAAAATTATACTCTCCATACATTTTAGTTGCATCTTATTTCTCTTTTTTCGACTTCCCTCAACTTGTCTGAAATCCTTCATAATTTAACTTTAAACACATTTCTATTTTGTTATTTACATTATTACTGTAAACTTCATCCCAATTTAACACTTATTTCCCATCACAATGCTTCATTAAAACTTACAAATGTAATCTGATTGTCACTCAGTCTATCATTTTTGTTCTCCACTCTTCTAACGTTGGTAGCTCCTTTTGTTTCCATTTCTGGGCTATCAATATTCTTCCTGCAGTTACTGCATATAAAAATAACTTTTCTTTCTTATTTATCTCATTACCTGTAATACCTAGTAAAAATGCTTCTGGTTTCTTAAAAATATATATTTCAACATTTTCTTCAATTCATTATAAATCATTTCCCAAAAACTTTTTACTTTCTTACATTCCCACCACAAAGGATAAAATGTACCCTCTTTTTCTTTACATTTCCAACATTTGTTACTTGTCTTGTACATTTTTGCTAACTTTACCAGTGTTACATACCATCGATACATCATTTTCATCACATTTTCTTTTATGGTAGTACTTGCAGTAAATCTTAAACCTTCTTTCCATAATTTTTCCCAGTCTTCCATTTGTATATTATGCCCTAAGTCTTTAGCCTAGTCAATCATAACTGATTTTACTTCTTCATCCTTAGTACACCATTCTAACAATATCTTATACATTTTTTGCTAGAATTTTAAAATCATTATTCAATATTTCTATCTGAAATTTTGATTCTTTGTCAGCAAAACCCCTTTGATTCAAATCTTTTTTAAACATTTCATTTATTTGAAAAAAATTCAACCAATCATTAACATATTCCTTAACTTCTTCAAATGGTCTCATTTTCCATTTACCTTCTCTTTTACTTATTAGCTTCTCATATGTCACCCATCCTACAGTGATATTAACTTTCTTCACACTCATCGCCTCCAACGGCGATAACCAATATGGAGTTTTTTGTTCCAACAAGTTTTTATATCTTTCCCACACTTCAATCAGGGACCTTCTTATGATGTGGTTTTCAAATCCTTTATGTACACGTTTCTTACCATACCACAAATATGCATGCCACCCAAATCTATTATCAAAACCTTCTAAATATAACAAATCAGTATCTTCTAATTTTATCCATTCCTTCAACAACAGAGGCAGGATGCTTCATAGTACAATTTCAAATCTGGCAAGGCGAAGCCTCTTTCTTTCATATCTGTCAATATCTTAAACTTTATCCTCAGTTTCTTACCCTGCCAGATATACCTTGAAATTTCTCTTTGCCAATTTTTAAAAATTGCTGCCCCCTTGATTACTGGAACCGTTTGAAATAAGAATAACATCTCCGGTAACACATTCATTTTCATCGTGGCAATCCTTCCCCAAAATGACAATTTCATTCTTCCCCACACCTCTAGGTCCCTTTTAATCTTAATCCAAGTTGGAACATAGTTGTTCTGAACCAAATCAATACTCCTGGGAGTTAACCATCGCTTTACTGGCTGAGGGAGCTGGCGTGCAGCTTCCTGGTCCTGCGGCCAGCATGACTAAGCCGCTTCTGGAGAGAAGCAAGACGTGGTGGGGGTGTCCATGCTGTGAGCCCCTCCCTCCTCCACTCAGGTTGAATATGTGAGTAAATAAAACTAGATATCATAAAGACATAAAGACAGATATCATAAACCGAAGATGGGCCTGGGGCCCAGGGAGTCTCACTGCTCAGAGACGGGGGTAGTTTGCAAATACACATACACACACACACAAATTTGTGCCTGTATTCCTAATACATAACTAAGCATGAAGGGCATGTTATGTGCTTTAGCAACAGCCCTGTAAATAAGGAAATGCAACCTCCGTTGCTGATTTATGAAAAAAGCAACAAAGGAATCTTCTCGGCTGTCCCATGAGGTCTGTGGGGCCCTTCAAGAAAGAGAAGCCTGACCAATGACGTGGTTGCCAAGATGGGACTGGCCATTGTGCTACGGGGGGCCATCCTCCTGAGCCCGCACCCTTTCCTCCTGAAATGGCTCCCGCAGAGTTCATGGCTCTGATGAAACTGACCTGTGTGGACACGGGGGCAGAGAGGGCCTACAGTCTCCTGCCTGGTTGCTTTTCTGACTGGGGGGCTGGACTTGGTGTTGATCATCGTGTCTTACATCCTCATTTTCCAGGCTGTCTTCCAGCTCCCTTCCGAGGAAGCACGGGTCAAATCTCTTGGCACCTGCGGCTCTCACGCCTGTGTCATCCTGATCTTCTACACTCCAGAGTTTTTCTCCTTCTTAACCCACCGGTTTGGTCACGTGGCTGCCCATGTCCACATTCTGGTAGCAAATATATACCTGCTCCTTCCACCCATGATGAACCCCATTATTTATGGAGTAAGGACCAAGAGGATCCAGCAGGGTCTCTTCAAGATCTTCTGTGTCAAAAGCAGATAAAAGGCCAGGAACTTGGAGCATCTCTTTGAGTTCAGCTGCATCCACTTGTGGAAAACCACAGGACAAGAGAGGGCTCTTCATTCTCTGCTTCCTGGTTTCCCCCAGGCAACTGGCTGGACACTGTGAGAACAGGCTGAGAACTGGATTGGCCATTGGCCTAATCCAGGAGTCTCTTCTTGGATTCTCAACCACCTATGTTCACCTTGTATAGAGGTGTAAATAAAGAAAGCAGTATATCACACACCAGTGAGCCTCCAATGTTTCCAAAAGAAGAGGAGTGCAATGGCTTATCCACACTCAGTTATCCACCCTCTCTTTCCAGGCAGAGCTTTAACGCTCCGTGTCCGAACATGTTTTCCCTGTCCTCAAAAACCTGCTAATAATACTGGTTCCCCAGCCACTCTGGGCGGCTTCCAACAAAAGATTTAAAATACCATATTTTTCGCTCCATAGGGCGCACCTGACCATAGGGCGCACCTAGTTTTCAGAGGGGGAAATCAAGGAAAAAAATATGATTCCCCCCCCCAGCTCTGGGAGCAGCGGACAGGCTGCCTGCAGCCTGTGTGATTCCAGACCTTCTCCCTGCTTTTGCAGGAGGTGGGGGAATTTCTGCACCCGATCCTTAGCCTCAGGCATCATCTGAACCAAGTCTGGGGCCTGATCTTGAAGAGTCCCAGTCTGCACAGGTTCCCCTGCAACAAGCACCAGCTGAGCCGAGTCAGGGGCCTGAGCCTCCCCTGACTCCAGACGCAGGGATTACCTCATTGCCTTCAGCTGGGCCATGGCTTACAGCTGCTCCACTACCAGTTTGGTCAGGGGAGGCTGAGGTGGCCCCTCGGTCTAGTAACCCACTGACATCTCCCAAGCTGCAGAGACTAAGGTCTGAGAGGAGAGACCTGAGTACACGCAGGAGAAATACTCAACCTTCGGGCGAAACAGGGAGGTGAGTTGCTGGGGGATCAGGACCGGCTGCTACCCTGACGGAGAGCAGGAACAAAATGCTGCAACCAGTAACATGGTTACTTAGAGGTGTTTATTATTTACAGCAGGCTCTACAAGTTACTATATACAAGAACAGATACAGATCTTAACTAGCTCTCTCTTAACAAACTCCAAACGACTCTTTTCTCTCAGAACAACACACACTCCAGTCAGTAAGGTCATAAGTCATAATGCCTGTGTGAGTTCTCATCCAATGGTAAAGCTGTATCCAAGGTTTCATATCTCCAGGCAGAATTACTCCATCCTTGGCCTTCTGCCAACTCTTAATTGACTCTGTGTGAAGCTGCACAGAATGGCACATAGTCAAAAATACCAACAGCAGTCCCCTAATTAACAAAGTTTCTAACTCCATCCAAAAAAAGAAAAGAAAGAGATTTCTCTGGCTTTCCTTGTTTTTGAGAAAGCCATGCTTTCAACCTGTATGTTTATGTTGTGAACCACTGTGAAATCCTCAGATGATGGGCACATAATTTTTAAAAATGATAATAAGAAGGATATTGGCAAGCTGGAACATGTACAAATGGAGGCGACCAAGATGTTCTTATTTTATTTATGCATTTATTTAATTTCTATATCACCCTATACCAGGGGTGCCAACTTGAATAAAATATAGGAGGGGCTTAGTAAGCCTCTCCTCACATAATAAATCACATGATGTGGTGCACGCATGCCATTTCAATGGCAATGCCTATCAACTTGGGGGTGCCCCCCTCAAATATTTTATTGGGGGGGGACCTGTGGGCCTTTAAGAGTTGGCGCCTATTTCCTACACCCACAGGTCTCAGGACGGTTACAACATAAAAACACAAGATGCACATCTGTAACCCCACTCCCCACCAAATTTTTAAAAGGCATTAGATGTCAATCAGCCAAAGGCCTGGTTTAAAAGGTGCCTATTTGACAGACTCCTAAAGCTGTATAATAGTTTTTCTGACCTCTGAATGAATTCTCTGATGCCTAGTGAGATTGGAGCTCTTCCTGAAGCTCTTTCCACATTCCAGGCACTGATAGGGTTTCTCCCCTGAATGAATTCTTTGATGGGAAGTGAAATAGGAGCTATCAGTGAAGCTCTTTCCACATTCCACACACTGATAGGGTTTCTCCCCTGTATGAATTCTTTGATGTTTAGTGAGATCAGAGCTTCTACTGAAGCTCTTTCCACATTCCACACACTGATAGAGTTTCTCCCCTGTATGAATTCTTTGATGGGATGTGAGATTGGAGCTCTTACTGAAGCTCTTTCCACATTCTGCACACTGATAGGGTTTCTCCCCTGTATGAATTCTTTGATGGGAATTGAGAGAGGAGCTCTGACTGAAGCTCTTTCCACATTCAAAGCACTGATATGGTTTCGTCCTATGAATTCTTTGATGGAAAGTGAAATTGGAGCTCTTCCTGAAGCTCATTCCACATTCCATGCACTGATAGGGTTTCTCCCCTGTATGAATTCTTTGATGGGATGTGAGATCGGTGCTCCATCTGAAGCTCTTTCCACATTCCAGGCACTGGTAGGGTTTCTCCCCTGTATGAATTCTCTGATGGGAAGTGAGATCGGAGCTCCTCCTGAAGCTTTTTGCACATTCCATGCACTGATAGGGTTTCTCCCCTGTATGAATTCTTTGATGGGAAGTGAGATTGGAGCTCTTACTGAAACTCTTTCCACATTCTGCACACTGATAGAGTATTTGCCCTGTATGAATTCTTTGATGGGAAATGAGATCGGTTCTCCTACTGAAGCTCTTTCCACATTCCATGCACTGATAGGGTTTCTCTCCTGTATGAATTCTCTGATGGGAAGTGAGATTGGAGCTCGTACTGAAGCTCTTTCCACATGCCACACACTGATAGGGTTTCTCTCCTGTATGAATTCTCTGATGGGAAGTGAGTTTGTAGCTTTCAGTGAAGCTCTTTCCACATTCCAAACACTGATAGGGTTTCTCCCCTGTATGAATTCTCTGATGCTTAGTGAGATTGGTGCTTTTACTGAAGCTCTTTCCACATTCCACACACGAATAGGGCTTCTCTCTTGCATGAATTCTTTGATGGGAAGTCAGAGAAGAGATCTTACTGAAGCTCTTTCCGCATTCCACACACTGATAGGGTTTCTCTCCTGTATGAATTCTCTGATGGAAAGTGAGATCGCAGCTCTGACTGAAGCTCTTTCCGCATTCCACACACTGATAGGGTTTCTCTCCTGTATGAATTCTCTGATGGAAAGTGAGATTGCGGCTGTGGCTGAAGCCCTTTCCACATTCCATGGACTGATAGGGTTTCTTTTCAATGATAATTCTTTGTTGGAAAGTGTAATGGAAGCTCTGACTGCAGCTCTCTCCACACTCCAAATTTTTACCTGGCTTCTCCTCTCTGAGGATTTTGTTGTGGTCACACTTGTTCTCGATTTCCAATTCATCACAATCTGCAATGCAGACAAAAACGGGTTAGAGCCTCAGGAACAAATGGAAAAGAACTGAAGGGAATTGGGGAGGGGGATGTTCATTACCTTTGTTGTTTGTCATTAACCAATATATTCGTTATTAGACTCTGATGGGTTGTTGAATGTTGCTTGGTTTGATATACATTAGTGGTCAAAATTGTCAAAGCCTTTTGGAAAAAAGTGCTTTTCAGAGGATTGATGGCTTATAACACCACTTCCTTTGGAGTAATATCATAAAATCATATATAAATGGAAAGATAATTCAATTAAGAATGTAATGCAACTAAGTTTGTTCAATTATATCAAAACGTATAACAAAATAACTAGAAAAACGAAGTACAACTTGCTTAGGTTTTCTCAGCGTGTTATGTGATTTCTATTGTTGATTGGGTTTTTTTTGTTTTTTCATTTAGTGAGTTTCTATAATATAATAAAATTAAAGAAATGGCACAAAGAGTTGACTGTTCACCCAGAAAGCGATGTAAAATAGCCAATGTGATGTAGTGGTTAAGAGCAGTAGTCTCTTAATCTAGTGAACCGGGTTCGCTTCCCTGATCCTCCACATGCAGCTGCTGGGTGACCTTGGGCCAGTCACACTTCTTTGAAGTCTCTCAGCCCCACTCACCTCACAGAGTGTTAGTTGTGAGGGAGGAAGGGAAAGGAGAATGTTAACCGCTTTGATACTCCTAAGGGTAGTAATAAAGTGGGATATCAAATCCAAACTCCTCCTCCTCCTCTTCTTCTTCTATTAAGTGAACAAGACGACACTTATGAAGAAATTAGAAGAAAGATTTTGGGAAACATAACCAAAGCTGGCATTTCTATATTTTTGAAGAGCTATAAGGAGACTCGGTCACTACAAAATCAGACTGGTAAAGGCAGGGAAAGGTGCACAACAGCAAGTGACAATTGAAGAATGAAGAGACCGTGCCTACGTGGCAGAAAAAAATCATTTGGGTGTATACAAGATGACATGGCGCAATGTAATGTGAAGTTGAGTGCAAAGACTGTTCTAAATGCTAAAATTCTAAGGAGAAAGCCATGGTTATCTCTCAAGCAAATGCTGAAAAGATTAAACTGTGCTACAACCCATGTTAACTGGCCATGGAACAATGGGGCAGTGTTATTTGGAGTGATGAGACCCAAATCTCCTTGCTTGGTAGTGATGGCATGAAATACGCGAGGAGAAGAATCGGAGAAGATTTATATCCTACAGTGAAACCTTGGATTATGTACCATCCTCCTTACGAACGCTTCGCGTAACGAGCTCCGCTAACCTGGAAGCAGGTGCTTCTGGTAGTGAACTTTGCCCCGGGATGCTAGCGAAAGCGCGTCTCAGGATAAAAATGGATTCAGGTTAAGAATGGACCTCCGGAATAGATTAAGTTCTTAACCCGAGGTACCACTGTATTTCTAAATAAACCTCAACTAGGACAACTGCCAGCATTCCGTGTCTTGTGTGACAGAAGTGCTAAATCTGACAATATACCACTAGTCCTGGAAGACATACACTGGCTCCCTGGACATTTCCTAGCACAATTCAAAGTGTTGGTGCTGACCTTTAAAGCCCTAAACAGCCTCGGTCCAGTATACCTGAGGAGCGTCTCCACCCCCATCATTCAGCCTGAATACTGTGGTCCAGCTACGAGGGCCTTCTGGCATTTCCCTCAATGCAAGAAGCCAAGTTACAGGGAACCAGGCAGAGGGCCTTCTCGGTAGTGGAACCCACCCCATTGAATGCCCTCCAATCAGATGTCAAGGAAATAAACAATTATCAGACTTTTAGAAGACATCTGAAGGCAGCCCTCTTTAGGAAAGCTTTTAATATTTGATGGACTATTGTATTTTAATATTTTGTTGGAAGCCGCCCAGAGTGGCTGGGGAAACCCAGTCAGATGGGTGGGGTATAAATAAAAAATAAATTATTTTTATTACTATTAACACCAAACCGGGAGCGGAGGCTAATGTTGCAGAAGGCAGAATCACACCACTTTATTTATAGTGGAACCCACCCCATTGAATGCCCTCCAATCAGATGTCAAGGAAATAAACAATTATCAGACTTTTAGAAGACATCTGAAGGCAGCCCTCTTTAGGAAAGCTTTTAATATTTGATGGAATATTGTATTTTGATATTTTTGTTGGAAGTAGCCCAGAGTGGCTGGAGAAACCCAGCCAGATGGGCTAGGTATAAATCAATTATCATCATCATCATCATCATCATCTTAACCAGAGGTACCACTGTACATGTATTACACCTACTGTGAAACACCCAGTTAGTGTTATGATCTGGGATTGGATGGCAGCAAAAGGTGTGGGCAGGATTTGCATCATGAATGGGAATGTAAATGCCCCAAAATACAAAAATGAAATACTTGAGCCCAAACTGAACCGTTCCACATGTGATCTTTCCCCAGATACTGAAGCATTTACATATATTTATATAAATATTTACTGATTTATTTTTATTTTATATTTCAACAGGATTCAGCTCCATGTCATGTTGCTGCTGTGTGCAAACAGTGGTTTCAAGATAATCATATTCCACTCCTGGAACGGTCTGGGAATAGCCCAGACCTTAACCCAAACTTAGGAGCCAACTAAAGAAACTTGTTAGTTAGAACCAACCCAGCAATTAATAGAGGCAATAATTCAATCTTGGTTTCACATTATTATAGCTGCAGAAATTACAAAAAACCTGGTTCACTCCATGGGAGGACGTTGCAAGGTCGTAATTAAAGTTACCAAACCAAGTATTAGTGAACATGGTGAGAATTTCTGCACATCTCCTTTTTCGAATGTGTTTCCCATTTCTTCTTTATGATTAATGTTCTAATAAATACTCCTTCATAAACGTTAATCCGGGAAGATTGTTCTTTCAGGGCTCTACCATCGCCATCGATTCCCGGCATTGAATGTGTTGGCCTAGTGTGGGGCTCCGAGGTGAGCTTGGCTGTCTGGCTGGTGTACCGGCCACCTAGCGCACCAGCAGCCACCCTGTCAGGCCTGCTGGAGGCGGTGGCTGGCTGGGCCTTGGAGTTCCCTAACCTATTGGTATTGGGGGACTTCAACTTCCATGCTGATGCCACTCCTTCCTCACAGGCTCTGGACCTGGTGTCTTCCATGGCGACACTAGGGCTCTCCCAGTTTGTTTCGGGCCCCACACATCAAGCAGGCCACACGCTGGATTTGATCTTTGGCGTAGGTATAGATGTGATCATGTCTCCTTCAATGAAGGTGCCATGGTCTGATCATTACGCTCTGAAAGCCAGGATTGACTTTCCACCCCCACCCTGCTTAGGTGGCGAGCTGATTTGGGCTCGCCCGCAGAGGCTGATGGACCCTGATAGATTCCGCCAAGCCTTGCGGGACCTTGCTCCCCCTGGCAACTCATTGACTGAGCTTGTTGAGGGCTGGAATACCCAGCTCCTGGCAGCCATCGATGAGATCGCACCTAAGCGCCCTCTGCGACCCCGCAGAAACCGGGCTCCCTGGTTTATTGAGGAGCTCCGAAAAATGAAGAAGGACCTCAGACGGCTAGAGCGAGTATGGCAGGGTGACCGTGACGGAGCCTCAAGAACATCTTATAGGGTTTTTATGGCCTTTGGCCAGGGCACAGCCTGACTCCCTCCTTTGGCAATCCCCAATGGTTGCCATTACTCTGATTTGATTTGATTTTAGAATGAACTGATTTTAGAATGTTATATCATTTTACTGTTGTTAGGCACTCTGAGCCCAGGTTCTGCTGGGGAGGGCAGGATAAAAATAATATATTATTATAATTATTATTATTGCATTACATTCTTCATTAAATAATTTTTCCATTGATATAGAATTTTATGGTATTATTCCACAAAAAAAGTGGTGTTATGAGCCATCAAACCTCAGATATACACTTTTCCCAAAAGGCTTCCACAATTTTGGCCACTAGTGTAAGTTGTTCATTTTAAAGTTAATGTACTTTTTATATGGGATCAGATTGTTATTATTAATGTTTCATGTTTATATATGTGTTGGAAGCCACCCAGAGTGGCTGGGGCAACCCAGCCAGATGGGCAGGGTATAAATAATAATTATTAATAATTATTATTATTATTACTGCTAGTATTACCTGAGAGTCAATCATCCTGGCTCTTCTCTGGGACGGATTTTGTTTGGCCCAGTCATGTCATCCCCTCCATCTACAATTCCAGTCATCTCTTTGGTCAACCCAAGACTGATAGCAGCAAAATCAAAAACAGAAAACCTGACAGAAGCTACTTATATGTCCTAACAACTCTGAAGCTGACATTTAAGATGCCTGGGCAGTTCAGACCAGCCCAACCATGGTATAAAGAGGCAGAACAGGAGGAAGATGGTTCTCAGAAAAGAACTGTAATTTACTGTTTATTGTGGGGGTGTTAGGTTCCCAGGTGTCGTAGGTGTTAGGATCTTTATCTCACCAGCTGGTCAGCAAGTAGCACTATGGTTGTTTATATCATGTGAGTGTCTGAGAGCGTGAGACAGGGAGTCTCGGTACTGTTGAGTACTGCGACAGAAGTTACTTTCACTTCTGTGTGAGATGTTGTTCTGTACTGCTGCTGAGAGAGAGAGCGGACATGCTGGTGGGTTCTCTGTATATATGGACTGTAAATAAAGTAGTTTATAGCTACTGATTGTCTTTTTCTTCTGCAATGAGATGCCAGAAGACGAGCATACTCCTCTCAGGAGGGAGGGGTCGCTTATCACTGGACTCTCTGGACTGAGGAAGATTTACAGCCAGAGAGAGACCACCGGAGAGACACCCCAGTGTCTTGGGAAGGTGGTGGCCTTCCTGGGCGTTCTTCCAACAGTAGGGGGCGCTGTTGAGCTCTGTGAAAATATGTGAGGTTTGTCACATAGAGGTATTTTTTGAATTTCCAGGCAGATAGGACGATCCCACAGGGAGCCTTACCAAGAGAGGCCACGATCCCACGATTCTCCTCCATGACGTCCTTATGCAGAGCTCTCTGGTCAGGATCCAGCAACGCCCACTCCTCATCCGTGAAATGAACAGCAACATCTTCAAAGCACACTGGACCCTAAAAGAAAAAGGGAAATGTCGTCCTCTGAGACAGCAGAAATATGATCTGCTACAGAAAACTGCCTATTAATTGCTGTGTTGTTTCAATAGGATAGCTTTGCTGCACATTTTGATGACGATGATGATGATTTATTTATACCCCACCCATCTGGCTGGGTTTCCCCAGCCACTCTGGTGGCTTTCAACAAAGCAATAAAAGCAGAATAAAACATCAAATAATAAAAACTTCCCTAAACAGGACTGCTTTCAGATGTCTTCTAAAAGTCAGATAGTTGTTTATTTCCTTGACATCTTATGGGAGGCGGTTTCACAGGGCGGGTGCCACTACTGACAAGGCCCTCTTCCTAGTTCCCAGTAACTTGGCTTTGGGCAGTGAGGGAACCGCCAGAAGGCCCTTGGAGATTGATCTCCATGTCTGGGCAGAATGATGAGGGTGGAGACGCTCCTTCAGGTCTACTGGGCCAAGGCCATTTAGGGCTTTCAAGGTCAACACCAAATGGACTGGGAGCCAATGCAGGTTTTTCACAACCGGTGTTATATGGTCTTGGTGGCCTCTTCTAGTCACCACTAGTCCAGCTGCCATCTTCTGGATTAGTTGTAGTTTCCAGGTCACCTTCAAAGGTAGCCCCATGTAAAGTGCATTGCATAACTAGAGCATGCACTACTCTGGCGAGACAGTACGGAGGCAAGAAGGATATCATCCTATGGACCAGATGGAGCTGGTAGACAGCTGCCCTGGACACAGCATTGACCTGTGCCTCCATGGACAGCTGTGAGTCCAAAATGACTCCCAGGCTGTGCACCTGGTCTTTTAGGGGCAGTTACGCCATTCAGGACCAGGGAGTCCACCCTACACAAACATTCCAGTTTCCCCGATGGAAGGATCCACTTTCTCCTTGTGTGCTGTTCTGGGGAGGTTCCTTCCCAATGCCCTAGAGTCAAACTCAAGGGGCTCATGGCCACTATTTGTTCTCATTTGTGCACTGCTTAGAAGCCTATTCAGTAATCAATCTAGAAATAAAAGAAGCCTAGTTTGGATGGCCATCTGTCTTGGATGATCTAGCTGAGACTCCAGCAATGCAGGGGGTGGGACTGTTGGAGATAAGCAGTGTCCAGTGCACAGCGGAATGATGAGAAGTATGAGCCAACATGCTCTATACTACTTTATTTACAGTTCAAAGCTGGTAAGTTACAGAAAAACATTTTCCCTCTGCCGGAGCAGAGAAAGCGTCATCTCTCCTCTGAAGCACGGAGAGAAACTCAAACTGAAACTGCAAAGAACAGTGAAAAACAGGAAACCAGTGTACGTCACATCCAGTCTGCTTTCCCGTGAGAAAACCCAACAGTACATCCTGTGGAATGTAAACATTGTCTTGTGACAAGCCCTTCCGCTGCTCAGTGAGGGAAGCAGAAACCAACATCCTCCCCCTTTCTGTGAACATCACTGGGCAGCGTGTTCGTACAATATCAGTACAAACCCAACTTCTGCACATAGGTACAGTGTTGATCCCTTGATACAATCTTGGACAATACATCAGCAGGAATTTCATTACCTGGCATATAGGACACCGTTACGAGTCCCTTCTGAATACGTTCCCTAGCATGTTGCACCTTCAATTGCAAGTGCTTCGTGCTTTGCTTACAACCTTCAGAATTCAGCAAAGCCAAACATGCTTTGTTGTCCTGGTAAACCTGGATTGGACATTTGACAGGAATTTTCATGTCTTTGCACAATTGTAACAACCATTCACAATCCTTAAGTGAATAAGACAGTGCATTCAGTTCAGCTTCACAAGTACTTAAGCTAACTGTTGTTTGCTTCTTGCACGACCAATCAAATAGACCCTGATTGTACTTATAGCAAACTCCAGACGTACTTTTCCTGTCTGTAGTGTCACTTCCAAAACTTGCATCTGCAAATATCTCAAGACCACCAGACTTCTGATTGTTAAATCTCAGTCTGTAATGCATAGTGCCTTTCAAATACCGCGCTATGCGTTTCAGAGCTTTCCAATCCTTAACAGTAGGATTGTTGACTTGTCTGCTTAGCAAATTACAGCTAACAGCAATGTCTGGTCTTGAACATCTGGCAATGAAGTTTAGCTTGCCTAGCACACTTCTGTACAGTGTAGTGTCAGAAAATGCTTCTTCAGTGTCATCTACCTGATAACCTGTTATCATCGGTGTGTCTACAGGGTTAGCATCCATCAGGTTTAGTTTGCTTAACACATCAGCAATTTTCCGTGACTGGTGTACTAGTATGTTACCATCTTGATCTCTCTCTATTTCCAGAGATAGGTAGTTGTTTACCTCACCAAGATCTTTCATGTCAAAGTGCTCTTTCAGTTGAGCTAGGGCGTTATTGTACATTGTGACATCTTTCCAAAAGAATAAAAGATCATCAACATAAAACAAACAATACAGTTTCTTTTGCCCCTCCTCTTTGACAAATACACATGGATCAGATTTCCCTTGCTTAAAACCTAGAGAAAACAATACTTCAGTGAGTTTTGTGTGCCAACACCGTGCACTTTGTTTGAGACCATAAAGGGACTTTTTCAGAGCACAAACAAATCCCTGTTTTACCTGTACGCCATCAGGTGGAAGCATATAAAGTGATTCATTTAGAGATCCGTACAGAAAAGCTGTATTCACATCATGGTGACTAATGTGTAGATTCTCCTCTGCAGCTAGCTTGAGCATAAGCCTAATGCTCTCATACCTCACTGTGGGTGAATAGGTCTCGTGATAGTCTTCACCTGGTACCTGAGCAAATCCTCTGGCTACCAATCTGGCTTTGTGTCTGACTATCTTACCATTTTGATCAGTCTTTGCTTTGAAGACCCATTTGCTTCCAAGCAATTTCATTCCTGGAACTATTGGAACAAGGTCCCATGTTTTGTTCCTTTCCAAGGAATCAAGCTCAGCCTTCATGGCATTTAACCATGGCTCAGCTTCCTTTGAATCCAAATCCTGGATTTCTTGGAAACTTGAAGGTTCAAATACCTTCTTGGAGCTTTTAACAGCTGTTACTGCTATCTTAGCAAACTCATCAGCAAATCTCTTTGGAGGTCTGCCTTTTGTGGCTCTCTGTGACCTACGAATTAGCCTTAGGTCTTCAACACTCTCCTCTTCCTTCTTAGGAGAAAAGTGACCTATTGTGAACAATGGTTCCTCCAATTCTTGATCAGAGCTTTCAGAGGGTCGTATAGAGGCTTTCGCACTCTTGAAATCCTCTGAATCACTCGATTCAGTTTCAGACTCAGAATCAGAACCTTCATCAGTGGGTGTGGGTTGTTTCAGTTGCTTTTGACTATCCTCAGTCTCATCACTGTCATCAGGATAACATTGGAAAATTCCCACATTCTCCCCCCACTTGGCATTGTACTCAACACTTCTTGTGAGCTTAATCTCCTTAGAGTCAGTCATCATTATTCTGTAAGACCCTTTCTGATAACCTAGAAAGATACCATGCAATCCACGCTTGTCTAACTTGGAGTGTTGTGGTGAGTGAACCCACATGTCCGAACCAAAAATTTTCATGTGTTTGATGTATGGCTTCTTGCCAAACATCTTCTCATAGGGGGTACAACCAATCGCTGAAGATAACCTGCGATTATAACTGTAAGTGAAACATGAGAGAGCTTCGGCCCAATAACTCTCTGGAAGATTTGCATCATGCAGCAAGGTTTTTAATCCTTGAAGCAATGTCTGATTTGCTCGTTCCGCAAGTCCATTCTGCCATGGCGAGCGAGGACTAGACAAATCATGTTGAATTCCTTTCTCAGCCAGAAAAGCTTCAAACTGCTGAGAAGTGAACTCTCCCCCCCGGTCGGTGAAAAGAATCTTAATCTTCTTACCATGCACATTTCCCAACCAAGCACAGAATTCCTTGAACCTAGGAAAAGCCTCTGATTTCTGCTTGAGATTGTACACATAAATATACCTGGAAAATGCATCAATGAGAACCATGAAGTACCTATTTCCACCCAAAGAGGGCGCTAGTGGTCCAACCAAATCAGCATGAATAATTTGGTATGGTTCTGTAGCTTGCCTACTAGACACCTTACCTTTCGCAGCCATTTTCACCTTGTTTGCTGCGCATGCCTTGCACTTCATGTGGTACCTGCAGGGTTTAATAGTCATACCTTCAACCAAGGCAGGCATTTTAGATACTGCCTCAAAATGCAAATGAGCAAATTTTCTGTGAAAATCGTGAATACATTCTGCATGCAAACTTTTGTTAGAACCTGCAATGCAACAAGTGTCATCTTGCACAACATCATCATAATACAAAACAAACAAACGATCAACAAATTCAGCATACAATTGATAATCATTTTTCTTTGTGATGATGCACTTATTGTTCGTAAAGGAAACGTCTATTTTCCGCTCCATCAGCTGTCCAACGCTAAGCAGATTATGTTTCGCGTCCGGCACATAAAGCACGTCCTGTATTGATAAGTCCAAACTGTGAAGAACAACAGTTCCGTAGCCTTTACTGGGGATAGTGTGGTCATCCGCCTGGTGAATCGCACCTTCCTGCGGTGTAAAAGACACGAACAGTCGCTTATCGTTGCACATGTGATGCGTTGCCGCTGAATCAACAACGAAGAAAGATCTAGACGTCTTCTGGACCTCTGCAACCTCTGCAACCTTTGTAACCTTTGGAGCGTAGCGTGAGACCATTGCCTTGTGCTGCGTTGACCTGGACACCGGACCTTTGCCTTTGCCCTGGCCTTTTCCACGCGATGAGCTTTTGCTGCGCTGCTCTGTCTTGGCCCTGGGATTTCTGCATTCCCTCTTCATATGGCCTAGACGTCCACACGAGTAGCATTTCACTGCCTTCAAAGCTTTGGCGCCATCTGGTGGTTCCACTGCACTATGGGATGATGACTGTGAAGTCTCCCCATTTCCCATGCAGCTATCACCCCGCTGATCTGCTTCACTCTGAATCATGGCAGTATCACAAGCTACTGTGAGTTGAGCATTTGGCTGATCAGTGGTATCAAATTCCCCACTTGCTTCATCCAGCCTTCTGCAGCTAGCCATCATTACTGTGGCAATTGCCTCCTGCATCATCACTGCTGCTTTAAATCAAGCTGCTGTATACATGCTGCTTCTGTGTACAGCTGCTTCAATCCAAAGGCAATTTCAAAACAGCCTCTGCCTTTGAGCCTGCGCTGCTGTTCTCTTTAACTGCTTTGCTTATCTGCAGCTGCTTGAAACCTCATTCCCAAAGGCAAGTTCAATAGTGAAAGTCCCCAAGTGCTTTCTCTACTGCCCTTTAATTCTTGCTGCGTCACATCTGCAGCTGCTTTGAAACAACAGCATTTGTAAAAGTTACTTTCGATTTCCCCCAGCATAGGAAAGTGTTGCTTCTAGCCATTTGCCTGTGCCGCGGCAAAACCGGCTATTAAAAGTTCAAAGTCCAGCCATAAAGCCATTAATTAGAAGCTGGCAGGCTGCCCGGAGCAGTAGCACATACCTTCATCAATCATCTTGACGCGCAGAGCAGATACCGTTGCTATCCGTCTCTCTGCCGCTGTTCCGATGCTTTGCTGGCACTTCGTTTCTTGCTCCTTTGTTCCTATGCCAGGAGCCCGACTTCTGAAGTCTATCCTCAAAACACTGCATTCTCCGGGCCCGGAACCAAATGTTGGAGATAAGCAGTGTCCAGTGCACAGCGGAATGATGAGAAGTATGAGCCAACATGCTCTATACTACTTTATTTACAGTTCAAAGCTGGTAAGTTACAGAAAAACATTTTCCCTCTGCCGGAGCAGAGAAAGCGTCATCTCTCCTCTGAAGCACGGAGAGAAACTCAAACTGAAACTGCAAAGAACAGTGAAAAACAGGAAACCAGTGTACGTCACATCCAGTCTGCTTTCCCGTGAGAAAACCCAACAGTACATCCTGTGGAATGTAAACATTGTCTTGTGACAAGCCCTTCCGCTGCTCAGTGAGGGAAGCAGAAACCAACAGGGACTTGATGACCCTTGGGGTCCCTTTCAACTCTAGGATTCCATTAAAAATTAGACTACAGATGAATCCTACTGGTGATATTGAGAAGGCTGGTGTCACAGAGCTATCTGGGCAGGATATCCCACAGTTCACAGCTGGAGTTAACTCTTTATCAGCAAGAACACGATATTCACAGACTTGGCTGAGTTTCGGGCCTCAAGAGAACAGCAGCTCATTCCCTGAGCCTCTTCCTCCATGAAATCAGTTGCTGAGAGTGAAGGCCCCCGGCTCCCCACAACTTTCCAAGTCACCTCCTCTCTGGGGTTTCTGGCAAGCAATCCAACAGTGCGCCAGTGTGCAGACTGCCTTTGCTCCTCCATTGTCAGACGTCTCCTGGCTCTGAGAGACAAGCAGGGAGGGTGGCTTCTGGCAGAAGGAGAGGGAGCTCCCAGTGGCTGCTCTTTCTCCTGACTCACCTCTGCCTCTCGACCTCCCTCCTCCCACTCGCCTCCTTCCTCTTCTGCCTCTGATTCTGCACTGCATTCTGCCACAGAGTCTCCCAGCTCACTAAGCCCTGTTTCCCCTTCAGCTTCTGACACCTCCTCTTCCCAGGCTTCTCCCTCTTCTCCCTCTGACCGCTCATCCTTCCTCCACCTCCACTCCTTGGGCTCTGAGCCATCTTCCCATCCTGGTTCCCCGGCTGCTTCCTCCCACCATTCCTCTGTGCCCAACCAGTCCATGACATTGCTCCATCCCTCAGCCTCTGTCCCCACAAGGCAGCTTCTCCTGACCTGATCTGGTTCCACTGCCGCTGTTTCACTTCTGCCCCCAGGAAAAGGTGGATCAGGAGGTCTTGCCAGCATCATTCTGTCTCCTGCAAGAGAAAAAAGGTAATCAGGATGCCAGGAGTGCCTGCTTCTCTCAAAGGTGAAACAGAGCATCTCTAACTACAGATGGGCCTTTCAGAAAGCCTTACCTGCTGAGCGCATTTGGACGTTTGTGACCATTTCATGTTAGTTGTGCAAAAATACTTCTCACTTCCTTTGGACCCTTGGTCCCAACTGTGCCCCCCTCAAAAAAAAAAAAACCCAAGATGAAAACAACCCACAGATGAGTTGGAAAATGAACAGAATAGACCAAAGAGAGAAAATCCACCTTCCTCCTTACCCAGTGGCCACTCTCTGGTGTCCAACGGAGGCCTCTCTGCCTCACAGGAATCCAGGTCCATTTCTGCAAAATGATCCATTCCCTGAAAGAGCAACAAGGATTCAAAACAGAGAATGGATGGTGAGAAATGTTAGAAAGAGAATGACAAAGACTTAAAGGGTGTTAGATCTCATTCCATGGATGTCTTCGCAGAAAAAGGATGGGCCATCAATAGAGGAATATGAGATGCTCTCCGTCCTGTTTGGAGCCCCTTGGGAGTATCCAGAGGAAAGTTTCTCTCACCTGCTTTCTCTCCTCTGCCTGACTCAGGAGAAAACCTTCGGCCAGGGCCACCGCCTGGGAACTGGTCACTGCTCCACAGTCCCTCACCCAGCTCTTCATCTCTGGTGGAAGGACAGCCAGGAACTGCTCCAAGATCACCAGGTCCAGCATCTCAGCTTTCGTGTGCCTTTCTGGCTTCAGCCATTGGTGGCAAAGGTGGTAGAGTCGGCTGCAAACCTCTCGGGGTCCTTTGGTCTCCTGGCAGCAGAACTGCCTCAACTGCTGGCTCTGCACCTCTGAGCGGAGAGTGTCCTCCTCACCCAGGATCTTCTGCACAGGGTTTTCCCAGAATCCCCCACTGCTCCCAGTTTGGCTGTCATGGCCTTTTCCTGCTTCAGGGCCAGCCGAGTCTTCCTCATACATCTGTGCCCTGAGGGAGCCTCTGAGAGATCGGAAGGAACCCTGTGGTCTCCTGCCAAGTTCTGTCCGTCTAAATGAGAAGCTCTAGCAAATCCTACAAAGCAAATACATTGTTCTCTTACAGCCCAAACCATGAGAGATCTTCGTTATAAAGAGGAGGAGAAAAAGAAGAAGGAGAAAGCAGCCTCTAGCTCTCCTAGAAGGAAGATTGCAATGCAAAATGTGGAGGCAACTGAAGGGATTTCTGGGAGATGAATCAGCCTGGTTTCTCCTGCCTTCCAGTCAATACATGAAGTCAGAATTGTCTGACAAGGGAGTCATTTGTATCTTGTGGGAAATGGATTCTTGGCTCTGGTGGGGGTCCTCGCCTGGGGGTCCTCAGGAGTTGCTCTCCCCCCACCCCCACTTCAGGGCACATTTCTCCCCTGGTTGTCTCCTTTTCTTGCACTTGGGACTCTCTGCCACTCTCAAGACAGAATTCTGGGGTGGGGTCCCCTTTTCTTTGCTCTGAGGGCCAGGTGGACAGGGTCCAAAGACATCTCTCTTGAAATTTAGGCGATCAATTTATTATGATTATTCTCTTAGATAGCTCAACACACACACAGGCATTGATGTCCAGGTCCCTGGAGGCTCAGTGAGAAGCAGCGCCCATTTCCGGCTGGTTTTCCAGCAACAATCCCTTTGGGACAGAGAGGATGTGGTCCTGGGATGCCCTGCTCTGGGTGCGAGGGGATTGCTGCAGTGGCCTCCGTGGGGAGCTGCCCTGGGAGACACTGGGAAACTGGTCCCCAATGCAGCAGCCAGACTCTGGGCTGGGATCCCTCTCTTTATTCCTGGCCTCTCTTTACCGCCTTTTTTTCCTTCCTCCCAGTGTTTTTTTTGGGGGAGGGGTTGTCTAGTCCACCTCCTCCTCCAACTTTGGAAAACCATTTGCAGATGTTTCCTCTCTTGTGCAATGACGCTGAGTGACGTCACAGAGAGTTAAAGTCTAGGGACCCCTTTGTTTACAGAAGGGAGATTTTTTTTCTGAAGGGGGGGAGCGGAGGGCCGAATGAGTTTGGGATCCTCTGATCTCCAGGAAGGAGAGCGTGGCAGCCCTGGCCCCTCCCTGGCAGGGCCCTCTCCTCCTCCCTGACTTGGGGTCCCCCCCCCGCAGGAGCAGATCCGGCCCCCCAGGCCCCCTCCACTGCTGCAGCCCTGGGACCCCCCCCCCGTCTCCCCACTGCACCCTCTAAGGGGAGAGAGAGGAGACTCACCAGATCCCAGGAGGGGAGAGCGAGGC
This sequence comes from Podarcis melisellensis, assembly GCF_964234715.1. Classification (NCBI taxonomy): domain Eukaryota; kingdom Metazoa; phylum Chordata; class Lepidosauria; order Squamata; family Lacertidae; genus Podarcis; species Podarcis melisellensis. The sequence goes on along the minus strand of NC_138531.1, from coordinate 103,177,633 downwards.
AGCCCTTGCAGGAGAGACACAAAGTAACACCCCCCCTTCCTTCCTTGCAGGAAAGGACTGGGGAGGAGGGGGCCTTGGCTCTGGAGGACCTGCCCCCCCTTTGCTTCCTGTCCTCTCTAGGAAGGCAGCTCGGTTCCCTTTAACCCTTGCAATGCAGAGTCCATCCTGCTCAGCCCTCTCTCGCTTGGCAGAAACTCATATTCTTATTATTTCTTATGGATTTCGGGGGGCAGCTGCCCCCCTGGCTCCGCCACTGGCCAGATACCCTTTTGGGGGTGAGGCTCTTGGCTGGACTCTGAGCATCTCCCTCCCTTCATCCAGAGATCTCAGAGACATTTAAAGCACAGAACACAGGAGACGCAGACCGAGGAGGCATCACCTCAAATCCTTCCAAATCTCCAGGGCTGCTGCTGCCCTGAGTGCTGGAAGGAAGTCCTGCTCCCTGCAAGGCCTTTTCCCACCTGGCCTGGGGGGGGGGCGAGGACCAGACTCCCCCTGCTCAACAGAAGAGACCCCTGGGGGGCCGGAGGGACCTTGCCCTGCTGTGAATCCTGGGGAGCCCAGACTCACTGGAAGAAGCTCTGGGGCTGGGGCAAATCTTTTAAAATAGTTTGTAATCTGTGGCGCTTTCAATGCTGGGTGTTGGTTTTTCCCCCCATTGTTTGGGGGGGGGGGGATAAACGTTTAGTTGGGGCTGGGGATTGCCGTATTTTTCACTCCATAGGGCACACCTAGTTTTTAGAGGAGGAAAACACGGGAAAAAAATATTCTGAATCAAATGTTGTACTAAACTATTTAAGGCAGCAAAGCGGGTGGCTCCTATCCGCTTTGCTGCTTTAAAGCAAGCCTCAGAGGAGGGAAGGAAGGGGAACCATGGCTTATCTACGTCCAGTTAATAATGCTGAGCCTGACTTTATATGCATCTCAAAGTCCTTGACATATATACATTATAATGACAAGCCGAGATAGGCCTCCTGCAGAGGAGCAGGGGAGGGAGCCATCATAGCTCAATGGGGAGAGCATGGAGAAGATCCCAAGTTCAGTCCTGGAAAGCTTCTCCGGACAGGGCTGAGGGTGGGTCTCCTGAAACCCTGGTGAGCCTCTGCCCATCAGTGAAGACAAAACTGAGCTCAGTGGGCTCCGGGAGGGTCCTGACGTGGTACTCTGTTCCTGTTTAAATTAGCCCTTTCTTCAGAACCATGAGGACTACAATCTTAGTTTGTTTTTAAAGGGAACAGCTGTAACCTCAGCGGCTTTGCATGCAGAACACCACACGCTCAATCCCCGGCTTCTCCAGGCCTGAAACTCTGGCAAAGTGCTGCCAGTCAGTGTTGCCATTACTAAGCTAGATGGAGAAGTGGGTCCGACTCCTTATAAGGCAGGTTCCCATTTATGCTTCAGATCTGAGTGTGAGGCTTGCTGTCCCGTTTAGTGTGGGGAAGGTGGTTCTTTGCACATCTGGAAGACAACTGTGTCACCTCCCATCACCCTCTTGAAGGTGCTTTTACAGCTCAGGGGAAAGGGCAGGCAGCCACAGCATCTGTAGACTGTAGCATCCTGAATTAAGGGAGGGAGGGATTCCCGTTGCAGCTAAAGGATTGTTTGAGGCCACCACGAAAGAGCTGATCTTCAGCTTGAAACCAGGACTTGCTCTTTAACCATGCTGCTCCTCCAGTTGCCAATGCCATCCATGTAACCTGTGTGAATATCAAGTGTGGGTTGTGTCCAGGAACCTGGGGGGATTTCTTTCATGTGTGTGCATGTTTTCATCTTTAAATAAACAGCCCATGCAAGTTTCCAGCTCTTATGGCCATCGAGATGTCGTCTCAGTGGAAATCTGGGGAGGCTGAGGTGGACTTTCCAGTGGTCAAAGTGTGGTTGTGTCTTCCTGCCCGGCATCTATTTCCTGCCTTCTTTCCCCCCTGCACCCCTGCACCCTGCTTCAAAGCAAGCCACGGAGGAGGGAAGGCTCGCAACAGATTCCCTCCACTTTGAAGCAGGAAAGCGGGAGAGGAGCTGCTTACACGAGTGTAAGCTGCTCCTCTCCCACTTTGCTGCTTCAAAGGGAGCCCGGGAGGAGAAAATCCGCTGCCGTCGCTAGCAGAGGATCCATGGTCCCCTTCCTTCCCTCCTCCATGGTTGCTTTGAAGCAGGAAAGTGGGAGAGGAGCTGCTTACACGAGTGGAGGAGTTATGCTAAGACCAGACCATGTCATTACCGAGGAGGCAGGCTTATTCGTTCTTTGAGGACTATCCCTGCCTCCGGGTCTGGTCTTGACCGGAAGGATACTGGAATCAGCAAGGGAGACCCACATGACCTGAAGGGGCTGCTGTGCAATGCCAGGTCAATGATTCATAAGATCACGGCCATCCATGACTTGATCATGGATGGAGGACTTGACCTGGCATGTGTAACAGAGACTTGGTTGGATGAAGCAGATGGGCCTGTCCTTGCCACAGCTTGTCCACCAGGTTTCTCTTATGCACAGCAACCCAGGTCATGTGGGCGGGGAGGGGGGGTTGCAGTGATTTTTAGGAAGTCACTAGCTTGCACCAGGCGTTCAACTGGGAAGACCTAGTTTTCTGAGTGCATGCTCTGCATATTGGGCAATAGGGGCAGTACAGGATTCCTTTGGGGATACCAAACCCCCCGCTGCACCAAGGATTCCCTGCCCGAGCTGCTTCAGGTTGTGGTGGATGTTCTCATGGAGACACCAATTTTAGTTGTCCAGGGGGGTTAACATCCATGCCATCACGACCTTACAAGGGGCCACTCGGGACTTTGTGGAAAGCATGGGCTCCATGGGGCTGTCCCTAAGTTTGGCCCAACTCATAGTTGCAGACATACCTTAGACCTAGTGTTCACCTCTGTGGATGTGGGTAATCTGACACTAAGAAAAAGTGTGACAAAAGAAGTGCTATGGTCAGATCATTCCTGGTACAACTGGACTTCTCCGCAACCCTTCCCCTCTGGAGGGAGGTGGGACCAACTTGGTTGGCCCACCCCACCACTTAATGGCTCCAAATCATTTCCAGAGAGTGGTAGGGGATTTTTCGTTGGGTCAAAATGGCGTCCGGCACGTTTCCTCGCTGCGCCACTGGCTGTCCATGCCGATCAAAACAACTTCAGCTTTCTTAGCTTAGTCCTAGCAGAGTTCACGCAGTGGGGGGGAAACTGTTGCTGTGTGTGGAAAATAAATTAAACTGGATGCAGGCTTTTCTCTTATCTCCAATAGTCTTTAATGAGTAGAATAACATCGTAAATCAGCCTGGCGAATTGGCTGGCATGCTTCCGCTTCTCCGTCAAAAGCGAAAGAGAACATACACACAGAGAAACACTCCCGTATGTGCATATAGCACGCCTCAGAATGTGAGACGCCACTCAGAACTGTTTAACCCTTCCAGTAGCACCTTAAAGACCAACTAAGTCAGTTCTAGGTATGAGCTTTCGTGTGCATGCACACTTCTTCAGATACACTGAAACAGAAGTTTCCAGACCCTTCTATATAGTGAGAAGGTGGGGAGGGGTATTACTCAGAAGGGTGGTGGGAATGGGTGATGGGCAGATAGCTGTGATGAGCCTGTTGACGACTCTTAACGACTGCAATAGGTATTACAGGAAAAAGCAATGGGTGAGAAGGTGAAAAGTGGCTTTGTCATGTATAATGAGATAAGAATCCAATGTCTTTGTTCAGACCAGGTTTCTCCATGGTTTTAAGTTTGGTGATAAGTTGCAATTCAGCAGCTTCTCTTTCCAGTCTATTTTTGAAATTCCTTTGTAGTAAAACAGCTACTTTGAGATCTTGTATAGAATGTGCTGGGAGATTGAAGTGTTCTCCTACTGGTTTCTCTGTCTTGTGATTCCTGATGTCCGATTTATGTCCATTTATTCTTTGGCGTAAGGTCTGGCCTGTTTGTCCAATATAGAGAGCTGAAGGACACCGTTGGCATTTGATGGCATACACAATGTGTATCTGTGTATCTGAAGAAGTGTGCATGCACACGAAAGCTCATACCAAGAACTAACTTAGTTGGTCTTTAAGGTGCTACTGGAAGGAAATTTTTTTTGTTTTGACTATGGCAGACCAACACGGCTACCTATCTGTAACTAATACACAATGTTAGACGATGAGCAATTAAATAGTCCCAAGATGGTATGTGTGATGTTGTTGGGGCCAGTAATGGTGTTGTCCGGGTGTATGTGGCAGCAAAGTTGGCATCTGGGTTTATTGCAGGCTCTTCGGGCCTTCTGAACTTTGCTAACGGGAGACGAAGGCTCACTCTTGGGCTCTCTTTTAACAACCTGTGGAAATGCCCAATCCTGTTCTTGACCCTGGTCAGCGACCTGGTCCTCATCAACAGGTTCAGCTTCTGCCTCTCCCTCCTCATCAGAATCAAGCAGACATTCTGAGAGAACGTCAGGATTCGCATGGATCCTTGACCAACCATTCTGCTCACAGAACTCAGCATTTCTGTTTTTTTATATATATATATATATAAATTTTTATTGGATTTTCACATTTTATGACAACACATACAAAAAACACACATGAATACTTTCATATCCTTACTTTCATAACCCTCTTTCCCTGACTTCCCCCCACCCCCCCATACATCCCAATTTCCATGTTTAATTCAGCAAGTTCTTGTTTCTTTCCTTAAACCTGTTCTTATTATGTTTAAACTTGATTCTTTTTGTTAGGCCCAATTTAATGTCCCATCACTTATATACATTAGATCCTTATTCTAAGATCGATCAAAGTTCTTGTACCATAAATTTCCCCTTTTTTATATTAAAATATAAATCAAAATTGTAAAACCCCAAAATCATAAAATTTTAAATTCTACTTTTCTCCCTCCCTCCCTGCCCAGGTATCTGTCCCTTCCCAGATAACTGTCCTCTCCTAAAGCTCCTAGCCCGGATTCCTCACATCGGAGGCCTTTAAGTCTATTTCAGTCTCTCCCTGCCTGTTCTGTTGGTAGTCCTTTTTGTTGGTCTTCAAGTCTCGAGGGATATCCAACACAATCACTTCATCCTTTCTCAGATCAAACCTAATTGGAAAAACTTGCTGCCAGGGTTCTGCCAGGGGTCCCCAAGATTCCAAGTCACCGAATCCAGAAAAGAGGAGGAGGTCCCAGTTGTGTTTCTTTGCTCTTTTAACTTCCCATATTCCATAGTGTCCAACGACTTCCTCCTTTACTTTTCTCCTCCCATAACTTGTAATCCAAAGAACTTCTCTGTTCCCTGACTGCAAAAAGTCCTGTAGAATATTTTGTATCTGTACTTTTTCCCCTTCGACCTCTTTTTCCTCCAGCTCCAAAGATGTCTTTTCTGGTTCAGCTGCAGAGTCTTTCAGAGTCAAATCCTTCGTTCCGTCAGCAGGATTGCTTGTCTTAGAGATCAAGGTCATTAGCTGTTTGTCCATAATCATAGCTTGCTCTTGTAAGGTTCCCACGAGAAAGAAGGCTCTTTCTATTTCTGCTAGTAGTTTTCCTTCTGCAGCCATTGTAATGTCACCAGTCCCCCCTAGGGGGATTGCCATTGTTAAAGTTCTTTACCAACAGTCTTTTACCTTGTTGTTTACTTTGTTTCCAACCTCTTCTAGTTAAATGTAACACCTTTAAATGTAACACCTTTAAATCAGAGAGATATAAAGTAATACAGTTCTCTTGATCCTACCGTTTGACAGCTCAATTGACAGCTGTCAAAACCCTGTTCTTTCACGCTAGGTTGATGCAGGACGCTCCCGGGTCAGCATTTCTGCTGACTAGAATCCTGGACTGATCACCATCTGGATATGCAAACCTCCACCCCTTTGTCTCAGGCTCATACCCACAAAATATCATTTTCCGGGACCTCGGGTCACCTTTCTTTCGTTGAACCTTTGGCACAAGCACCCACGCTTCAGAACCAAGGACACGGAAAAAATGCACCTTCGGTTTCTTTCCGTGGAGCAAGAAATACGGGATGTCACCTACCACTGAATTGTAGGACCTGTTCATCGTGAAATTGGCCGCCTTCCAGGCTTCGGCCCAAAAGCTCTGAGGCAAACCAGAGTCAAACAGTAAAGCGTCAGCTGCTTCAGCTAGTGCCTTGCTCCTATGCTGTGCCACACCACTCTCCTGAGGAGAAGTAGCAACCGTCAACCTGTGACGTATTCCCTTCTGGCGGAAGAAACTCTGCAGAGCAGACCCAGTGAACTCTGCGCCTCGGTCACTCTGGAAGCTCTGCACCTTAGTGGAAAACTGTAGTTCCACCGCCGCAACCCAATCTTTGATCAGTTGCGCTGCCTCGCTTTTGCGTTTCAGCGAGAAGACCCATGCGTTCTGGGTAAAATCATCTGTCAGTGTCAGCGCAAATCTGGCCCCGCCCAGACTCTCTGGCATGGGACCACAAAGGTCTGTGTGAACAAGCTCAAAAGGCTTTGTGGTTACCCTCTCCGATCTGGGATAACTGCACCCTTTTACCATTGCCCTTCTGCATGCCCTACAATCTAGGAATTTGTCACATGCTTTCATCTTGCAACCTACAGTGCATTCGGGCAACTTCTGGATATCTTTCCAACAGCCATGTGACATTCTCCTGTGCCACAAATGAGCACATGAATCATGAGTGGGAACATTTGCACACTTTGCCTGTGCTGTCTCAGCTTCCCGCTCACCCTCCAGAGGTGTCTCCAGAACAAAGAGGTTGTTCTGACATGCAACACTGACCAGTTGTCTCCCACCCCTGGAAATAGAACAGACATTATTTTCAAAGCAAACCTTGTACCCTTCCTGTAAAAGAGAAGATACAGATAAAAGACAATGTTTCATTCCAGGCACAACGTAGACCTCCAGCTCCGCCTGCAAAAAAGAAACAAACACATTTCCAACAGTAGTTAAAAGCTTCTGTGACCCATCAGCAAAAACGACTGTCTTCCCAGTTGAAACAGCCCTGCAGTTCCACATTTCACCACTAGGTGGCGCTGGAATCAGATGGTGACTCACTCCTGAGTCTATAACCCAACGCAGCACTCTGCCCTCACTGGAGTTGTCCCTTAGCGTTGCCATGGAGGCTAGATAAGAACCGTCCTCCACACTTCCTGTGTCACGTCCTCCCTGTGCATTCCCACACTGGCCCCCTCTCCTGGACTGGCTGCCATGGAAACCTGGCTGACTGCCATGGGAAGCGACCTTGGAGACATCCTGCTCAAGATCGACGCAAATGGTAAACAGGCTTGCAGATAAAGCAGCGACGAGTGGAAAAAACCTGAACTGGGCCTCCAGCTGGCCTGGCCCCCCCCCCTGCAACCGGATGGGCTCTCTGTGCCAGCTCTGCCCCCTCTTCCTTGTCACACACAGTGGAAAACTTTACAAACTTGCTTTTGGTCTTCTCTGCCCCCCCCCCAACTTTTTCTACAGCTCTCCTTGAGGCTGTGACTTCAGGGACATGACCAGCCGCCCCCTCTGGGCTCTCGGCTTTCTCCCGGCCCTGGTCTCCTGCTGAGCTTTTACACAGACTCCTCAGCACCTCCCAGGCAGCCTGAGCCGACTCAACGCCCTCCAAGTGGGGCAACAGCAAAGCATCCATGCTTGCTTTCAACATGCAGAGCTCCCTTTGCATTCTCTGCTCTCTATCCTCCAGCAAAGCAGCCTCAAAGCCTGCTGCGTCATCCTCAGCAGCAACTGGCATGGGTGGTGCCGGCTCCTTCTGGGCTATACTCCAGAGCCCTGTGGCCAAAAACCACCCCCTTACTCTTCTAACCCAGATATCCCAGGACTGGGTTGTGAGCTTTTCAAACAGGACGGAATATGACTCCTGGCCATCTGCCATCTTCTCCCCCGGGGCTCAGTCTACTCATGTAACAGCAGCTCCTCCGGCACCCGGTTCTGCAGATCACATCCTCCCAGCAACTCCTCTGCCTCAAAACGTTAGGCAAAAGCTCCAACTGGCTCCAGCTCAGCTAGCTTCTCCCACACACACAGGCACGACTTGGCAACAGCCTCCAAAGCTTGGCTGACTTCCCATAACCTGTTGGGTCAAAATGGTGTCCGGCACGTTTCCTTGCTGCGCCACTGGCTGTCCGTGCCGATCAAAACAACTTCAGCTTTCTTAGCTTAGTCCTAGCAGAGTTCACGCAGCGGGGGGAAACTGTTGCTGTGTGTGGAAAATAAATCAAACTGGATGCAGGCTTTTCTCTTATCTCCAATAGTCTTTAATGAGTAGAATAACATTGTAAATCAGCCCGGCGAATTGGCTGGCATGCTTCCGCTTCTCCGTCAAAAGCGAAAGAGAACATACACACAGAGAAACACTCCCGTATGTGCACATAGCCATGCCTCAGAATGTGAGACGTCACTCAGAACTGTTTAACCCTGTAAGTTCTGATTCTCCTCACAGTTTTATCCCATGTTAATGACCTTTCAACTGATTCCCTGGTGTCCCGCTGGAATGTGGGGTTAACCAGGGTTATTGACCGTTTGGCTCCAAAGCGCCATCTCCGATTGCATGGAGCGCGGACAGCCCCGTGGTTTTCCCCAGAGCTGAGGGCAATGAAACAATCACTGAGACGGCTAGAGAGCTGGTGGCGGAAACTCATTCCGAATCTGACCGGACACGGGTTAGAGCTCAATGTCGAGCCTACCAAGTGGCGATAGCGACAGTGAAGAGGACCTGCTTCACCACCTCTATTGCGTCTGCAGAAAACAGAAGCAGGAGACTCTTTCAGGTGGTTTGCAATCTAACAGAACCAGCAGCCCTGTGAAGTAGGCTAGGCTGGCCCAAGGTCCACCAGGGAGCTTCATGGCTGAAAGGGGGATTCGAACCCTGCTCTCCCAGGTCCTCCTAGTCCAGCCCTCCAACAACTACAACTCTGCTTGGCTCCATTTTGCATCTCTCCATCAGAAGAAGCGCGGAATATCCCCTCGGGGGATTCCAAGCAGCACGGGGGCTTTTTAGAGGTTCCACAAGGACTCTGCAGACCTCAAAACCTCAAGGGGGTTTCCTTGAGGGACAGGGTACCCAGCGGTGTCCAGGCAGATTCTCCTGTTACCCGGGTTTAGCCAAAAATCCGAGGACAGGATAGAGCAGCGGACACGAAAGGGAAGGCACTGCCAGCTCGGTGCTGCACTGTCTTGAGCTTCAGAGGAAAGCGGTAAGCTTCCAGAGAAAAGAACGAACATAAAGCTCACAGGATAAATTTATCCATGAAAATATTGGAAATTAAAAGAGAAGATTTGGATTGCTGAGGGATGTGTAAAGGGAGTCCGTCCCTTCAGCGGTGAGAAAATGGTGCAGAGAACAAAGTTACAAGGAAGAAGACGGAAGTGAAAGTTCCTGCTAAGTACCGTATTTTTCGCACCATTGGACGCACTTTTTTACTCTTAAAAAGTAAGGGGAAATGTCTGTGCGTCCTATGGAGCGAATGTGTGGTCCCTGGAGCCAAATTGCCGGAGTGCGGCACACGCTTTGACTGGTCTTTGGTAGTAGTGGTGGAGCCGCGCTCCCCTGCCGGCAGCCTCGGCTTCCCCCTGTAGCCCCGGGAAGCTTTGGAGCAAGTGGAGGGCTGTGCGCCCATGCCCCGCACTCCCGGGCTGCTTAATGGGGGCGGGGGTGGGGGAGCCGCACTCCCCTGCCGGCAGCCTCGGCTTCCCTCTGCAGCCCCGGGAAGCTTTGGAGGAACGGGACGGCTGTGCGCCCATGCCCCGCACTCCCGGGCTGCTGAATGGGGGAGGTGGGGAGAGCCTCACTTGTCTGCCGGCAGCCCCGGGAAGCTTTGGAGCAAGGGGAGGGCTGTGCGCCCATGCCCCGCACTCCTGGGCTGCTGAATGGGGGCGGGGGGCGGCGCGCTCATCTGCCAGCAGCCTCGGCTTCCCTCTGCAGCCCCCGGAAGCTTTGGAGGAACGGGAGGGCTGTGCGCCCATCCCCCGCGCTTCTGGGCTGCTGAATGGGGGCGGGGGGTGCTGCTCTGCCCACAGCCTGCCCTTCCCCTCAAGGTTTGGAGCAGTGGGCAGGCTGTGCGCCCATGCCCCACACTCCTGGGCTGCTGAATGGGGTTGGGGGGGTGCTGCTCTGCCACCTGCCTGTCCTTCCCCTCAAGGTTTGGAGCAACGGGAAGGCTGTGCGCCCATGCCCCACACTCCTGGGCTGCTGAATGTGGGTGGGGGGTGCTGCTCTGCCAACAGCCTGCCCTCCCCCAGCTGACTCAAGGTTTGGAGCAGTGGGCAGGCTGTGCGCCCATGCCCCACACTCCTGGGCTGCTGAATAGGGGTGGGGGTGCTGCTCTGCCAGCAGCCTACCCTTCCCCTCAAGGTTTGGAGCAGCGGGCAGGCTGTTCACTGAGAGAGGGGAGGAAGAAGACGGAGAGGAGGGGGACCAAGAAGCTGGGTGAAGGGAGATGAGGTACCATAGGTTGCCATGAGTGGAGAGTCATGGTAGAGGGCAAAGGAGAGGGAGCAGTGAAGGGGAGAAATTGTAGATGTCCCCTGAGGAGTTTGGGTGAAAGGGATGGAGAGGAGGAGGCTGGAAAAGGGGACTATTCTGCTTGGGGGGGGGGAGAAAAAAGTGGGGGAAAGGAAAGCCTCCCAAGCCTGCCGCTGAGAAGCTCTGCTTGGCTGTTTCTTGACTGTAATTCAAGTAAAGGGAATGTTTGCAAGCAGCTGGCAGGCTGTTCGCTGAGAGAGGGGAGGAAGAGGATTGAGAGGAAAAAATGTGGCATTAGCAATGCTTTGGATGGGTACGAAGATGGTATTTTACATGAAGATAGCGAAGAAAGTGATGTCAGTGACTGTGAGCAACTGAGCTTCATAAATTCTGACTCTAGCAGTGATGAGTTCTTGGGGTTCACAGAAGACTAGAAGAGGACTCAAACCTTAAAGTCTCTCTTCATTTGTTAATGACAGTGATGATGGTTCTTAATGCCATTGTTGACTGCTGTTCACTTTACATGGCTGTAATGTGATTCTGATATGTTGTTGTTGTTGTTGTTTAGTCGTTTAGTTGTGTCCGACTCTTCGTGACCCCATGGACCAGAGAACGCCAGGCACCTCTGTCCTCCACTGCCTCCTGCAGTTTGGTCAAACTCATGCTGGTAACCTCGAAAACACTATCCAACCATCTCGTCCTCTGCCGTCCCCTTCTCCTTGTGCCCTTCATCTTTCCCAACATCAGGCTCTTTTCCAGGGAGTCTTCTCTTCTCATGAGGTGGCCAAAGTACTGGAGCCTCAGCTTCACAATCTGTCCTTCCAGTGAGCACTCAGGGTTGATTTCCTTCAGTATGGAGAGGTTTGATCTTCTTGCAGTCCATGGGACTCTCAAGAGTCTCCTCCAGCACCAGAATTCAAAAGCATCAATTCTTCGGCGATCAGCCTTCTTTATGGTCCCATCACCTCCTGGCAAATAGAAGGGGAAGAAATGGAGGTAGTGAGAGATTTTACTTTCTTGGGCTCAGTGATCACTGCAGATGGTGACAGCAGCCACGAAATTAAAAGACGCCTGCTTCTTGGGAGAAGGGCAATGACAGGCCTAGACAGCATCTTGAGAAGTAGAGACATCACCTTGCCAACAAAGGTTCGTATAGTTAAAGCTATGGTTTTCCCAGTAGTGATTCTGATATACCGGTTGTTTATTAAATACAGTAGTTTATACAACATTTGATTCAGAATATTTTTTCCTTGTTTTCCTCCTCTAAAAACTAGATGCGCCCTATGGTCGGGTGCGTCCAATGGAGCGAAAAATACGGTAAGTACAAAAGTGAAAGTCCTCAGAAACAATGTACTGAGGCAACTGGCATTTTGAAACAACTTAACAAGAGAGGAGTTTTTAAAAAGGACCTTGTATCTAGAACTTGGGAAGATTTCTGAAGCTCAGAGGGAGAAAATATTGTGCTGGACTCCAGCCCAAGGAATAGTAATCTTTTGTGAATGAACTTGGAGTGAAAAGTGAAGTGGAGAGAGCTTTAAATGGTGCCAGAGGCTCCATTACTGCAGCGGAAAGATTGAAATCAGAAAAAACCCCAAAGATTTGCTGAACTTTGACTAATCTCAACTTCTCCTTAGAAATGCATTTGAAGGCTCAAGGTTGTGCTGGTTAGGTTTTATTAGAACTTTGCTGGCCTTTAAAAGACTGAGTTGGGGGGGGGGAGAAAAGGGAACTTTGCTTTTTCATGAAGAGGAAACAACCCCTATAATTAAATACTTTGATGGATTAAGCCAGCAAGTGGCTAGAAACTGAGCATTGGGTAAAGAAGTCTCCTTTTTCCTTATAAAAATAACTTTTTCTTCTTCTTCTTCTCTCCCCCCCTTTTTTGTGTGGATTAAGCCAGCAAGTGGCTAGAAACAAAGAGACTTTCTTGACCTTTCTGCTAGAAGAGAGAGCTGTTGGGATTTTATTGAAAGACTAAGTTTATAAGCAGCAGAAGAACAGAAGAGGATGACCCTGGAAGGAGTAATTAGTTGGACTTAAATTTTAATTGTTGTGGACGTTTGATAACTTTTATTTCATGAGAATTGGTGTATTTTGGGTTGGCGCCTCCAGCAATGGCGGAGCTCCTCCGATCAGGAGGAACTTACTCTGTGAAAAACAGGGTCTGACCGCCACGGCGAAGGCGGAGACCCATTGAAATCACAAGCGGGAGAAGCTTGTGAACCTGGGATTTGGCTGGCACCTTTTGCGCCTCCCCTACTCGTGGGGAAACCCTGTTTTGGGGATCCGGAGCGACGTGGGGTGAGTGGCGCAGTGCTTTGAATCGACTGCTTCTTTCACAGAGTGAAGACGCATTGTTGTTGCTGGAGAGCGCTGACTTTTTCCTGTGGACAATTGGATTTTGAACAACTACCCGTGAGTAGAACGGAAAATTGGATCTTTAAACACCTTGATTTGGTGCTGAAGCGGGAAGGTCATAAACAGGAAGTCCGCCTTCTGCTTTTGTAAATAGACTGAAGCAAAGACGTTACAAGTTAAAGTCTTTGAAAGCTCTTGACAAAGGATTAAATCTCCATCAGTTAAAAATACAAAAAACCCCTTGGAAGCAGGTGAAGAGGGGGGAAAATTTGAACTTAGTAAGCCTGCAGGAGTGAGGGGAAAATCAAATTACCACAGCTCTGAACCTGGGAATGGGCTGCCAGATGACATTTGGGGAAAGTTTATTGACAGAATGGATTTGACAGCTAGCTAAAATAAGAGTAAGATACTGTTTCCATTGTCCTCTTCTGCATTTAAAATGGAGGAAAAAGTAACTGAAAATCGAAACTATGTTTATTGCTTGAGTTGTGCTTGAAAGAACTGATACAAGTGGAGACTGTTTCCCTCTAGAGGGAGCTTTTGAAACTGTTATAGAAGTGTAACTGGGAGGTCTCCAGCTGCAAGATAAGGATTCTGAGAACCAGAGATTGACCTTGGACCATTCAAAATGTGGATAGGAGAAGCTATTGTTACTGCATTATGTAAGATAAACTATTCGCTGGAAGAGCTTCATAAAAAGATGGATGACATGACTTTTAAAAATGATAATTTGGAACAGAAAGTGACTAACTTGAGACAAAAAGCGAGCACCAACACAGAAATAATACAGTACCTGGCACAGAAACCTACTTTGGCAGAACAAATGGTGGAGGAAAAGGAGAAAGTTGTTGTATTTGAACCTAAAATAACACAAGCGGGATCCTTAATTTTACAGAAGCAAATTGAGGACTATAAATTGAGGCCTTTTATGATTGAATCTAGAAAAAGCCAGATTTTGAGGATTGGATCCCGGTTTGGACTGAAGAAGGAAAGTTGGAAAGATCCCTCTATCCAGGGATTAATTGACTTTTGGGACATGGACTTGGATTTGGAGGAGATTGAAGTTTTGGGGGCCTTTGGATTTGGAGGAATCCTGAAATACGTCCTGAAACACTTTATAGACCCTAGCTTCAACTATGGAAATTTGGCTGAACTGTCCAGAAGGAATAAAAGTATTGTTAGGATGGAGTTTTTTTCGAGATTTGCTCTCTAGCATTAAAGAATATGAAGAAGATCTGCAGAAGGGACCTGGAAAAGAGTCAAGAGCCTCGGACATAAGATCTCCAGGTTGATGGACTATATGGAATTGACGGAAAGGACTGGCCGAATCCGAAACCAGGGAGAAGAGTTGATGGAAGAAGATTGGAAAATTTAAAGTTTATATATAGAAATATCGCAAAATTAATGAGTGATAGAAAAATGGTGGATCGATATTTTATGGATTTAGCAGAAATGTTATAAGGAGTTAAGCATATATAAGTATTTTAGTTTTAATGTTAAAATAAGGTTTAAAAATATGTTATTTATAATATGATAGAGAATAGAGAAAGATGGAAAGGATTTGCTGAAATAACTAGTAGAAGTGGAATACAAAAAGGGAGGTGAGAGGAGGTCGAGGAAACAAGGGAATGAAAGAAAAAGTATTGAAAGGGGGGATGTAATTTTTTAAAAAAATGTTTTTGCTTTGTTTTATTTTATTTAGGGTTAGGGTTAGGGAGTGGGTTTGGTTTAGTTTAGTTTAATGGGTTTCGTTTAATGGGTTTAGGTTGTGTTTTGTATTGTCTATATATTGTATTGTATTGTCTTTTTTCCTTTTGTTTTTTCTTTTCTGTCTTCTTTTCTCTTAAAAGTAATAAATATTATTTAAAAAAAGAGAGAGAATTGGTGTATTTTGAATTGGATTGAATTGGATACAAAAAGGGGAAAAGTGAAAGTTATTGTGTGGGGAGGGGAGAGAACCTAGAGGCATATAGATAAATTACAAGTAAGGATAATTGTGCTATATATTTGCTGTGCCTCCAGAGCACTCCCTGGTGGACAATGTATATTATTACAACAAATAAGTCAAAATGTCAGGGGGAAATGGGGGGGGATTGGGGGGACTCCAGGGGATAGGAGAATGTCTAAACAAGAAGAAATCATAGATTTGGATATTTTGTGGTTAAAAATAAAAGAGGAATTCAAACAAAATGAACAACACATGGAGAAAAAATTAGCAGAGGTACAAGAAACATTGGACAAAAAAATAGAGGGAATGGTAGGGGAACTCTCAAACAAAATCAAAGATTTAACAGTTAGATCAAAGACAATGGAAGAGCCAGTGAAAAGAATTCAAAAGGAAGTTAAGGAAAATAGGAAAGACACAGAACAAATTAAAGATGAAGCTGCAGACTTAAGTAAAATTCAAGAGCAGGTGTGGGACAATATGGCAATGCTGGAGATGCATCAGAGGCAGATGAATTTGAAATTTAGAGGGGTAGTTGAAGAGATGAATGAAAATATAAATATAAAAATAAAAATGATCAAAGAATTGGCAAGATGGATATGAAAGAGGAAGAAATTGAATACACAGTAGAAAATGTATTTAGAATAAAAGTAAGATCTTTAAGGGCTAAAACAAAGAAACTATCCGGATACTGTCTGATGATTTTCAACTCCTTAGATATGAGAAATGCAATCTTGAGAACGAGTTATAACAATAAGTTGATAATTGGTGGGAAGCCAATTATTATTTTTTAAAGAAATTCCTACCAGATTTTTACGAAAAAGAGACGAATATAAACAATTGGTGAGCTTGTTGAAGAGAAATGGGATTCAACATAGGTGGGAATTTCCCAAAGGGATTTCTTTTTATTACAAAGATAAAAGATTTAGATTAACAGACTTCCAAGAGGTGAGGAAATTCTCAAGGAGATATGAGGAATTAGGAATGTTGGAAGGAAACCGAGTTGGTCCCAGACCTGCAGGAAAGGAGCTTGAGCCAGGTGTTTCCTGCTTTGCAGGGGGTTGGATTCGATGGCCCTTGTGGTCTCTTCCAACTCTATGATTCTATGATTCTAAGAAGGAAGAAGGAAGAAGGAGAGAAAAGAAAGAAACGGAAGAGGAAGAAAAAGAAGGAGAGGAAGAAGTAGAAGAAGAGGAGGAAGAAGAAGTAGAAGAGGAATCAGACAACAAATCCACCCAAATTTAAATTAAATTTAAAAGTCGACTGTATTAGAAAATGACTTTGAAATTGTTAACTTGGAATGTGAATGGGCTGAACAATAAATGTAAAAGAAATAAACTGGAAACTGTTCTGGGGGAAAAGAGAATATAGATGTAATTTGTTTACAGGAAACCCACGTCACAAAACTATGGAATGAAGGTCTGAAATTCACAGCATGTACGACCTTAAAAGAAAACAAAATGAAAATGATGTACCGCTGGTATATCACCCCTGTCAAACTAGCAAAAATGTACAGAATGAGTAACAAAGCATGTTGGAAATGCAAAACAAAAGACAGAGAGTTTTTTCACATGTGGTGGACATGTGGGGGAAAAAATTGGGATATGATATATAATGAATTGAAAAAAAATATTTAAATATACTTTCCCAAAAAAAGCAGTCTTTTTTGCTGGGGATGATAGGTAATTAATTAAAAAAAAGCAGACCACAAACTATTCATGTATGCTACGACTGCCACCAGAATCTTAGCAGCCCAAAAATGGAAAACCCAGGAAATACCAACCTTAATGGAGTGGCAGACGAAAAAGGTCGAATATGTAGAATTGGCGAAATAGACTCATAGGATTTGGAACCAAGAAGAAACAAAGTTCAAAAAGGAATGGAATAAATTTGTTGAGTATATAGGTAATAACTGCAGAAGCTTAAAGACTGAAGCAGGGTTAAAATAAATCTTGTGATGTGGATAGACGGTAATTAAGATACTGAGAGAGAGAAAATTAAATATGAAAGCCGGATGAAAGGAGGGAGGGAAGTCTGGGCATGACAGTACGCGTGGTAAATAAGTAGACATACAATTGTTGAAATGAAGAGTATTTATTTGTTTATGTTGTGGAAAATTTAATAAAAAGCATTTTAAAAAACAAAAAAAATACAAAATACACATCTGTAACCCCCCTCCCCACCAAATTTTAAAAGGGCATTAGATGTCAATCAGCCAAAGGTCTGCTTAAAAAGGTGCCTATTTGACAGACTCCTAAAGCTGTATAATAGTTTTTCTGACCTCTGAATGAATTCTTTGATGGGAAGTGAGATTGCACCTCGTACTGAAGCTCTTTCCACATTTCACACATTGATAGGGTTTCTCCCCTGTATGAATTATTTGATGGGAAGTGAGATGGCAGCTCTTACTGAAGCTTTTTCCACATTCCAAGCACTGATAGGGTTTCTCCCTTGTATGAATTCTTTGATGGATATTGAGATGGCATCTCTTACTGAAACTCTTTCCACATTCCACACACTGATAGGGTTTCTTTCCAATGAGATTTCTTTTTTTAAAAAAATATATTTATTTGCTTTTACAGAAAAAAGAAACATAACAACCACAAAAATGAAGAGAAACAAAAACAGTCACAAATACAAATAGAAAAAATAAAAATAAAAATTCCAACTTTTAAATTTATGCTTACAAAGACTTCCTTTCTTGATTTCCTCACGCCTCCCTTTTTTGTGTTCCTCTTTACCCAATCGTATACAGCAAATGCTTACCTTCTTTCAGAACTCATTTCTAATTATTAAAATCATTCTATTATGTCTCCAAACTTTCCTCCTTATATTTAAACACCTTTGACATATTATTTACTTTTGACATAATATAACTTTAGTCTTTCACCCATTTTCTATTACATTTTTACATATTTTTAAACCTGTATCCCTAATGCCATATTATTTTTATATCCAACATCATTTTAACATTCATAAACTTTGCAGTGTTTCTGCAAATAGTCTTTAAACTTCTTCCAGTCCTCTTCCACCGCTTCTTCTCCCAGGTCTCGGATTCTGCCAGTCATTTCTGCCATCTCCATATAGTCTATTACTTGCATCTGCCATTCTTCCAAGGTGGGCAAATCTTGTGTCTTCCAATGCTTTGCGATAAGTATTCTTGCTGCTGTTGTTCCGTACATAAAAAACGTTCTATCTTTCTTTGGCACCAATTGGCCGACGATGCCCAGGAGAAAGGCCTCTGGTTTCTTAAGGAAGGTATATTTAAATACCTTTTTCAGTTCATTTTATAACATCTCCCAGAAAGCCTTAATCTTTGGGAACGTCCACCAAAGGTGAAAGAATGTACCCTCATTTTCTTTACATTTCCAACATTTATTATCAGGCAGGTGATAGATTTTAGCAAGCTTGACTGGGGTCATGTACCACCTATAAATCATTTTCATAATATTCTCTCTTAAGGCATTACATGCCGTAAACTTCATACCGGTGGTCCACAACTTTTCCCAGTCTGCAAACATAATGTTATGACCAATGTCCTGTGCCCATTTAATCATAGCTGATTTAACTGTTTCATCCTGTGTATTCCATTTTAACAGCAAGTTATACATTCTTGAAAGAATCTTAGTTTTAGGTTCTAACAATTCTGTTTCCAATTTCGATTTTTCCACCTGGAAGCCCAATTTTTTGTCCAAATTATAGGCCTCTCTTATTTGATAATAATGAAGCCAATCTCGCACTTTATCTTTTAATTTCTCAAAACTGTGCAGTTTCAATTTATCTCCTTCTTGTTCTAATATCTCCCAATATTTTGGCCATTTGGCCTCCATATTGAGTCTTTTCAGAGCCTTTGCCTCCATGGGTGACAACCACCTTGGGGTCTTATTTTCCAATAAATCTTTGTACCTTATCCAGACATTAAATAATGCTTTCCTGACAATATGGTGTTTGAAAGCTTTGTGCGCTTTAACCTTGTCGTACCACAAATATGCATGCCATCCAAAAGCATTGTTAAAACCTTCCAAATCCAAAATGTCAGTGTTCTCAAGAAGCAGCCAGTCTCTCAACCAGCAGAAAGCCGCTGATTCATAGTAAAGTTTAAAGTCTGGCAGGGCAAACCCCCCTCTTTCCTTCACATCAGTTAATATTTTAAATTTTATTCTGGGCTTTTTGCCCTGCCAGACAAATTTAGAGATATCTCTCTGCCACCTCTTGAAACAATCCATCTTGTCCACAATCTGCAAAGTTTGAAACAAAAATAACATTTTTGGCAATACATTCATCTTTATAGCTGCAATTCGACCCAACAAGGAAAGCTTCAATTTTGACCAAATTTCTAAATCTTTTTTTAACTTCTGACCAACATTTCTCATAGTTATCTTTAAATAAGTTCAAGTTTTTTGCAGTCTTATTAATCCCTAGGTATTTCACTTTCTTAGCCACAATTAAACCTGTCTCATTCTGAAACCCTTCTTTTTCCATTGATGTTAAATTTTTCTCTAAAACCTTAGTTTTAAGCTTGTTTAGTTTAAATCCTGCCACATGACCAAATTCTTGAATCAATTCTAAAACCCTTTTCGTACTAGATTTTGGCTCCTGTAATGTCAAAACCAGGTCATCTGCGAAGGCTTTCAATTTATATTGTTTAGCTCCGACCTGAATTCTTTTAATCAACCGATCCCTTCTAATCATGTTCAACAGCACCTCCAGGACTGAAATAAATAGTAATGGAGAGATAGGGCAGCCCTGACATGTTCCTTTTTCTATCTTAAATTCTTCTGTCACCACATTGTTAACTATCAATTTTGCTTTTTGTTCTGAATAGATTGCATCTATACCATTTTCAAACCCCTGTCCCACTCCCATTCCCTTAAGATTTTTCTTCATAAAATTCCAAGAAATATTATCAAAGGCCTTCTCCGCATCAATAAAAATTAATACTGCTTTTGTATTAATATTCGTTTGCAGCAACTCCAAAATATCAATTTTGTTCCTTG